>NW_026652284.1:53401063-54074182 GCF_009828535.3 Hylobates moloch
GGGCGCCTGTAGTCCCAGCTACTCGGAGAGGCTGAGGCAGGAGAATGGCGTGAACCCGGGAGGCGGAGCTTGCAGTGAGCCGAGACTGCGCCACTGCACTCCAGCCTGGGCGACAGAGCACGACTCCGTCTCAAAAAAAAAAAAAAAATTTACCCTTTGCCATCTTTTATTTTGCCGTCTTAGATTAGGTGACTAATCAGCCTATTCAAAATGAAATACTTCACCCACATTTAAAAAGTCTTAAGTTGGGTGTTGGTACTAACATCTATTTGAAATTATTGTGATACTATCATAAAATCTGTTTATTAGATGTAAGGTGGGACTTAACTCCACATTATAAGCTTTGATGTTTAAATTTTCCTAACAGGGATCCAGTTTAAATAAGATTTTTCTTTACTTAAAAACAAAGAAAAGATAGTGTTTGATCACAAAATTTTATTAAGGTGGGTCAATTTAGGGCTTGATTCATTTGCATCCCCTTTCAGTGACTATAGTCTTGTGCCATCTGCCCGGTGTCCAAAACCATTATTTTATGTATTTTTTGATTGTCTAGTTGTTCACAGCAGATGGATAAACCTGGTCTTTGTTTTTGTGTTGTGTGTGTGTGTGTGTGTGTGTGTGTGTGTGTGTTTTCCCCTTTTTTTGTAGAGATGGTGTCTCACAATGTTGCCCAGGCTGGTCTTGAATTCCTTGGCTCAAGTGATCCTCCTGCCTTGGGCTCCAAAAGCGCTGGGACTGTAGGCATGAGCTACTGCACCCAGTCAGGCCCTTGTTTTCTTCTGTGGCTGGAACCGTTTTCTTACTCGAAAGTGCTTTTTTTTTTGACAAGCTAATTGCAAATAGTTCATACTGAGGTGTTGCAGATAGTGTCAAGTTGCACGCTACTTGGAATATCTTCTGTAATTCAAGTTTATGTTACCCTTCATTTCTTCCCCAGTGAACATAGCAAGCAACTTCTACTTTTGATTTGCTTCCTACACATATGACTTGCCTTTGTGATTCCCTTTTTTAGCCTTGCCATCTCTGGCCTTTAGTAGGTTGAGGGGAGCTCCTGCTGTTGCTGACCAGAGATTTAGGGGGTGTACCTCAGGGTATTTTCATTAGAAAAGCACATGCCACACGCTTTCTGAGATCTGTAGACAGAGTTGCTTTTTCATAACCTAAGTTGCACTGATTATTTATACCCTTTCCACCTACATTATGGTTCAGGTTGTAAATGTCTCTTACTTTTTTCAGAGTTTGGGATTTTATTTCTTGTTGCTTTTGGGTGAATTCCCAAAGGAGAAGAGGGAAATGCTAATCTTATGCTACCATATGCGACCACAGTCATGCATACGTTTTGTGCTGGATGTTTTTTGCAGTTTGAATATGATGTACATGTATATAGTTTGTTTATTTATCCTGCTTGGTATTTTCTGAGCTTCCTGAATCTGTAGTTTGGTGTCTGTCTTTAGTTTTGGAAAATGCTCAGCCATTATTACTTCAAATCTTTCTTTTGTTCCTTTCCTTCTTCTTCTGGTGTTCCCATTATGATTCCAAATGTTACACCTTTTAAGATTGTCCCACTGTTCTTAGTTATTCCTTTATCTTTTTTCTTTCTTTTTTCTGTTTACTTTTCAGTTTGAGAACTTTATTAATATACCTTCAAATGTACTGATTCTTTCTTCAGCTGTGTTTAATCTATTTGTGAGACCATCAGAGGCATTGTTCATTTCTGTTACCATGTTGTTGATTTCTGGCACTTCCCTTTGGTTCTTTCTTAGAGTTTTCATCTCTCCATTTACATTTACCCATCTGTTCTTGCATGTTGTCCACTTTTTCCATTAAATCCTTTGACATATTGATCATAATCATTTTAAATTCCAAGTCTGACAATTTCAAAATCTGTGCCATATCTGAGTGTGGTCCTGGTGCTTGCTTTGTCTCTTCAGACTGTGTTTTTTGCTTTTTAGCATGTTTATAATATTTTGCTGATAGCTAGACATATCAGGTAAAAGGAAATGAGATAAATGATCCTTTAATGTGAGGTCTTAATGTTTATCTGGCTAGGAGTTATCGTTTGCTGTAGCTGTAGGTGTCAAAGGCTAAAATTTCCTTTAGTGTCCTGTTTTTGTCTCTTGTTGTCTCTGGGTTTCCCTAGAGACTACTTTTTAATAAGAATCTGAGGGACCTCTTTCAACTATAATGCCCAGGATCCTGACTAATGTGTTGGTAAGGTAAGGGGAGGTGAAGCGTTCAGGAGTCCTGTGCATAGGTCTCCTTCTTTTAGTAAGCCTGTGTCCTAGGCTGTGACCTTCATAAGTGCTTCTCAGCCCACCACCCCTTGGGTGAGACATGAAGGCGCGAGAGAGATGGAGTTGAGTATTTCCACAAGTAAGTTAGGTTCTTGTAAAACCTCAGTTGGTTAGGTTCTGGCAAAATTAGTTTCTCTTGAGGAAAGGATTTTGTTAAGGAGACCAGAACGCTTTCCTCATGTATTTTGAAATGGGGAGTATTTCTAAGTGGGGAGTATTTCAAAATGGCTACTTTTTCCCTCCACCTGTCAGAAGCAGGAAGGAATTTTTGTGTGATCTTTACCCTGAGACCTGGGGATGGCTCCTGGAGATAAAACTCACAAAAGCTGGCCGGGCGCGGTGGCTCACGCTTGTAATCCCAGCACTTTGGGAGGCCGAGGCGGGTGGATCACGAGGTCAGGAGATCGAGACCATGGTGAAACCCCGTCTCTACTAAAAATACAAAAAAATTAGCCGGGCATAGTGGCGGGCGCCTGTAGTCCCAGCTACTCGGGAGGCTGAGGCAGGAGAATGGCGTGAACCTGGGAGGCGGAGCTTGCAGTGAGCCGAGATGGCGCCACTGCACTCCAGCCTGGGCGACAGAGCGAGACTCCGTCTCAAAAAAAAAAAAAAAAAAAAAAACTCACAAAAGTTTATGAGTCCCTCTGAAACTGGGGCCCTTGGAGTTTTTAACTCTCAAGCCTATCCACACTGAGCCTCCATCAGTTCCTCAGTCACAGTTAATTGCTCCTACCAGTATTGGCTCCAGCTGTGAGCTTCTGCTCCTGGCCTTTCTGTCCCCAGTAATTCTTGTGATTCTCTCAATCTGCCTCTCTCTCTCTTTAGTTTTCAGGGCAGCAGTTTGCCCTGTGACATTTGTTCTTTGATGTATCTAAGAAGAGTTACTGATTTTCAGTTTGTTCAACAGCTTTTTTCTTCTGGGGACTGGAGTGATGATTTCCAAGCTCTTCACATGTTAGTCTGGAAACCAGAAGTCTCCACCTTACACATATAACTGATCTTTCCCTGTAGTTCTTCCAGCAGCCATTCCAAATGAGGTGTTATTTACAGATATATATGAAGAAAACAGTTGTTCTCTTCTATTCATAACAAAATGTAGGATATCAACCACATAATCAGTGATAATATCTATCACCATTTCCTGTGCCAAAAAAGAATTCTGTGGATATCGCAAGGGCCTGGTTTTATTTTTTAGCTTTCCGTTCTTGGCCTTATGTTAAAATACTTGTTTTAGAAGATAAGTGACAGACTTAATTTTATTTTGTATTGAGGTTTTTTTTAAAAAAAAAAAAAAAAAAAAAAACAGCAATAGCCCATGTCTACTTGGACAGTTTTCTTTTGCTGCATTGGTCTATTAAAGATATTTCTTCCTTCCTTATCAGAATTAAAGAGCCCTCCTTTTATAAACTTATTCCATTAAAGAAGAAAAGTAAATGCCTTTCAAACTATTTTCCATGAACAGTATGTAATGAGAAATACTGTAGCAGTATTTTCTTTTACTATTCGTAGTATCATTTTAAGGCATTAAAAAGCATTATTTGTTCTTTAGAATGGATATACAGTTCAGATCTGAGTTATGTAATCTCTAGCCTTGGGAAGGAAAAAGATTGGTGTGTTTTAATTTGTTACGTGCTCTTTGTATCTTTTCAGGCTATTGGCATGGCTGGGGTTGTTACGATTTTATATTTGATTTTTTGAGAAAATAAAAGACAAATAATAAAACAAAGGAAATGGGTTGTATGGGTTTATTGTCCAGAAATACATCATCTTAAACTCTTCCCTTAATTATTACTATCAGTGGAATCTGGTACAATCAGTTAAATGTATAAAATGAGGAAATGGA
Organism: Hylobates moloch; assembly: GCF_009828535.3. Taxonomy (NCBI): domain Eukaryota; kingdom Metazoa; phylum Chordata; class Mammalia; order Primates; family Hylobatidae; genus Hylobates; species Hylobates moloch. Next base: position 53,405,201 of record NW_026652284.1, read on the forward strand.
AAGTTTTAAGCACAGTAGTAGACTTTATGAAATTGTACTGCCCTTATGTTTTCTTTCCGATCTGACACAGGTCAGTTGTGTCACTCATTAAACTCTAGCTATAGAAAGTAGAAGTTGGTACCAATGACTACTAGGCCACTTGAACCTCTAAACTTAAACATTACAGCTTTCCTTACTTGCCAGACAATAGCTTATTCTGTACGATGTTTTCAAAACTCTTTCAGTCACAGGTAAAATTAAGCAAAGACTGAAAACATTTAGATCAAGCAGTACAATCAAGGCATAATCAACCATGAAGTAACACTGTATCAAGCTAAAGTTACTCTTTCAATAGAAGAAAAAAATAAAATACTTAATGCTAAACACTGTTAGTTTTCAGTTAATCTATACTGACAACATTACTACTTTCCTCTAGGTTAGGGGTGAGCAAAATTTTTCTATAAAGAGCAAGATTTATAATATATTACTAATGTATTTTATGTATATTTCACATACATAGTTTCTGTTACATATTTTAAATATATTTTTAAATGACTTAAATTTTAATATGGTTCTTAGCTCCAGGGCTGTAGAAAACCAGCGTTGGGCTGGGTTTTGGCAGTGGCTTGCTGACGCCTGCTATAGATGATACATTGGAAAATACTGCTTAAACATATTGCACCCAGGACCCCAAATAGGATTCAGAGAACATTGGTCATTTCTTGAAAGAAAGGGGCTTTTGTATTGTATCAAACGTCGTCTGTGTACCTTATTAAAAATACTACAGCTCAGATAAGAACAAGCAAACAATGCTGTATATGTGTATGAGATTTGTCTAAACCACAAACTACTTTTTAAAGCTGAATAATGTATATGACAAGTTTTTGAAAGAACAGAAATTTTTATCTTGGAGACCATGTAGTTGATAGGCTCTTTAAAGAGAGTTTATGTGGCCCCCAAATTTGTATATAAAATTTTAGATACCTATACTTTTCTGTAGAGTATGTCTGTAAGATTTATATAACCCCAAAGATTAATAACCCACTGTTGAAGTGCTTTTAATCAGTCACTCCACACATGAAAAATTTATTAATGCATCTCTTGGTTTTTGTCAGTTAATGACAAGCAGTGTGGTAAGGTTTTGTAGGAGTGAAGGCTGAGTCAGGCAGTAATGGATGGTCATAGGAGGCTGTCAGCCTTTGTCTAGCGATTGAATAGCCATGTACTTGTAAGCAGCACAGTTGCCGATAGGTGTGCCGCAGACAAACAAAAGCAAAAGCACGTTCAGAAGAGACCAGGTTGGTATCTTGGATTTAAGTCACAAAGCAGAGGAATAGCAAGAACAGGGGATCAGGTTTAAGGTAGCTCAAACAAACTTCTCTATGGGTTTGGTTACGGTCACTGACAACTTTTTGGTACTGAGTCATACATAAGATGGTTCTCATGTCATGTTTGTATTCTTCAGGCCACCTTGAATTCTTTCTAATATTGCATCAGACAATTGAACTGGATTTTTTTTCTTCGATTATAGTAAAGCACACATGATATAAAATTTACCATTTGCCATTTTAACTAATTTTAAATATACAGATTGGCAGCATTAAATATATTCATATTGTGCTACCATCACTACCATCTATCAATAGCACTCTTCCTCTTACAAAACAAAACTTGAAACCGTACTCATTAAACACTAACTCCATTTCCATCCCCCCAACCCCCTTGCCACCATCATTCTACTTTCTGTTTATGAGTTGAACTATTCTAGGCACCTCATATCAGAAGTAGCATAGTATTTGTCTTTTTCTGTGTAACCTAATGTCTTTAAGGTTTATGCATGTTCTAGAATGCATCAGAACTTCCTTTTTAAGGCTGAATTATATAAATATAATATATAATATAATTTTGTTTATCCATTTATCAGTTGATGGACAGTTGGGTTGCTTCCACATTTTAACTATTGTGAATAATGCTGCTATGAACATGGATGTACAAATAACCTCTTCAGGTCCCTGCTCTCGACTCTTTTAGATATGTACCCAGAAGTGGAATTGCTGGATCATATGGTAGTCCTTTTTAAAAATTTTTTGGGTAACTGTCATACTGTTTTCCATAGTGGTGCTGTAATTTTACATTCCCACCACCAGTGCACACAGGTTCCAATTTATCCATATCTTCAACAACACTTATTTTGTGTTTTTTTGATAGCAGCCATCTGAATGAGTGTGGGTTGATGAACCGGGTTTTTAAAGAAAATGTGAAGTGCTTGGAGAATTTCTTGTAGTCTAGACACAGTAAATAATCATGCACATGGTCAAATTGCTCTTTCAGCATGCCAACAGAAGGAATAATCAGTTGGTTGCCTGTAGCAAATGCCAGGTATCAGTAATTTTTCTGTGTATAGTATTAAATTTGATTTTTAAAAATGTTTAGGAATTTTCTCCTGGCATAAAATTAAATGTTTTTAATTAGTTTATGTTAGTTGTGTTTTTGAAAGTCTATTTTAGACAAGATTTGAGTTTTATATGAGTGTGTAATACTTCCCCTAACATAGGCAGAACAGGGTTTTCACTGAGTTCATTAGTGACTACTAAACATTCACAAAGCCTATTTGGAGATTTGGAGGATAATAAATACAACTATTAACAATTGTAGAAGAGCATTTTAAGAGACAGTATGGGCTTAAAGTCAGACAAATTCAGTTGACATGTAGCACTGCCGCTTTCTAGCTATCTGATTTTGGGCAGCTGAGCTTACATAAAATGAGCAGTAATAATAATGATCCCTAAAAATGTTATGATAAATGTAAAATCTTTTAAAAATCTAAGAAATGTTTAGGGAAATCTTCCATCTTTAAGAAACTAAGCATTATTTTGATTTTTTAAAACTGGCATTTATAGTAGGTATTTTCTTTTTGAATAATTGTTTCTGTAAATAACTGTTTTAATTTTTATCAAAAGGCATGGCTTTGGGAAGAAGACAAGAATTTGAGATCTGGCGTGAGGAAATATGGAGAGGGAAACTGGTCTAAAATACTGTTGCATTATAAATTCAACAACCGGACAAGTGTCATGTTAAAAGACAGATGGAGGACCATGAAGAAACTAAAACTGATTTGCTCAGACAGCGAAGACTGATTGTGTTTGTAAAAGCTTGATGAAAGGACAGTTAAGTATTTTGATCACTGCATTTTGTTTGAAACTTGTGTCATTGATGTAATTTAAAACTTTTGTTTAAAGCATTACAGTATTTTTCTGTGACCATCAATTAATATGAGGGTTTGTGCTATAAGAGTTAAAGCATATGCTATCATTGTATTCTTTAAGAACCTTATTTTGATAAAATGTAAATTTGTTGAACCCTGCCACATTTAGTATCCCCACCCCCAAATCCTGTTCCAATGAAAAAATTAAAACCTGATATGAAAAAAAAAAAAAATTTCAGTTAACCTATTTTGCGTCCGTAGGCTGACCTCAACCCTGTAACATAACCCATTAAAATGAATTTTCTTTTGTTTTTAAGACAGTTTCTCTCTGTTGCCCAGGCTGGAGTGCAGTGGCGCTATTTCAGCTCACTGCAACCTCTGCCTCCCGGGTTCAAGCGATTCTCCTGCCTCAGCCTCCTGAGTAGCTGGGATTACAGGCAAACACACCACCACGCCCAGCTAATTTTTGTATTTTTATTAGAGGCGGGGTTTCACCATGCTGGTCAGGATGGTCTCGAACTCCTGACTTCATGATCCACCCACCTCGGCCTCCCAAAGTGCTGAGATTACAGACGTGAGCCACTGCGTCCTGCCTAAAATGAATTTTCTAGATGATTGAATAACAGTAGTCCTTTGATAAGGAGATAATGACTTGATTTATGGCCTTAATATACTACTTAATTACTTAAGATGTTTATTAATAGAATGATAAATGTACAGAGTAACCTATAAGCATGACATACTTTTGCTTTCAGTAGTTTCATGTAAAGAAAAAAACTTGAAAATAGTAATACCTGAGGACCTATGGGAATAATAGACACTGGGGAGGTAGGGTGGGGAGCGGGAGCAAGAGCTGAAAAACTACTTACTGGGGACTCTGCTCACTACCTGGGTGACAGGATCATCCATACCCCAAACCTCAACATCACACAGTATACCCAGCTAACAAACCTGCCCATGTGTTGTTCCCTGAGTCTAAAATAAAAATCAAAATAATTTTTTTAAAAAAGAAAAAGACAATAGTATTACCCTTAGCAAGAATAATTTGTGTCTCATTAGAAACAATTTGATTTTTGTTCCAATGGTTTTGAATAGATCTTTATAACCTGATGCCATAAATACAAGATTCTCTGATACCTTCATTTAATATATCAATATTGGGCCTAAAACAGTATTCTGTAAAGCTTAAATTGGTATTAACTATGATCATCTTGATGTCTATGATAGATAATAAACAAGGTCATACATACCTTACTAAACAATTTTGGTTTTTCACCAACATTTTATTCTTTAAAAGATTTAGACTAACAGCATTATTTAGCATTTCGAGTCGTGTGCTTTATTTAGCAAGTGAGTAAAAATATTGGAATATTGAAGTATTTGCATAAAAAATCAAATGGTGGTGTTTTGTAATCTCTATTGTATTTCCTATTAAGGTTTCATATATTACTTTCCCATTGTTCCTGAATTTGTTATCCTACATATAAACAGAAACATGGATGAGTACCATATGCTTCCTGACTCCTTTATCTTGTTACACCACAAGATACTGCACTATTTATTGGAGATATTTTGATGATTAGTGCCAAGGCTGGCATCATGAGTCAAAATAGACTTGTTAAGTCAACCTCATTCCAAACACCTACTATAAATCATCAAATCTAAATTGCCATTAATTGTAAGATGCCCTGTTATTTCACACACAACTAGAAAAGAAAAATCGGTATCAATTATAGTATGGTGCTTTCTTATTTTGAATTTTACTTATTAGAAGAGCTATTTTAGATTTATTTAAACATAAGATTTTTATCACATAACTTGTGGATACAAAAAAAGAGAAATTATAAGCAAAATAAGTTGGGTAATATATTCCTAAAACCTCATCTTCTCTAGTCTGAGTATTTTTTTGAATCTTTTTTTTGTTTTGTTTTGTTTTGTTTTGAGACAGGGTCTCACTTCATTGTCCAGCCTGGAGTGCAGTGGCACAATCACAGCTCACTGCAGCCTCTACTTCCTGGGCTCAGGTGATTCTCCTACCTCGGCCTCACAAGTAGCTGGGACTACAGGCATGTGCTGCCATGCTTGGCTAATTTTTGTATTTTGTTGTAGAAATAGGGCTTCTCCATGTTGCCCAGGTTGGTCACAAACTCCTGGGCTCAAGAGATCCGTCCACCTCAACCTCCCAAGGTGCTGGGATCACAGGCATGAGCCACTGAGCCCTGGCCCCTGAATTCTTTTTAGTCAGAATTTTTGTTGAGATAATGTAAATTCACATGCCATTGTAAGACATAATATAGAGATCTCTTGTACACTTGGCCCTGTTTCCCCAAATACTAATATTTTGTAAAGCTATAGTGTATCACCACCAGGATATTGATATTGATACAATCCATTCAACTTATTTCCCCAGTTTAGTATTCTGTGTATTTAGATCTAAACAGTATTATCACCTGTGTTCATACATCCACCACCATGAGGATCCTTCACATTGCTCTTTTGTAAGCACACATACCTCTCTTTCCCCAAATCCTGACAGCCACTAACATATCCTCTATTTATAAAAGTTAATCATTTTAAAATCTTATATAGTGACATCACCAAAAATAGCAAAATAGGGAGCTCCAAAGATCTGTCCCTCCACTGAAGCAACCATTGCTAGCAAAAACTTAAGATCAACTTTTTGGATCTCTACTATCTAATAAAAACAACAACCAGAGTAATGCTTAATGAAGAGGCTATTTAACTTTGGTAAAAGAGTTTTTGTGGTTTCGCTTACGTACCTACCATGCCCCGTCTCCCAGCCAGGCAACAGCTGAGAGGACAGTGGCCTGTGCTCTTGGTGCATCTTGGTGCCAGAACGGGCAATACAGATCTTGCTCTCACAGAAATGTGGGTGTGCTTTGACCTGCCTGGCAGTTCCTGAAGGTTCAGCTCAGAGGTTTGCCTTTGTTTTGCCCCCTCCACACTAGAACAGCCTCACAGTGCTTATCAGAAGCATTACCTGCAGCCATCTGGGGCTGGGGATGGCAAATGGGGCAAGCAGCAAACAGACCAAAAAGCTTGGGACGGAAATAACTGGGAGGACGATACGTGGGAGAGAGAAGGCTCAGAAGGGCCCTTGTCTGTACTAGGTAGTCTGGAAGGCCACACACATGCCTAACACTGGACACATTTTTGGAAAAGACCTGAGAGGACTCTAGGCCTGCACCTCTGACTGATCTTTAGGCTCCACAGAAGCAGGAGGTGGAAGCTAAAGCAGAATTTAGGTGCCTGGCTAAGCGCTGAAGGAATGCCCAAGTCAGAACCAATCTACAAATCCTGGGAAAATTATTTGTAACTTTTTATTTTATTTTTTTAAAATAGAGACATGGTCTTGCTTTGTTGCCTGGGCTTGTCTTTAACTCCTGGCCTCGAGAAATCCTCCTGCCTCAACCTTTCAAAGTGGAACAGTATCTTTTGTTCTTTTGGACTCATGACAGTTAAGGAAATTAAGTGAAATGTATGTATTCTTTGCCATCTTTCAATCAGCATATTTATACAATTCAAATTGTAGCTGTAGCTTATTTTTATTTCTACACTAATCCACTACATGATTCTATTAATAATTTACGCTGTTGATGAGTGTTTGAAGTGTAAAAATAATTGAAGACCAAACATGAGAAATACAGACTTTTTATTCAGAGCTTGCGGTAGCAAAGGAATCAGCCACGATCTCTTGTGTTTGGCAGACTCAGAGGCAGATAGGTTTATAGTGGGGGGAAAGGGGCAAGGTTCAGGAATGCTCTGCTTGGAGGGTGTTGGCATGAGGAAGCTGGAGGCTGACCAGCTCGCCGCAGGTGTCTTACAGGATTGTTTTGGGGAACCTATTTGGCTTTCTCTGATTGGTCCCAAGTTGGAAGAGGGAGCAAAATGTTGGGATGATGGCACTAACTGAGTAAGTCTTGACCATGCTGAATGGATCGCTGGGGAGATTGTGGTTTGGCTTCCAGGACTGGTTGCTGCAGAGGGTCTGGGTGAGAGTTCTATTGTCACAGAAGCTCCACCATCATCTGTGTATATGCCTAGTCTCAGAGTTGTTTCCAGTTTCTGGCTGCTAGGCTTTTACATTTCACAATGAAGTGTGATTTTAGAAATAATATGAACTCTTGCCTGCCAGAACAAGGGCCAATGAATTTTAAAGGAAGGAAACACAATCTAGAACTCGACAGCAAGGGTCAACCATGAAAAGTTAGGTATGAATATTGTAATTCCTAGAGCAAGCATTTTTTCAAAAATATAGATAGCCAATAGAATACTAAATTCCTCTATTTGGATTACTAATAAACCAGAAACAAAAAGTAGTGAAACAAAAACAAAATCACAGGGACAAACAGAAGAAATAAAATGGTACACCTAAATCCAACCACATCAATAATTATATCAAACGTTAACGATCTAAGCCAGAAGGTGCGTGGCAAACTTTTTCTGTAAAGAGCCAGATAGATAGTACATATTTTAGGCTTCATGGGCCATACAGTCTGTGTACTCTGCCTCAAATTAGCCATAGGCAATATATAAATGAATGGGTATGGCTGTGTTCCAATAAAACTATATTTACAACAACAAACAGGCTGGATTTAGCCACAGGTTATAGTTTCCTGACCTTTGCTGTGGAATTCTAGAGTGTGTTTCCTTCCTTTAAAATTCACTGGACCTTGTTCTGGCAAGCAGTTAAATTACTTCTGAATCTGGGAACTTCTTTTAATTCTCTTGGCTTTTTTTCCAGTTTTGGAAGTTTCCAAGTATGGAACCACTTATAAATTAACAGGTTGGTTTTCCAAGATCAGCCTGGTGATGAGAATTTGGGCTACAAATAGACAGGATAGCTGACTGCCAGTGACCTCTTAGTCCCATTCAGTGCTCACACAGTTCCTTGAGCCTTAAGGGAGGGTTTGAAGTGACTTCTGGTTCAATCTCCCCTTAAGAATATAGTCTTTCAGTGTCCTCATTTAATTATTCCCACCTCAATGTGTCCTTGGGCTTTGACTTCTGGCCCTCTTGCTGAGGAAGAGAAGACAATAATGGAAGTAAGAAGTATAGGACCCCCTTTCCTCCAAGGCTAAGATTCAGACCTCTTCAAAGAGGGCCTTCCTACACCTGGACCACAGCCAGCAGCAGGGAAGAAACTGGCCAGAGGGCACAGGTGGTGCTAACCTGGAACAATAGCCCAGGAGGGTGTGGCGGGGTGGAAAGGTGGCCTGGGGGCAACTGGAACTCATCCACATCACTCACCCGCTGAATAATAATGACAGGACCAGGACTGGAAGGGAATGGTCTTCCTGTCCTTTCACTCCAGAGACCCTCCAAAGCCCTCTGTTGGTAAAACTTAATGATCATTGTGTCAACTGATATTTACAGAGTCCAGCCCATGTCCATCTATCACAAAGCAGGGCAGAGAAGGGTGGATTTGGAGCTGCGAGCCATTATATTGATAACTGGTATATAAAGAGCTTTTATTTTTTTCAACTTACTGCCCCCAACACACACACACACACACACACACACACACGCACACACACACACACACTCTCACACCCCTTCCTTCATATGTCAAAATGACATTGTTTTCATTTAAATCTATCCTATATTGAAAGAGCAAAAAAAAAAAAAAATGACAGTTTGACTCAAGAAATGCAATGGTTTATATGACCTACAACTCTCGAAGGAAAAGAGTAATAATTTTGCAATGTTTTGATGATATTTACAAGTCATAATTTAAAGAGATACATATTAATTTTTCCCTTTCCACGTAAGTCCTTAAGGAACTCACTCACATCTGTTTTAGCCCAAATTTGTATAGTGTTTTGCTTTGCATGGATTATCTCATTTAATTCTTGCAGAACCTTGATGAATGGTATTATTAATTAGCAGAATGGTAGTAGTAACAGGCAGAGTGGTATTGTTAATTGCATGTAATAGATAAGGAATCAAGCTTCAGTTATTTTGACTTGCCCAAAATTGATTTGGTAAGTGACAGAACTTTATTTGCTGATACTCCACAATTAAAACTTTTCATTATTCAGATAGAATTCTTTTCCCTTTTATTCTATACATGTTGATATGTTTGTTATAAAGAAGCCCAGGCCTGTGATCTCCATACCCGTGGAGCTCTGCAGCTGCAGCAGATAGTAGAATGTATGGGAATTCACCCAAATGCACTTACAGTAGAAGTGTATTTTTCATTATTTCAGAGATGCTTTTTCCTCTGTGTCTGGTTATAGATCAGTTGGCATGGCATCAAGCAGATTGATGTTCCTCTTATCCCAAGCCCCAAGCCTTACTTTTTCTTCTTTGTTTTTGTTTTTTTGAGACAGAGTCTCACACTGTCGCCCAGGCTGGACTGCAGTGGCACGATCTCTGCTAACTGCAACCTCCGACTCCTGGATTCAAGTGATTCTCCTCCTCAGCCTCCCAAGTAACTGGGACCACAGGTGCTTGCCACCACACCCAGCTAATTTTTTTGTATTTTTAGTGGAGACAGGGTCTTGCCATGTTGCCCAGGCTGGTCTTGAACTCCTGGCCTCAAGCCATCATCTCACCTCAGCCTCCCAAAGTGCTGGGATTACAGGCATGAGCCACCACGCCCAGCCATCCCAGCTCTTTTTGCTTCTACCAAGTGGTTACAACAACAACTTTGATAAACTGTTAGTTAAAGGAATCCTGTGATGAGCAATTTTGAAAAGAAAAATGATCTCTGTATTATATATTTGGAATTTTGAATAGGAAGTAGGTCAAACATGTGTTTAACACTTAACACATCCCGGGGCCTCTCAATCGTGGCACAGTGTGACCCCCTACATGCTATATGTGTATGAAGCACAGCAGAAGCACAGAGGCAAAACACACCTCAGTTGGCTTCCCTTGAGTTCCCTTTTAAACAGTCTTTTCTATATTTCTGGATCATTCCTTTTTTTTGTTTTTGTTTTGTTTTGAGACAGGGTCTTGCTCTGTCACCCAGGTTGAGTGCAGTGGTGCAATGACTCACTGCAACCTCTGCCTCCTGGACTCAAGCAATCCACCCACCTTGGCCTCCCCGAGTGCTGGGATTACAGGTGTGAGCCACCATGCCCAGCTTTTTAATTTTTATTATTTTTTTGAAACCTATTACAGTAATTCCCTGAGATGAAGATGAGACGTTTAGCTTCCTCACACTCCCTCCTCCTCCTTCCCCATGCACCTCCCATGCTTTGTTAAATGTTACTCTCCTGTTACTTGCTTTAAGGTACTCTTTCTTATGCCTTTAGACAGAATTCCTTGGCTTTACTGAGTAAGATGGGGAAATTAGAAATCTGCAATCCCCAATGTTATACTCATTTTGTTAGCTGTGACTATTTCATTGTCAAGCGGTTGGTTGGTTAGTTGGTTGGTTGGTTGGTTTTGTTTTGGTTTCACCATTCATACACAGTCTGTCCACTAATTATAATGAAATATTTTGTGCTTTATGTGTGGGTAGATTCTAAAAAATCAGAAACCAATAAACCTGTAGTACGATTATATAGTATATTATTCACATTAGTTCCTAGAAGTGTGGTTGACTCATTAAAAATGTAATCCTATATTACAAAATTCATACAATTAAAGTGTCAAAGGAAATTATGTTCTCTCCCCCCTCAATAGCTCAGAATCATGCCACATTTAAGCTTCATATTTTGATCATATTTTTATTTTCAGTTTCATCCTGAAACTTTTATTTCCAGTTTTATGAAAGTAGTACATGTGCACAGTTTTAAAACTGAAATAGTTCCACATGGCTTAAAATGCAAAACACTCTTCCCTTTCACTACCCTTTGGTGCTTCCTAAAAGCCACCATTCTCAACTCTTTTAGCTCTTCCCTTAGCTATTGATTTTTATATTTGTTAAAAACGTGCTCTTACTGCTGTTTGTTGTTTTGGGGTTTGAGATATTATTTATTATTATTATTATTATTATTATTATTAGAGACAGGGTCTTGCTCTGTTGCCCAGGCTGGAGTGCAGTGGTGCAATCTCAGCCCACTGCAACCTCTGCCTCCCCAGCTCAAGCGATTCTCCCACCTCAGCCTCCTGAGTAGCTGGGACCACAGACGTGCATCACCACGACTGTTTTTTGTTTTGTTTTTAAGGAGATAGGGTTTCACCATGTTGCCCAGACTGGTCTCCATCTCCTGGACTCAAGTGATCCACCCACCTCAGCCTCCCAAAGTGCTGGGATTACAAGTGTGAGTCACCACAACTGGCCAGAGATAATATCTTACCTCCTCTATACGGGATGCTGTGCCCGGCCACACCTCACATACACACATTGCACTCACACATGTGCTTCTCCTCCCCAGTTCCTTCAGCGTGTTTATGCCAGTTTTTGTTGAATCAATAGTAAGTGTTCATACTATATTAACTCTGTAATTGTTCTTTACACCTGAGCTGTGTAGTTTCTATGTACATGCCACTTATTCATCTCCAAATTCTCCAACCAAATCGAAAATCTCAGAACATAATGAAAGACGTAGGCCCTCCTTCGGATTGCATTGTTTTTTTGGAGCCATCCCTGCCCCTGCTCCCAGGTACTCTGGCTGCTCTGCAGGCCTACTGCAAGCTGTCAGGCTTATATTGCCCTTCGTCTGCCTTCTGGGGATCCTCATTTCTCTCCCAGGTTGTGTTCCTTATTACCTGGACCCTCTTGCTTGGTTTACACTCCTGTTTAGACAGAGCACCTCCTCCTGTACCTTCACAGAAAATGCACAGAGAATGGAAAACTCATATCTTGCATGTCTGAAAATATCCTTATTCTGCCTCACATTTGAATAATTTATAGGATATAGAATTTTAGTTTGGAAAACATATTCTTTTGAATTTTAAAGACATTGCTCTGTTGTCTTCTAGTTTCAAATGTTGCTTTACGTAAATATTCTGATACAATTGTAATTACTGATTATTTGCACATGACCCGCTTTTCTCTCTGGAATATTTTAGATTCTTGGGTATCTGATAATCTGGAATTTCATGGTAAGATGCCTTGGTGTGAACCATTTTTCTTTTTCTTTTCTTTTTTTTTTTTTTTTTTTGAGATAAGTTCTTGCTCTGTCACCTAGGCTGGAGTGCAGTGATGTAATCACGGCTCACTGCAGTCTTGACCTCTTGGGCTCAAGTGATTCTCCTGCCTTAGCCTCCCAAGTAGCTGGGACCACAAGCACGCACCACCACACACAGCTAATTTTTTAAACTTTTGGTCCGTTCCAAGATGATGATATAGGAACAGCTCTGGTCTGCAGCTCCCAGCGTGACTGACGCAGAAGACGGGTGATTTCCGCATTTCCAACTGAGGTACCTGGTTCATTTCATTGGGACTGGTTGGACAGTGGATGCAGCCCATGGCGGGTGAGCCGAAGCAGCGTGGGGCATCACCTCACCCGGGAAGTGCAAGGGGTTGGGGAATTTACCTTTCCTAGCCAAGGGAAGCCGTGACAGACTGTACCTGGAAAATCAGGACACTGCCGCCCAACTACTGGGCTTTTCCAATGGTCTTAGCAAACAGCACACCAGGAGATTATATCCCACACCTGGCTCAGTGGGTCCCACATCCACAGAGCCTTGCATACTGCTAGCACAGCAGTCCCAGATCGAACTGTGAGGTGGCAACCTGGCTGGGAGAGGGGCGTCTGCCATTGCTGAGGCTTGAGTAAGTAAACAAAGTGGCTGGGAAGTTCCAACTGGGTGGAGCCCACCACAGCTCACCAAGGCCTGCCTGCCTCTGTAGACTCCACCACTGGGGGCAGGGCATAGCTGAACAAAAGGCAGCAGAAACCTCTACAGTCTGTTTTTTTTTTTTTTTTTTTTTTTTTGAGACAGTCTCGCTCTGTTGTCCAGGCTGGATGCAGTGGCGCAATCTCAGCTCACTTGTCAGCTCTGCCTCGTGAGTTCATGCCATTCTGCTGCCTCAGCCTCCCGAGTAGCTGGGACTACAGGCACCTGCCACCACACCCGGCTAATTTTTTGTATTTTTAGTAGAGACGGGGTTTCACCATGTTAGCCAGGATGGTTTCGATCTCCTGACCTCATGATCTGCCCACCTCGGCCTAAACCTCTGCAGTCTTATTAAACATCTTTGTCTGACAGCTCTGAAGGGAGCAGTGGTTCTCCCAACACGGTGTTTGAGCTCTGAGAACTGGACAGACTGCCTCCTCAAATGGGTCCCTGACTCCCTTATAGCCTAACTGGGAGACACCTCCCAGTAGAGGCCAACTGACACCTCATACAGGTGGGTACCTCTCTGGGACGAAGCTTCCAGAGGAAGGATCAGGCAGCAATGTTTGCTGTTCTGCAATATTTGCTGTTCTGCAGCCTCTGCTGGGAATACCCAGGCAAACAGGGTCTGGATTGGACCTCCAGCAAACTCTAACAGACCTGCAGCTGAGGAACCTGACTGTTAGAAGGAAAACTAACAAACGGAAAGGAATAGCATCAACATCAACAAAAAGGACATCCACACCAAAGCCCCATCTGTAGGTCACCATCATCAAAGACCAAAGGTAGATAAAACCACAAAGATGGGGAGAAACCAGAGCAGAAAAGCTGAAAATTCAAAAAACCAGAGCGCCTCTTCTCCTCCAAAGGATCGCAGCTCCTCGCCAGCAACGGAACAAAGCTGGATGGAGAATGACTTTGACAAGTTGACAGAAGTAGGCTTCAGAAGTTTGGTAATAACAAACTTATCTGAGCTAAAGGAGGACGTTTGAACCCATCGCAAGAAAGCTAAAAACCTTGAAGAAAGATTAGACGAATGGCAAACTAGAATAAACGGTGTAGAGAAGACCTTAAATGACCTGATGGAGCTGCAACCATGGCACAATAACTATGTGACGCATGCACAAGCTTCAGTAGCCGATTTGATCAAGTGGAAGAAAGGGTATCAGTGATTAAAGATTAAACTAATGAAATAAAGTGAGAAGAGAAGTTTAGAGAAAAAAAGAGTAAAAAGAAATGAACAAAGCCTCCAAGAAATATGGGACTATGTGAAAAGACCAAACTTACGATTGATTGGTGTACCTGAAAGTGACAAGGAGAATGGAACCAAGTTGGAAAACACTCTTCAGGATATTATCCAGGAGAACTTCCCCAACCTAGAAAGGCAAGCCAACATTCAAATTTGGAATTACAGAGAACACCAAAGGATATTCCTTGAGAAGAGCAACCCCCAGACACATAATTGTCAGATTCACCAAGGTTGAAATGAAGCAAAAATGTTAAGGGCAGCCAGAGAGAAAGGTAGGGTTACCCACAAAGGGAAGCCCATCAGACTAACAGCGGATCTCTCAGCAGAAACTCTACAAGCCAGAAGAGAGTGGGGGCCAATATTCAACATCCTTAAAGAAAAGAATTTTCAACCCAGAATTTCATATCCAGCCAAACTAAGCTTCATAAGTGAAGGACAAATAAAATCCTTTGCAGACAAGCAAATGCTGAGAGATTTTGTCACCACCAGGCCTGCCTTACAAGACCTCCTGAAGGAAGCATTAAACAGGGGAAGAAACAACCAGTACCAGCCACTGCAAAAACATGCCAAATTGTAAAAACCGTCGATGCTAGGAAGAAACTGCATCAACTAATGGGCAAAACAACCAGCTAACATCATAATGACAGGATCAGATTCACACATGACAATACTAACCTTAAATATAAATGGGCTAAATGCCCCAATTAAAAGACATAGACTGGCAAATTGGATAGAGTCAAGAGCCATCAGTGTTCTGTATTCAGGAGACACATCTCATGTGCAGAGACACACATAGGCTCAAAATAAAGGGATGGAGGAAGACCTACCAAGCAAACAGAAAGGCAAAAAAAGCAGGAGTTGCAATCCTAGTCTCTGATAAAACAGACTTTAAACCAACAAAGATCAAAAGAGACAAGGCCATTACATAATGGTAAAGGGATCAATTCAACAAGAAGAGTTAACTATCCTAAATATATATGCACCCAATACAGGAGCACCCAGATTCATAAAGCAAGTTCTCAGAGACCTACAAAGAGACTTAGACTCCCACACAGTAATAATGAGAGACGTTAACACCCCACTGTCAATATTAGACAGATCAATGAGACAGAAGGTTAACAAGGATATCCAGGACTTGAACTCAGCTCTACAACAAGAAGACCTAATAGACATCTACAGAACTATCCACCCCAAATCAACAGAATATACATTCTTCTTGGCACCACATTGGACTTATTCCAAAACTGACCACATAGTTGGAAGTAAAGCACTCCTCAGCAAATGTAAAAGAACAGAAATCACAACAAACTGTCTCTCAGACCACAGTGCAATCAAACTAGAACTCAGGATTAAGAAACTCACTGAAAACTGCTCAACTACATGGAAACTGAACAACCTGCTCCTGAATGACTACTGGGTAAATAACTAAATGAAGGTAGAAATAAAGATGTTCTTTGAAACCAATGAGAACAAAGACAAAACATACCAGAATCTCTGGGACACATTTAAAGCAGTGTGTAGAGGGAAATTTATAGCACTAAATGCCCACAAGAGAAAGCAGGAAAGATTTAAAATTGATACCCTAACATCACAATTTAAAGAATTAGAGAAGCAAGAGCAAACAAATTCAAAAGCCAGAAGGCAAGAAATAACTAAGATCAGAGCAGAACTGAAGGAGATAGAGACACAAAAAACCCTTAAAAAAATCAGTGAATCCAGGAGCTGGTTTTTTGAAAAAAACAAAATTGATAGACCACTAGCAAGACTAATAAAGAAGAAAAGAGAGAAGAATCAAATAGATGCAATAAAAATGATAAAGGGGATATCACCACTGATCCCACAGAACTACAAACTACCATCAGAGAATACTATAAACACCTCTGTGCAAATGAACTAGAAAATCTAGAAGAAATGGATAAATTCCTGGACACATACACCCTCCCAAGACTAAACCAGGAAGAAGTTGAATCCCTGAATAGACCAATAACAGGCTCTGAAATTGAGGCAATAATTAATAGCCTACCAACCAAAAAAAGTCCAGGACCAGATGGATTCACAGCCAAATTCTACCAGAGGTACAAAGATGAGCTGGTACCATTCCTTCTGAAACTATTCCAATCAATAGAAAAAGAGGGAATCTTCCCTAACTCATTGTATGGGGCCAGCATCATCCTGATACCAAAGCTGAGCAGAGACACAACAAAAAAAGAGAATTTTAGACCAATATCCCTGATGAACATCCATGCAAAAATCCTCAATAAAATACCAGCAAACCAAATCCAGCAGCACATCTAAAAGTTTATCCACCACGATCAAGTCAGCTTCATCCCTGGGATGCAAGGCTGATTCAACATATGCAAATCAATAGACATAATCTATCACATAAACAGAGCCAAAGACAAAAACCACTTGATTATCTCAATAGATGCAGAAAAGGCCTTCGACAAAATTCAACAGCGCTTCATGCTAAAAACTCTCAATAAGCTAGATATTGATGGAATGTATCTCAAAATAATAAGAGCTATTTATGACAAATCCACAACCAATATCATACTGAATGGGCAAAAACTGGAAGCATTCCCTTTGAAAACTGGCCCAAAACAGGGATGCCCTCTCTCACCACTCCTATTCAACATAGTGTTGGAAGTTCTGGCCAGGGCAATCAAGTAAGAGAAAGAAATAAAGGGTATTCAATTAGGAAAAGAAGAAGTCAAGTTGTCCCTGTTTGCAGATGACATGATTGTATATTTAGAAAACCCCATCATCTCAGCCCAAAATCTCCTTAAGCTGATGAGCAACTTCACAAAGTCTCAGGATACAAGATCAATGTGCAAAAATCACAAGCATCCCTATACACCAATAACAGACAAAACAGCCAAATCATGAGTGAACTCCCATTCACAATTGCTACAAAGAAAATAAAATACTTAGGAATCCAACTTCCAAGGGATGTGAAGGACCTCTTAAGGGGAACCTCAAACCACTGCTCAATGAAATAAAAGAGGACACAAACAAATGGAAGAACATTCCATGCTCATGGATAGGAAGAATCACTATCATGAAAATGGCCATACTGCCCAAGGTAATTTATAGATTCAATGCCATCCCCATCAAGCTACTAATGGCTTTCTTCACAGAATTGGAAAAAAAACTACTTTAAAGTTCATATGGAACCAAAAAAAAAAGCCCACATTGCCAAGACAATCCTAAGCCAAAAGAACAAAGCTGGAGGCATCATGCTACCTGACTTCAAACTATACTACAAGGCTACATTAACCAAAACAGCATGGTACTGATGCCAAAACAGAGATACAGACCAATGGAACAGAACAGAGGCCTAAGAAATAGTACCACACATCTACAACCATCTGATCTTTGACAAACCTGACAAAAAGAAGCAATGGGGAAAGGATTCCCTATTTAATAAATGGTGCTGGGAAAACTGGCTAGCCATATGTAGAAAGCTCAAACTGGATCCCTTCCTTACACCGTATATAAAAATTAATTCAAGATGGATTAAAGAATTAAATGTTAGATCTAAAACCATAAAAACCCTAGAAGAAAACCTAGGCAATACCATTCAGGACATAGGCATGGGCAAGGACTTCATGACTAAAACACCAAAAGCAATGGCAACAAAAGCCAGAATAGACAAATGGGATCTAATTAAACTAAAGAGCTTCTGCACAGCAGAAGAAACTACCATCAGAGTGAACAGGCAACCTACAGAATGGGAGAAAATTTTTTCATCTACCCATCTGACAAAGGGCTAATATCCAGAATCTACAAAGAACTTAAACAAATTTACAACAAAAATCCAAACAACCCCATCAAAAAGTGGGCAAAGGATATGAACAGACACTTCTCAAAGGAAGACATTTATGCAGCCAACAGACACAGGAAAAAATGGTCATCATCACTGGCCATCAGAGAAATGCAAATCAAAACCACAATGAGATACCATCTCACACCAGTTAGAATGGCGATCATTATAAAGTCAGGAAACAACAGGTGCTGGAGAGTATGTGGAGAAATAGGAACACTTTTACACTGTTGGTGGGCCTGTAAACTAGTTCAACCATTGTGGAAGACAGTGTGGCGATTCCTCAAGGATCTAAAGCTAGAAATACCATTTGATGCAGTGATCCCATTACTGGGTATATACCCAAAGGATTACAAATCATGCTGCTATAAAGACACATGCACACGTATGTTTATTGCGGCACTATTCACAATAGCAAAGACTTGGAACCAACCCAAATGCCCATCAATGATAGACTGGATTAAGAAAATGTGGCACATATACACCATGGAATACTATGCAGCCATAAAAAATGATGAGTTCATGTCCTTTGTAGAGACATGGATGAAGCTGGAAACCATCATTCTGAGCAAACTATCCCAAGGACAGAAAACCAAACACCACATGTTCTCACTCATAGGTGGGAATTGAACAATGAGAACACTTGGACCCAGGTCGGGGAACATCACACACTGGGGCCTGTCATGGAGTGGGGGGAGGGGGGAGGGATAGCATTAGGAGAAATACCTAATGTAAATGACAAGTTAATGGGTGCAGCAAACCAGCATGGCACATGTATACATATGTAACAAACCTGCACATTGTGCACAGGTACCCTAGAACTTAAAGTATAATAAAAAGAAAAAAAAAAGAAACTTGTAGAGACAGAGGCCTCACCATGTTGCCCAGGCTGGTCTCAAATTCCTGAGCTTAAGTGATCCACCCACGTTGGCCTCCCAATGTGCTGAGATTATAGGCGTGAGCCACCATACTGGGTCAGCCTTTCTTTGTAAACTAAGGAGCCTGGCACTCATAGGCTTTGATGTGTTCCCATTATTCAGGTGTTGCATCTCTTTGACTGATTCTCAAATGTCCTTATATTTTATGTCCTAATTTCTGTCTCTTTAATTTGTTTGTTTACTTTCTGGAGAAAATGGCATTAAGCTTTATGTTATACATTTTCATAATATTTATATATGACTATTAAACTTTTTAATCTTCAAGAGCTTTAAATGTTCCTTTTTTTGAGCATCCTGTCCTTATTCCATGATTTATCATTTAATCTGTTCTGTTCCTGGTAGCGATCAGTGATTTATTTCCTCTGAGTTTTGTTATATTGCTTGTTTGTTCATGTTTAATTTTGGTTGCTCTTGTTAGTGGTTTTTCTCAAATGTCTGGTTGTCCTGTGTTGTCCATTTATATTTATGGGTAAGAACAAAAAAGTTGATTGAAACCAGACGAGGTGGTTCATGTCTATAATCCTAGTGACTCGGGAGGCTGAGGTGGGAGGATCACTTGAGTCCAGGAGTTTGAGACCAACCTGGACAACATAGCAAGTTACCATCTCTAAATAAATAAGTAATACTTAAAAAAATTAAAAAGCTGATTCAAGTTCTGTGAGCAATGATGGGACATGTCAAATGTTATGAACTGCATGGTTGTGTCCCCGCAAAATTCATATGTTCAAACCTTTATCTCAAATATGATGGAACTTGGAGTTGGAGATGGGCCTTTGGGAGGTAACTAAGTCATGAGGATAGAGCCCTGATGATAAAATTAGTGCCCTTATAAGAAGGGACATGAAAAAGCTTTCCCCACTTGCTCTCCTCTTTCTCTGTCCTGTCCCATCTCTGTCTCTTCTCTCTCTTTCTCCTTCTCTCCCTCTGTCTCTCTCCCTGCTATGTGAAGACAGCAAGAAGGCATCCATCTCCAAACCAAGGAGAGGGCCCTCGCCGGACATCAGATCTACTGGTACCTTCATCTTGGACTTTCCAGCCTCCAGAGCTGTGAGAAATAAATGTTTGTTTTTTAAACCACCCAAACTATGTTAATTTTTTTTTCATATAGCAGCCTGAACAAAGACATCCAGGTAGTGATATGCCTGTAGTGATTAGACAGAGACATGGCTCTTTCATTAGGGGATCCTCAACTGTCAACACCTATTGTCATTTCTCTTGTATAATCCACTTCCTCAGAGAGGAATCCAACAAACGTGTGTAGGGATGAGAGTGGCAGTGAGGGAGTTGAAGGAGGGGCTTATCTATCCCTGCTTGCAATATTCTCAGAGCACATGGAAAAGGGAACCAGGGGATCACCAGTCAGAACAGAGACTTTCATTCAGGCTTCATTCTCAGTCCTTGTGACTTGTGTTTCCAATCCAAACTCCTCCATAGACTGAACCTTCTGTCAGGCTGTTGACCTGCAGCATGGGGGAGGGAATCTAAGGCTCTGACTTCTTAGACCAACCATCAGCCATTCATTCCATTGAAGGAAATACCTGGAACCTTCAGTTCCAGAGCCTTTCCAGAGTGCTAGAAATTACCTTGCTTACTCAAATTCACCCGTAGATCTAGGTGTTTGGCTTTCTCCTCCGATTTTAACAGCCATCTTCTTTTCTGGTCCTGAAATGTGGCTATCTCTTCTGCGTTTTCTCTCTTGACCTCCTCATTATATATGGGCTTTGTTGTTTTGGTGGGGGAAGGGCTTTGAAAATCCCTTAACTGTAATTTTATTGGGAATTGGGACATAAATATATGTGTCCAACCTGCCATGTTTAACCGGAAAAAAGAATGTTCTGCTTAGGATCTTTTAATAAAGCTTCCGATCCTTGTGCCTTTAAAAGTCTGTATGTTGCTTTCACACTTTATTAGTGATGGCTGCTATCGAATGTTAGTTTCACATTCATTTTCCCTCAGAGCTTGGAGGCTTTCTTCTGTTAGATGTTAAGCATGCACTGATGCTGATGAGAAGAGTGCTGTCTTCATGGGGACTCCTGTTCCTTTACAGGTAATGTTGTTCTCTCTCTGGAAGGTTTTATGGTCTTTTGTTTATCCTTCATTTTCAATTTCACAAATTTGTCTCTAGGGCTGAGAGTCTTTTTTATTCATCCTTTGGTGCTTGGTGGGACTGCCCCACCAAGAATGGCTCTCATCTCTGATTCCAGCTTCTTCTGTACCCGTGTTAAAGGATATGGCCCCTTTATTCTGGTTCATCTATCAGTAGGTTATCATTTGCTTTCAATCTTCAAAAAAATTATTCAAAATCTGTGGGCTGATTCTGCCCACCTCACTTCTCATCTGCTGTGGACTTACTCTCTTCTGTGAATCGTGTCTCTTCAGTGCGATCTGAGGAAGGAGAGAGGGTAAACGTGTGTCTGTCTGTCACCCTGACCTAGAGTGTGACCTTCTCCCTCACGGTGCTCTTTGTCTGATTGCTTGGACCTCAGAAGGCCCAGGTCTTTGTTTTGTAAGCCAACCTGTGGTTGTTTGTATGAACCTTCACTAGAATATTCTTAGAGGGCAGGAACCAGTTTTATTAACATCATTTTTGTGCATATCTAGAAAAGATAGCTAACTGAAATTTTTATGACAGATGATAACCAAACACTTTAAATTATTGCTGTTGCGGTTTATGCTTAATTGTAACATTCTCGAATAAAAATCAAAGCAAAACTCTAAAAAGAATACTGTGATTATAGTTCACCTTATTCCTTTTTCTATTCTTTTTTTCCTTCACTTGTTTTTCACTTTTCTCTTCAAAAATGGCCATTATCCCTTGCTTCTTTTCCCTTCTTTCCTGGTGGCTGTATTTATTTTTGTTCAAATTCTTTTCCACAAGCACTTTTGAAAATCAGTCTATTAAGGGATTCTAGAGTTCGTAAATCTTTTTAGAGTGCCTGGGGATAGGGCCCTAAGACTAACGTACTTATTAAAAAAGAGTGCCAAGAGGTCTTATATACTTTGATTTTTAACTTTGAAAATAAAAACTTTAGGTTTTTCATTCATCACTTGGACTACATGTTTCAGTTCTGAACTATTTCCCTTGGGCTTTGCTAAAATTAATAACAAGCTTTTCAAAACTTATTTAACAGTTAACTCCTCTAGCCCATAAAATTTTCTCAAGAATAGAAATAACAAAAATTTAACTTCAATAAGAAAGCAATTACTGGTCATCCACCAAAAATTAAATGCATAAGGTGAAAAATTTATTTTATACAACTCAATTATGTTAAATGTTATAACACATATCGGAACTATAAATTCACCATTGCTTTATTGCTATTAGTAGTCGTTGCACCTATACCTATCAATTCTGAAGGATTTTTTGTTTTATTTCTGGTGAAATTTTATCATTCTCTGACTAGTCCAGAAAATTTGGGTTATTTTCTAGTCAAACAAATATAGAGCTTTTATGAATGTGAACAAAAAGTTTATTTACTAGTATAAAAATTTTAAGTAACAGGCCAGGCGCAGTGGCTCACGCTTGTAATCCCAGCACTTTGGGAGGCCGAGGCGGGTGGATCACGAGGTCAGGAGATCGAGACCACCCTGGCTAACACGGTGAAACTCCATCTCTACTAAAGAAAATACAGAAAATTAGCCGGGCGTGATGGCGGGCGCCTGTAGTCCCAGCTACTTGGGAGGCTGAGGTAGAAGAATGGCGTGAACCCGGGAGGCGGAGCTTGCAGTGAGCCGAGATCGGGCCACTGCACTGGGCGACAGAGCGAGACTCTGTCTCAAAAAAAAAAAAAAAAAAAAACTTTTAAGTAACATTGGAAATTACCCAGACATAGCTTCAAAAATCTAGCTTTATAAATGTTAGAAACAGTATGAAAATGTTAATACTGACTTAAAGTTGCTAGCCTTGATGAGACTCACATGTTTTATTATTAATTTCTGAAGAATTTAATTTTCCACAAAAACAACTTTGACAATTAAATGAAAATACAGTCAGAAATATTGTTACTCTCGGTGTTATTAATTATTGGGTAAATTTCCATCCCTATTGCTGTTGTGAATCTGTCATTACATGATAAGGACCAAGAAATACGTATTTTAGTAAATCATTTGTTAGTGAATATTATTCAATTGAAACCAAAGAAATCTCATGTAGTTTACATCTCAAGA
Source organism: Hylobates moloch (assembly GCF_009828535.3). Classification (NCBI taxonomy): domain Eukaryota; kingdom Metazoa; phylum Chordata; class Mammalia; order Primates; family Hylobatidae; genus Hylobates; species Hylobates moloch. The sequence continues at coordinate 53,428,321 of NW_026652284.1, forward strand.
CTCAATTCTCTAAACTAAATATCTTGAATTTAAAATTTACTTCAAAAATGAAAGGGGCTTAGCTTTTCCAGCACAGTGTTTGGCAAAGTCAGGCTTTTCATGGAGTCCTGGATGAGGAGTCCAAATTTGGCTCTGTGGCTGACTGCAGAATGACTTGTCATCCCAGGTCCTTAAACATGCCATTTTGCCTCTAGGTCATTGATTTTCCAATCATAAAATAAGGAGACTAACATTTCCTTGTGTATGTGTGAGATCATAGCACCTACAATGACGTCTATGCCTTCCATAACCGACACACCATCCACCCCAAACATTAGAAAATGCATGCGGTAGGAAAAAAATAGTGAGCTTACATCAACTAAACTTGAAGTTGGACTCTGAAAGATTATTTTAGTCAGCTTCAGGCTTTAAGCCTTGGAAATAATCTTAGATGCAAATGGTGGTAGAATTTTTGGAATGAAAGCAATTGTTTCATTCACTGGTGCCAACATTTCTCTTCATGAAAATTATAACATTTAAAAGAACTCCCATTGACCTACAATGAGCATTTGATCCTTTCACTTAAGCGAAAAAAAATTTCTTCTTCAAAAAATGTTTTTAGTATAGCTGTTGGTTTTTCATTACAGAATGCTTACTAAAATTTTAAATAATTTGCCCTGTGGAAAAATTATTTGTGATAATTTGCTTGAAATTATTTCAGAATTTATGGAATATTAAATATATGGAAATATATGTGTAGAATGTGCATACCTGTATACATTTTTTAAAGTGAGAAACTTTTAAAAGATTATAAAATAGAAAGACTGCAAGATTCAAAACATAGATCCCCTTAAATGACACTTCCATCACCAATAATTGGACTGAGTTACAGTAATTTTACTTTAGCAAACAGACATGTATTCTGTGTCTCACGGGCCACCTGCTGAATGAGAGGACTCCAGTTGAAAGGTCAAGAACATAAAACCACAGGAGCTTTTTGAGTGGGTCTTCAGCTTAGTTAAAATAAAAATAAAGGACCTGTACTGGCCCCTAAATTTTCTTTCTCTACTTCAGAGTGTGGCAATGATGTGTTTGGGGACTTTGGCCAAAATTGAAGGTTTAGAAAACATTGAACATGACTTGAGAATATTTAGCATGTTTACAAATGCATTTGGAAATATTTATATCACCATCTATATAAAAATAAAACTGTGAACAGCTGGACAAGAACACTGGTCTACTCGCCGAACTTTTTTCCAAGTTCCTTGACATCGAGGATTACCAATTGCTTGCCAATGGAGAGTCTGATTTCTGAAACGATATTTCGAAAATGTTAGTTACACTAAAAGCATACCAAAGAAAAGTCTAATTTACAGAATTAAAACTCGGAGTTAAATATGATCACAGCCTGAGCAATATAGTGAGACCCATATTATATTTTTTTTTTTTTTTATTACCAGACATGGTGGCACACCTATGGTATGATTGCTTGACCTGTGAAGGTCGCTTAGGCTGCAGTGCAGTGGTGCAATCATGGCACACTGCAGCCTCGAACTCTTGGGCTCAAGCGGTCCTCCCACCCCAGCATCCAAGGTGGTTGGGTCCACAGGTGCATGCCACCACGTCTGGCTAATTTTTATAAAGAAAAATTATTTGTAGAGATGGAGTTTAACTGTGTTGCCAAGCTGGTCTCAAACTCCTGGGTGCAAGGGATCCTCCTGTCTCGGCCTCCTGGCTCATGCTGGGATCAGAAACATGACCCACTGCACCCAGTTCCCCAATTTTTTTTTTAATGATCACAAACAGTTTCCCTTGTTTAGTTTCTGTCAAAGCAAGTTTTAATTCATTGCTACTTTAGGACACCCTCATGTTGACAGAGTAACTTGGGGTTACTGTATTTGCTTTTCCCGTTCTATCTGAGCACAAGTGCTGCGTAAAGGAAAATGGCTGACTGTTCTATGTGTATTTAAACTGGGAGGTCTGAACTAAATGATCTCTTTTAATGCTTTCCAACTCTTTGATTTCATAATGAAAAAACAATGAGAGAGCTGAAAAGAGCAAAGCCAGATTATTAAAATTATTATTTTTAAAGTCACTGCTACCTCAGCCAGGGTTTAAATACTATATGGGTACAAATTAAATTATAAATTCATTTAAAATCAAAACATGGATGAGGTATTCAGAAAAATACTACATAAATATTTTCTATTTGATATAAATTCCTTACCCACTTTATTGTTCATATGGTGTGCTCAATGGAGGCCATGAGGCACTAGTGACTAATAAACATAAATTGAAGTTATTAAATATGAAAACATTCTACAGGAATAATTGACTGGAAAGGCCCATATTTTACCTTTTAATCTGTATTTCTACCAGTTCCATCTGACATACTGAAAACCACAGTCTATGTGTGACCTAAATTAGTCTTTGCCCAATAGTTGCCCAGCATGAAGTTGACTCTTCTTTTAGTTTTGTATAGTGTTATCAAATTTAAACACTAAAATAAGTGCAGAACTGGGATACAGGTGCATGACTGTAACATGTTTTTGGAGTCAATTATTTCAGGGAAATCTACAGATTTATATAAGATTATTACACTGCAAAGATGACCCCGCCACTGTCTCAGTCAGGGTTTGATGAAGAAGCCCCACTGAGCAACAGTTCTGAAACTTCACCGTGAGTATGAATTACCTGGGCAGGGGTCCCCAAACTATGACCCCGTAGAGACCAAAGCCAACCTACCCCTTCTTTGTGTCTGGACTGTGAGTTAAGAATAATTTTTATGTTTTAAAGTGTTAAAATCAAAACAATAATGATATTTTGTGACACACGAAAATTATATGAAATTCAAATTTTAGGGTCCATAAATAAAGTTTTGTTAGAACAAATCCAAGGTTTGCATAGTGTCTGTGACTGTTTTCCTGCTACAAAGTCAGAGTTGAGGAGCTGTCACAGAGACCACACAGCCTACAAAGCCAAAAATATCTACTCTCTGGTCCTTTACAGAAAAAGTTTTCTGGATCCTGACCTAAGACATTTTAAAAAATCCACCTCCAAAGTGCGATTCAGTTAGTCGGAAATGAGGTTCAGGAATCTGTACATTTTACGTCTCCATCTCACGAGATTCTGATCCTAGTGATCTTCAGAACACCACTTTGGAGTGATCAGGTTTTTGATGATCATTTGGGAATGTGATCTAAACTCCAATATCCTTTTTTTTTTTTTTTTCCTGGAGACAGAGTCTGGCTCTATCACCCATGCCAGAGTGCAGTGGTGCAATCTCGGATCACTGCAACCTCCGCCTCCTGGGCTCAAGTGATCCTCCCCAGTAGCTGAGACTACAGGCATGCGCCACCATGCCAGGCTAATTTGTTTATTTTTCATAGACATGGGGTTTTACCATGTTGCCCAGGCTGGTCCCAATTCCTGAGCTCAAACAATCTACCGGCCTCGGCCTCCCAAAGTGCTGGGATTACAGGCACGAGCCACCACTCCCAGCCCCCAATATCCAAATGGACCCATATTCACTGCTGGTGTATAGGGCCTTTGGGTTCCATAGTGGGAACTGGAGCCCTGGCCCCTGGCAGTGCCAGAAGGATGGTCCTCCTCACCTACTGTTTTGACTTCCCAGTCATCCCTTGATATGTTACATACTGGTCAGCTGTCCGGGCATGGAGAGGACAGATTTCTCAGAATGAGTGACAAGAAAAGTACTTCAGTTAATTTCCCTCCTTACCCATCGGAGTCCAGGCCATCTCCAGAACAACGAAGGCTCACAGAGTTCATAGCTGGAGGCTGACAATCCACACACACCGTGTATCCCTCTCGGAGATACTGCATCCATCTAGTCAAGGGCCGGTTTTCCAGAGCACAGTGAGGAGTCAAGGACTCTGTCTTAAACTCCATACAGTATCTACAGCAAAAGAAGTAACAATGACACTTGCTGCAATGAGCAGTGGCCTAACGCTGTAGAAAGTCTTAGGAAGCCTGTCACCTCCAAGGGCATTTGGCCGACTGCAGCAGGTAGTGAGTACATCTTCACAAGTTACGTGTCAATCACCTTTAAGGTCTCTCATTCCCTGAAGCACGGTGAAATACTACTGATAATCACAAAGAACCTTTGTGCCCTTTTTCAGTCCATCATTGAGCTCTCTGGGCAATATAAATGTGCAGAAGTTTGGATATCCTGTATCCTGTCTAATCAGATCACTAAATTGTGCACAGAAGTCCAGGTTTTTGTAGAAACCCAGCCCTTGATAATTTTGCTGATCTAAAGGAATTCTATAACTTGAACAAGCACTTGCTTGAGCCTGAGAACCCTAAAATGTGAGCCCAGGAGGGCTAGCCCTTAACACCTAGGCCAGCACCTCTGCTGTTCTGCTCCACAAAAGTACCCGGGATCTTCCCCACCCTCTCCACCCACCTCACTTTCATGGTCTGAAGTAATGATGATGAGTTTTGACTTGAAGTCAATCATCACAGTTACACTGAGCATCGCAGGTGAAAGCAGAAGTGGGAGGCTGAGTCATACTTTTCTGACAGAAGTTAGTGTCACCTTAAACTGAGCTGCGGAAAACTCTAACATTATATGTGACTAGACACTGAAAGCCCAGGGGAACATCCAGACATGAGGAATATTTTAGAAATTTGTACTTCAGCGCAGTTTTCCAATTCTTCAGGGAAACAAGACATAGTAAAAACTGAGTATTATAACAGAAACTTGTTGCATTTTCAGTTCCATGGGCTAATTTCTTACCCATACAATTATGAGTTGCAATAGGTTAAATGGGAAGTGTTTGGAGAATCTGCTTTAAAGATCTTTAAGAATGACAGGTACAGCTAATTAGTAACTAAAGGTAACAAGTATCTTTAGTTATTGAGGTAAGAAATCCTACAATGTGGCTTCAATCAATTTCAGATAGCTAAGCCCAGACATCTCTTTTTAAAAAAGTATTTATTTTTCATAGAGATGGGTTTCTCACTATGTTGCCCTGGCTGGTCTCAAACTCCTGGGCTCAAGCAATCCTCCTGCTCCAGCCTCCCAAGGCACTGAGATTACAGGTATGAGCCACCAGGCCGAGCCTCAGGCATCTCTTCAATGTTATTTTCTCATTAAATGCTCATACCAACCTCATGTGGTAGGTTATTAACAGTCTCATTTTTTAGGAAGAAAAACCTGAGGTGGAACAAGTTGTTCAAGGTCTTATCCTAGTGAGGGCAATGTGGGGACCTGAGCGTGCAGCTGTCTGGTATCCCTTATCTGACGGCAGAAGAATGGATTTCAGCTGAGCGTGAAGGTGACTGCCAGCCTGTGCCAATAGGTTTCTGTAAGAAACCTCTGAGTTGAAGTGTATGTCACTTTCAAATTCACCAAACAGAGGTGGTGCTGAAGTCTAACGTCCCATAAAGACTGTAAGAGAAGCATCCTTAAGTATGATTGATAAAATAAGCTCATAAAATAATCTCATTTGTATATAGTTTGTTTCTTGTTGGAGATTGGACCTGAGAGGTAGATACATCTTTATAGCCCCACAAAAACCAGGAGGGGACAAGTATTTTCCCAACTCTGATGAAGAGTCCATATTTTAGCCAAAGTCAAAGAGCAAGTAACAGAAAAAACATAAACCAAGTTGACCCTCTTGCATTGACTTGACTATATAATTGGAAAAACATGATTAAACAAACAAACAAACACGAAATTACCCAGCATCCTCTGTGTGTGTAGACCAGTGTGGAGACGTAGCTTGTCGTGTTCTCTCCTTGTTGAATGCAGAGGTAGTTATAAAGGCAGGAACTGGAAAAGGGAGATTTCTGTTGAATTCAAGGAGCCAAAGTACTCAGAGCATCGTTTCCCAATTTTGGTTTTGTACCTGTCTAAGGGTCTCCATTCCTAAACTCACAGGGCTACAGCACACCATTAAGGTGTGAAATGAGGCCAAGTTACAAATTCGATAAAGATGTGTGTGCACAGTTGGGTAGGGAGGGGGCCTGCAGGCCTTTGACAAGCACATTTGTCTGCAGTAATAAAACTGTGTGAGAGGAAGGAGAGGGGCCAGGAGGAAAAACCAGAAGGAAAGGAAGATGGGGGTGAGAAGGGGAACAAGGGAAAAAGTGAGATAATAGAGATTATGTAGAGAAGAGGAAGTTTTTAAAAATGAAAGGAAGAGAAATAGAGAAAGAAAGGGAAAAATAAGATAATAAAAGAATAGAAAGGAAACAAAGAAAGAAGAGAGAGAGAAGACAAAAGAGAGTAAAAGGGGATGGAAGGAGAGAAGACAGACAACCAAGGGAGAAAAAAATGAGAAAGGAAAAAAGCAGCCAGTGCGTTGGCTCATGCCTGTAATCCCAGCAATGTGGGAGGATATGGAGGGGGATCACCTGAGGTCAGGAGTTCAAGATCAGCCTGGCCAACATGGCAAAACCCTGTCTCTACTAAAAATACAAAAATTAGCTGGGCGTGGTGGCAAGTGCCTGTAATCCCAGCTACTCAGGAGGCTGAGGCAGGAGAATCACTTGAACCCGGGAGGCGCAGGTTTCAGTGAGCCGACATTGCGCCCCTGCACTCCAGCCTGAGCAAAAGAATGAAACTCCATCTCAAAAAGAAAAAGGCGGAAGAAGCAGAGGAGGAAAGAAGGTGAGTCTTCCCCAAGCCTCAGGTAACCACAGCAGGAAAAGTTCATGGAAGCTCTGCCCACCACATAGTATCAATGTGGCTGCCCAGTGCCAGCCTGCACAGCGTTGTCCCCACATCAGCTCAGGGAAGGAAGTCTTCAGTGGTCCCCTTCTTTTCCCTCTTCCTCCCCACAACCCTACCCCAGATCTGATGCTCTGGGTCAGAGAAAAGAAAAATGGCACCAAGAATCCTTCCTCCTGCCTCTGCTCACTTTAATTCTATTGTGTTTGTGTGTCTCCTCTCTAACTCATCACTAATTCTAGGGAGGCATTTGTTGCTATAATAACACCTACAGGTTCCAGTCTCCGGGACTTATCTTGAGGAAGGCAGGGTTTTGCCTTGTCCATCACTATAGCTTCACACATTTACACACTCAATAAATATTTGTGCAAGGAATAAACGGGCCAGTGAGTGAATGAATGAGGTCATGGGCTTGCAGCCAAGACACACAGGCCCTACTTCCCTGTAGTCTTCTGTTCCTATACTGAGCCTTGCAGCCAAGATGGCTCCAGGGACAACTCTAAGTCACTTTTCATGTATTAATTTATTTAATTCTCACAAGCCTCTTGAGATAGATCCTATTATTTCCCCATTTCACAGATGAGAAAATTGTGGCACAGAGAGGTTAAGAAATGTGTTTAAGGCTCACATCTAAATATAGCACAGCCAGGCAGCGTCTCTGAAATCAAACTCCTCAGGGCGGCACTCTACTGCCTCTATAACAACACAGATGACAAAGTTCCAGTACTGTTTGCAGCATCTTTCCCATGAATTATTTAAATTTGGCTTTATTTTCCCTTTCTGTCACGAATCATTATGCTCTATGCGAAGTCAGATTTAAGAAAGGAAAAGAGAAACTTTTAGCCCCTTGTATCTGGAGTGACCTCAGGCCATGAGAGAGGTAGGGGGGCCAGGGAGGGCACACAGTGGGTGCAGGGTCACCCTCTGGGTACCATGGCCCCTGGTATGTGTATAGCCTGCTCATTTACAAAGTAATTTCACATCATGTGTTACCAACCTTCACAAAAACTTTGTAAAAGGGTGTTATACCAATTTCATTCATCAGAAAACTGAGGCTCACCGAGGTTAAATGAAGGGAAAATAAATAGTGAGTGACTAAGCAAGGACCCAGCACAGAAGCTATCTTCTGAGGGCTTGGGGGTTTGCATTTTTGTTTTCCATTTTCTGTTTGTGGTAGAGATGGGGGTCTCACTCTGTTGCCCAGGCGGGTCTTCTGGGGCCCAAGCAATCCTTCTGCCTTGGCCTCCCAAAGTGCTAGGATTACAGGCATCTGCCACCAAGCTTGGCCCATCTGTTTTTTAGGACTTTCTATCAAGCTCAGTTTCATGCTCTTGGGATTAGGGTGCATCCTAAGAGCAAGCCAGGTACCCAGGGCTGTCCCCTCCATGTCCTGGCCCCAGGCCTTGGGCTTGGTGGTGGCACATTCTATTGCCAAGGACCCTCTCCTCACATGAGCCAGACTGCCTGGAGGTCCCAGAACCAGCACCACTTTTTAATACACCCCCCAAATTCAATTTTCATTACTTAAGTAATGAAATAACTTAGAAATTGTTTTTGCCTCCTGCCCCACTTCTGCTAATGTGCAGAAGCACGTAACCCAGCATCCCTGGGACAAAGGCCCCCAATAAATCTAAGTTCCCCTTCCTGGCAACAGTATTCAAGTGCAATATATTCTTTGTTCACAGGCGATTTGCCAATGTTTCTGGCGTTCTATCAGCCTACCATTGTTTGGTTTTACAACAACTTCCACTTCTAAAAGCACAGCATTGCATATACTTACTTTGAACATGAAAGTAAATTAAATTTGCTTTGAGAATTTCATAACGCCCTCTGACACAATGGGGTGTCACAAAAGCAGGCCTGGGATTACTGGTCTGTAGATACAGTGCAGAAGAGAGTAAAATGAAAAATCGACAAATAATATCTACCTAGAGGCATATGGTTTATAATAATGCACATTGATCTCCTTTTAGGAGGAAAACACATATATATAAACAATTGTCAATGATGTGCAACACATTCAGTAGCGTGGCTTTTTAAATTTGTTTTTATAATAAAAATATAATCATGGTATGCATTAAATGAAACAGGAAAAAGGAAATAGCTACTCGATCATTAGTAAGAGAGCTTCAGGGATCATGTTTCCGTCACTAGCTTCACGGGCATTTATATTTCTACTTAGTTACAAGAATCTGTAATTACAATTCTAGCTGTAATGATGACAGTTAATAGCAAAACACTATTGAGGTGGGAAAATCCCATAAGTCTTAGAGCTGGGAGATCCAGGTTTTAGTTCCACATGTGCTGTCACCTCTCGGAACTCCCATGTCCTCAGGTGTAAACCAAGGACAATGACTCTGTCCTACCTCTCTGTGGAGGCAGAATTGTGGCCCCTGAAGAATGTCCATGTCCTGATCCCCAGAACCTGTGAATATGTTATATTACATGGGAACAAGGAATTAAGGTTACAGGTGGAATTAAGGTTGCTGCTCAGCTGACCTTAAAATAGGAAGCGTAGCCTGGGTTTTCCAGGTGGACCCAATGTAATCACAGGATCCTAAGAAAGAGTTGGTCAGAACCTGGCCAGCATGGCGAAACCCCATCTCTACTAAAAATACAAAAATTAGCCGGGCGTGTTGGCGTGCACCTGTAATCCCAGATACTCGGGAGGCTGTGGCAGGAGAATCGATTGAACTTGGGAGGCAGAGGTTGCAGTGAGCCATGATTGCACCACTGCACTCCAGCCTGGGCAACAGGGCGAGACTCCATCTTATATGAAAAGAAAAAAAAAAAAGATGTGGCAACGGAAGAAAGGCACAGAGAAATGCACTGTTGCTAGCTATGAGGATGGAGGACGGTGGCAGTGAGGAAAGGATGTGGGCAGCCTCTAGAAGGTGGAAAAGGCAAGGAAGAGGAGTCTCCACTAGAGCCTCCAGAAAGGCCTGTAGCCCGGCTGACACCTTCATTTTTGCCTGGGGAAACCCAGATCAGACTCTGATCTTCAGAAATGTAAGATAATAAATCTGTGGGGTTTTTTGTTTTGTTTTTTTGAGACAGAGTTTCACTCTTGTTGCCCAGGCTGGAGTGCAATGGCACAATCTTGGCTCACTGCAACCTCCACCTCCCAGGTTCAAGCAATTCTCCTGCCCCAGCCTCCCAAGTAGGTGAGATTACACGTATATGCCACCACACCCAGCTAATTTTTTATTTTTAGTAAAGATGGGGTTTCACCATGTTGGTCAGGCTGGTCTCGAACTCCTGACCTCAGGTGATCCACTCGCCGTGACCTCCCAAAGTGCTGGGATTACAGGCATAAGCCAGCACACCCGGCCTAATCTGTGTTGTTTTAAGCCACTAAATTTGGGGTAATCTGTAGCAGCAGCCGTAGAAAATGAATACACTCCTTCACGGAGTTGCTATGAAGGCTGAACCAATGATGTCTATAAGATCTCTCTGCTATGCAGACGTGAGGGATTCGTGTGCCATGCCACAAAGGCGCCTGCTCTGCAAACAGGAAGTCTGGTGGGGATGGGAGGCAGTAACAGGGACACAGGTGACCATGCAGCAGGATGAGAGCCTCCAGGTTGAGTGTGGGCTTCTTCTCCATGCTCCCACACCAACCTGTGTTTCCTTCTATCCCAGAGCTCACCATTGTGAGTTCTATTTAGCTGTGATATGTTTGTTAATCAAGTTTGGATCCCTAAAACCTAGCACAGTGCTGGCACACACAGGAGGTGCTCAGTGAGTGTTAAGTGAAACACATAAGTGAATGCATAGTGCATGGAGCCAAACATGGGGCCCATGGACAATCCACCAAATTGGATGTTCACGTGATTGCCTCTCATGTCCCTCTTGTTTTCCTCTAGTAAGCCATCATTTTCCAGAGCATTCCAAAGCACATGAATGATTTTAGTGGGACGCTCCATAGAAAAGGGGGTCATATAATCAAATTAAGTGGGAAAACACTGCAAATCCTCTCTCTGTCTCTCTCTTATAGAATGAAAATGCAGATCCACATAATAAAGGCTCTGAAAAGTTCTTTGGTAGAGAAAACTGTCTGATTTACCCCATATTTTCCTACTAATCCCTTTACTTGCGCAACTATTCTAATAAAAGAGGATATGCTTTAGGAACTTCTGCCTTCAGGAAACTGCTGCTTAGGTGACCCAGCTATGACAGAGGGGTGTCTGTCACGCTTGGGCTATAGCAGTGGCTCTCAAACTCCAGTGAGCATCTGAAGCCCCTGGAAGCCTTGCTAGAATGCAGAGTGCTGGGCCCACACGCAGGGATTATGATCCCATGGGTCTGGGTGGGGCTGAGGAAACAGATCCTGATGCTGCTGGTCCAGGACCACGCATTAGGAGTCACCAGACAGGGTTGTTGGAGGGGTCCTGTCTTCCCCAACTAGTCTGTGACAGGAGTAATAATCGCCAAGACATCCCCAACAGGAGGGGAATGCTGGGGACCAAAGTCAGGACTGCAAATGCCAGCCGCCCTACCTTAAGTAGAGATTTCTCCTCTCTTCCCAAGCTGACATCTTTTATTTTATGATAATAGGGAAGGAGGCTGTTCAGTACAGATATGTTAAGACACAGTCGCAAACAACTTCCTGCATTGTCCTGGTGTAGAGACCCAGGGCTGGGAAGGGGAGTGCGACAGCCTGGTGCCCCACTGAAGAGCCTGATGTGCTGAAGGACCCCTCTAGCAGTGAGGCACGGCACAGGAGTAGGTGGGCTGCTTTTCCAGATAGGTTCGCACTAGCTTTTAAGAACCACCAAAAACATCCATAATGCCCTACAGTGTCTTCCTCCCCGAGCAGTTTGTGTAGTGTCTCTGCAAAGTGACTGAGCGTAATTTTGTTCTACAGCTGTGTCTGTGAGCAACCACGTCTGAAGCACTGAATGACCTCCCTGTGACCTTAATATGACCGCCGTATCAATGGGGTAACAACACTCTGGCCCCTCCATTTGCCACTCCACTACCAGAGTGATCTTCTCCCCTGCAAAGAACACCCCAATGGCTCTTAAGATAAAGCCCAGAATCCCAAATAGGGTGTTCTCTGTGCGCCCCACACGCCGACCTTCCTTTGCCAATCACATGCGGGCCTTGTACTCCCCTATGTTTACGTAAAAGAGCCAAAGATGCTTATTCCTCACCCTAGGCTGAGACCCTTTAGCTCACAAACATGCTGGCACAAAACTCAAATTTTTAATACATGCAACTGTTTTTAAATAGCCAAACAGGCAGATTTTTAGCCACTTAGGGCCTGCCTGCCTGCACACCTGTGAAACTATACCCAGCATCTGTTGGCCACTGATAGGCCTTGTGTTATCAGACCCCAAGATGCTGCTGCCCTTCTGAGGTCTCAGACCAAAAGACTCCCCACCGTGCTGCTGGATGACCTCACCTTGACATTTAAGGCCCCTTTCCAATCTCCCTCTCCCCCAGGAGTTGCTGTGCCCTCCTCCACAGCCGACCATAAGCCTCTGAACAGTCTCATGCTGTGAGGACGTCCCCTCTCATGCAGCCCTGTCCAAGCACTGCCCAGTAAAGTTCGCTGTGCCACTGCCTCTCATGGATATAGCTTTTCCCTTGATCAGCTCCCAAATCCTTCAAACCCTCTACACCTGGCCATCAGGTTTAACCACACTAGTCTGCCTGCCTGGCAGGCATACCTCAGCCCCATCTCCAGGAAAGCCCGTCCTCCTCCTCCCCCACGAGACTGAGGGGAATCACCTGATTACACCCGCTGAGCGCTCCCTGCACCTCTCACTCGTTTGCTACCAGCTGCACCAATTACTGCAGCTGTAAATCCATTAATTCCCTGGATTATCTGATGATTGCACCCCTCTCACTAGGCTGTGATCTACCTGACAGCAGGCTCCACATCAACTTTTCTCACCATCGTGACCCCAGTGCCAGCCCAGCACCTGGCATCAAGTAGACTCTCAATAAATATTTGTGTGTGGAAAAAAAGAACAAAATGGCTTGACAAGGATTGTGTTGACATGAAATATCCACGTTCCTATGAGAAACATAGGGTTTTTGCTATCCTGAGAAGTCAGTGTTTTGCCCTATTGGATTCAATGCAGATCAACACATCAGCTTTTTCATTTATTTCTCTGTGAGCCTTGTATGGTCTCTGGCTCATTAATGAGCCGATTCCTGGCCCCTCTATTGGCCACTCCAAAACCAGAGTGATCTTTTCAAATTACATTAGCCCCAATCCAGTCTTGAGAGGAGAGGCAGGTAAAACGAATCATTAAAAAGTAATAATAAAAGGCCAGGCGCAGTGACTCATGCCTGTAATCCCAGCACTTTGGGAGGCTGAGGCGGGCGGATCACGAGGTCAGGAGATTGAGACCATCCCGGTTAACACAGTGAAACCCCGTCTCTACTAAAATATACAAAAAATTAGCCGGGCATGGTGGCAGGCGCCTGTAGTCCCAGCTACTCGGGAGGCTGAGGCAGAAGAATGGCGTGAACCCGGGAGGCGGAGCTTGCAGTGAGCCGAGATCATGCCACTTGCCCTCCAGCCTGGGTGACAGAGCGAGACTCCGTCTCAAAAATAATAATAATAATAATAATAAAAGAATCACTATCATTGTTTAGAATTCTGTGATTTTTCCACGATTTTCCCACATGTGTGAGTGTGCATAATGAAACAAGAATTGCAGTGGAAGGTGAAATAGCATTATACTTCCTGGACACTTACTGTGCTGTGTGAAATGTCATCCTCCTGTCTAAAGTCCTTTATTACCAGTTTGATTGAGTTCACTCAAAACCACAAGCATGCGGTTTATTTCATTACTGAGTCCATGCACAATGAGAATGGGCCATCGGATTATAAAACACACCAAGGGAAGTGAGGGAAAGGGAGGCATTTGCACAGCTGGCCATAATTCCTTTATTAAGCATTTCCTGAGCTTCCTATCTACTTTGGGCAGCCTGGCCCATCCCACTCCCTGCGGTGCATGGAACTTTCCCTGCACAGCATATGGCCTTTTATGGGATGAAGTGGTCAAAAAGTCATCACAGATAACAAAGGCAGCAACCATGAAAACATCAGTACCATAGGTGTGCCCGCAGTCCTGGCCCTGCGGGGTGGAGTACTCCAGGCAGCCAGCTCTCTCTTCTAGGGGTGGGCAGGGCGCCCCGCCGTTCTGAGGCTCCTGCTGCACCGAGCGCCTCCGCACACGGGTTGTAGGCTTGCACTGGTCTGCACAACCACTCCAGGGGCTCCATTCCCCCACAAAGCACGGGCGAGCTGAAAAACAGCACAATAGGATGCTCACCTGAGTAAATCTGGCCAGGCTGCCAGGCTGTTCCCGCCAACACAAACAGCTGAGTTTAGCCCCATGTAAACTTCGCCTGGCCCCAGGCCCTGTATCAGGAGACACACACAAAGCCTCAGCAGGTCCCAGTTGACACTGACTCCATCTGCCCACCCTGATGGTGAATTGATAACCTGGTACCCCTTAGAAGCAGCTGGATACCCTGGGATCCTAAATGTGGGTCTGACCCAGGGAAACACACCTAAGGAGATGAGAAGGATGCTTTCAGGGGAATTTCTCATACTCCCTGGGCTGAGATCAGATATTTGCTTTTGTTTTTCCTTGATATTAACTTTATCTGCCCCTGCCCATAACATTTTTATTATAACAAGACATTCTCCTCACAGACAACATAAAAAAAAGTATGAAAAAGAAAATGTACTTCACCCACCAACGATCCCATCACGTACCCAGGTCAATTCTTCTCAGCAAATGTGTCTTCATAAGAAACAGGGCTTAGGGCCATGCACAGGGACCCCTATACTTTAAGCTTCTCCTGTTTATTCTATTTTCTTTCTCCATGGCTTGTAGACTCATGAACTATGAGGGCTGGAGTTTAGAGATGAGCCACCAGAGCCCAGAGAGGTAAAGAGTATTCACGGTCACACATGAAGAGGCAGAGTCAGGCCAAGAATCTGGCCCTGGAGTCTTCTTTGTGCTGTTGGTCTATGCTTTTCCACACGATCTGGTCGGCGTGGGGCTCAGCTGGTTTCTCAGCAGACAGCCGTGCACTGGGCTGCTCCCTGGAGTCCAGCAATACGTACTGGGATCCCCCTGATGGACAACTAAAGCCATTCTCCTTCCTTGATTGTGAAGTCCACTTACCAAATCTGAAGATGTAATTTAAAAATGCAGTTTCCTCACCATGACCATAAAATCAATATGGCATCACATTTAACTTTCTCATTGAAAGTTCTAATGTGTCTCAGACTGTAATCAGCTTTTAAATTGAATTATTTCAGGATTTAAAATTAAATATAAGAAAAGGAAAGAACTAGAAGACAGAAGACATGCCCATGACCTGGATGCCAAACATTTTTTTCCCCTTGAAGTGTGATCCACTTTCCTATCATCCTCACACTTTCCAATTCATAGTGTTTCCCACAAGAATTAGCACTCTGACTTCTTTGAAAGCTTGACTTGAACTTCTGCACTCATGGTTTTTGGAGGACATGTGATTTGGCAGCGCATAGCTACCCCCAACATAAAAAGGGTCTCATGCAACATAAACATGTCAGTAATTTTAAAATTTCCATACTAGTTTAAAACACGCTTTCATTCATCAACTAAATGCCCACAGGTATCACATGTCAACTACCTAAAGAAGCCAGAATAAGCCACGTTACAGTTCATTCCCAATATCTGCCACGCATACATCTTTCGGAAAAACACTAACAGGTCACTTCCTGCTTTTGTTGGCTCTTGTTAGCCCTATCCTTTTTATTTTCATGATTTCATAATTTCATTGGCCCATCGAACCAAAAAGCATTTAAAGAGATCCCCTAGGCTGCGAGCTGATTGAGAAGGACTCCTTCTATCCTTCATTATTTCAATACCTCTTTTCTTCCACCTTCAGCCTTGAGTCTAGCTAGTCCTGCTGTGATGTGTTGGGCTTGAACAATACTTAGTATTGCATACAAAAGAATGCACTTGTTTCAAATATTAACATCTGGACATCACTATAAAATACACTTTTGCCATAGCATTAACTCAGAACTTAGTAATATGGCCTTGAATTAGATTTGGTCCTTATGGTAAAAGATGACACTGGAGAGGGTTTTCTGACTGAACTCAGCCTCCCAGGATTCCATCGTCATATGTATCTCTTGTCTAGTATTTGCTTCTTGTATTTGGTTTGGTCTCACAGTTGAAGTCCTCAAAATTACAGAATCAATCATTGCATCAAGTTGTTCCTATTCGTTAAAGTTTGTCCCTAGCAAAACACTATATCCTGTTTTTCCAATCCATGATTTTAAAAGCTCCATAAAGAGAATCAGAAAGTTGTAGGATCCAGAACAATGACATCTCAATAGCTTCATTATGAGACAAAATAAAATACACTCACTCAGAATTATAGGAATAAAAAGGTGTTTCACAAAATATTTTGCGTCAGAAGATTAAATAAATTAAGAAGTATTTATTCCTATTCTGCACCAAAGATTCTATTCTTGGTTAGCTTGTGAACTTTTGATTATTTGGATTGCAAGCCATCATAGATCACAAGAGATCTTTGGTCATGGAGGTTAGGGGAAGTACGGAAACCTCTGACAGATTTATTACAAGTCATTTATTACGGCTGCCTGACACAGATTTCCTTTTGGACGATTCCAATAGTATTCGTATCCCCTTTTGCACTAGCTTATCTAATTCACATCTATTCACAGCATATCAAAATATTCTTTTTACAATCTGGCCTTCTCGATCTTCACTTGAGTTTCACCAGCTGTTAATGGAGCCGATAGACTGTGGCACCTAGGAGCGGCATGGTGGCCTTTGACTCCAAGTTTGTCACAGCTTCTCAGTTGCTTCAGAGTTAGGATTTGATGACATCATCCACCCCTTTTAGGAGAAGAAAGCCTAGATTTAATGGATGCCAGGAAGCTCGGAAAGCTTGCTCTTTTCTTTTCTTCTTTGTTTAAACTCAAGCTAATATTCAGGTTGGGTCTCCCCAGAAGCAGCCCGTGAGACATGGATTTAAACGCAAGTAATTTATTTGTGAGGTGATCTCAAGCACCATACAGGAGTTGAGAACAGAGTCAGAGAGGGAGACAGAAGCGAGCACAGACAGAAAATAAAAAAAGCTAAAAGCTCTGCTGAAGGCCTGGTGGGCACCCCTGGCTCTCAGCTCATTGGAGAGTGAGATAATGGATGTAGATTTAGAGTGAAAGAAATTATCAAGTCCTTGCCCACTTACCAACTGGTCGCCCTTTCTCAAGACCTTTCCAGTTATCAGAGATTCCTACCACAGCCAAACGAGAATAAGTTATATATCTCAGTAATGAATCACACACAAGAGTGCAGCACATTTTCACAGCCCTAATGGAGATAGCCAGTCACGTCCAAGTACAATTACTTTAAAAGATGTATCACTAATTTTTTAAAAGAATAAATGACTTAGACTCCCTCATTTCCTTGGGATTTCATCTGACATCCGAACTCCCTGCTGTGACCTGCAAGGTTCTGTTCCTGTGTGACCTGGCCTCTGCCTGACCTTCCACTTCCACCTGCGCTTCCCTGCCCACCTCTGCTCCAAGTTCAGCCACATGGACCTCTTTACCCCTTGAACACACCAAGCTCTTTCCCACACTGGGACCCTTGTACGCATTTTTGCTCTGCTGGGAATATTCTCCCCACACTGGTCATGGCTGGGTCCCACTCACCCTTTAATTCCCAGACTACCTACTTCCTCTTCAGGGAGTCTTTTTCTGGCCAGCTTTTTCTAGTCTTCGCCCAGCCCCACTACACAGACACACACACACAGACACACACACACACACACACACTTATTTCCTCTCAGAGCTTGGTGTTCCTTGCCTTGTAGCATTGCCATAATTCATAATTACATATTCATTTGTTGTGTTTATTATTGATGCCCCTGAGGATCATGATAGTTTTTTATTTCATTCCTGGTGCTTGGCACATGGTAATAGGTGCTTAATAATATTCATTGAATGAATGAATGAAATGGCATTGGGCATGTTTCCCCTCCTCCCTAGATAATGTTCTACATTGAAACAGACTCTGGCCTGGGCGCGGTGGCTCACGCTTGTAATCCCAGCACTTTGGGAGGCGTCAGAGTCGAGATCAGGTGAAACCCCGTCTTAAAATAAACAAAAAATTAGCGGGGTGGTGGGGGGCCTGTAGTCCCATATCGAGGAGAAAGAAAAAAAAAGAAACAGACTCTGATCTGCTCATATCATTAGTTAGAAGCCAAAGCACTGATGGAGGCTCCAGCAAAGGAAGGAAGTGGGGTGGAAGGAGATGAGCGAATCAGAAGCCCCCAAAGCCAACCCCATGGGAATTCTTAGCCTGGCCCAGAGTTTGGGCTCTCCTGGCAGCAATGGCCCCAAGGGTGTCCATCGGAAGGAGCATTGTTTTCTGTGCCTTAAGATCAGGTAGGTCCAAGCTTCTCCTGGCAGCTGCAAGTCCTTTAGATCCATTCTGATCTATTTATATCTCCTGCCAGGACCACATTTGAAAGTAACAAGCTTCTTTACTTTTATTATCTGTGGCACAAAATGGCATTTCCTTTCATTTGATTCAAATTTCCCTCACTCAAGAATTTCAGAATATGGTGAAAAAAAAAAATCCATGCTTACCTTTTTTGTGCCACTCATGGTCTGACATGGTCTGTGCCACTCATGGTTTGGGGAGGTCTCCTTTCCTCCCAGCCAGACTCTTCAAGGTCATGTCTGCCGCTTTTGGACCCATCTTTCTAGGCACTTCTCATCTAGGAGTTACCACTGGACTTTCTCCAGGTCTGTTCGCAGCTCGAGGAGTTGTGCCAGCCAGAGAAAGACACCCTATTCTCAGCCTTTAGGTACCAAGAGGTCATTTAAAAATGTATATATTTTTTCAAATGCTTTTCTAGGTGACGTCAAATACATGCACACAGAGAGCAACAAAATGAGCCGACAGCCAGAGCCATTCATTTTATAAAGAGAGTTTGGACTATTTTTTCTTCGAGGTGAGGCCTTGTTCTTGTTTTCATGTAGCGGTGTCTCCTTGGTTAATCACAGAGACTCAAGCACTCTCCTTTGTAATCTAGCCCTGCCTATTGGCTTTTTGCCATCTAAAAGTTTAAGGCCACCCACAAACAAGTGCTTTCTCCCTCACATTGTTAAGTTCAAATAGTCCTAATCATTCCTAAGGAAATGTTCTTACACCGTACCCACAGCAGTACCCATTTATGCATAGCTATTGTTTCTTCACATTCTGTGGAAGAAAAATAAAACAGCCCTATTATCCCCCAACACCCACACATGCACACCTCATAGTGACACAAGTTTAAATATATATCATCTCCCTTTTCTTTTTTTTTTTTGGAGACGGAGTCTTGCTCTGTCACCCACGCTGGAGTGCAATGGCGCGATCTCGACTCACTGCAACCTCCGCCTCCTGAGTTCAAGCGATTCTCATGCTTCAGCCTCCTGAGTAGCTGGGATTATAGGAGCGCACCTCCATGCCTGGCTAATTTTTTGTATTTTTAGTAGAGACGGAGTTTTGCCATGTTGGCCAGGCTGGTCTCGAACTCCTGACTTCAGGTGATCCTTCCACCTCGGCCTCCCGAAGCGCTGGGATTACAGGCATGAGCCACCGTGGCCGGCCATCATCTTCCTTTCTCTTTCTCCATATATATTCCTCTTTCAGCAGAACCTTGTCAAAGCTTCTCTGAAAGCCAAATGATACTACATTCCCCAAGTGCCTATTACTCCCTCAGAAAGCTCAAATAAAATGATCAAGACTTTTCTCAACCTCTTGCAGAAACCATGTTATCTGGCCCCCAAAGGGTTTTTTTTTCTTTTGAGACATTTATTGGACTAGTTCCTGAAGTACTAGCAAGATGACATGGGCTGCGTCATTTGATAAATAGAATTTTATACACTATGTAACCCAGGGGAAAAAATGATATGAATAAAAAAGATAATAGTACTTTTTCTTTCTGGGTAACAGGTTTCCAGGTGAATTGTTTTCTTGTTTTGCGCATTTCTGTATTTTCCAAATTTTCTGCAACAAACATATATTTTATAGTAAAGGAAGGAAAATCTTTTATAAAGGAAATGTGGCTACACCCTGGATGGCAGTGTCGTCTGAAGCCATGGATAACATCACCTGGTGGGGATGGGTGGGACAACTGCTCACATTCTTCTGACAAACACTATTAAGTGGCATCATGGTAGCCACTGGAGCTTATGAAAACAGGCAAGACACACTCTGCCCTTGAGGAGCCCCGAGTAGATGGAGGGAGAAGCCTTGCTCACTCTGCTGGTGTTTATGTGGGGCCTCCCCCGCAAAGCACACTGCTTCTCATAAGACCTCATTTCTCTGAGGCAGAAAAACATCATGTTTTGATGTATGGGCTCTGGATCTGGATGACCTGGGTTCAAATCTCACTACACCAGTTATTAGTGTTGTGACTTTGGACAAGTTACCTAACGTGTCTGTGCCTTGCTTACCTCGTATGTAAAATGAGACCAAAATGAAGAATAACATCAGCGGGTTGTGGGATCCAAGTAAGTTAATAACTGTGAAGTGCTTGGGAGATTGCCTGGTATGGCGTAAATGTTAAGTGTTAACAACTTGACCCTCCTTCACTGCTCACCCAGGGCTGCAGCCAAATTCTGCTAAGTCAAGTCCATTTGAATACTGGCTCCAGTCAGGCCCCACTCATTTTTTTTTCTTCAAAGACAAAGGCAATGTCTCTCAGACTGTTCTGGCTCCTGTAAAGCCTCAACTCTCTAAATCATCGTAGACTCTGGCATCTTTCCTTTGGGTGAGTTTGGAGCCCATATTTTCAAGCATGGTCCCTCTTTCCCTCCAGATATGATGTCATCAGGCTTTGGCTAGTTTGTTTCCTAGACTCTCCATAAATCTAGGAGAAGACACCAGCCCATATAGGCTATTCAATATTTGTCCTGCTTCACTTGGGTTAATTATTACCCTCTCCTTAAGCTGCCAATCAATGATCTAATGCAACTACTGTTCTATGATCTTAGAAAATGCAAATTCTAGGAACTCAGCTGGAGAATTAGAGATTGGGGTGTTATCCACCTCATAAGCAAGTTTTCCAAGAAGTTCTTCCAGGGCAGGGTAACTTGGATCTGTTCCCCTACCCTACTTTTCCCCATCCCTGGTAAGGCACAGCCAGTGGAGAATTTTCCATCCCTTTTTTAGTGGAGGTGGGAAGGGAGCTGTGATGCTCCCTTGGTGTTGAAACTCATGCCATCATCATAAGGAGATTTCCTGAGATCATTCCAGAACAGATGTCTTTGACAGTTTAGTAACTGTATAGATTCAATAACATTTTAGTTTTTACATGAGAAAAAAAGTCTTTTTACTTAGAAAAAGAAATGCCAGTATTTTATCTCTTAGCCACATAATAACAATAATAATACATTTATCAAGATGAAAAAATCAGAAGGAATAGAAGTAAAGCATGCTTAGTTACACTGACTCAGTTACATTTCCCATTCACATTGAATGTAATATCACTCAAAAAAGGCTTTAGGCAGCAACAACAGGTAAAATAATGGGTAAGAAGGAAAAGAGGGCCAGGCATCCCGGCTCACACCTGTAATCCCAGCATGTTGGGAGGCCAAGGCAGGCAGATTGCTTGAGCCTAGGAATTGGAGACCAGCTTGGGCAACATGGGGAAACTTCATCTCCACAAAAAATAGCCAGGCTTGGCAGCACATGTCTGTAGTCCCAGCTACTCAGGGAGCTAAGGTGGGAAGATGGACTTGAGCCTGTGAAGCAGAAGTGTGGAGGTTGCAATGAGCTGAGATCACGCCACTGCACTCCAGCCTAGGCGACAGAATTAGATCCCATCTCCAAAAGAAAAAAAGAGAGAGAAAAGAAGAGAGTCTAAGAGGCAGAATGGTTCTATGAGTATAGAGTGGGGGTTCTAAGATGCTGAAACCTGATTTATCTAGGAATAAGTAATAGCCATAAATTGGCAAATATATGTGGCAATTGGCAGTCTGAAATCAGGCACTTCAGATCTCAGCTCTGCTCATTGGTGTTAGCTTGAGTAATGGAAACCCTTGGAAAGCCTTAGCTGTTCTGTCTGTAAAAATGCTAGTATAGGTCACCAGGTTCTTTTCCCAAATGCTTGAGGCAGTTCAGTCTCAGTACTCAGGACATCCTGGATCTTAGAAAGGGAACACAGTCTATGTACCTTATTTGGGGTGTCCCCCTCTCCTCAGCAGGGTCTGGAGCAGATCCTTGCAAAATATATTAATATTTTTGAGGCAAAATATAAACAAAGATTATCAATATCCTTCTATCAGTGCAAGTCAGGTGAGATTTTTGCCACCAAATGAGTTACGAAAAAGCTTTAAAATGTTAGCACTTTTTAGATTGGGATTGTCATATGGGTTTGTGGACCTGACCTGCCTTTCTTAACAATTGTTAGGATGGCCAGGCATGGCAGCTCACACCTGTAATCCTAACACTTTGGGAGGCCAAGGCAGGTGGATCACTTGAGGTCAGGAGATTGAAACCAGCCTGGCCAACATGGTGAAAGCTTGTTTCTACTAAAAGTACAAAAAAATTAGCCAGGCATGGTGGCAGGTGCCTGTAATCCCAGCTACCAGGAAGCTGAGGCAGGAGAATCGCTTGAACCTGGGAAGCGGGGGTTGCAATGAGCCAAGATCACACCACTGTACTCCAGCCTGGGTGATAGAGTGAATGAGACTCCGTCTCAGAAAAAAAAAAAAAAAAAAAATTGTTGGGAGGATTAAATGAGACAAAGTATTAAGTATCTGGCACATGGTGTGAGTTGAATAAAATGTACTTATGATTTAATATTAACGAATACAAATTATAGCAATATGTTGTCAGAAAATTATGATGTAAATATTTAATCAAATAAAACATTCTCCACTGTCCGCCAGTGCTAAGAGCCAACCAACAGCACATTTGCTACCTAAATGTCTACCACATACCAGGTGCAGTGCTCTGGGCTTGCCAGGCGTCGCCTCCTTCTGTCAACTCCACAGTCCCACACAGTGGTTTCATCTCCCCTGCCCCCACTTTTTTTTGAGACAGGGTCTTACTCCGTGGCGCAGGCTGAAGTGCAGTGGCATGATCACAACTCACTCACTGCAGTCTCTACCTCCTGGGCTCAGGTGATCCTCCCACCTCAGCCTTCTGGGTAGCTGGGACTACAGGTGCACCACCACACCCAGCTAATTTTTGTCTTTTTAGTAGAAACAGGGTTTCGCCATGTTGGCCAGGCTGGTCTCAAACTCAGGCAATCCATCTGCCTTGGCTTCCCACTGTGCTGGGATTATAGGCATGAGTCACTGATGCCTGGCAGTATCATTCCCCTTTAATGAGGTACTTTAGGCCCCACGAGGGTGACTTCTCCAAAGTCACAAAGCCAAATGGCACCAGGGTAAAGGCTGAACCCAGGATTCTGACTTCAGAGGCAAAATTGAGGCATTTGGGTTACTTCTGGGATTAAAAAAAATCACAAATAAAAAACAAATATTTGAGACTTAGACTCTGTGAGAGGGAAGGCTGCATTCCAGGAGTTGCCCCGAACCAGTTTCCAGCTGCCAGGTCAGCTCTGAGCCCGGGAGGCAGGCGGTGGCCGCCCTGCCTAGGAGCCACAGTCGGCATGGTTGTGGCGCGGGTCCAGGGCTGAGCACGCTGGGCCTCTCGGCTCCGGGCCCTCTGCTCTCACCCTCAGAAGGTCAGGCTTAGTCCCACCAAGTGGCCACCTTCCAACTGTCTTTATTTTCCTCCTCCCTTCGCAAGAAACTTCAGACACAGAATTTCTCAAGACGGAGCTTTTCAGTCCTGCACCTGCTTCCTTATAGGCCTGCAAGGTCCTCTGTTGACTCTGCCACAGGGTATTGAGGGCTTCAGAATATGCTCCTTTTAAAATTCAATCCGACACCATCTCCTTTTCCCCCACTCACAGCTCTTCTCTGGGGCACACACAGTGATTTCTGAGATCTTCACAAGACAGCAGGCCGTCTCACCGCTTCCATACTTACCCACTAAATCCCCACTCCAAAACCATAGGCTCTTTGTGTCACTATTCTACCGCCTAGACTGAAAATAAGCAATTTCTTTTTGACCAAATAAAGACTGAGGGTTTTGCAATTCCTTGGAGCACTGTTAGGTCTCACTAGAAAGCAAGTTCTTCTCGAGACATTTGCCTTGTCTCTCCTCATCCCTCTTATGTGCCTGAATCTCTCCAGATCTGGCTGCCTCCAGCATCTGTCCTGTTCACCATTTTGGCCTCAAGGCCTAGCACAGGGCCTGGCACAAGCAGGTGATGCCCACAGTAACTGCTGGATTGTGACATTGGGCTTCCCTCCTACAGCCTGCCTCTCCCTCCTTCAGCAGGCCTCTTCCTCATTTTCCAGGCCCAGGCTCGCCCATTACTTCCTCAGGTGAGTCTTCCTTGAATTCTTTGGGTCTTTTAAGAGCTCCCTTCCAGGTCAGCTCCTGGATCACCTATTTCAGTGCTAAGTGTGTCGAACAGGGGTTTGCACAGGTTGCCCAGCTAGAGTAGAAAGTCCTAGAGAGCAGAGACTGCATCTTCGTCACTTCTCTATCCCTGCGCTTACCACAGATCAGGGGACATTAACTGGGTCACAGGAATTCCATAATTACCTTTAAAACGTACGCAAGCCCCTCATGAGAGAGAGGCTTTGCTTGAGTTATGCAGGAAAATGAGGCCGACAGTTTAGGATGCTGTGAGGAGGAGCTGTAGACACCTGGCTCAAGGGCACTGCATTTCCTAAATAGCTGACTCTTCCATCTTACTTTAGTGGTAAAATACTCTGACCTTAGAGCCAGAAAGGGAAAGAAGCTTATCAAAAAGCTTTATCAAAAAGAATATCAATATTCACAGGTAAATCATTAGCTTTCAACCAGGGTCAAAAAATCTTAATGCTTTCAACTGTGTTCTTTCAGCATCGGGCCTGGCCACGGGCTGAAGCCCTCTTCAAACAGCGCAGAGGCAGGAGGGGTGCTCCCCGCCACTGGGTATCCGGTTGCCCAGGGAATGGCATAGCCCCAGAAAATGCTGAGGCTCCCACACTTCGGGATCCTTCAGCTCGAACCCTAATATCTGTGTGGCTTTGGGGATGATGTGATTAACAGGAGCAGGGCGACTTACTTCCATGGCTGGCTTCTCTCAGGTACACCTTGTTCCTCAGGGCTGTACTCATCATTTGTTCCTTTATCTTTTAATCCAATTAAACCAGCTTTTATTGAGGCCTTACAGGGACGAGGAACTGTGAGATACTGTGGGAAATTTAAAGTTGAAAAAGACTGACCCTAAAGGAAAACCAGCAAGATTACAACATAATAGGGACCTCGAGATAAAATCCTTGTCATGCTGTATAGAGAAAATTAAACTCCAAGAACATACTGTACACCTCCTAGGAGAAAGAGGCTGTGCTACATTTTGGGGTCCAGAGATGAGGACACCTTCAGATTTTTAAGACCTTGCTCTCCAGAAGAAAGTATTAATACCTTCCCAGAGCACGCCCTTGGCACAAAGTGGGAAGATTACACAATTCTGCCCTCATCAGCCCTCACCAGCCCCAAAGATCCCCGAGGGTTAACAGAATGAAGGTGGTGGAGCCTGGCCCAGAGGCATGCCCGTTATCTGTCAGTGCCATCTCTGCCGGCCAGAGGTGGCCCTATCCAGCTGGAGTTCCTGAGTCGGAGATTTCGTCGCCCGGCTCCCTTCCAGGAGAACAGCGGGATCCAGCCCTTCCATCCGGGCTCTGGTCTGTCTTGGGGGTGGGGAGACACTTCGATGTCTAGGAGGGGACTGGGAGACCCTAGGATGAACGGAGCCGGGCGTACCTCGATGGCGGTGGTGGGGATGGGTGGGGATAAAGGGGCTGAAACACAAGGAGGGAAGGGGCTGGAGGACACCTGGCTCAGGGGCTGAGGTCCTTGGCACAGCGCCCTGCCCTGTGCCCGTTGGTTGCAGGCGAACGGCCGGCGCCCCACCCTCGGCCTGGCCACCCACCTGGGCACGCCCTGTCGTAGTCGAAGCAGCAGTCCCCGGTGAGGCGACAGGCTTGGTCGCAGAAACACGTCCCGTAGACCCTGTCCAGCCTCCAGCCGCGGGCGAAGCAGGCGGGGTCCCGGCCAGGACAGCAGCGCCCGGCCTCGGCGCAGCCGGCCTGGGCCCTGGGCCACAGCCGCACCAGAGCGCACAGCGCCATCCACAGGATCCTCATTGCCAGGGCTCCGGCGGCGCTTGCAACGCGACAGACCCCCGGGGCAAGCGCTCTGCTCCTCGGCCGGCCGCCGCCCGGGAGTTGCCCGAGCGGCCGGCGAGGCACAGCCCGCCCCTGCCCCGCGCCCGGCCCCCGCCCTCCGCGCCGCCCCTCCCCAGCCCTGGCGGCGCGCCCGTCGAGGCCCGGGCGGGTGGCGGGGCTGCCCTGCCCAGGTGGGGAGGGCGCTGCAGTTCCCGGGACGCGCCCGCAATCGACGGTCTCGGCGCCACCCACTCTCCGCTGCCAGTTCGCGCCCCAGCTCCAGCCCGGGGACCTCCGGGGCGCGGGAGAGGAAAAGCAGGTGCTGGCGGGGCGGGGGGCGGGGTGGGGTGCCGGGGCGTAGCCAGGAGCCCGGCCGGGGAGGCCACATTTCCTGGCTCTAAACTGTACTTCTAACGCCTGGGGACACATTAGCGAGTGGGCATTTTCACTCTAAAGCCATGAGACAAAGAGCACTCGATGTGCACCAAATGTGTCTCAGCAGCACCCTGCGCGGGCCACCCCACCTTCGCCCAGGAAAGCTCATTCAAATACAGAGTGGACACCAGCTCGCCCACCCTCTCAGTCCCCGCAGGCCGCAGAGAAGCCAGGAGATAAGTCCAAAGAAGCATCCTTTCTTTCTGCTGCATTTTATAATGGGACTGTTTTGCCCCAGGAAAATGCCACTTCGCTTTACGAGGAGGCTATTCATGAATGGTGGGAAGAATAAATAAAATAACGGGGCTCTGTTTTCTGATAAACCAATTTCTCCCCCTAAAAACTCTGTGTACTGATATTTTAGAACTTTCACTTTAATAAAATGCTTGCCTAACTTTTAATATATATATTTTCTTCTCCCTTTCTCTCCAAATGTGTTACGTTTTCTGCACCACTCTTTTTGTTCACCAAAATTTATTCTGGGATTTTCATTTTATGTTCTTAAATCATTTAACCTAATATGATTTTTGTGTGAAACCAGGAATATAACGTTTTTTGCATCTGCAAAACCTAAGAAATCAAATTAATTTCATAGACTTTCTTCCTTTCTCATATAAGGATTTACAGAGGAATTTTCTTTACTCATCAGAGAGAAAAGTTGACAAAAGTAGAAATGAAAAACTTGACTACAAAAGTAGTAAAACAATACAGTAATCAATCATAAAAAACACATTGTGAAATGAAAAAGATTTAATACATTATAAGAATTTTATCTTATGAACTCTAACCACAAAGTTTGACCAGTGGAGACTGTAATCTTATTTCATCTTCCAAGAAAAACACACTCTAAAGTCAAAAAGAAATTTTTTCTTTGTGAGCTTATACAAATAAATTCTCAACGTTGAGATTTTTTTTCCCTCTTTGGGTAAGTCTCTCTTACTTTTGTAGTCTGAAGAAATAACATATACATATATTTATATATATGTGTGGGGGGGTGTGGGTGTGTATCTTTAGTTTTTGTAGCTGGAACTAAATAACTTTGCCAGCAAATTATACCTTCTGCCTTTTCCCATGTTACAGATTTTATTAGCAGTTTTATATTAACTCATTCATGTAATTTATATCCACGCCTTCTCTAAGGCCGTCTGCTTTATAGAACGCCTTTAGGCAGATACTTTTTTTGTAATGCCGTAAGAATCTGGAACAGTTCCAGAAAGATGTAAAGGAAAATGATCCACTGACAAGTTCACTTTCAGGAATAAAACATGAAACGAAGTGATAACAGAAAGGAGAAGAGGAGGTCTGGTTTAAGAGAATTAAAAGTATAATGCCAAATGCCTGCTCAAATACCTTTTTTTTTTCAGCCCGCTCCCCACCCCCACCAGCCCTTTTCCTTATAGACAAAACCAAAATTGAAAATCGAAAACAAAAAGTTAGGGGGTCTGTGCTCATGAGATTTAGGTTCCAGAATTACAAAATTTGGGTCTAGTTCTGATTCTATGATTTCTGACAAATCTCAGTGCCCTCAACTCAAACATAGAACACTAAATCTTTTCAGATTGTTGTGAGATGCCCATAGAGACGAGGCGATGTTAGTGGGAACTAAATATCTATTAATGTCCTAATGTCCACCCCACTCCCACTCCATAATTTAAGCCTAAACTAAGTAAAGACAAGTGCAGTTTTGGTTGTGTGCAAAATAGAGGAAAGCAAAAATGTTTTGTTGCTTAAAAAAAGAAAGAAAGAAAGAAAGAAAAAACCACAAATGATTACTACTTTAACAGCACAGATAAAAAGGAGTTTGTCTCTGGTAAGTAACATTAAAAGAAACAATCTCAAGTTAAAGCTTGTACTGTCTTGAAAATATGAAGATAAGCCTCCCGTAGCAGGCTCTAGCAAAGGAAGCAGTTCCTGCAGGAATGGGCAAAGTCAGAGGACCCTGACATTTACAGCAATGGAGTTGACGTCCTTACTGGAAACTGGATGCAGTCAACTGTAACAATTAGTGGCTTTGTTTTCCTTGCCCTGGAGATGTTTGGAGAGCAGAAATCATCCCAGTGATCAGGTGGATGACTATAGGAAGTAATAAAATGTACCTTAGAAGACACTCTTTCTTCTAAAGTGTTGTCTTTGGAAGCTGTCCAGGATTGGTAAAATTACAGTGGCGGGTGGGGGGGTGAGGGTGGGGAGAGAATGGAGACCTACGTATTCATCATTCTAGAACATAGTTATTTATTTATTTATTTGAGACAAGGTCTTGCTGTGACACCCAGGCTGGAGTGTGCTGGCACAATCATAGCTCACTGTGGCATCAAACTCCTGGACTCAAGCGATCCTCCCACCTCAGCCTCCCAAGTAGCTAGGACTACAGGCACATGCTGCCACACCCAGCTAATTATTTTTTGGAGACACTAGGTCTTGCTATGTTGCCAGGCTGGTCTCAAACTCTTGGTCTCAAGTGATTCACTTGTCTTGGCTTCCCAAAGCACTGAAATCACAGGTGTGAGCCATCCCACCTGGCCAGAACATAGTCATTTAAAAAAACATCCACATATATGATCTTATTTGATGCCACATAATTGTGAGGAAAATATTAGCATCCTCATTTTGCAGATGACAGAGAGATTAGACATGTAGCTAATTAGTGACAAAACAGGACTAGAACTGAAATTATTCTTTCCAAAACACTGCAACGTTCTTCCCCTTACATAAAGCTTTTTATGAGGGGTTGGGAAAGATTGGAATAGAGAGTAAAGACAAATAAGATTAAGTACTATACTAAGTTCTGTAACTATAATAGCATATGTGGAAATCAAAATACAAATACTTTCCAGAAAGGTTTGGGTACATTAAAATGTAAGTTTTACTTTTTTTTTTTTTTTTGAGACAGAGTCTCACTCTGTCACCCAGGCTGGGGTGCAGTGGCTGGATCTCAGCTCACTGCATCCTCCACCTCCTGGGTTCAAGCTATTCTTGTGCCTTAGCCTCCAGAGTAGCTGGGATTACAGGCATGCGCCACCAGGCCCAGCTAATTTTTGTGTTTTCAGTAGAGACAGGATTTCACCATGTTGGCCAGGCTGGCCTCTAACTCCTGACCTCAAGTGATCTGCCTGCCTCAGCCTCTCAGTGTGCTGGGAGAACAGGCGTAAGCCACCACGCCTAGCCTATGTTTTATCTGTGTAAGATGAATAAAAAGTTTTTAAAAGCAACCAGGATGCTATGAGGGCTGTAGAGGGAATCTTTTGAGGTTGACAAATAAGGTAGTTGATTCTTACACAGTTTGGGGACATTTGTCAGAGGCAGAATACTGCATGGAGAGAGAGAGAATATTTCATTGGGTATTAGCCACTTTTGCTTGTAAGATGCACCAGTATTTTATTTGACACTAACACAGAAAAAACAAAAAACAAAAAAAAACCCTGCCTGCCAATTACACTGTGATGCATACTTATAAGTGATTGTAGGACAGATTTCAATTTCAGAGATGTTTAAATTTGGAAGCATGTGCATCCCTGAACCAATGAAAAAATGGAACGAGATATCATTTTCATCATTTTACATTTTATAACACGCTTTTTTGGCAATCCTATGAAGTTGATGTTAACTTACTTGTTTTGCTGAAGGGGAGGTTAAAAGGAGCTAAATGACATGGGCAGTGTCCCATGGGCTCAAGCCCAGCTCTCTCTGGAGAGCTAGCGCTGTTCTTGTGGTTGCATTCATTCTCTTCCTGAGGGTGTGATGTTATTCCACGTTGAGGGTCAAACGTGGGTAAAAATGATTCTTCCCTAAGGAGACCAAAATCCAGTGGAGGAGCTGGACATGTAAGCAGTCACTGCAGCAGGTGGTGATAAGTGTTACCATTAAAGGGAAGGGGGAGGGATGTCTGAGATACTGACACTGGATCGGGGCAGACAAGGAGGATTTTGAATTTGGATTATAAAGATCAGGATTCGTCCCTTTACGTTCTCCCTGGAAAATGCAGATTCAGCCACCAGGAAAGTTCCAATAACTTTTGGAAAGGTACTGCCTCTATAGGCTAGTACCTGCGTTTATTTAATAACGCCAAAATGTGCAGACAAGTATCCAAAGATGCTTGTTTAAGGTGGTATGCATAACTCTGAGTAATTCTTCTCCTATCACCTTATAGAAAGCAGTCAAGTACATCACCACTAAGGTTTATGCTGCCATTTCTATGCCCTTGACCCTGTCAATGAATTTACTTTACCACTTCCATATCCGGTTTACATTTTTTTCACTGACAGAGAAAAGAAGAGAAAAATTGATGACCTTGTCAATGGAAAAAAATGTAAATTGGATATGGAAGTGGTAAAAATAAATTCAATCAATTTTTCCCTTCTTTTTCTAACAGACTTTTTAGATTTTCCTTTCCAGAGGAAGCAACTTTTCCCTCCATTATTAGACAGCACCCCTAGTTCTAGGGATGAGCTTTGAGGGTTAATCTTATTCTCAGTCTATGAACCCATCATTCAGAGGCTGGTCCAATCAGAGCCCCAGGGATCAGGGACATTCATTCAATAGATGACTTGGTTTCATCTCTTCACATACTAGGGGAGAATGGGGACACGTTTGGCCATGTGAAGCCAGCCTGAGATCGTAGGCGACAAGCTAGGGAAGAGCGAGCCAGGAAATCACAGGGGCTTTGCTTGACATTAGAAGGCGAACTTCCCCCTTCTCAAGCCTCTGCCCTATTAAATCCTTTTTATAATTTATGCCCTTTTCAATTGCAGTTTCCGTGGCTTTAAACAAAAGCACTCAACAGAGGGGATATGGAAAGTGAAAAGAGCAAAAGTTTTAAAGAGAAAAGTAGATTTGAACTGTCGCTCTATCATTAGGAACATGAAATAAATTATTGTAAACTCAAGCCTCAGCTTATTGATCTGTAAAAATGAAGATAAATAAGAAAAGCATTTAATTATATAATTTGTACATGTCTAGTATAGTTCCTGCTTCATAAAAATGAGCTGGTAATTAATAATTATTGTATTTTAGCCCTGGACTTTAACACAAAAGACATACTTTAATGATGACTAATTTTTTTTTTTCCCATTAACTAGTGTGTCAGGCTACATGGTGCAATCAGACGAGCTCTGTAGTGGGAGTCTAAAGCCCTGGCTTTGATCCTGCCAATGAGTGATCTGGGGCAGTTCATTTAGACTCTCTAGGCCTCAATTTCCCTTATATAATTTGATAATGGGAGCCAAGAAAATCTCCAAGAACCCTGTTAGCTCAAAAATTTTAATATTCAATTTAAGTAATAGTGTAAGCCACAAGAGAGTGGTCTCACGTGTGATCTCTTTGACCTTAATAGTAGGATGCAAGTAACACAACTGCAGAAGTGACTTTGCAAAGTCTCTCCAAGTACAGCTAATTTGGAGACAGACATTTATGTCCACAGGTTAATTACAAGTTCATCATAGATGCTTTCCTGGATGTGCGTAAGTTGTGGTGATTATTGAAGCAATTACATGGTAAAAAGAAATTTTGATTTAAGAATCAGGAGATGGATATTGTAGTTTTGTGTCCGTAACTCACTAGCTGTATGACCTTAGGGAAAGTATGGAATTTCTCTGTGCTCAGAATCCCAGCTATAAAAAGAAAGGCTTTGAGAGGCTCTATGAGATCTCCTACAAATCCAACACTGATTCTATGAATATAACCTTCTAATTCAGGGGTAGGCAAATTATGCCTATTTGTATGGCCTGTAAGCTAATTTTTTTTTACATTTTTTTAAATGATGGGCAAAAATCAAAAAAAGAATACTATTCTGTGTCATGTGAAATTTAAATGAAATTCAAATTTCAATGTCCATAAGTAAAGTTTTATTGGAACATAACCATGCCCATTTGTTTCCATATTGTCTATGGTTGTTTTTATGCTAGAAGGGCAGAGCTGAGTAGTTGCAGCAGACAGAAACTGTAAGACCTGCAAAGCCTAAAATATTTACTACCGGGCCTTTATAGAAAATGTCTGCCAATGCCTACTGAATCTGTCCAGCTCTAAAATTCTGTGAACTAAAACATAGAGCTGGGCCGGGCACACTGGCTCACACCTGTAATCTCAGCACCTTGGGAGGCTGAGGCAGTTGGACCACTTGAAGCCAGGAGTTCGATACCAGCCTGGCCAACATGGTGAAACCCCGTCTCTACCAGAAATACACAAATTAGCCGGGTGTGGTGGAGCACACCTGTAATCCCAGCTACTTGGGAGGCTTAGGCAGGAGAATCACTTGAACCCAGGAGGTGGAGGTTGCAGTGAGCTGAGATTGCACCACTGCACTCCAGCCTGGGCAACAGAGTGAGACTCTGTTTCAAAAATAAATAAAAAATAATAAAATTTAGAGCTGGATGCATTCAGTATGCAAAGAGACAGTAAACACTTTGTAAACTACACAGCATTCATCCATATGTAAGGGGTTCAGATAAAATGGAATTCTGAAATTAAAAAGGCACAGCCAGAACACTCACGCCCAGCAAACATTGTTTATGATGGCAAAGCTACGGATAGTGCCGAGGTTAATCCTGTGCTGCTAGAAAATGCTGTGGAATTACAAGAGAGCTTACAAAAATGAAAAGGAGAAAATCATCTGGATGACGTTAAAGAAGTCATCTAATTTTGCTCCTTTTATAGTAAATAGCCTTCTCTGATCCATAGCAGAGATCTTTATAGCAAATTGTTCTTTCTTCCTACATGCAAAACTCTCCTTGTGTCAGCGAAGGGCAGAGAGTCCTAAGAAGCCTACCACACGACAAACCAGAGAGAAATGTGCCCCTTCGAGGCAGAGGAATGTTCTACCCCCCTTAGTTCTAACAAGTAAGTGGGAAGAAGTGCACTCACTGGCCAGCAGCAGCCCTGCGTGGGTGTGAATGCAGCTCATGGGTGCATATTATGGTTTTGACCTTGATCCTAGACATTTGCTTGAGGGAAAACATGTTCTTTGCACACTAAGCCTCCAAATACTCTCTTATTCACAATACGTTTATTAAGGCCTATCTAGTACCAGGAACTATATTAAATATTTAATGTATCTTATCTTGTTGGAGCTTATAAGGCAGGTGTTACCATTTATCTTCCACAGCTGAAAAAAACTGAAGTTTGATGATGTAAAATAACGTGCCCAAATTAGAGATATTCAAACCAGTTCTGCAATTTGCAGAGTCCGCATTTTTTTTCTACTTAGAAAACAAATTGCATAGTTAGCAATTGGATTTTTATTAAGATTTCATAGGCTTTTTATGATAAATACCTTGAAGACAAATAGGGCATAGTTAGACCATTAAAAAAACCTAAGACCTTAAACCTTCTGGTATTATTTTCTGTTAACTTTCTTAAATTTTAAAATATTTAATTAATGATAAAGAATATTGAATTGGAGATGGAAAGAACTAGGTTCTAAAGGTTTATCTATTTATTTATTTGAGACAGGGTCTCGCTCTATAGCCCAGGCTGAAGTGCAGTTGCCCTGGCTGGAGTGCAGTGGCACGATCTCAGCTCACTGCAACCTCCACCTCCCGGGCTCAAGGGGTCCTTCCACCTCAGTTTCCCAGGTAGCTGGGACTACAGATGTGCACCACCACACCCAGCTAATTTTTGCAGTTTTTGTAGAGACAGCGTTTTGCCATGTTGCCTAGGGTCGTTTCAAACTCCTGGGCTCAAGTGATCCTCCAGCCTTGGCCTCCCAGTGTACTGGGATTACAGACATGAGCCACTGAAACTAGCCAAGATTCTGGTTTTGTTTTTGCTACTCTCTACCTGTGTGATTAGGGCATTTACTTAAACTCTACAAGTCTGTTTTCTTCATCTGTAAGGGAGGGACAGCAAGATCTACTTTGACAATCCCACAGGGATCTCGTAAGGATCAAGTAAAATAGTATATGTGAAAGTGCTTTGAATACACTCATTATTATTTCTTGGTTACTGTTGGGTTCCATTTTTTATATTGAAGTTTTTTATATTAAAATGTTTATATTCTAAGAAGTAAACAGAAGCATGTCTCAAAGATTTCAGTAGATGGAAATGCAATACTATCGGCTTAAAAATATAACTTTCAAAAGTATGTCTCCTTTCACCAAGCTCATCACAGAGAAAAACTATCTTCTAACTTTGCATAAGATGTTATGCCAAGAGAGTGGTACAGCCACAGTTACAAACCCTCTAGGAGTTTGCATTAAAATGCAATGTCAGATATGGCAAAAGTTTAAATTCCATGCCCACACACTACACAGCACACATGTGCACCCACCTAGATTATAGCTACCAATATTATTTCCCACAGATTCCTGCTTTTACTGCCTTCCTAGAGTCACAGAGGATGCAGGGCCACGGATTAGCAGTAGTCTGCCTGTCCAGCAATTTCCACGTTGTGGCTACATGGCCACTCTGCTTTCAAATATCTGACAAATTGGAAAGACCCACCGAGTGCAAACATCTCTCCTCCTCCTACAGAGAGCTGTTCCAATCAGCAGCCCATCTGCAGGCTAGTGCCAGGAACAGAGTCAATATCTTCTCACCTTTTTTCCTCCTCTGAACTGTCTAGCACCAGCTGTCATCCTCAGACCTGCTATTTCACAGCCCACGATTCAATTAATTCTATCTCAGTAAATCATTCTTTGACATGTACACACACATTCTCTGTCATTCCTGCATTAGTTTGCTAGGGCTGCCATAGCAAAGTACCACAAACAGGGTGACTTAAACAGAGATTTACTGCCTCACAGTAGCACAGGGAGTCTGAGATCAAGATGTTGGCGGGTTGGTTCCTTCCGAGGGCTGTGAGGGAAGAATCTGTTCCATGCTTCTCTCCTTGGCTTATAGAAGGTTGTCTTCATGTTCATATGGCAGTCTTCCTGTGTATGTGTTTCCGTGTCCAAATATCCCCTTTTTATGAAGACAACAGTCATATTGGATTGAAGCCCTCCCAAATTTCAACTTAACCGATTACATCTGCAACAAACTTGTTTCCACATAAGGTCACGTGCTGAAATACTGGCTTAACACCCAGTGTTTCAACATATGAATTTGATGGTGGGGGGAGACATAATTCAAGCCATAACTGTTCCCCTTCTTCTTTTCTCTTCCAATTTGCTCAGACCCCTCAAGGCAATCTTTTATTCTCAATCTCTCTTCTACCTGCTCTCTACCTACCCCATCAGCCTACAAATTATCCTATACAGAATGGCAACACATAAGAATGGGCATGTCTAGGAAAAAGAAGGCCATGTGCTTTGAAATTTAACTAGACCTGGGTGGAGTGTGAGCAACCCCTAAAATCACTCAGGAGGTATGGATTATCTTCAGAAGGTTTTTCTTCACTGTCCTTTGTTTAAACCAGTTTGTTTTCTTTCTCTCAAGCACCACCGTTCAAGATAAATATTTCCACATAGCATTTTCCTGTTTCGATCGTTAATATTCAAATTCTATTGCACTGTGATATATTTACATTGTCAATGTGTAGTATTTTAAGTGGCACAAAATAAATTGGAATAAAATTCCTGGCTGAGAACAGTGACTCACGCCTATAATCCCAGTATTTTGGGAGGCTGAGGTGGGAGGTTTGCTTGAGCCCAGGAGTTCAAGACCAGCCTGGGCAACATATCAAGACCCTGTCTTTACCAAAAATAAAATAATAAATTTTTAAAAATTAGCTGGGTCTGGTGGCATGCACCTGTGGTCGCAGCTACTCAGGAGGCTGAGCCCAGGAGTTTGAAGCTGTAGTGAGCCGTGATCATGCCATTGCACTCCAGCCTGGTGACAGAGAAAGATCCTATCCCTAGGAAAAAGACACTTGGAAAAAAAAGTCCTCATGAGATGGTAACTATCTCTTCTCCCCTTCCCACCCGTGTCACTCTGCCCAAGACATCATTACAGTTTTTTCTCTAAGTATTTATTGCAAACCAGTTACGTGCTGGCCACTGTGGTAGATGCTGGAGATACAGAAGTGACTCATGATATCTGCTATAATGAGAGGGCAGACAGACATAATTAATGCTCCAGGCCTCGTAATCATGGTATTTGTAAGATGACATGGCAGCACATAAAATGCAGAGATTAATTAAGCATCAGGTATCAGAAGTCGTCAGTCCCTATCCATGCAATAAAGGACAGCATTCTTGGTGAACATAAAATCTCTTAGTAGGTTGAACCTAAGAAACCAAGCCCGGCCTGCAGAAGAGAAAGACATTTTAGTACACTGCGGGAAGCCTGGGAGGCAGCTTGGAAGTGCAAGTGGGATACCAGGTGAAAGGGTCTTTGAGCAGTCTTTCATTCAACCACGGGCCTCAGACTACTGCTGTGGATTAGTTTGAATTTGTTAAGGACTTGGGTACGCTAAAGTGATGGATGCTGTCTTTGACCTCAGGGACACGCACATTGCTCGGTGGAAATAATGAAGTATTTCTGAACTTTCTTTAAAAATTGCAATTCAAGCCTCTTCATCAACTTACAAGTATGATTATAATCATCCAACCAATGAATTGTTGTCACACTATTTCATCTGCCCTACAGATGACTATTATGAGCTGCAATGTGGCCAGTCATCCATAGAAACTTTTCATTTTCTCTTGGTAGTTAGTTTCACATCATTTCCACTTGCACCAATTCTTGCAGTTTGTTTAGGACTGAATTATTTCATCATTTGCCACATACTCACCAAGCTAAAACCTGGATGCACTGGCAAGTCAGCTTTAGAATTATCCTTTTTGAAAGAATAGTCTCAGTATCATGATTTTCACTTAAATCATTTGTGTCATCAAAAGACAGAAAAAATCTGCATGTTTATTGTCTATAAAGCCAAGGTTTGGTCAGGATCTTGTACACAGAGTCCTCTATTACCACTGATTTTTTAGTTTTACATCTCATTAATTAATAAGCGGTGAATGTATTCATGACCCATGTTGCACCAGCCAAATCCTACCTTGCCCTGGAATGGATTTCTTTCCCCAAAATTGTGGTACAAGACACCAAGAAATGTCAGAATGTTAAAGTTGAGAGAGTTAGAGATCATCTTATCTACATCTATAAATATTTCATATATATATATATATATATTTTTTTTTTTTTTGGAAATAGAGTCTTGCTCTGTCACCCTGGCTGGAGTGCAGTGGTGCAATCATAGCTCACTGCAATCTTGAACTCCTGGGCTCAGATGATCCTCTCACTTCACCCTCCTGAGTAGCTGGGACTACAGGCATGCACCACCATGCCTAGCTAATTTTTTAAATATTTTGTAGAGACAGGTTGCCCAAGCTGGTCTAGAACTCCTGGGATTAAGCAATCTTCCTGCCTTGGCCTCCCAAAGTGCTGGAATTACAAGCCTAAACCACTATGCTTGGCCCACCTACATACTTTTATAGTGAAGAAACTGAGGCCAGAGAAGTTGTAAGACTGATAAGATTTTGCAAAATCCAAACCAGAATTCAGATCTCCAGACTCCAGTTTTGCTTTTAATGTTTCCCATTCTGTTTTTTAAATTGTATTTATTTATTTTATTCCTTTTTTTTCTTTTTAAGAGATGGAGTCTCTCTATGTTGCCCAGGCTGGTCTGTAATTCCTAGCCTCAAGCAATCCTCCTGCCTCAGTCGTATTCCCTCCACCCCTGGCTATATTTTTTAAGTGGACAAATAATAATTGTACGTATCTCTGGGGTACATGGTGATGTTTTAGTACGTATAATGGATAGTGATCAGACCCGGCTAAGTAGCATGTCTGTTATCTCAAACACAATTTCTTTGTGTTGGGAACATTCAATATCCTCCCAGCTGTTTGAAACTATATAGCATATTATTGTTAACTATAGTCATCCTAGAGTGCTACAAAACACTAGAACTTATTTCTTCTATCTAGTTATTTTTTTTTCCTCTGTTCCTGCCCTTGTCTTTCTCTCCCTGTGAGCCACATTAAGAATTTTGATCCTCATCTAAAAAGATTGCTAATCAACCAAAGGATTCGAAGCTGGCTGAGCATGATGTGATTTCTACATATTTTTTAAGAACTCCCAAGTGACAGTAGAGAGTGAATTGAAGCGAGCACTGAAGGGTTTGCCCTGGCCACAGCCCTAAAGTGGCCCCCTGTGTCTCTGGAAGCCCCTCCACCCTAACCACAGCTCAGTGTCCTTGGATGGTCACTTGACCTAAGGGCAACCAACCAGCAGCTATGACAGAGTCTGCCAAGATAGAGATGTGCTGGTTACTACTCTCTCTCCACGGAGATTCTGGTTGAGTCCTCAGGGGTGAGACCCTAGAAATCTAGATCTTTAAAAATTGCCCCAACTGATGTAAATACCAAGCCAGTCTTGGGAGCCACTACTCTAGTAAATTTGAATTAAAAGATACAGAAACAATTCTCAGCAGTGGTGGGTACTGGAAGAGGGTTGTTGTAATATCAGGGCTTGAGACCATTTTAGGCCAAGTGCCAAGTGAGTGATTAGAAGGTGTTGCTTGGGGGATAGAGGAACTGAAGAGAAAGAGGCAGAGAAGGAAGAGAGGAGCTCTTTCTGAATTTCCAACTGCCAAGGACCGGCTTTACTTTATTTCATGTCCCTGTGGCTTCTAAGAATATTGGATCTTTACAGGAATCCTTCCTCCCTCCCTCTCTCTGTGTGTGTATGAGTGTGCACTAAGTCGAGTGGGTTTCTGGTCCTTGCTATTGAACACTCATCAAACTGGAGGAACTGCATAATGTCAGAATCTTTCCTCATTTTTCCCCTCCCTTACTCTGCATTCTCCCTAATTCTCCTCCAACCCAACCCACACCTTTGTCAAGGTCTTTTTCTCTTCCCAGGAACTGATGATCTAATCCAAGTCAGAGTGTCCTTCAATGCCGTCACACCAATGACAAGGCTTTGGTGTGATATCCACAAGCAGGCACATTTCCATTTGCAAATCCTCCCAGAATTCCTGTAGCATAAAGAAAAATGGGTTCTTGGAATGTGTAGGGGCCAGAGTTAGCTGAGGAGGAGGGCAGTTGATGAGGGACTTGTTGAGGGGCTGCTTTACTTCACACTTTTCAGTCACACCTTATTGGTCAAGATCAGAAAAGCCTGCTCAGAGAAAAAGCTCTGATTTCAGCATCTATTCACACCCCTGAAAGTTTAACCCCAAGTCACCATCAGGAACAAAAACTTTAGTATTGACCTTCTCAAGTAACCGTGACCTAACATCACATTGGATTACGTGGTCTAAGAGTTAGCTCTTTGTAGATAAAACCTAAGTATCTCTACTGAAGAAAACAAGAGGAAGCTTCTATTTAGAATT
Source organism: Hylobates moloch (assembly GCF_009828535.3). Taxonomy (NCBI): domain Eukaryota; kingdom Metazoa; phylum Chordata; class Mammalia; order Primates; family Hylobatidae; genus Hylobates; species Hylobates moloch. The sequence continues at coordinate 53,467,994 of NW_026652284.1, forward strand.
GGGTCAAATTGAGAAAAATGAAAGTCGTTACCCTCAAGACACCTTATTTCTAGTAGAGTTACCTACACATACACACACACACACACACACACACACACACACACGCATGCACACACAGAGTGAAAGAGAAAGACAGAAAGGAGAGAGAGAGAGAAGTAGATGGAAATCCTGGAAGAATTTTTACTAGAATGTTAACTGAGTAACTTTGGATAAAGCAATTCATCTTTTTATTTCGATTTGTTTTGGTTTTGCTTATTTGTATTTTCTTAATGTTTTATAATATTTACAATACTATTGCATTAGCATTATAAGAAATTTTTTTAAGAAAGGAAGAAAAGAAAATAAGCCCCCCCAAAAAAAGGAAAAAAAGAAAAAGAAAAGGAGACAGGAATGGAGAGAGTAAGGTCGGAAGGGACAAAGAGAAGCTTGGGAAAAGGTACTGTCAGTGTTTAGACCCCGCAGTCAGTCCTGGTGTGTGTTTTGTTGTCTTGTTCTGCAGAGTGATGTGTTTCCAGACTTGATGTGTGAAATGTGGGGGCTAAATGCACCACCAGGAAGAGGAGAACAGAGGGAAGCCATCTGCATGCGGAGAATCTCTTCTAACAGAGGACTTACTCAATAGCAAAAACACTTTGTTCCTGTTTCAAGTTTAAATTATAGCCACAGCAATATCGAAAACCCGACAAAAGGATCATTCAGGTCAACTTCAAAGAGGAGCTGAGATGTAGGATCTGTCAGGGGAGAGCATGCCACACCTCCACCTCCACACTGGGACCCACCCAGGGCTGGGACTACAGATGCTCAGGGCTCACTTTGTTCACTCTCCAGGGATTTAACTGATGGAATCAAGATGAGGGCACTTCACACATGCTTCATTTTTCTGTTTTTCTTTTCCCCTCTTCTCTCTCTTGCTTATTTCCTTATATCTGTGTACTCTTGAAAGACATTCTTTTTCTTTCCCTCTCTCCCTCTTTCCCTCTCTCCCTCCTTCCCTCTCCTCTCCTTCCCTTCCCATCTTTCCTCTCTTCTAAGGGCCTTGAATGAGAAGCTCCTAAGACCAGAAGCTGCCTGGTTGTGTGATTCTGTGATTCACAACTTCACTCCTGGTTGACTAGTTGGTAATACACCTTCCCTGGCTTCCAGGTCCTGGTTGGGGACTGACCCAGAGCTAACTTCTCACTCGAGTGATCACTGAATCATTTAGGATTATTAAGAATTCTTTTAATTTTATTTTTAAGATTACTTCAAGGATCATTAAGATCCTTATATTTTTCTTTAGAAAAATAACTGTACTTTAATATCTTGGATACAGATAAGGCTAAAGCAATACCAAACAGGTCAGATTAAACTGCAGTGTAAATTCCAGCCCTCTGATGCCAAATTTCAGAAAGGACATTTCCCTCTTACACAAAACACTGACTAACAGTGGTATTTTTGTTTTTAATGCTTACAAAGCACTTTTGCTTTATATTGGGTGAAGCTTTCTACAACTCTGAGGGAAAGAGTGCACATGTTATATTAACCCCAGTTTACAAGGATAGGAAACAGAGACTAAAAGAAGTCAAGCGGCCTGTGGAAGAAGGTAGCCACCTGGGAAAGAACTGAGATGCAGCTGTTCGGCCCACATCTGGGGCTCCTCCACACCAGCCACCATTCCCTTCCATTCCCAAAGAGAAAGAAGCTCCTTTCCCAGAACTTGCTGCACTGTCCCTGCCAGCACCACGGGCAGGACAGGACTGGAAGGAAAAGTTGGAGGCTCCCTAAAATAAACTTCTAACAAACTTTGATTTTTCATGTTTAATAATTGTTTATTTAAAATTTAAATATGTATGTATATTTTGAGGCAAAGCCTCACTCTGTTGCCAGGCTGGAGTGCAGTGGCGTGATCTCAGCTCACGGCCACCTCCACCTCCTCCTGGGTTCAAGCGATTCTCCTGCCTCAACCTCCTGAGTAGCTGGGATTATAGGCTCCCGCCACCACGCCCAGCTAATTTTTTGTATTTTTAGTAGAGACAGGGTTTTACCATGTTGGCCAGGCTGGTCTCGAACTCCTGACCTCAAGTGATCTGCCTGCCTCGGCCTCCCAAAGTGCTGGGATTACAGGCATGAGCCACCTTACCTGGCCCTAAAAACACTTGATAACTCACTCCAGAATACATTTTAAAAAAACAATACTTAACAGTCTTAGAGACATAGGAAATCAAAACATTTACATTTACATGAGGTATTTTTATTTTAGGAAATTATGATAGGGTGGTTAGCAAAAACTTTTAAGCAGAACAAGATAAGAGGATAAAATTCTGTGGGAGAAGTGGAATGGAAATACAAGTCCAAGGAGGCAAAGAAGCACTGCAAACTTTCCCACCGTTAGAAGAGAACTTTTCCATGTATTACAAATGCATGACAGTGGTTATAAAATGACTACCATATCTGTAGCACAGTGGGTTTATTTAAGAGTAATTATAGTAGTGTTATTTATAAGTGCCAATATTTACAATACAATAAAAATTACAGCTTTTGCATCAAAATAAAAAAAAACTTATTTATCACATTTTTAAAAGTATGGGGATACAAAGTTTTTCAACATTCCTTTGGTGGGGAGTATAAACAAATATTTTGATGACCACTGCATTAGAGAACTCATGGCCTCATCTGAGGGTGGGAGGAGCCCTAAAATGTGCTTTTCTTAATAAACTACTTAGTGGGAGAGAGAAAGTTTTAATAAAATAATACAGGTCAATTGCCAAATTGGATATGACTTCATTTTAAATTAGACAGGATCCTACTTTTTAAAAGCCACAAGTGATCAGAAAGTTGTGGATGAGGGATTTGACAGAGTACTTTAAAAAGCAACGATTGAATGAAACAAATTGGACTATTTTGTGTTTGTGATCAACTAAATTCTGACTGTTCAATAAGCCATTTATGCAGTATCTTTCCACTAAAAACATAGGCCTTTTCCTTTAATTAATTCAGCTGAGCAGTGTCAATGTGCTAAGGAGAACCATAGAAGATTGTCTATAAATTGGGGAAACCCACCAGTCAGTCTGCGTGTCCAGTAAAGGGGGCCAGCAGTAAGGGCTTCTCCTAAGTTTGTAGAACTGTCAAGAAGGGATCCCAGTAGTGAGAGGCCCTAGGGTGTTGGAGGGGGTATGGCTTGAAATATGTCTCTTAATGAGTTAGCTGGAATTTAAAAAAAAATTCATTCATGCGTCCATGGATAAATATATATTTATTGCCACGATGAGCTAGAGTTAGTATAAATTTACAAGGATGGAAAGTGTTTTGTCATAGCAAAGCCCCTCAGCCCCTTGAACATCATTTAAGTATTCTATAATCAAAATTATTTTTAATAATCAGCTTACAACTCAAAAAGGACTTCCTTCAATTGTATTGAGAGCAAGTATTTGGCAACAATCTGAACTGCAAAAATATGTGTTACCTGATCGTTAGAATCACTCACTTTCTCAAGACCAGCATCAAAACCATCTGCCAGGCTGAGTACAATAGCTCACGCCTGTAATCCCAGCACCTTGGGAGGCCGAGGTAGGGGGATCCCTTGAGGTTGGGAGTTCGAGACCAGCCTTGCCAACATTGTGAAACCCTTCCTCTACTAAAAATACAAAAAAAAAAAAAAAATTAGCCAGATGTGGTGGCCCACACCTGTAGTCCCAGCTCCTCAAGGGGCTGAGGCAGGAGAATCACTTGAACGTGGAAGGCAGAGGTTGCAGTGAGCCGAGATCGCACCACTGCACTCCAGCCTGGGTGACAGAGCGAGACTCTGTCTCAAAACAAACCAACAAACAAAAAACCCATCTGTCAAATTGTCCCTTTATTAGACATCCCCAGAGGTTTGTCAGATTCAGGACAATGCAGTATGGTAAGATTAGAGATAGGTCGTATCTTCCTCTTGTAAAATGGAAGTGGGATGATCATAAAAGGAGAGGTGGGAAATGAGGGTCTCCTAATAATAAAGATATTCTGCAGTCAATTTTATCACCATTTTATAGGGAGGAAACTGGGAATGTAGGGGATGAGACACTTTGCCTGAAGACTGCTCGCATAACCGGAGAAGCTTGACTTAAAACCCACATTGTTCTGATTCCCAAGTCTGTAGTCTTACCTGTTATGTCTCCCAGGAGCAACTACATGGAAAGTGACCATTTGTAGCCCATCTGAATCCCAAGGATGACTAGCAGGGGTGCTCCCTGAGTCCCCGTCCTTTTAGTGTCTTTGCCTTGCTGTGTCCTGCACACCCATCACACCCATCCACTGTCCTTGATTCTCCTCTTTTTGTTCTTCCCATTTTTCTTTAGGTTTACCAATGTCTTAAGACTTCTCTGAAGGCACCCGCATGCACTGCATCCTTCCTCTCAGGGTTAAAAAGCTCTGTGCAGCCTGTTTGTGGGGAGAATATTCAGGATTTGGACCTGTTTTCTAAGGTCACATTCCATTCCTGGACCATTTTTTTCCACTGAAGCCCACACAAAGTAATTAATATCAAATAGTAAGACAAGGTCTTCAATAATTAACACCTGGAAAGAAGCCAGCCAGCTGACATCAAAGCCGGACTCCATGTAATTTGGTATCATGAGCTGGAAAAATAATGAAGAAAAGAACACGTAGTCACCACTTGAGTATTTGGGCTGTAGCAGTGTAATAAAAACTGGACAACAAGCAAAGATAGGACGTAGGAAATTGGAAGCAACATGGAGTGGCAATGTGGACAGGGGTAGCTAAACTGAAGTGACACATGAGTTGGAGATGGGACATCCTGGAAAATATGTGGCCTGCAGGCAGTGGCTGGCTTCATATTGTTAAACTCACAGATTTCACTGAGCTCTCCTGGGTTCTATGCTGGCAGTGAAAAAGCAGCACTTGGTATGGCCAAACAATTGTTCTGAAGTCAGTTCTATTCTCTTTGGTCTGGCTGTAGCCAGGGGCATGAGGAGTGATGGCATATTTGGTATGAAATGGGCAGAAAGCCCCACCTTCATAAATACCATCCCCTGTATCTACTGCCTCATTATGGGGCTTCAAATTTCCCCCACTAGTCACCCTTCTGGATTAAAGCACTAGAGGTGTCTGCTACAATGTGTACGTTGAGAGCATATTGGAAGATTCTGACAACAGAGACACTTATTTTTTTTTAAACTGACGTTAGCAGTTTTCCCCTATCTGGTTAGGTCTCCCTCTTCCACCAATCAAGCTGTTTCATGGCACCTGCATTACTGGGGAGCAGGGCATGCCCACCTGCCCGGCAAACCACAGCGGCCCAGGCCATAAACGCAGTGAGGCTTGAACAGTGAGAGGGAAACATACTCTACCACGGTGTGGAGGATGCACCTTCACACGAAAGCAATTTAAAGTCCAGAGTTCATTACCAGTTTTGTTGGGGTTTTGGATTTCTTTCTCTCTCTCTTCCTTTCTTTTCTTTTTCTTTCTTTCATTCTTTCATTCTTTCATTATTTCATTCTTTCTTTTCTTTCTTTCTCTCTTTCTTTCTTTCTTCTTTCTTTCTCTCTCTTTCCTTTCTCTTTTCTTTCCTTCCTTTCTTTCTTCCTTTCTTCCTTCTTTCTTTCCTTCCTTCCTTCCCTCCCTCTTTCTTTCTTTCTTTCTTTCTTTCTTTCTTTCTTTCTTTCTTTCTTTCTTTCTTTTTCTTTCTCTCTGCTTTTTGAAACAGGGTCTCTCTCTATTGCCCTGGCTGGAGTACAGTGGCACAATCATCTTAGCTCACTGCAACATCCACTTCCTGGGCTCAAGCAATTCTCCCACCTCAGCCTCCTGAGTAGCTGGGACTACAGGGTGCATGCCACCACACCTGGCTAATTTTTGTATTTTTTGTAGAGACGAGGTTTCACCATGTTGCTCAGGCTGGTCTCAAACTCCTGAGCAGGCGATCCACCAGCCTCAGCCTCCCAAAGTGTTGGGATTACAGGCATGAACCACCACGGCTGGCATTTTTTGCTTTTCAAAGAAAGTATTTCCTCAGAATTTTCTTAGGTGTACTGAAATATCCAAGAGAATACCTAGATAACATACCTTCTATTTCAATGAAGTATGAAATGCTCACTGGCAAGTGAGTGATTCACTTCTGCTTTGTATTTTAATTGAGGTGAAATTCACATAACATAAAATTAATCATTTTAATATTAATGATTCAGCCAACTGGCATCAAAGCCAGACTCAGTGCAATTTGGTTTCATTGAGGGGGACAGATAATGAAGAAAATGAACAACATTTAGTCACCCCCAGAGTATTGGGGGCTGTAGTGGAGTAATAAAAACTGGACAATAGTGCTATTTAGTACATTCACAGTGTTGTGCAACCATCACCTTTATCTAGTTCCAAAACATTCTCATCACCTCAAAAGGAAACCCTGTGTCTATTAAGCAGGTATTCCTGATTCTTCCCTTTCCCCAGGCCCTGGCGAGCACCAGGCTGTGTTCTCTCTCTATGGACAAACTCATCCTGGTTATTTCATATAAATAGGATCATATGATACGTGACTTGTTGCATCTAGCTCCTTTCACTTAGCGTAGTTTTTTTCAAGGTTGATCCATGTTGTAGTATACATCCATATTTCATCCCCTTTTTGGCTGAATAGTACTCCATTGCACGGGTGTACCATATTTTATTTTTCTATCCCTCCGTTGATGAACATTTGGGTTGTTTTCACCTTCTGGCTATTGTGACTAGTGCTGCTATAAACATGCGTGCACATGTATGTGTTTGAATACCTGTTTTCCATTCTTTGGGATATGTACCTAGGTATGGGATTATACAATCACATAGTAGTTCTATGTTTAAATTTTTAAGGAACTGCCAAACTGTTTTCTATAACAGCTGCATCTTTTTACATTCCCACCAGCAATGTGCACTTTTTTTTTTACACCAGGCTGGGGGCACTGTGGGGTGAAATGGCCCCAGCTTCCAGGCGGTGAATGTGCACATTTTTAAAAATTATAGCCATCCTAGTGAGTATGTAGTAGTATCTTATCATGGTCTTGATTTGCATTTCCTTAATGACTAGTGATGTTGAGCATCTTTTCATGTACTCACTGGCCACTTGTATATCTTCTTTAAAGAAATGTCTATTCAAGTCATTTGCCCATTTTTTAATTGAGTAATTCACTTTATCCTTATTATTTATTTATTTATTTATTTATTTATTTGACATGGAGTCTTACTCTGTTGCCCAGGCTGGAGTGCAGTGGCATAATCTCGGCTCACTGCAACCTCCGCCTCCCAGGTTCAAGCAATTCTCCTGCCTCAGCCTCCCGAGTAGCTGGGATTACAGGCGCCCGCCAGCATGCCCGGCTAATTTTTGTATTTTTAGTAGAGACAGGGTTTCACCATGTTGGCCAGGCTGGTGTTTCAACTCCTTACCTCAGGTGATCCACCCGCCTTGGCCTCCCAAAGTGCTGGGATTACAGGCATGAGCCACTGCGCCTGGCCCACTAATTCACTTTAAAATTGATGTTTATTGCCTCACAAAACCATTCACAGTTGGTATTTTCTGACTTTTAGGGTAATGATCTGTATCTTGCCTTGTTCTTGTTAGAGCTCTCATTCTGATTCCATTCCAAGAGAAATGTTAAGAACTTTCTTTTGATACTCTTCTCTGATCACAATTCCCATAATAATAGGGCTAACATCTATTGAGTTCTTACTGTGTGCTAGGCACTGTTTGAAGTGCTTTCAGTTATTAATTCATCTAATCCTCATAAAAATCCTATGAAATACATTCCACAGAGGAAAAAACTGACACATCTTGCTCCAAACACACAGTTAGAAAACGGTGAAGTGGGGATTTAAACCCAGTTTGGATAGGCATCAGTGTAGGTAAAATAAGAGTTGGCTGAGGTAGTCCTCAGCTAAAATTTCTGCCCTGTTAATAAACTCTAAAAGGTAGTTTTCAGATCAGTTTATATTTCAGGTTCTATAAAGCTATTAGGACAGGAAGATGAGCTTATGTGAAGAACTGAAATGGGTCAGGAGAGCAACAAGCATGGACAAACTTCAGTGAAAAGCTATGGGTTTCTACTAATGAATGGGATCAATGATGCAGGAGGTGTGAGGAATAGGAGTGCTAGTCTTATCAGTGCTAAGACCGAGATCTCAATCAAGAGAACCCACAGACTGTACTGCTCATTCTCTCTCTCTCTCTCTCTCTCTCTCTAATAAAGACAGGGCCTTGCTATTTTGCCCAGGCTGGTTTCAAACTCCTGGGCTTAAATGAGCCTCCTCCCTTGGCCTCCCAAAGGGTTGGGATTACTGGTGTGAGCCACTGTGATGGCCTCTGTTTAGTTTCTCATCAGGAAAATGGGTGAACATGCTCACAGCTTATGGATGCATCACTGGATAAACTTAATGAAAACCAGAACACCGAGAGCTGCACAGCAGGAAATTTTTGTAAAACATAAAAGCTCGGTAGTCTATTCTATATTTTAACACAGAAGAAAACGCCATTCTTATTACACTGAGGAAGATAGTTTTGGTAACTGGATTCATTAAGCACAGCATATGCCCAAACTTCTTCCTGAAAGTGTATGCTAAGTAGCCTTTGATAATGCTATTGGTTCAGTGAAATGCAAAAATAAACCTAAAGACATTAATACGTTTTAACATAAATGGGTCCTGAACATGAGATACAGCACATTCCCCAAAGCCTTTATTTCCCTACCCACTGTCATCTCTTTATTCACTTAACTTCTTCCGTCACTAAAAATTACTTCTAACTCTACAGCCAGAACTGAAGTATAGGAGAAAATGTTATAAACTGGAGCGCTAAATGCCAGAAAAAAAGCGGGGGGGAGTTTGAAAAACAAAATTGATTTGAATCAGAGAGCAAAATCGACAAGAACAAGACAGGAACGAACTGTCCAAGGGTACAGGTTTGATTGTTCAGTGGACTTTGTAAATAGCCAATCATCTACTGTAAAGGCATTCATTTTTCAACTGTCATTAGATACAGAACACACAGATGTTTGATCAAGATAAGTATGAGAGACAGCTTTGAAATTCACCACAACTGCTGTGTGAAAGCAGCTCAGGAATGGTGGCCGACAGCAGTGAAGTGTTTCCATGCATTTAATAAAATCCCCTGGGCATGTTATCGAACGATGCTCTTCTCAGAATCTGTCCACCAAGGGGTAGATAGATATCTTCATGGGAAAGTTGTTGGAGGGAAGAGAAGTTAGCAGACAGAGAGTGTGGAAAGATGTCCCTGTGGAGAAGGGTTTGGAAAAAGTTCTGTAAGGAAAAGATGGGGTGATGGGCAGGAAGGAGGTGGGAGGCTGCTTCAGCTGGGGTAGGGGGTGGGGAACACAGACATCCAGAAGAACAAGAAAGAGGTCAACAGGGTGTCCCCTTAGACAAAATGAGAAACAGGAGCCCAGTAAGGTGCACGGGATGAGGTTGCCACAGTGTCCTGGCACACAAGTGCAGAGGAGGGAGCTGACTTGGGAGGCAAAAAGGAGTTGTGGTGGGTCAGAAAACCTGGAGGGGGAGATTGTTTTGGAAACAGCATTTTGACCTCAAAAAGCAAGAGAGCTGTGCAAGTAAGAGCATGAGTGAAAGGCTGCAGGTAACATTGGCAAGGTCTGTCCTTAGAAGCAGGTTTTTTGATTTGTTTGTTGTTTGTTTGTTTGTTTTGTTTTGTTTTACTCTAGTTCGACGGGTAGGGCAAAAGACCACGGTGCTATATATACAGAATGTTGGAAACCTTTCATGTAACATTAATCCCCATGGGCTCAGTCATCCCCAATCCCATGATTTATTTAGTTGGCCACAAGAGGTGTAAAATGCCAACGTATAGAGCAGTGGTTCTCAGCCAGGGGTGATTTTGCCCAGGGGACATTTGGCAATGTCTGGAAACATTTTTGGCTGTCACAGCTTGGCGGGGGATTAGGGGGAGTGTGGGCACTACTAGCATCTAGTGGGTAGAGGACAGGGGTGCTGGTGAACACCCTGCAATGCTCAGCACTTCTGTTTCTCAAGCGTGTTGGGCAGCCCTTCAAAGTCATAACTCTGAAGAAACACTGGGTTTTGGTTACTCCAAGCATAGTGCTTGGCCAGTGGCTTTAGTAGAGAGGAGGAGAGTTGTGGTGTTTGTCAGAAGAGAACTTGATGGAGATACACACTTTCTCTGAATATTTATATATTTTGAATTTTTTTATTCTTAAAATTTAAAATAGCCTAAATATTAAACAGTTAACATTTTTTATTATGCATGCTTATATACTATAATTTTAAATGAAAATTAGTTTAAAATCCAATAAAAAAGAAGACAGTCGCCCACAACAAAAAATTATCTAGTTTAAAATGCCAATCGTGCTAAGGTTGGTAAACCCTGCTATCGACTGATCCATCGTTTCCCTTTTCTTATACTCCATGCCCAGGACACACACACACACACGAATGCACACACATGTGCGCACCCACAGGCGAATGCAGGAATCTGGGTCTGGGTCTGAGTCCCAAGTGCCAAGGCTTTGGGCTGTCACCTAGAGGCTAGGGTGACTGAATAACAGCAGTAAGAGCTGCTGATCTTAACTATTGTGTGTCAGGTACTGTGCTTTTCTCGTAGCTCATTGAATCCCTGCGGCAGCCCTGGAAGTGAGGCCCTCGCAGTCTGACTTCCCAGAGGAAGAAACTGAGGCTCGGTTAGATGATGTATGTATCCAGGGTCCCATACTCAACCCCTCAGAGGGCTTAGACAGGATTCAGAGCCACCTCTGCAGACTCCAAAGCCATTAGACAGCTTTAATATCCATTGTAATGCCACAGCCAGGAACATTTCGCTGAGGTGGAAAAAGGGCATTCAATAAACTCTCAGCTTTATTGTTTAACCGATGGCATTTTGGTCTGCTCCTGACTTCCTTGAGTGCCAGAGAGTGGATGAAACTGAGTGAGGCTCAGGGGTGAGCTGAGGGACACAGGCTTCCAGGTATCCGTCACTTCAGGTTTTATGAGGTAATGAAAATAAAGCAATTTTCCATCAGCCTGCCTGTGGCCTTTCTCCTGCCACATTTCTTCCATCGTGTGTCATCTTGTGTGTGGTGTGTGTGTGTGGGCAGCCTGCTTTTGTTTTCATATATAACAAAGTGTTCTGTCTTCCTGACTACTCCCATCCCTTCCCATGCTCTCTCAGCACCACGTACATTATCAGCCCAACGCCACACCCTCAGCAAGCATTTCATAAATGTTAGCTGTTATTACTATTATTTCTTCATCCCGGTGCATATTACAATGTGAGGCTGTACAGCCCGTTTATCCATCTCCTCTCCAGAACTAGAACCTCCTGTAAGACAGGAACTGTATCTTACTTATCAGTGAAATCCAGCTCCTGGTGGGTGGCTAACAATACCTATCTATTGAATGACTACTCCATTGGAAAGTAGATCTCAAACACAAAGTTGTGATGGCTCACAGTGCCTAGTTGGTGCCTTTGCTCAGCACTTCTGTTTCTCGAGGGGGTTGGGCAGTCCTTCAAGTTATTTCTTTATAACTCTAAAGAAATATTGGGTTTTGGTTACTTCAAGCATGGCGCTTGGCCAGTGGCTTCAGCAGAGAAAAGGATGGTTGTGGTATTTGTCAGAAGAGAACTTGATGGAGATATACACTTTCTCTCACACATTCTCACACAAATATGTGAGGGCATGAATATGTGTGTGTGAGTATCTGTCTGCAATTCCATTTGGCATGCAATTTCAAGAGGTTCACAGACCCCATGAAGCACAACCAAGAATATTTATATATTTTGAATTTTTTTATTCTTAAAATTTAAAATAGCCTAGATGTTAAACACTTAACATTTTTTATTATGCATGCTTATATACTATAGTTTTTAAATGAAAATTAATTTAAAATCCAGTAACAAAGAAGACAGGGAGATGAGAGGAGAAAGAAAGGAGGTATAGTTCTAATTGTGCTATCACCTCACTGTTCTAAAAAAAATGAATGGTTATGAAGTTGATCCTAGAGTTGAAAAACAAACAATATTTCTTGAGTCAGTAAGTAAAGCTTTTTTATTTTGCATTGATTTGTAAATTAAAGTGTTTTTGTAGTTCTTGGCTTGATAATCACTCTTGAAAATGGTTTTGGAATGTTAGTGATTGCAAGAAATTGTTTATTCCATTACTTTTACTCTGACCAAGCCCACATCTTTTTCTAAAGTATGTCTTATTTTTAGAGTTTATAAATCAAATGTATTGTAGGGCTGGAATGCAGCATGCAATGCACTCACAAACAAAAATCCAGCCTTCTTCAGCAGTCTTCACACAGTATCAACAGAAGTGTAGCCACTAAGACTTTTTGCTACATGAAGGCCTTTTTTTGAGATATTTAACATGTGTTCTTAATAAAAAATATTAGAAATCTACCTTTAAAGAAAATTTGACTTCTTGATCAAATGTATGGCAGGAGAGACAAAAGCCAGCACTTAATTCTTACTCATTCTAACATTTCAGAGCACAAGTTTTAAATATTTAAACCTACTGGAAACCTGTGAATATTTGCAAGGAGCACAAAGATGAGAATAAGTAGAAGGAAGCAATTCATTAACATATGTTCACTCCATCTCTGAAGAAAAGAGGTGTACCCCTGGCAAATGTCTTGCCCTTACCTGGGCCCCAGGTCCCTTACCTGAGAGATGAACATGTTGGATCGCGTATGTTCAGGTCCCTTCCTGGCCTCCTATGCCACAATTCCCTCCTTCTCACTTCCAAGTCCAAAATCATCACTTTGTAAGTCATCTATATTTTGATAACGCTGACCCCCAGCCTTTTGAAGGGGTTTTGTTTTAGACATGAGTCCTCTGGAGGTCTTTAATTCTGCTTGGTAATGGAACAAGCTTCCAGGAGGAGTCAGAAGCTCAGAGAAGGGCCAGTCTGCTGCGATTTACCACTGAAAACTTTTGCATACCTTTGCAAAATGTGGTATCCCTCTGCCTAAAGAGCCTCTGCCCCTGACTCCCTACCAGACATCCCAGCCACGGGGGACTGTCACCTGCCATGGCCATCCCAGCTTTCTCACTTCCTCACTTAGGCTCACCGCTGCAGATTTGTTTTCTGGCCTTGGTTATAGCTCATTAACATACATCCTTTAAAACACATCGTGTGGTTTTCTTGTGGGCCCTTGTGACGTTATTCCTTGGAAAGTTTTTTTTTTTTTTCCTAGTGGCTCACTGGTTGTTTGGAAATGACAGTGTCCAACAAGAACTTCAGAACACCTGGTTTCTAAACATAGCCCTCCCTACTATTAAAATAAAACAAAACAAAAAAACCCTATGTGTCTCATTGTGCCTTAACCTACTCATCTGAAAGAATGAGAAACAGTCACAGCCTTTGCATCCTCACTCAGACACTGTTAAGGATAAAGTGAGATATGTCAGTGTAAAAAGTCATACCTAAAAAGTTTTTTTAGGTATGATACCAATATAAAGTAATATTCCACAATGAAATTAACATCAGAACAATCTCCAAAAAATATTTTCAGATGTATGTGATGCCTCTTTATAATGGGTGCCTGATAAATTATGGCTTTCAAATTCAAGTTAATAGAGTGGTGGGAAAGAATCCTTCCTCGCCCCAAGCCTCCCGTTCCATCTTTTCTCCTTGCCTGAAACATCTGGCAGCCCTTTGTAGTTCTGGATGATTTGATTTGGAATTCATTAGTAATAATTGATGTGCTTTCTGGAGTTTGTTTAAACAGTGCATCGTGTGGTGAGTAGCTAAGCCAAAAAGGATTGTGCAAATGGAGGCTGCCAACCCGGTAGAGCTGAGATGGGCAATAACTCAGCACTTGGTGCCGGAGGCTTGAGAAAGTGGCCTGCACCCTCCACCCCCCTCACCCAGTTTGGGTGGAAGGGAGCTTGTCTGTCCTGGTGGAAGCTTGGTTGGCCCATAGTGTGTGTTTTCAGAGCTGCCTTTTGGCAAAGTGATGAGGAGAGCAACCAACTAAGACCTGTAGAAGGGCATAGAGCTAGGAATTAGCATTTGAGATGTTTAAAATCTGGAAAAAATTAAAGCGCCTACACAGGCAACTCTAAGCAGTGTGGGGAGGATTACTCTAAGGCAACTCTAGGGAAAGGGTTCTTTATCATTTTGGGTGTTGTGGACCTCTACAAGAATCTGATGACAGCTGTTGGCAAATGTGTGTGAGGGCGTGAATGTGGGTGTGAGAGTATCTGTCTGCAATTCCATTTGGCATGCAATTTCAAGAGGTTCCCAGACCCCATGAAGCACACCCAAGAATCCAGGCTAAGAAGCCCAGCAAATAGAGATGGTAAAATATGAAATACCATGTCACTTATGAATCTTTCTGTTATGGATAACAGGAAAACCCCATTTTAAGCCGTATTTTAAAATTATTAGATTCAATGGGCGTAAAATTACTCTGTTGAATTTCTATAAAAGTTTCTAAATGTGTCCTCTCGACTTTCATATTTATCTTCTCGAGCACCAGTAGCAAGCACTTTATAGGCTGGCAAGGGTCCCTGGACCGCTCTGAGTAGCTGGCCCTGTGCCAGATCACAGCTCTTCCTGCCTGCTCAGAGACATGACTCCAGAAATTCCCCCCTCTCTCTACTAGATAACCACTATCAACATTCAAGCATACTGTTAAGAAAATGTAATTCAAACCAACTTATGAAGGCATTAAGGGATTATTGATACTTATAAGCACATGAAAACCTTTTGAGATATTTTAAAGGCCATTTTACCCTAATAGTTCAGTACATCTTTCTAAAAATTAAGGTCAGTTTCTTACATAACCACTATGCTAACATAACACCCAAGAAATGTAACAGTAATTCCTTAATATCATCTAATATTCTAATTTCCCCAACTATTTCCCCAGTGTTGGTTTGTTTTCATCAGGATCCAAATATAAGGTCCACACGTTGTTTGCCCCATGTCCTTGGTCTCCTGATCTTCAACAGTCTCTGCCCTATCAGCACACATGCTATTTTTTCCTACCATTGACCTGTTGAGAGATGTCAGATATGTTATAGAAGTTCTCACATTCTGAATTTCTCTACTGACTTCCTCATGGTGTTTTTGAAACAGATCTTCTATCCACTGTGCTTCCTATAAACTGGAAGTTAGATCTAAATGCTTAAGTTTGCGTTCTAACTTTTTGAGAAGAATACTTGATAATGATGCACTGTCCTCGTACATTGGAACCATAATGTCTTATTCTCTCACTTTTAGTGAGACAAAAACTGATCAGCAGGTTCAGGAGATGACAGCTTTATCCCTCCTTTGTGAAGACTCACTTCCCCATATATGATCAGCATCAATATATATGTATATATATGATTCTATGGGTTGATATAAAATGCTATCAGATATGAAAGAAGCCTACTTCTGCAATGACTGGCCAAAGCCTGAGACTGTATAATTTCTTAGGTGGAATGTTACTGTTTTCCTTTGGGAACTTCCTTTCCCAAACATTCATGTAAATAATATTTCTGCACAGATTCAAGCCTCCATCCCCTCAGCAACTATAATAGATAACAGAAATTCCTGGACAATTCGGGGCAGTTTTTGGTTTGGTATGAATCAAGTTTCTGCACCATGCTGGGAAACTTCTTATCAAGTTCCTCGTTCTTTTCCTTAAGAACATAAAGCCTGGCAAATCTTGTGGGGATTGGTGACAATGGAGTCTTAGTTTTTTGTTTTACATGAAGCTTGTTTTGTTTTATGTGAAGCTTGCTTATAGTTGTTACAGGTAAAATATTTTTCAATTTTTAAAATTTCATAGTTATGATATTTGTTCCTTTTCTTTCTCTTTCCTTCAGCTATAGAACTTCGAGCTATTTTTTTTTTTTTTACAACCAAACATTATCACCATGGGAAACCATTTATTAAGCCTTGTGTGCTCGCCCAGAGCTTTCAGATTGATGGATGTTTTTATGGAAATATTTGAAAGACCCAAGTTTTGATCCTTTTTACTACTTTCCTTGGGCAGAGGCAATTTATGTTTTGCTGGTATTTGCTCCATTTGAGGTAGTTAACTTTCTTTTGCAATTCTAAAAACATACCCTTTCAATTTTGTAAAATAATATAGTATGACAATCGTAAGGGTCCTCAGACTCTTGGTTTCCAATTCTGCTATAGAAATGGAATATAAGTAAATGAGAATATTAAAAACTTGGAACTTGCACTAAAGACAAATTATGGTGCTATTTATAAACCTCTGACAAAAATACATCATAAAACTTTAATATAATTCCTTTCTGTATTAGTCAGGGTTCTGTAGGGGGACAGAACTAATAGGATGGATGTATACATGAAGGGGAGTTTATTAGGAGTATTGACTCACATGATCACAAGGTGAAGTCCCACAATAGGCCATCTGCAAGCTGAAGAGCCAGGAAGCCAGTCTGAGTCCCAAAACCTCAAAAGTAGGGAAGCCGACAGCATAGCCTTCAGTCTGTGGCTGAAGGCCTGAGAGCTCCTGGCAAATCACTGGTGTAAGTCCAAGAGTCCAAAAGCTGAAGAACTTGGAGTTTGATGTTTGAGGGCAGGCAGCATCCAGCATGGGAGAAAGATGTAGGCTGGGAGACTAAGTCGGCCTAGTGTTTCCACGTTCTTCCACTGCCAAGACCAGTTCGGTCATGGAGACCCTAACCCAGTGGCACTAGAAGAATTAAAGACAGACCCTGAAATAGAGTGCAGAGTGGGATCAGGGGGCTGACAGCCTTCAGAGCTGAAAGCCACAAACAAAGTCTGACACACGTATTTACTGACAGCCAATGATAAGCATAGTTTCTATAGATTATAGATTAGTTAAAAGCATTCCTTACGGGAAACAAAGCATTCTTAGCGAGGACTAGAGAAACAGGCTCTGGCTGATTATCTGCAGCAAAAGCATGTTGTTGAGGCGCAGGCCGCTCCTGCTATTGTTTGTGGTTTGAGCAGTTTTCCGCTCCAGGCAGGCCAGGTTTTCCTTGCCCTGCTCCAGTAAACCAACAACTTTCAGCAGTGTGCATGATAGTCATCATGAACACGTCACATTGCTGCAGAAATCCTGTTTATGGCCAGTTTCTTTAAGGCCTGTTTACGGCAGGCTTAGGGTTTGTTCATAGCATCCTACCTGCTTTTATTCTGGCCTTGCTGGCAGCTGATTAGATGGTGCCCACCCAGATTGAGGGTGGATCTGCCTTTCCCCGTACACTAACTCAAATTTTAATCTCCTTTGACAACACCTTCACAGACACACTGAGGAACAATACTTTGTATCCTTCAATCCAATCAAGTTGACACTCGGCATTAACCATCACACTTTCAGATGCGGATATTGGCACTTCTGAACTTTTCTAAATACATAAGAACTGTGAACTCTCAGGGTTTGGAGGAATGGTAGAGTCATGGAGCCTAACCATCTGTCTTATGCATGACTCCCACACCCCTGCCAAATGACAGGTCCAGCAATCTCTGCCTGAGCTCTTCCCACAAACAGTGCCTCTGCCTCCAATAGCCCCCTACTCATTCATTAAGCACCTGCAGTGTGCCAGGTGCTATGCCAGGATCCTGACTACTCAAGAAACTCCTATGTAGGTACAGAGAATAGGATGAGAGAATACAGATGAGGAATAAGAAAGAGATCCTTGAACAAAGTAAGATGGTTCTGGACACTAAGAGTCATCACAAAACCCAGCACATCCTCTAACATTTGACAGGCATTTCCTCTTTGCCATCTCCCCATCCCCTAACCTGGTCATACTGACAGTTGTTGAAGCATACTTACATAAGGGATATTGTGTTTCCATTCTAGATTCTCAAAATATTTCACCATTTTGAGCAGTGTTATATTGACTCTCATTCACTGTCAAAAGGTTTCATGATCTAAATCTTGTAGTAGTCAAGATGAAACCTAAAAAGAATGGCAAGGGTTGTTTGTCCAGTTTCTGTTCCAGCAATCACTCTGGGTGCTCTGTGATGCTAACAGCATGGGACTGGAGCCAAGCGATAGGCAGCAGGTCCGTGACATTGTCCAGTCCTCACTTTGCCCCACGAGGACCCTGAGATCAGCCTGTGAACAGCACAAGGTGGCCTGCAGGCAGGTGACCTCTCTACACAGCTCTCTCAGACCCCAGCAGTGAGGGAGAAGAAGGTGGGGAGGTGGCAAGAGAAGCTGAGCCATCACTCAAGGGCAGGGCAAGGAGCCAAGGGAAAAGGAAGTGACAACTGTTATCTGTAATTAATCACTGTGACACCCACCACTTCTCTCGGGGTTATGATGGTGTTTTTGTCACCATCCCAAGGAAACTAGATTATTATTCCTATTCATGGACATGGAAGGTTATGGCTCCCAATGGTCCTTTAGGGTGTTCAGCGTCTATTTTCTTTCTTCTTTCTTTCTCTTTTCCTCCTTTGCTTGTCCTTCCCTGTTTGGGGGTTACCTTCATCTTCTTCACTTTTTTGTTCTTTCTTCCTCTCTCTGCCTCTGTCTCTGTCTCTGTTGGTTTCTCTCTCTCTTTCCTTCCCTGTCTCTATCTCTGTCTGTCTCTCTCTATTTCTCTCTTTCTTTCTCCCCCGCCCCCCTACCCCACAGGCTGTGTTTCACCTATAGATGGAACAACATCCTGGGCATTGATCTAGAGACTGAGATAAAAGTGTTTCAGGAGCACAAAGCAGATAGAACATGAGGCTAAGATCCAGGAAACCTGGATTCTCTTCCTGGCTTTGTCATTAATATCTGTGACAGCTAGGATGAGATGAAAGACATGAATGTGCTTTGAAAACTAATACAGAGTACCATTGTATATTCTTCCAAAGCTACTACTTGCAAAGTGATGTTGAGGAGGCCCAGCAAGAATACAAAATCTATTGTGAACCTGCTGTTGTGCCTGGCATTGGGTCAGAGAGCTCATTCAGCATATAGAACTCATTTTGAGCTTAAAAAGGCCTATTTAGAGAGAAAACCCTGAAGAATTTGTGCAATACCAGGCATGCAGTGAAACCTGAGAACACAAAAATTCCTGAGCTCAGTTTAAAATCAAGATCAATGTTGTCATTCTGAAGTCACTGTTCCATTTAGCTCCATGCCAAGGATTACTGCCATGCTGAGTGATGAGAGCCATTGGATCCAGCTCTGTACCATGGAAAACATAACACACTCAGATGCTGTTTTCTCTAATTACATTCTTGAATGGGCCACTGCTGATCTCTCTGACATGAGCCCATCCCCATTCGTGTGCCACAGGGAATAAGAATGACTTTTACAAACTGCTCTGTGCACACTTAAGGTGCTAATTTCTTTCTAACATCCATCCCTTCAAGTCCTCTTTTCACTTTTAAATTTTTCAAGCCAAAGGATACAAAGTATTGTTAAACAAATAACATGGAACACTTCAGAAGCTGAGTGACCTGCCACAGTTTAGGCCTTAAAGGAGATAAAGCAGGGATTCTCTAAGTGTGGTCCCCAGTCCAGCAGCATCGGTTTCTCCTGAGAACTTGTTAGAAATGCATATTTTCAGGCCCCGCCCAAGATCCACTGAGTCAGAAACTTTGGAGAAACAATCTATATTGTAATAAGCCTTCCAAGTGTTTCTGATAGACACTAAATGTATTTTGTTTTATATCACTGCTGTAACAAATTACCATAAACATGGTGGCTTAAAACAACACTAATGTGTTATCTCCAGTCTGTAGATCAGAAGTCTGCCAAGGGTTGCATGGGGCTGAAATGAAGTTGTTATCAGGTCTGAGTTCCTTTCTGGAGGCTCTAGAGAAGAATCTGTTTCCTTGCCTTTTCCAGTTTCCATAGGCTGCCTTCATTCCTGGACTCATGGTCCTTCCCCCTGTTTCCAAAGCCAGCAAGAGTGGGCCCAGTCCCTTTCATCCACCATCTCTGAGCCTCTGATTCCTCTTCCACATTTAAAGACTCATATAAATAAATTGGTCCCACTGAGATCATCTAGACTAATCTCCCCATCTTAAGTGAGCTAATTAGCAAACCTAGTTACATCTGCAACCTTCTCTTTCACCATGCCACATAACATACTCATAGGTTCCAGGTATTGGGGTGCGGGCATCTTGAGTGGCTGCACATTATTCTGCCTAGGACAGGCCACGCTCTGGCACTGAAAGGTTCATGTCTGCCCCACATGCAAAATACATTAACCCTATCCCAGTGCACCCAGAGCCTCAACCCATTATAGCACAAACTCAAAGTCCCAAATCTCATTGTCTAAATCATCTAAATAAGGTATGGGTCAGCCTCTGGGTATAATAGATATTTGGGCACAGTTTCTCTCTACCTAGACTTGTGAACTAAAAAAACAGGTTATCTTCTCTGAAAACACAATGGCAGGGCAGGCATAGGATGACACTTACAGACATTTCTGTTCAAAAAAGGAGAAAATAGAAGAAAAAAGAAATCATCAATCAAGTGATTTCAAACTCCAGTGAGGCAAACTCCATTCGGTTTTAAAACCTAAAACTAATCCTCTGTAGTTCACTGCTCTACTGCCTGAGCCATCCTTCCTTATTCATAAAAGGCAGCTGAGTAGTTTTATTGGTCTGTGTTCTGCATTTCAGGGGACCAACAGGCTTCTTTCATTTTGCACTCTGTCCCTTTCAGTCCAAGCTGGAAGTGTTTCAGCAGGTATAAAAATCCTCAGAAACATTGAAAGTCTCCCATGTAAATCACAGTGATTTACCCCAAAGATCTTTCCTAGATAATCCCATCTCTATTTTTGGTTTCTGCTGAGATAATGGGATCTGTGAGTTGCATCTTTAATTTTTATAGAAAGTTTTTTTTTCTTTTGTGACTAAAGACTCTGAACTTTTCATTTTTCTGAAATACTTCATTTTTCTGGAGTATTATCAAAAGGATCCAGCCATGATCTCAGCTTTTTCTCTACGCATGCTTTTTGATGGTGAATCTCTTAATTTTAGCATCTTTTGCAATCTGGGTAAAATGAGAATTCCCCAAATAATCAAGACTTGAATCATTTTGGTTTAACTGTTCTTCACACAATTTATCTCATTCCTCTCACACTTCACTATAAGCAGCAAAACCAGACCGTGTCTTAAGACCTTTCTTGGAAGTCTCAACCTAGTGTTCAGTTTCGTCAGTTGGAAGTTCTGGTTTCCACATAACTGCAGGACACAATTCTGCTCAGCTTTCTGCCACTATATTACAAGAATCCCCTTTCCTCCAGCTTCCAATAGCATGTTTCTTGTTCCCTTCTGAGCCCTCTGATAAAGACGTTATGAACATTGTTGAAATAACAACACAGGATTTAGACAATTACATAAACTTATTTGATAAAGCAGCATCAGAATTTGAGAGGATTAATTCCAAATTTGAAAGAAATTCTATTGTGGGTAAACACTGTCAAATAGCATCATATGCTAGAGAGAAATCTTTCATGAACGGAAAAGTCAATCAATGCAGCAAACTTCACTCTTGTCTTATTGAAGAAATTGCCACAGCCACCCAACCCTAAGCAACCACTACCCTGATCAGTCAGCAGCCATCAACATTGAGTCAAGAGACTCCACCAGCGAAGAGATGAAAATGCACTGAAGGCTCAGATAATCGTTAACATTTTTTAGCAATAAAGTATGTTTAACTAAGGTATGTATGTTGGGTTTTTTTAGACATAATGCTATTGCACACTTAATAGACTACAGTATAGTGTAAACCTAACTTGTGTATGTACTGAGAAGCCAAGAAAATTCATGTCTCTCACTTTACTGTGATGTTCATTTTATTGCAGTGGTCTGGAACTGAACTTTCAATAAATCCAAGTTATGCCTGTAAAAGCAAAATAAAACTCAAACTTCTGAGTGTTAAGTAGGCGCACTAGACTTACTTTTAGAGGATTCATAACGTAGTAGAGAATATTAAAGGATCTGCATAGCCACAGTAAACAAAAGAGCACAAAAGAGCAGGAGTTGTCAAACTACCCACAGAATACTTTTTCATGTGGTGTTTCATGGGACGTACTCCTGGAATGCAGCTCCAATCACAACAGGTAAAAGATGAGAACCATTGGGAATTATGCAGGGAACTGGGACTATTTAATCTAAAAAAGTGAGAAATGGAGTAACCTTAGCTAACAAGTACATAAATGATTACTATAAATAAAATACTGTCCTGATGTTCTTTATATGCACTAAAAAAACAGAAAGAAAAGAACTATACCATCAACCAAGTATTCATTGAGCAGTAACCATGTAGTAAGAGCAACGTGAACACTATGGGAGACAGAGATGTGGAAGACCCACACCTAAGGCATTCTACCAGGGCATAAGATAAGCATGATGGTGAAACAAGGGAAGCCCACAGAAAGCTGTGTAACTAAGCCTTGCAGTTTGTAGTGAAAATGATGATGTGTCAAAGACTACGGGTGGTTGGGCAGGGGAGCTGCAGGAGCTGGTGATGTCAGGAGGGTTTTGTGGGAGAGGGGGTACTTGAGCTGGTCTCAGGGTATAGGAAGAATGGAGGAGAGGAGGTGGAGGGTGTTCTGGGCAAGAGGAAGAGCAGGAGGGACATCCTGATGTAAAAAGTGAAGTAGAGGTTCCTCTTCAAAGACTTTCCTCCCCATCTAATTAAGAACAAATAGTAACTTCTGTTAGAAACAAAATTTATTCAAAGACCTGCTAACATTCTTAAATATCTGCTAGCCGTAATAAGGAAATCAATGTACTTTATGTTCTTAGCTTCCACAATTTAGCCTAAATATTTGCCCTGGCATGCTTACACTGGTCCAAGCAAGCATTAGGCCATAGCCTGTTCCTCTTCCTTATTTGAAGGTGTTTTTACCTTTCTCAGCATTCCACAAGTTACTTCCTCCTTCCTCTGTACTCTTCTGCCTTTGCCTGTTTTAAAAAGTTCTAAGTTGCTAGCCAATTGGGACAAATACAGAATGTGAGGTCCCGTTTCAGCCAATGGAAACCAGACAGCAGCAGGGTGGAAGCATCAGGTTATAAATGACCCTGTCTCCTTCGTTCAGTGTACTCTCATGACAAAACTGCCGGCGAGTGTACCCTTTCTGCAGAAAGTATAAAAATGGCCTTGCTGAGGAAATTAAATTTATGTTCAAGTGCTATTCTTTATGGCACTGGGGAACAAGCATTACAAGCAATTGGAATGAGGTTGAGGCCCTGCGTGCAGGGCAACCTGACTAAAATTCCCCGAGATAAAGCCAGAAACATCCGGGCCTGAAATGAGGGATTTAGATTCTTCAAGAGCAGGGATTATGTCTTACTCAGCATCATTTCTCTAGTATCCACTGAAGTGCCAGCCACTGAATCGGCACCCAGTCAGTACTGGTGGAGTTACTGAAATGCTCTCAAACCTAGGGCTAGTTGGTTTGTAAACTGTTAACAAGGAAGCTGCGAAGATCTTGAGTGAGTACTACTTGGGCATCCACAATATGCTAAGCTCTGGGACAGGCCCTGGGGAAACAGAGGTACAAGGCAGGCGAGATTCCTTCCGACAGGGGCCTCTGTCTTAGTGGAGATGTTTCCTTGGAAAACAAAATATCAGACAGTCCAGTGGCAGGGATGAATGAAACACAGCACTGTCTAAAGTCAAAGAGGTGAATGACATCCTCATCCACCCCTGCATCATGTGAGTCTTCTGTGCATTTCACAGCAAAACGGCCTAAAGAAGATTCTGTTGTAACTCTGACACTCTGTCAGGTGATGGACAGACCCACAGCCTGGAGGAGACCCATGAGCATCCATCCCATTCATTACAACATCTCACAGTCAGGATGTGTGGGTCAGCTGGACCACCCACACCCCTGACTGTATCTCACAATCCTCCCACCATTGAATGTCAAAGCTCTGGGCAGACTGACTGCACCTACTGAGCACCATAATGGCCTGCAAACCTACCAGGTGACTTCCATCAGTTGTGGAGAGCCACAGGCAATGCCAGCCCTGTGGAAAATTTTCCAGTTTTTTTTTTTTTTTTTTTTTGAGACGGAGTGTCACTCTGCCACTCAGGCTGGAGTGCAGTGGCGCTATCTCAGCTCACTGCAAACTCCACCTCTCGGGTTCACGCCATTCTCCTGCCTCAGCCTCCCGAGTAGCTGTGACTACAGACGCCCGCCACCATGCCCGGCTAATTTTTTGTATTTTTAGTAGAGACGGGTTTTCACCATGTTAGCCAGGATGGTCTCGAGCTCCTGACATTGTGATCTGCCTGCCTCAACCTCCCAAAGTACTGGGATTACAGGCATGGGCCACCACACCTGGCCCAGTTTTTTTTTGTTTTTTTTTTTTAATTTAAATAAATGTGAAGATCAGAATCTGCGAAGATATGATTTTTGTTTGTTTGTTTGTTCTAAAGAGGGGGTAAGGGAGTACTTAGATAAACTCTCAATGCTCTGAGAAAGGAGCTATTCCTCTTGGAGGAATTTTGAAGTTGACCTGGTGCTGATATACGTTCAAGAGGCTGTAAAAAATTTAATGTGCTTTGAACTCACAGAGCCAAATTTCATCATAAATTGTTCCTCTAGATTAATATTCAATTAAATACATTGGTGAAGAAGATTATTATTCCCTCTTCTTCCCTCATTCTTTTCTCCTTCCCCCTCCCTTCTTCCCCTTCTTTTCCTCTTTGCTTTTCCTTTCCTCCTTCTCTTCACAACTTAAGAATAGTAAGTTAGTAACATATTTACTTTACACACGCAAGAATCTTTCTACTAATTCTTAAGCCTGTCCCATGGTTTAAGCACAGGGCAGCATCCTGGAGGTGTTAATTCATGACACAGGTCAGAGAGGACACCAATCTACGTAGATACTGAGGGCTGTGGGACAGCCTGGCCTCTACAACCCCACGGTGCTATCTGCATGGTGATGGCAAGTTTTGTGATAAAGCAAAAAGTGCTGTCTTCTCTCTATCATCCCACTGAGGTCATATAATCTTAGCTTTAGCATGAGCCAGATGCTGTTCCAAGTACTTTGTGTGTTTTGACTCACTCAGTCCTTACACAGCCCTAGGTGGTAGGTGCTTTACCCCCAGTTCACAGAGGGGGAAACTGAGATACCTGGGCCAAGAGCTGTAAACAGTGGAACTAACCCAGGGAATTTGATGCCAAAGCCTATCCATTTTATTATACCACTCGGCCATACGGTCTTGACTCAATAAGCATTGTATCATGACAAAATAAACTGTTTCGAAGGAAAACAAGCCTCATGCTGTGTCTTTATAATGTTCTCATGCTATTTAATCCTTTAAATTCCTTTCCCAAATCTACTTATTATATCGTATATACGTATTTCCCAAATCTATGTATTATATCATACATACATACATAACACCATATTATTTACATAATGCCACATATCAAATCAATTGTTAATTTCTGTTCAGTGCTTTCTATTACCTTCACATAGATGATAAATCAGCCCTTGAACATTTACCCAAAGATTATGTACCCTGCAAATCACCTCATTTTCTTTTCTTTTCTTTTTTTCTTTTTTTTTTTTTTTAATTCAAGAAAGGGTC
The DNA here is from genome assembly GCF_009828535.3 of Hylobates moloch. Lineage (NCBI taxonomy): Eukaryota > Metazoa > Chordata > Mammalia > Primates > Hylobatidae > Hylobates > Hylobates moloch. The sequence continues at coordinate 53,493,479 of NW_026652284.1, forward strand.
TCACACTGTCACCAGGCTGGAGTGCAGTGGAGCAATCATAGCTCACTGTAGCCACTTACTTCTGGGCTCAAGCCATCCTCTGGCCTCAGCCTCCTGAGTAGCTGGAACTACAGGTGCATGCTACCAGGCCCAGCTGATTTTTAAATTTATTTTTAGTAAAGATGAGGTTTCCATGTTGCTCAGGCTGATCTTGAACTCATGGGCTCAAGCGATCCTCCCACCTAGGCCTCCCAAAGTGCTGGGATTACAAGTGTGAGCCACCACACCTGGCCTAAATCACCCCATTTTCAAGAATCACTTTATCTGCTCATTGACATTAGCAAATATTTAGGTTCAGAAAGTGCTTGTTAGAGAATCTTTAGAAATAACCGGATTAAGGTTGGTACTAAAATAAAGACTGAGAACATTTGATTGGCTTCTAAGCAATGGAGAAAAATGGGTGGTTTTGAGCAGGAGATTAACACAGATCAAATGTTTAAGCTGGGAAGACCCTCAAGATCATCTAAACCAGTGCTGGCAAATACATGGCACAGGCGCCATCACTGCCTCCTTCCCACATGAGGCCAGCATTGTTCTTTCCCGCTAAGCTCTTTTGGAACCTCAGAATCCTTCTCAACCCACGGCTCTGGGTAGCTGCTACTGATCAAATTGGCTTGAGAAATATAACCTGTTTTCCATCTCTAAATCTACACCAACCCTTTCATTTTATAAATGGGGAAACTAAGTACGAGAGAGGCTAAGTGAACTATATGAAATCACACAATTCAGGGAAACCTGAGAAAGCTGGAGCTGGCATGTGAGACTTCTGAATTCTACTCCAATACTCTTTCCAGGGTGACCTGTGATGGTCGTGGTTCTCCAGGAGGGTTAGTGGAGTGGGGTCATGCAGAAGTGTTTGGAGAAAGAGAGTGGGGGCTGTGAAGCCAGGTAAGAGGATATCACTGCAGTCTAATAATAAGATAAATCACTGTAAGTGATCAAAGAAAATAACCCTATAACCTGGCTTACTACATTCAAGAATTGGGAAACTAACATACTTTCCTTACTGATGTGAACTGTGATTATCACAGCAACCCCACAGGTTAACGGGGCAGACAACACCCCCATTGGAGTGCACTGCAGTGGGGAAGGTCAGAGCACAGGGCTAGCTGCCCAGGTTCAGATTCCAGCACTGCCACTTTGGGAGAGTTGTGGAACATCTCCTTGCTACCCAGAGTCACAAGCTCATCAGCAGTAAAGTCAGCTCTGGAACCTACATCTCTAGGCTTCGCATCCAATTCTCTTTCCGCCACGCCATAGTTAAACAGGAAGGCAAAGCCAATGTTGCATCAGACAGCTCAGGTATTTCAAAGAAGTAGATGGTGTTGTCACTCTCAGAAACAGGGAAAGTAACTCCAAATGTCAGTACGTTGATCAACAAACTTGATTCAGCTGCATGTGTGGTTGGATTGCTTGTTTTGAGAATCAGGTTGAAAAGAACCACACTGTTTTTGTGATCCATGAGGCCTAGTTTAAATATTTTAAATTAGGATGTCTCAGTTTGGAAGGGAAGTTTCTATGGACCTGTTTATCTCTTGCCTCTGAAGAGCCCTTCAGTTCCCTTTACTTGAAAAAGCCTCAAATATGAACATGGTCAATTGCTTGGAGACAGGAAGGGCACCGTGCATGGGTGAGACCCAGCGCAGTCCTAACTGAATGGAGAAAGAGCAGGGGAAATTGCGAATGGAGAGCCCCTGTCCATCCAGGCAAGTAGAAAAGGAGAGGTATTTAGTGATTTTAAATACGACCTTGAAAATGAGATCACGATACTTGGCAGCCTGCAAATATTTACTACCAGGATACTGCTAAGGGATACCCATTATTAAAATAAATGGGATCAACGTTTTTACAGGTTACCTAGATCTCAAATATTCTTCACCTAAAGTAATAATCACCAAACACCTATTTCCAAGATGTAATTACTCAGGTCTAGGATTGACTGCCAAGGTTGTAAATGGTCTTGTGAAGTAGCCTGGGTGAGAAGCAGTGTTTTCCTAAAAGTTCTAAGCCACTGAGAATGCGTGTCAAGGTAGAAAAGCTCTTTTGGAAAAAGTGGGGTTTTTTGTTTGTTTGTTTTTGTTTTTTGATGATAGGAACAAGGTTTTTCATTCAGCAATTGGTAAGATATTCAGTACAAAAGGTTATGAACCACTGCCTTAATGCCCACCCAAAGAATATTGTAATTGATCCCACAGGTCAGTTCTCGGGGCTTTTTCCATATCTAACATAGAGCATAAGACTGTAGCAAGTGGTAGTTTAGTACAAAGCAATTTTGAAGTAACCAATTCCTTTGAAAATATGAGCCTGGAACAGAAATACTTATTTTAAGACCTGAGATTACAAGAGACTTCAGAGATCAACAAGGGGAGACAAGGACATTGCAAAATAAAATAATGTGGATTTCTGTTTTGATTTTGAATCCAAACAATATTCTTTACTGGAGAGCAGATGTTCAGAAGGAACCGGGAATAGTGAGTTCAACCAAGAGTGTTCCTTGCTTTGTGTTCAACACACATAAAACAAACGAAGGCCTCGAGGGACTCTTCTCTTTGTGACTGTTCTCTCCAGGTGACATGAATGGAACAGCCTCCCACACCAAGAGAGCTGTGCCTTGTGGGAGGCAGCTCCAGAATGCTCTGCAATGTGTGGGCTGGCAGCATTCCAGCCTATCGGGTGCCAATAGACTAAACAAGAGGGTGGGGGGTGGCGGTGTATTTCATTGCACCCTGAGACACTGCTTTCACAAAATGCAAAGGCCGCTTGATATAAAGTCTTTTATCAATAAACTCAATTCAAATGAGAATCCATCAAATTTCAAATAGGTTTTTTTTAAAATCTCATAACAAGTCTATTTACCTTGTTTTTCACAAAGTCTGTGGTCTAACTTTCTATGTATTTCTTCCTTCGGGATGTTTCTTGCATCACTTTTTGAATTTATAGACCTTCAGAGGACTGGTATGAATAGTCTATGAACAGGAACTAAATTACAACACACCTGGAGAGTTCAGAAAGAAAACTCACAGTGATCAGAATGGTTTCTTCTGAGAAAATATTTTCTTCTGAGAAAACTAAGCAAGTGCCTAAAAAGTCCTGTAGTATTGACTGTCCTAATGGGAACCTTACGGCTGCCTCACCTTGGGAAAATCATCTCAGCTTTCAAACTCTCAGTCTCCTTATTATGAAATATTTTTCAAAAGCAAATAAGATAAGGTCATTGACAAGTTTGGAAGCTGTGAAGGGTCTGGAATTTTATCCTAGCAAACTAACAAGTTAGCCTACCATAGTGTTACATACATGTGCTGAGAGAATACAAGAGACTTCAGGGTCAGAGAAAAGACCATTTATTACTCACAGCAAAAGCAGGAGCCAGAGCAATATCTTGCTTTATTTCCCCAATGTGATAGGACCAGAGGTTACCTGCATGTGCATGGGGTGTATCACAGAAGAGGAAACCTGAAATTAGGAAAATTCGATCATATATGGGGCTGCTGATGACCTGCCCATCCTCCTCTCTAAAGAGAAAGATTACTCATTACCTTGGAATGTAAGCAAATCTCCTCTGGGGAGGGTGTGAGGAAGTCTTTATCTTTATTACCCTGGGATGTCTCCAGAGAGAAACGGAGAGAGACATCTCTAAGCTTTGTTATCTTGGAATGTCTCCTTAAATGAACATTGGCAATAAATGCCTTTGTTCAGAAGGCTTGGACGCATGCAGGAACGTGAGGAATCCATGGATAAATGCTTCCCAGTAGTCACATGCTTACTTAAAACCCCCAACGGCTCCCCTCTGCAATTAGAGTAAGACATCCAGCACTGACTGGTCATGGCATAAAAGGCCTACTTGATAGGGTACCCATATATCTTTCCAATCTCATCTCATTCATTCTCCACTAGGCTCCTGCCACACATGTGTCCCTTGGACATACCAAGTTTATTTTCACCTCAGAGTCCTTGAACTTGCTACTCCTTCTATCTGGAACAGGATTCCATGGGACCTGCCCATGAGTGACTTCTGATTCTTATCCAGGACACATCTAGCCCAAGTGTCACCTCCCCAGAGAAGGCTATCTCAACAATGGTCCTTCTCAATCACACCACTTCATTGTCTTCAGAGCCACATTATTATCTTCTGGTTATTTCTCTGTTTACTGTCTGTCTGCCCCGGCAAGAAGCTAAGTCTATGAGAGTAGAGAACTTGTTTTTGTACTCAATTTTTAATCTGGTAGCTAGAATAGTACCTGACTTATTTCAGTTAATATCTGTTAAATGAATGTTGAATCTGTAACATGGGGACACTCCTAGCTTTTCATCGAAGCCTAGGTAATATAATGAATGTGAGCATGCCTTGTAAACTGCAGATAGAATATAAGGGAAATGTATTAATATTAACATTGGGTCCAACCATGTAGGGATTGAAGTGAAGACATGATGTAAGTGTTCACCCTACCTTGTACTCCAAACAGTCATCAATCTACTCCAGAACGTAGCGTTCTTGGGCAAAGGACATATGAAATTCAAAGCAATTAAAAAATCTGTGGGGGCCCATTACATATTTGTATGTGCATCTTACTTTTGATCCATTTATGAAGAAATACAGCAATGCATAAATACATTTATTGCAGCTATATGATAATTCCCTATTTTTTTCTTTTTTTGAGATGGAGTCTTGCTCTGCCAGGGAGTCTTGCTCTGTCACCCAGGCTGGAGTGCAGTGGTGTGATCTCAGCTCACTACAAGCTCCGCCTCCCGGGTTCACGCCATTCTGCTGCCTCAGCCTCCTCAGCAGCTGGGACTACAGGTGCCCGCCATCATATCTGGCTAATTTTTTTGTATTTTTAGTAGAGACGGGGTTTCACCACTTAGCCAGGATGGTCTCGATCTCCTGACCTTGTGATCCGCCTGCCTCAGCCTCCCAAAGTGCTGGGAGTACAGGCGTGAGCCACTGTGCCCGGTGACAGTTCTCTTATTTCTTGAGAGCATAGCCCAATATGGGACTAAACACTTAGTAAATGTATTTTAACATTTGTAATATGTAAACAGAACTGCTCCTGGGATGTAAAGATTAACACCCACTTATTTTGTTTCATTCAACAAATATTTACTGATAATCTTCAGTTTACAAGATGTTATTCTAGGCTCTAGAAAGCTACAAATAAAGGTGAATTTCTGCTTTCAAAGAGTTCAGGTTATTACCAGATAGGCAGACAGATGAATGCAATTACCAAATCTAAGGTAATTCTAATCTAGTACCATAGACTTAATTCTAACCTAGTACCATAGACTGAGGCAGAAAATTCATATAATTTTTTCTAAATTTGGCTCACAACTTATCTTCTCCATGTCTCAGCTTCCTCGTCTATTAAATGGTCACCACCCTGTGTGTCTCAGGGTGAGAACTTGCTGGTCGAGATGGGCTTAATGTCCTCCTCCCAGATTGTTCTCCTTTAACAGGGATACAAAGTTTTCTTCCCTGTTGTGAAGAGCTTTCATTAGTGGGAAAAATAGGACTTCATCAGTGAATAATCACTGAGCACCTGTTATGTGTGGGACACTGTGCTGAGCACTGGAGCTGCTGTAAGAAGGTCTTTTAAGAGAGTAAGAGAAGACAGGGCTGGAAATGAGAATGGGGATCAGATTTGACCCAGTGAGGAGTCATTAAGGATACAAGGAGTGTGGCCGGGCACGGTGGATCTCAGCACTTTGGGAGGCCAAAGTGGGTGGATCGCTTGAGGTCAGGAGTTTGAGACCAGCCTGGTCAACATGGCAAAACCCTGTCTCTACTAAAAATACAAAAATTAGTCCAGCATGGTGGCATGTACCTGTAATCCCAGCTTCTCAGGAGGCTGAGGCATAAGAATTGCTTGAATGCAGGAGGCAGAGGTTGCAGTCAGCCAAGATCATACCACTGCACTCCAGCCTGGGCGACAGATCGAGACTTCATCTCAAAAAAAAAAAAAAAAAAAAAAAGATACAAGGGGCACAGAAGGGCAATGGTGTAGATCAATGTCAGAACTCTGTAATTTGGCAGCAGTCTGTGAAAGGCCCGCATGCAGATTGCAGTGGTCCTTTCAGATTGCAGATTGCAGGTCCTGCAGATTGCAGATTGCAGAGAGGCAATTAGAACCCAACCAAGGGAAATAACAGTGAGCATGAAAAGGAAAGGTAAGTATGAGCATTACTGGAAAAGAATTGGATTGTCAACCTCTTGCTAATAACAAAATAGTTACATACAAATATCTTGAAATCAGTCTGCCTGAGTTCAAATCCTGTCTCCACTACTAGTTAATGTTGTACCTTTGAGCAATTTACTCAATCATTTTGTTCTTAAGATTTCCTCATTTATAAAATGGGGATAATATTAATGCCTACCTCTTAGAATTTACATATATACAAATAATTTAGAATCGTGTTAGAAACACATAAGCACCAAATAAAGATGAAAAATTGTCATCACTAAAGTCTTTAGAACCTGGCTCACAGACTTTTACACCCATCTATCGCACAAATCCAGGAAATTTGAGTGTACATTGTAGATATAGTGCCCTTGACTGGACCTTCCTATATCTTTTTCACTTTAATGACCTCTTTAACTTCAATGGCCTTCATCTCTACACCTATTTCTAGGACCACACCTTGGATCTTGTTGTCATCTAGGGCTACTTTTACATCAGAAATCTGAAGCTGCAACATTCTACTCTCTCCATAGACCAGCTCTCTCAAGAAACTCATCAGCAAAGGAGAGAGTAGAATGTTGCAGCTTAAGATTTCTTCAACTTCAAACATGTCTAGCCTCTTTTACTCTCCATTTTCTCTCAACTTGTGAGCTCCTTCCTGACCTCACTACTCCATCTGGATCCCATTTTTGTCATCTGAATGCTCTCTCTCACCTTTTCCCTAACACACTGATAGTTCTGGATCATGTGCCCCCCAGCCCTAGATCAGGGGCACAGCTCCTCTTTCTCTAGGTTGATGCTCAGTCTAATCAGTGCTGCTGGAGAAAAGCCACACACGGTCTCTGAGGACTGACACCATGACAGTTTCCCAACTCAACCAGCTGGTCATGTTTCACTTGTCCTTCATCAGCTCCCTCAACCGTCCTCTCAAAGATGGTTCTCAACCTTCACCACTCTTCACAAGGCTTCACAAATTCCACCCCCATTTTGTCAGCTGAGGACTTTCACTGAGATCCCCAGCAGCAATCTTTCTCAACTTATTGAGCTCTTGGCTACCCATTTGACTCTAAACATACCCATTCTTACTACCTTCAGTCTCATAGGAGGAAGATCCTGTTCTTGCTCAAGACCAAAATCTCCTGCTATATGCTTAACGCCTCCCATTGCTTCCCCCAAAATACACTTCCATCAATCCGTGCAGCCTAGTTTTTATATCTTTAAACCTTTCTCTATTAAGTGACTACTTCCCTTCAGCCTCTAAAGAAGACTTATTCAAATTTAGAGAAAAATAACACCTCCACTGACTCCATGTTGCTGTTACTCCCCTCTAGTGACTGTCAAATCTCACTCTTCTCTTTCTCAGCCAAACTTCTTGAAAGAATAATTTGCTTTCACTTGTTCTAACTTTCAGCTCCTATTCCCTCCTCAAGCTGGTGTAGTGTGACCTCTGCCTCCTGGAGTCTTCCCCTCTAGCCAAGCTCTCTCTCCAGTGAAATTCTGATCATCAAGTCTGATGAACGTATTTCAGATGGTCTTATGTACTTCTCCATCAGATACTCTTGTTCTTGATGCCCTTGAGACATTTCATTCTTTTTGTGTCCGTGACAATGCCTTCTTCAATTGTTGTCATATCCCTCTGACCATTGTCTTTCTGGCTTCTTCGTGGGTTTCCTTTTGCTCTAACTCTCCCTTAGATGTTCCTGTCTCTAAAGTTCCATCTTTAACCCGCTGCTTCTCTTATTCTAAACACTTTCCCAGAGCAATCGTGGGTGATTTTATCCTTTCTTACAGTTTTAACCACAACATGCCAATAACTCCAAAAAATCTGTATCTTTAGATTCTTCTAGAGCTCTAGACTTATACATCCAAATCTGGACATCTCTGCCCCATACCCCACTGACATTTGCAGCTCAATGTGTCCAAAATTCAGCTCAGCATTTTTCCTTCCAAAATTAGTTTATCTGCACTAAAAGCACTCCTTTTATTCAATCACACAAACTAGAAACCTGGCAGATATCTCACATTCCTGCCCTTGCCTTCCTTATCCCTCATGTCCAAGCAGTCATTCACACTTGCTGAATTTACCTTTCAAATATTTCTCAGCTCCATTCCTTCCTTCCCTCTCTCGTTTGAGCCCTCATGTTTTCTTCTCTTGGACCAGTGTGATAGTTTCTTTTTAAAATTAATTTATTTATGTATTTTGAGACAGAGTTTCACTTTTGCCACCCAGGCTGGACTGTAATGGCGCAATCTCCGCTCACTGCAACCTCTGCCTCCCAGGTTCAAGCGATTCTTCTCCCTCAGCCTCCTGAGTAGTTGGGATTACAGGCACAGGCCATGAGGCCTTGTTATTTTTTGTATTTTAAAGAGAGATAGGGTTTCCCCATGTTGGTCAGGCTGGTCTTGAATTCCCGACCTCAAATGATCTGCCCTCCTTGGCCTCCCAAAGTGCTGAGATTACAGGCGTGAGCCACCACGGGCATGACTGACAGTTTCTTAATTTCCCTGCATTCAGTCTTGGATCTCACAAGTATAGTCTCTTTTCTTATTAAATCAAATCCAAACTCTTTAATATGCCACAGAGGTTTCTTCATGATCTGGCACCTAAAAAATTTCCTTCCCTCATCTCTTGCCCTTCCCCACCACACACTTTATACTCCAGCAACATTGATCTGCTTCTGTTCCCTGTTCTTGTTTGACTTCTGTTCCTTTGCTTGTGCTATGTCCCCAGCCTGAAAAGCCTTGAGCCCCTGCCTCTCCTATGCACAGTCATTTTCACCTGTTTAGGCACAGCTTCACTTCCCTAGGAGGCTGGCCCTGGATGAAGTGCAACCCTTCATTATTCTGAGGTGGTGCCTTTCGTTTGCACTCCCTGGATGTGTCTCAAGCACTGCACTCACGCTGTGTTGTGATTTTCTGTTTGCACATCTGCTTTGTCCACTGTACTCTCTTCCTCTGTGAAAGCCTATGTCTGAATTATCTTTTAATTTCCAACATCTAATCTGTCACATGACATAATAGGTGCTCAACTAATATTTTTTAAAAGAAATAAGAAGGAAGAAAGGTGGTAGGGAAGATAGGAAGGGAGAGAGGGAAAATAACAGGGAGGAAGAATCATTTTTATAGTGAAAAAATATAACTTTCAAATAAAAGTCTGGTTAATAAGATGATACGAAAACAGAAACACAAACACTTTGATTCTGTCTTGGTTAAAATGGAAAGAAACTGTAGGTCAGAATCAATTTAATATCTTGAGGGCAAAATCCTATTACGTCATGTACTAGTTATTAATAGAGAGGTGAGATAAAAAATATTTTTATTCCAGTAATCTCTGTAATACAAAGAACAGCAAAATCAGACAGGAGGGAAAATATCTTATTTTTATTTGAACTATATGACCCATGACCATTGCTGTGTTTCCTAAAAAGAAACAAGAAGCTTCTTAAGAAATTCACAAGTTCATCATGTACTTTTCTTTCTGGGATGGGCCTGAAATTTAAAAGCAAATTTTCTGGAACATAAACTTTAATCTCAAAGTATGTAAAACAGTGAGTTGTTTATTTAATCTATAGAATACATTTGTTTGAGGGACTGGAATTTGCTGACTTTAATTGTAAATTAACCGTTCATCTGATTCACCATTATATAAATTGTGTATTTGTTCGTTACAGAAGTATTTGTTCATTACTCAAAATTATTCAGGCTTCTGGGTCTAGCTTTTCTCTCTGCCAGCTGTACAATGCATAATAAAAATAAGAAGATCCCATAGCAGACTCAACCCCAAACGTGATAAAAAGTCTAGTTTCTTTGCAAACATATTATCCCTTTCCCCAACCAGACATTATTATCATGGATCCAGATTTCTAAAAAGCATTGTTAAGGTCCAGTCTTTGTGGTCTCTGGATACGAATTTCTTTCAGAGTCTGTAAGACTTCATTTATTTTTTTAACTTTTTTTAAATGGAAAAAATAACACAAATAGTCTCTACTTTACTATGATCTGAATTTCCCAAACATTAGGAACCATTTCAAGCTGTTCCTCCATCCTATTTTCCATTTCAGTAATATTTTCCCCTTTCCTTTTAAGAGATTAAGGCTATTTTCTATTTCACGACTTGGCTGCTAATAACTGGGCATTTAAGAATGGATTCCAGAGAAAGGTTACAAGGCCTGGGAGTAGGAGACGACCAAGAGCAGACCCATATTCACTGTCTAATTATATCATCATGTACCCAAATGAAATCACTTCTTTCCAAGAAGCATGGCCAGCTGACAGCCCAACTATTAGAGGAATAGGTAAATGTGACACCTTGGCAACCTGTGTGAAGGTAAGTGCTGAGCTTGGCATCCTATATGAAGCAGAACTTGATTCTGTGGAAGGTTCACACAATGGTCAGAATGTTTATATCCTCCTCCCAAAATTTGTATGTTGAAACTTAACTCTCAAGGTGATGGTATTAGGAGGTGGGGCCTTTGGGAGGTAATTAGTTTATGAAAGCACCATTCTCATTAATGGGATTATTGCCCATATAAAAGGGCTTGAGGAGCAATGGAAAAAGGATTCCCTATTTAATACAGGGTGCTGGGAGAACTGGCTAGCTATATGCAGAAAATTGAAACTGGACCCGTTCCTTACACCTTACACAAAAATTAACTCAAGATGGATTAAAGACTTAAATGTGAAACCCAAAACTATAAAAACCCTAGAAGAAAATCTAGGCAATACCATTCAGGACATAGGCACAGGCAAAGATTTCATGATGAAAATATCAAAAGTAATTGCAACAAAAGCAAAAATTAACAAATGGAATCTAATTAAACTAAAGAACTTCTGCACAGCAAAAGAAACTATCATCAGAGTGAACAGACAACCCACAGAAAGAGAGAAAAGTTTTGCAATCTATCCATCTGACAAACATCTAATAACTAGAATCTACAAGGAACTTAAACGAATTTACAAGAAAAAAACACTCAATTAAAAAATGGGCAAAGGACATGAACAGACACTTCTCAAAAGAAGATATTTATGAGGTCAACAAACATGAAAAAAAGCTCTAATGATCACTGATCATTAGAGAAATGCAAATCAAAACCACAATGAGATTCCATCTCACGCCAGTCAGAATGGCAATTATTGAAAAGTCATGAAATAACAGATGCTAGCAAGGCTGTGGAGAAATAGGAATGCTTTTATAATATACAGTTGGCAGGAGTGTAAATTAGTTCAACCATTGTGGAAGACAGTGTGGTGATTCCTCAAAGACCTAGAACAAGAAATATCATTTGACCCAGCAATCCCATTACTGGGTATATACCCAAAGGAATATGAATCATTCTATTATAAAGATACATGCACGTGTACATTTATGGCACCACTATTCTCAATAGCAAATACATGGAATCAACCCAAATAGCCATCAATGGTAGACTGGATAAAGAAAATGTGGTACACATACACCATGGAATACTATGCAGCCATAACAAAAAAAATGAGATCATGTCCTTTGCAGAGACATGGATGGAGGTGGAAGCCATTATCCTCAGCAAACTAACACAGGAACAGAAAACCAAACACTGCATGTTCTCACTTATAAGTGGGAGCTGAACAATGAGAACACATGGACCCAGGGAGGGAAACAATACACACTGGGTCCTGTTGGTGGGGGTGGGGTGGGAGGGGGAGAGCATCAGGATAAATACCTAATGCATAATGGGCTTTATACCTAGGGGATAGGTGCAGCAAACCACCATGGCATACATTTACCTATGTAACAAACCTGCACATCCTGCACATGTATCATGGGACTTAAAATAATTTTTTTAAAAAGCATACAAGTTTTTATAAACCGACTTTATTGAGATATAATTTACATACAATAAGTTCTACATATTTGAAATATCAAGTAGATGACTTTTGACAAAGGTATAAAACATTTTCACCTCCTTCACTCCCCTTTACAGTCAATCTCCCTTTCACTCCACACTCCAGGCAACCACTCATCTGATTGCTCTCTCTATAGGTTAACCTTGCCTGTTCTAGAATTTCATATAATTAAAATCACACAGTATGTGCCCTTTTGTGTTTAACACGTCTCACTGAGCACAATGTGAGACTCACTCACATTGCATGCATCAGCAGTTTCCTTTTTATGGTTGAGTAGAGGTTTTGGTCTGAACATACCACAATTTATTTATTCTCCTCTTGATTGACAAAAGGGTTGTTTAGGATTTTTTGGCTAAGTAAATCTCTTTTGAATGTTATTGGATTAGAATTTTTTTTTTTTTTTTTGAGACAGAGTCTTGCTCTGTCATCCAGGCTGGAGTGTAGTGGCATGATTTCAGCTCACTGCAACCTCCGCCTTCCAGGTTCAAGCAATTCTTCTGCCTCAGCCTCCCGAGTAGCTGGGACTACATGCTTGCACCACCATGCCTGACTAGTTTACTTTTTATTTTTTATTTTTAGTAGATTTGGGTTTTCACCATGTTGGCCAGGCTGGTCTCGAACTCCTGACCTCAAGTGATCCACCCACCTCAGCCTCCCAAATGCTGGGATTACAGGTGTGAACCACTGCACCCAGCCTGGACTAGAATTTTTAAGAACATTTATTTCCATTTCTCTTGGGTAGATACCTCAGAATGGAACTGCAGAATCATCTCATAAGTTTGTGATCAACTTCACAAGAAACCTGTTGTTTTCAAATCAGGTGACTGCATATTATATGCACAACAACAACATACAAGAGATTCATCTGCACCACGTCCACAGCAACACTGGGTATTGCTTGGTATTTGAATTTAAGCCATTTTACTGTGTGAAAGTGGTATCTCATTGTGGTTTTATTTGCATTTTCCTGATGACTTAATATTTCTGAGCATACTCTCCTGTGCTTTTTGGTGATTCTTATATCTTTTTTGTGAAACATCATTTCAAATCTTTTGCCCATATTACTGGGTTGCCTTCTTGAGTTTTAACTGTTCTTTATGTATTTTGTATACAAGTCCTTTCTTAGATATATAATAAAATTTCTTTCTTTTTGTCAAAAAAACAGGGCAGCTTTAGAGGACCTGCTTGCCTTTTCCATCTTCCTTCCCATGAGGGCACAGCAACAAGGCCCCATTTGTAAAGAGCAGACCCTCATCAGACATAGAATCTGCTGGTGCCTTGACCTTGGACTTTCCAGCCTTCAGAAATATAAGCAGTACATTTCTATTGATAAGTGACCCAGTCTGCACTAATTTATTACAGCAGCCCAAACAGACTAAGACAGTTTGGTAGATGGGTGGCATGACTGACCTGTGCTACAGTGAGCCCAGACACCAAAAGGGAGATGGGCAGACTTCTTGCTGTGTGTTTATGTCCATTTGATGAACAGCCACAGTTATACCAATGATAAGCTATTCAGTTGGAAATGGCCTTAAAAAAAATAAACAAAAGCCAGCTGCATTTCTAAAAACTCAGCTCTTTAGTAGAAAAAAAGGATTAGCCTCACCATTCTCTCCTAGAATTAGTAGATTTTAAAGGTGTCTTTGAGATGTCTCCTAGGTTTAAGAGTAAGAATAATGTATGATTACCTACACTTTATTGGGCACTTACTGTATGCTACACACTTTACATTTATTTTCTATATGAATCCCCCCAGTAACCTAATGAGTGTTACTGCTCCTATTTTACCAGGCGGTAAGGTTCCACAGGTCCAAGATACGAATCGCCCATCTGTCTGATTCCAAAGCCTGACATGACCTGTAGCCAACCAGGCTACAAGAAGAAGCCAACCAGAAGCCAAGCACATCTGCTGAGGGAGAAGGTGCTCCAGCCCAGCCAGCCTTAGGAATAAGCTTAGTCACCAGCACCAGAGCATGTGAAAGGCACTCCCGAATGCCTGCCACCAGGCCTACAATTCCACCATTTGGCATTAACTTATTTTATTAAAGAGTGCTTGCTCTAGGAAATCTCTTAAAAAGCAGATGCCCATGAGAAGGACTGCATCTTGTGCAGTCTTGGTCCTCTGAGAAGCAGCTGGCCAGATGGGATTAGAAGTGCAACAGACTTATTAGGGGAAATGCCTGTTAAAAATAAAGAGAACAGCTGGGGCAGTGGCTCACGCATGTAATCCCAGCATTTTGGGAGGCCAAGGCGAGTGGATTGTTTGAGCTCAGGAGTTCCAGACCAGCCTGGGCCACATGGGGAAACCCCATCTCCACAAAAAATACAAAAATTAGCCAGGCATGGTGATGCACACCTGTAGTCCCAGCTTCTTGGGAGGCTGAGGCAGGAGAATTGCTTGAGCCCAGGAGGTGGAGATTGCAGTGAGCCAAGATCACTCCACTGCACTCCAGCCTGGGTGACAGAGGGAGACCCCATCTCAAAAAAAAAAAACCAAACTGCAATGCAAGGATTACACCTGTGAAAGGAGAGCAGGAAGGAAGAAAAGTTGACCAGAAAGCATCCTGGACAGCAGCACAATTCTACAATCATTTCAGCCAGGCCAATGGGGAGTGCCCAAACCAAAGTCAGCTGCCAAAGTGAGCACAGGGAGTGCTCAGTGGAGCATCTGGGGCCCACATGTCTTCTTCTCTGCTTCAAGGTACAAAAGTGACCCTACCCCCTCCTGCGTGCCAGGGGCAATTGTACCTGCAAAGATGGTGATTCCTTCTCTTGTCTGTTGGTCCCTGGACACAAGGAGTCTAACATGTCCCAGAGGCAGCTGCAGCTTGCAGTGCAGTGGGGCCCTGTCTGGGTCCCTTGGCAAGAGTGTGTCCCTTTAAGGGAAGAGAACATCCACTGCAGAGCCCAGAGTTGAGGAGGTGAGAAGTGCCAAGTCCCCCAGTGGATCACTGGAAGTGATAGTAAGTGCAGGCACTCCCACTTCCACCCCTTTGTTCCCACACTTGTGTATTCTTTCTACACAGCGTCATAGAGAGGTGTCTGAGGACACTCCTATCCTTTCAGAGAATTGCTTCTCGGTGTAATCTTCAGCTGTGTCTGTGTATCCAGTAGGCTGCTCTTGTGTTCCATGATGAGGTGGTCACTTCTAGATGGTACAATTTGTGATATGTTCAGTGGATTCCATGGCCCTGGGCTCCCACCCACACTCCCTTTGTGTAAAGTGGGTGTCCTGATCAGAGGCTATGTTGTGTGGGATTCAGTGTGCCCTGCAGAGTGGCACTGGCTGAGTCTGTAGACAGTAGACAGTTAATATTAGAATACATTTATTCATTCAGTAACATTGTTGGCACATGTATTTGGTGCAATACTCTATTCTAGGTTTGGAAATACAAAGATAAACAAGCAGCTCCTGTCCCTGAAGATCTTCCGAATAGATAAAGGGAAACTAACAGCATACGACATGGCAAGGGCTTCACTTGGGTCTCTATGGCAGCAGCAGGGAGGACCTGGGCAGCAGGCTGGGGAGACAGGATGTTTGAGCTGAGTATTCCAGGTCGCAGAGAACTTAGACGGGTGGAAAAAGGAGGGAGAGGTATTTGCAGTTGAACGCAGCCAGTGTGGCTAAGTGCAGGTGTGTGCCAGGAAGCGGGAGGAGCTGAGGTTTCTCAGGATGGGCAGGGAACAGGTCACTAGGAGACTTTTCTGCCAGGCTAGCAGTTAGGGCTCTGTGCCATGCCAGAATAAGCCCCTGAAACTGTTTAAACAGAGGAGTAATAATGAACAAATTAGTTTCAGAAGATCCCTCTAGCCACAATATGGAAGGCGAATTGAAAGCAAACCAAGATGGATGCACTGAGGAGGCAGAATCAGGGGGACTTGGTGACTGTGGGTGTGAGGGAGAGAGAAGGGCCACAGCGACTCCAGGGCTTGGCGGACGGTGGTACCAGTCACTGAAATGGGGACAGAGGAAGAGAAGAAGTTTCATGATGGTGGGCTGAGATTCGGACACAATGACCATGAATGGTGGATTATATAAAGAAAATGTGGTACATATGTACCATGGAATATACACAGCCATAAAAACTGAAATCATGTCCTTCTCAGCAACATGGATGAAGCTGGAGGCCATTATCCTAAGTGAAATAAGTCAGAAACAGAAAATCAAATGCCACATGTTCTCAATTATAAGTGGGAGCTAAACAATGGGTACCTTGGTCATAAAGATGGAAATAATAGACAGTGAGGACTCCAAAAGCAGGGAGGGTGAAAGGGAGACAAAGGTTGAAAAATTACCTACTGGGTACAACGTTCACTATTCAGGTGATGGATTCACCAGATACCCAAACCCCTGCATTACACAACATACCCATGTAACAAACCTACACGTGTACCCCCTAAATCTACAATCAAATATAATGGTAACAAACCTACACGTGTACCCCCTAAATCTACAATCAAATACAATGTTAAAAAAGATTTGGACATGGTGGGTTGGA
Source organism: Hylobates moloch (assembly GCF_009828535.3). Classification (NCBI taxonomy): domain Eukaryota; kingdom Metazoa; phylum Chordata; class Mammalia; order Primates; family Hylobatidae; genus Hylobates; species Hylobates moloch. The sequence continues at coordinate 53,510,073 of NW_026652284.1, forward strand.
AATGCCTGTGGGATGTCCAGATGAGCAAATAGACAAACAAATCTGAAGCTAAAGATTTCATAGACTCAGGCCAGGCACAGTGGCTCATGCCTGTAGTCTCAGTAGTATTGAAGGCTGTGGCAGGCGGATCGCTTGAGCCCAGGAGTTCGAGACCAGCCTGGGCAACATGGCAAAACCCAGTCTCCGTAAAAATAGAAACATTAGCCAGGCATGGTGGTGCACACCTGTAGTCCCAGCTACTCAGGAGACTGAGGTGGGAGGATCACTTGAGCCCAGGAGGCTGCAGTGAGCCGAGATCGTGCCACTGCAGGGGCCTGGACAACAGAGTGAGATTGTCTTAATACAAAAATTAAGATTTTGTAAACTCAGATACCCCATCCCTCAGTCCCAATCCTCCTCTGACAGGGCCCCGATGTCTGCCCTTGAAACTCTTCTAGGAAAAGGAAAAAGAGAGAAAGCAGACACCTCAAAGGCGATGAGCCCTGCTGTGTGATTGACGGCTGACTGACAGGAAGAGGCCTAAAGAGAATAAAGCTTCCTGTAGGGAAGACTCTGCTGCTGTAGATACAGATAATCAGAAGATGATCACCCCTACCTTTGTGATAAACAGAAGGGCTGAACAATTGTGAGCCAATCCAACATTTCGAAGCCTTGAAGATGAGTATACTTTAAGATTTTGCATGAATGCCATTCAGAAAATGTTTCCTTTGTGAAGGTGTCATTATAATAATGAATGTTTTGTGTTTGGGGAAGTGATATAATATTTGGAATGTTCAGCTAAAGGAAAAAAGATTAGCAGCTAGTTCTAATGACTTTTGGAGAACATGAGGATTTCAGTTCTAGTGTTTTTTTTTTCTACCTGAAAGTCAAAGCAAGGTGGGATAAGGAAAAATCAAAAGCAAAAACTGGTAAGCTGGCTTGATTATAGTAATTACAAAAATACTTGAGCATATATACCAGAATTTTTAAAAGTGCTTTGACATACATAATTTAATTTGACTTATATTTATAAACAACTTATAGTGAAAGCAGGTTGGTTGTGACAATCCTTCCTCCCGGTTTAAAGAAACGAAGACACTGAGCATAGCTTCATCTTCAGTAGCCTTTGAGAGAATGTCCAAACCAGGATTCTCTTTCTGGTATATAATGATTCTCCCTCCATTTTTTCCTCCCTCCCTCCCTTGCTCCCTCCCTCCCTCCCTTGCTCCCTCCTTTCCTTTCCTTTCTCCTTCCTTCCTTCCTTCATTTTTTCCTTCCTTCCTGGTATATAATGATTCTCCCTCCATTTTTCCTCCCTCCCTTCCTTCCCTCCCTGCCTCTCTCCTTCCTATTTTCTTTCCTTCCTTTTTTCAGACAAGCATAAGTTTTCTACACCATATACTATATACATATATTTGTATATGTATATATGTATAAGGCACTGAAACTAATAAATACATAATCCCTGCTCCCAAGTGACTTTGTCTTCAGATAGACATTCTTCCTGGACTTCCCTATACAGGAAGATGAGAGACAGAATACATGGTGGTTCAGGGCGTGGTCCCTGCCTGGTTCCACTTACAAGCTCTTTGACTTGGGCCAGTTAATTAAACTTTGAGTGTTTCAGTTTCCTTTCTTGTAAATAATACCTCCTTCAGAGGGTTGTAGGAGCATTACATGAGTTACTATCTGTAAAGTCCTTACCTGGCACTCAATAAGCATTATATAAGTGTGTTTAATAAATAAATGAGCTGGGTCAGTTGACTCCTGTGTGAGAGAAAGACTATACTTATTCTCACTGTTCAGCGACTTGTTCACACGATTACAACTAATCTGCAAAAACACGGGAGGGAGACATTCGCTTTATTGCTTCCCCTCTTTCCTCCATCTGGAAGAAATTCCATAGATGAAAGGGTTTATGAAAACCAAATACATATCACCAAACATCCCTTCTAAGGGCTCGGATCCAATGCCTACTTAAGGAAGAAAAGGCTGCCTTCTTCTTTGGGTGCACTCATTCAAATCCCAGGGGCATTCTCTATCTGAAATGCTGAGATTAATCAGTCCCAGAGACGGCCTTTTGAGATCGCTGAGCTGATTTCATTCGTTTATGCCATTTGGGTGGGTGGGAAGGATTTACAGTCTGCCACCAATTCTTCCCAAGTGCTAGAGAAGAGAAATATTCATTCACTCATGACTGTTTCTACTGAGGTCACGAGGCCATGGCATGATTTTTTTCTTTTGTCCTTAGAAGGAAATCTTTCAAACTTTCTTCAGATGAGGAACCAAAAATAGTGACAAGGAGAAAGGGTTGCCAAAGATATGTCCTTCTTTCCCCCTTTATTTCATTTATAGTAAAATCTTAAATCTGTGAGAGCTGCTTTGCAATGTTCCTCGCACTAAGACACTGTTTATGTCAAGTGGTAATTCACGATGCATCGACTGCACAGCTCTGGGATATCTTATGTTTCAATATGAACAGCGACTACTAGTCCTCTCTGTTCACTTTTACTTACCAATAATTTTCCAGAAAGTCGTGCCGCCTCTTTCTATCTCTGACAGATTTCATGGAATTTCTAGTCTCTGGCACCATGTGGTAAACAAGCGAAGGGCTCCGAGGCAGAAGACATGGGTTCAAGCTCTGAATCCACCTCTGTCTTCGAACCTCGTGAAAGTCATCTCCCTTCTGTGCTTCCTCACTTAGAAAATGTGATGTCTCCCATTCCCTCCTCACAGAGCTGTCCAGAGGATCAAGCTAAATAATGACAAAGAGGCACTCTAAAGCTCTATTTAAATGCTTTCTGCACTTTCTTACATGTATATTTCACAATAAATAATGTTAAAATGATGGACACTGAAAAAATATAACTATTTGACAATGATTTGTCAAATTTTCAAAGCATAAGGTGCCTTATTCAACTGTTAGTTGGCATTCTAACAATTTAAATAAACAAATACATTTTATATTTCATAAACACACACACACACACACACACACACACACACACACACACACACACATATTTGGCTAGAGTGTTAAACACATCAGTGCCCTAAATTGGGCTATAAACTTTTGATTAAATATCTCTGAAATTTTAGAGCCTGGGATTCAGAAAACAAGTTGTATTTTTTTCCCAAGCATGATATTTTGGCATGTTTCTTTCATTTATTCATATCATTGCTTTGCTTTCTGAAGTGAGTCAAAGATTATGATAGCTGCAATGAAGTTTGAGGCAGAGATTATTAGTTGTCCATCAAATATCCATCCTCTCCTCTATCAAATTAACTGAGCTCTAGTTTTTAGATGGGGACAGCAATACCCAGCTACAGCAATACAACACCCAGCATTTCCTATTTTCTTTCACAGCTAGGTGTGGCCATCTGACTATGTTCTGGCCAATGAGATGTAAGCAGGAGGGATGTGTGGGATTTCCAGAAAGTTTTGTAAAAGGGAGGAGTTGCACCCCTCCCCCTTCACTTCTTCCACCCTGCTGTTTGGGAAGTGGTTGAAATGGCTAACCTTGGACATGAAGAAGCAGGCCAAGTCCTAGTGTTACCAGTGGAAGGTGTCCAGGTTCTTGGAGTCTTGAACAAAGAATTGAACAAAATGCACTCCCATTGGTTACTTGGTGTATACCCTATGTAAATGAAGTAGTGGCCCACCATCAATCTGATTGCTTGTGGGAGGGGACCAATCAGAGGCTGAAGCAAAGTTACAAAATTACACCCTATGCAAACATCTGATTGATGTGGAAAGTGGCCAATCAGAGGTTGAAGTGAAGTTACAAAGTTATATGCCTATGCAAATGAAGACTTGGCCTGTGACCAGCCTGATTGGTTGTGGGAGGGGACAAATCAGAGGTACTTTTAATTTTTCCTATGCTACACAGAAAAGGGGGGTGTTGCAAAGGGAGTAGCTTCTGGTCCTTTTGTTACTTGGGCGTGAAAATTTGGGGTTTTCCTTTTGATTTAGGTCTAGGAAGTCAGCTTGAAACGGCCTTAGGTTCCCTGCCTACAGACCCTATTCTCCTGCCTCACTAGGGATGGATCACAGTGAGGCAAGAGGAGCTTTGTATCCCTGATGACAACGAAGTCAACACATACCCTCCACCACCTAGTTCTGGATTCTTATATGTGTGAAAGAATTAAGCAACTACCTTGTTTACCTTTTAGAAGGGATGAGGAGAGGGTCGATGTTATTCACAGCTGAAATTAATTTTACCTGAAAAACATCAGTCTACTGACCCATCCATTTCCAAGACAAATTTGAACCTTTTACCTAAAGTTAGATGCCAAGAGATAAAATACATTGTCCAACATGATTACTTGGCAGTTTACTGATGATTTTGTGATAAACACCTACAATTTCTGATTTTTGGCAAGCAACATGACTGACACAAATAAAAGGCTAGGCCATGTCAGCCAGAACAGAATGGACAGAGCGGCTTAAAAAAAAAAAAAATTGGCTCACACCTATAATCCCAGCACTTTGGGAGGCCGAGGTGGGCAGATCGCTTGAGGTCAGGAGTTCGAGGCCAGCCTGGCCAACATGGCGAAACCCTGTCTCTACTAAAAATAGAAAAATTAGTTGGGCATGGTCGTGCACACCTGTAATCCCAGCTACTTGGGAGGCTGAGGCAGGAGAATCACTTGAACTCGGGAGGCAGAGATTTCAGTGAGGCAAGATCAGGCCACTGCACTCCAGCCTGGGCAATAAAGCCAGACTCCGTCTCAAAAAAGAAAAAAATCTGTCTACAGGAACTGTGAATCAGGCTGGACGACACCTCAGTTTCATGTCACTTGCTTGTGGAAGCTGTCAACAGAAGCTGATAGAGTAGCCAGTTGCTCCTCACAGATCTGCTGCAGACCCAGGGAGGTCACAGGAGGCAGTGGAGGAGTGTGCACAGCTACATGGACCTGTAATTTTGTGAGCAGCACTGAGGAAATTTAGCTGGACAGTGTTTGTACCTGTATTTGGAAACTGATGAGGTGATTAGACACTCCATTCCTATTTATTGGATGACATGTCATTTTTGCATTGATAGAACAGACAGTCTCTTTGGGAAGGTGCAAAAAGGCCATTGTGTTCTCAGAAAATGTGATGCACTGCACTGTGCTCTTCTTTACTCACTCAGTAAGTATTTATGAGGCCCCTACTGTATACCAGACCACATATTACACCACTGGATGACCTTTGCTCATGCTATTCCCTTTTCTGGGGGGTAACCTCTGTGTATTCTCTCTTCGTCCAAGGCCAGTGTTTCTCAGAGGCCCAGGTCTGGTCTGAGAAGACTTCTTGGCCACTTGGGCCCTCAGTGATGGCTTCCCTCTGCCCAAGTTCCTGCAGCGCTGAGCATCCACACAACTGATTGGGCACTCAGCAAATGTGATAATTGTTCTTCGGTCGAGTGAGTGCTTTGAGTTCAGAGACACACTGTTGGTGCTTAATAAATGCCTGTGAATGATGCTCATTTAGCTCTTTACTATTTATTTTAGTCAATGTGAATAGGGCATCTCTGGCATGCCTGATGTTATACTAAGCATCAGTGGGGAGAAAAGATGAATAAGACTCAGACTCGCAGGCCAGCTAGAGGAATAGAAGTGTGAAGTGGTTATTTTAATGCCACGTTATATACGCTATAGAAAAGAGGTTGGAGAATGTTAGAGAAGAGGCTACTGATTTATCCTCAGAAAGTCCAAACAGACTTCCCAGAAGCAGCAGGGTTCTGCTTGTTCTGGAATGGGGAGGAAAGGCCAGGTGGTTGAGAGGGGTCATTCACACCAATTGCATCCATGGCCCTCGCAACCTCTTGCAAAGTAGGCAGGGTCGTTACTATATCTCCTCTCTATAGATGAAGAAACTGGAAGCAAAACATGGGGCTCCTGGCTGTACAGAGAAGCAAAGCAGGCCCAGAACCCAAGCTCTGGCTCCTAATCGGCTTCTTTCTACCATACCCAACTGTCTCCCTAAATAACACTAATGACCATGATTTCAGCCCTGGAGGAGGTCAGGTGTTTCTTATTTTCTCCATTAAAATGAGTCAAGAAGCCCAGTTCATTCAATTTATTGCATTTTCCCCTTCCATTTTTCATAATTCTCTCATTTATGAGGCAAACATTCTCAGTAATTTCCCTCCCAGGAATCTTCCCTAAGGAAATAAGCCGAGAGGCAGACAGAGATTTATGTAGAAAAACTTTCATTGCAGAGCTATTTATAGTAACAGAAAATAGGAAGCAACCTAAATTTCCAACAAAAACAGATGAGTGGGCAGGCCCTAAACATCTTTCCATACAATTTCAATGAGATTTTTTAAATGCTCATGATTAATGTTTTTGAAAAAAGACAGAATAAAGCTTCATGATCCAAATTTTATTTTGATAGAAAAAAAGGCAACAGGATTTTACAGGTTTTTGTCCTTTTTTTGTTTTTTTTTTTTTTTTTTTTTTTTTTTTTACCCAGGTTCAAATGATTCTCCCACCTCAGCCTCCCGAGTAGCTGGGACTACAGGCATGTGTCACTGCATCTGGCTAATTTTTGTATTCTTAGTAGAGATGGGGTTTCACCATGTTGCCCAGGTCTTGAACTGGTTGCCCCGGTCTTGAACTCCTGACCTCAAGTGATCCTCCCACCTTGGCCTCTCAAAGTGCTGAGATTACAGGCATGAGCCACCACACCCGGCCTATTTGTTTGTATGTTCTATGTTTTCCACAATGTGTATTTCATCTTTGGGGAAAAAAAAAAAAACTTGTTTTGTTTTTGGTTTTTGGTTTTGGTTTTTTTTTTTTTAGACAGAGTCTCACTTTGTCTCCCAGGCTGGAGTGCAGTGGTGCGATCTCAGCTCACTGAAAGCGCTGCCTCCTGGGTTCATGCCAAACTTGTTTAATAAAATGCAAAAGTCATCAGGAGAGGAATATAACAGAGACTGTATTCCTGTATTAGTTGGGGTTTTCTAGAGAAACAGAACTAATAGGGTGTGTGTGTGTGTGTGTGTGTGTGTGTGTGTGTGTGTGTAGACAGAGAAAGAGAGGGAGAGAGAGATTATTTTATGGAATTTTAGGGAATTGGCTCTTGCAATTATGGAGGCTGGGAAGTCAAACTGGGCAAGGCAGGCTGGCAAGCTAGCAACCCAGGGAAGAGCTGCAGTTCCAGGCCAAGGGCAATCTGCTGGCAGAATTCCCTCTTATTCAGGGAAGCTCAGTCTTTCCTATTAAGGCTTTCAACTGACTGGGTAAGGCTCACCCACATTATGGAGAGGCATTTGCTTTACTAAAAGTCTACTGATGTAAATGTTAACATCATCTAAAAAATAACTCCATAGAAACAACTAGTATAATGTTTGACGAAATATGTGGGTACTGTGGCCCAGCCAAGTTGACACATGAAATTAATCTGCAATTTTCTAAGCACTGAGGATTTTTCTTGAGATTTCTTCCTAGCAGACCTGACTGAGGACAGGGCTCTGTTCTTTTCTCCATTTCTCTGTTGCTCAGCAAAGTGTCTGCCTCATGGTAGACGTTCAGCAGGTGTTGGAATGAGTAGATAGGTGAGTAAGGAAGTGAATTGCTAAGAGCATAGGGAACAATATTATAAAGTTATCAACTCAGATCTACAGTCAGGGTTCCTTCGCCTGGGACATGGCCAGCAACCTCAGTTTTCCACTGTACATCTCACAATGAGGTCAGGCCCCAGCCACCACAGTTGCTCCAAACCCTATGCCACTCATCTAATTTTTTTAATTTTTAAATACAAATCTTTTTGTTTTATGTATTTATTTATTTCTGAGACAGGGTCTTGCTCTGTCACCCAGGCTGGGGTGCAGTAGTACGACCTTGGCTCACTGCAACCTCTGCTGCCTAGGCCCAAGCCATCATCCCACCTTAGCCTCCCATGTAGCTGGGGTTACAGATGCACACCGCCATGCCCAACTAATTTTTGTAGTTTTTGTAGAGATGGGGTTTCGCCATGTTGCCCAGGCTGGTCTCAAACTCCTAGGCTCAAGTGATCTGAGCCTCCCAAAGTGCTGGGATTACAGGTGTGAGCCACTATGTCTGGTCCACCAATCTATTTAGATCTACCAGACAGTTGCCCACAGCCCAGGAACCCCTGAGGACACCCAGTTCACCCCAGTGGTGTTGCCCTTCACTGAGCAGTGGTCAGTGAGAATCAAGAGTCCTTTGGGACCAGCAATATGGACCTCTGGGGGCTGCCTGAGGATAGGGCCCCCACTGGAAGGCCTCCATCACTTCAGTCCAAGCAGGTATCAGTGGAAGCAGCTCTTCATTCTGAGCTACAGCCAGCCAGGGGCCCCTGTGGCTCAGCCCATGAGGCTAGCATCTGGCACCTCCAGCCACCATGCACTTCTCTCCCATCTTTGGATGTGGGCTTTTGTCCCCTTCAGGGTTTCTTGTTTTATTGATTAACTCTACCCTTGCCTCAGGCTAGAATCTCTCCTGAAGCCACAGAGTCTCAGATACTCTAACCCTCTGCTGTTCTGCCTCCCTCTGGAGCCTCAGAAGGGCAGGATTCCAGGTACCCAGTCAGTTCAGCAAGAAAAGAAAGTAGTAAAGACATTTCAGTAGCTATAGTCACCAGTATAAAAAAGCTAGGAAACCCAGGAGGCCCATAAAGTCGTGAGAAAGAAGAAACAAGGACCAAGGTTGGTCTCCCCAGGCTGCAGGTGGACAAAAATCAATTCAATATGGCAATGTTGCTCTAGTCATGCAAAAGGTATTTTTTATTAAAAATCTGCTATAAGGAATAAATCCTAAGATTTCACTTATTTCACAGGTAAATGCAGACACAACTCTTCTGACTGAAAGGAGACAATGTCTTCATTTAGGGACTGGGATACGAGCCACAGTCCATGGACCTCTGACCCTGCCAACCATTGTTGGAGGCAGGTCCGAGGTGGGTGAGGGAGGTGGGCATCCCCACATGGAGGAGTGGGCTGGGAGGTGAGCTTGTCCCTTTCTAAACATAATTGTGTTGACATGCAATCTGGATGGGTGGATGTTACATCTCTGTACAGCAGGTGAGAAGTGTACCTGGTAGACAGGGGTCACAGTACACTAACAGCCTGAAAAGTCTAGGTCATAGATGCTACCTGATGTGATAATAACAGCACACATTTATGGAGCACTTACCATGTGCCAGGCAATATTCCAAGCACATTGCATAGATAATCTCATTTAATCCTCACATTTCTATGAAGTGACTTTGACAATTCTCCCTACTTTATAACTAAGGAATCTAAGGCATAGAGAGATGGCTTGATTTGACTTGCCCAGAGCACACAGCCAGTCAGCAGTGGAGCTGGGACTGCACGGCAGCTTTGTGGTCTCACAACCATCACTCTTGAACACACTCACACATGCACATACACACACTCACACACTCACATGCTCACACACTCAAATATGCCTACACACATGCTCACACACACACACACACTAACACACACTCTCTCTCACACACGCACACACAGATTTCTTGGGATGTCAAAGTCAGGTGCCTTTTCCTTCCTCCTCTTCCACAAAAATGGCATACAAACTCACTTTCTTACCTTCTCAATCCCAACCTGAAGCAATTTTCTAATCCCTGTTTCTGTTCCACCTGGCCCCAGTATTCCAATTGCAAATCTGAACAGCAGTATTCTAGTCTTGACTTTTCCTCCTTTATGCTCCCTGCTGTGGGAGGCCCAGAAGTCTCCCCTTCCTGGGATAAACAGGTACTCTAAATCCATTAGATGACCCTTGGACACCTGCTTCCTTTGTTTTGGCAATGGCGGGACGGTGTGGAAGAGAAACAGATAAGCCCTGGATCAGGACCCAGGAGTCCACAACTCATCCTCTAACCAACAAGCAGCCTCACGGGCACAGGGTTCTTATCTCTAAACAGAAGAACTTGGTCTCGGTGACCTCTAAAACATTAAAAATTGTGTTTCAGTAGTCTGTTTCTAGGGGTACAAGACTGGCCATTCTTCCTTTTTAACCACCCTGTTTTCTCAGGGAGCTTGATGGCCAGCCTCTGGACAAGAATGAGACATGAGATTTATTTTAGGAAACTGGCCATCCACACACACACGTGTTTATGGTATCCTTTGAGGCATAAAAAGAAAGATCCAAGCATTGACAGCAGATGCATCTTTGCCAAGTCTGTCAGAGGAGGTTTCTGGTTAACAGGTTGGAATTCATTCTTCAATTCAGAACAATGTGTTCTTCTTTTTCTTTCAGGATATTTGCAGAGGAGAATTCTGGGACTACTCACAGTCATGCAGGACACATGAAAATGACATGAGATTAAATCACTAACCTTTTCAAATCAATAAGAGTTTCCTGGGCCCTAGCTTTGAGAGAGGTAAATATTTGTAGTTATCCATTCTGTGCATTAAACAGAATTGGAATATCACCAAAGAGCACGCACGCACAAAAATAACTTCTGGGAGGCAGACAAATGCCCAGAGGCATTGAGAAAGCTGAGTTGGAGCCAAGGGGCCACATGGTGCTAGGGAAACCACTCCTCACTGAGCTGGGGCACAGCTGGCTTCCCTTTGATGCATCACCCCAGCCTTTGGAAGTGGCTGATCCTTAGAATGGTGAGTTTAGTGCACTGAATCTCATCCTCTTTCCAACTTTGCTGGGATCTCCTAAACCAAGAGAAAATAAATATGGTTAGTGGTTTGGCAGCCAGTGAGGTGGGTGGGGAGCTGATAGTCTATCATTCCCGACTAGTTGGTTTCTTGCTTTACGAAATCCTCCTTCCCAAGGTAGAATCCCCTGAAACTGCATTTTTCCAGCTTCATTTGCACCTAAAGTATAGCACGTAACTAGTGCTAGCTACATAATCTGCGGGGCCTTGTGAAAATGGAAAATGCAGGGTCCCTTATTCAAAAAGCAGGAGGAAAACTGCAGTTAAAGGTATTAAAATATAATTCATTAAAAAGATTTTATTACTTATAAAATGTACTATGGGGGAATAGCAATGAATTAATAACAAATTTATAAATCGCAAAAAAGGGTCAATTTTATATAATACGGGGAACAATATTGTTATCCCGTTAATGTTGTAATAATGTTATCTTGATTGATCATAATATTTTTCTCACATGCTTTTCTACAAATTCATTTATTAGATCACTTACTGCTTTTAGCAACATCATTCTTAATCAGTATAATTGAAAGTGATGTCAGTTCTTGGCAAATGCAAGGTCACAAATAATTTTTGACAATCCTTAATTTTGAGAATGACTTTTCCTCTAAAGTCACCATTGCTTAAGTTGTTAGAAGTATTTTATAGTCTGACAACGTTGAGATAAATTTGTTAATTTTTTTGAAATACAAATTTTAGTTCATCTAGAGCTGACAATTTTTGCAGAAGAAATTTTCTAAATTTTCTAAAAAGATTTAACTCCTCATACAAATCTGCGTCATTTGTGTGAGTCTGCATTTAATTTTTGATGCAAATTTATACAGTGGGGTTTTAATGTTTCCTCTGACATTTCCTGTAGCTTGTTGAAGTCATACAGGAAACTGAAAGTAGCTTTATGATTTATATATAATTCAAGACACCTGTTTTTACATTCTATCATTGTATCTTCAATGGCAAGGAAAAACTAATTATAAAATTATCTTTCTTGTTAGTACTAGATTTGGTTCATCCAGAGCTTCATGTGGAAATAAAGTTATTTTCCATTAAGTGTGATAATCAAAATTTAACTTCTGTTTCTAACCCTGTGGATATCTGCTTTGCAATATTACGACAATTTTCAAAACCAGTGATTTTAAACTCTGAAAAATTCTAATAATTTCCTGATACGCTTTATTGCAATATGTCTCTCTGCTTTTATTTTGTAATGATTTACCAAGTACCAGCAGAACTAGTCAATGGTAGAGCAAGGATTCAGACCCAAACCCTGGGCTTTTAATCACTACACTGCACCAAGCCTTCTTAATATGGCATCAGAGAACTCACCAAATCATCCTCCATACTGCATCATTGCTGTCCTGAATATCTGTTTGTTGTTTCCTTGACTAATATCTTTTCCATTTGGGGCCTGGCACAGTGGCTTATGCCTGTAATCCCAGCACTTTGGGAGGCCGAGGCAGGAAGATCACCTGAGGTCGGGAGTTTGAGACCAGCCTGGCCAACATAGTGAAACCCCGTCTCTACTAAAAATACAAAAATTAGCCGGGCGCGGTGGCACGTGTCTGTAGTCCTAGCTACTTGGGAGGCTGAGGCGGGAGAATGGCTTGAACCTGGGAGATGGAGGTTGCAGTGAGCCGAGATCATGCCACTGCACTCCAGCCTGGGTGATAGAGCGAGGCTCTGTCTCAAAAACAAAAACAAACAAAATACCTTTTCCACTGGGGAACTGCCTCTCCCACACCTGAGGAATTTGTCAGTCATGTGCCCTGACTCCCCAGGGAATGAGAGGTGGGGGACGCAGGCCGGGCCAGAGTATTCTCCCTTCCTAAACACAACGATGGGTCCGGTGATAAACTTTTGACCCAGGGAGGGTTATTCAGAGGGCACTTTGGAAGACCAATAGGCACAAGAGGGCCTCTCTTAAGATTGTGACAATTGTGTAAGCCAAACAGGGTCATTTTTTCTATCCAAATGCAAAGAGCCTATTTGAGTAAGAAGCTGGCATGGAAAAAAGTAGAGCTGAGAGACAGTCCTGATTATGTCATTTGAGCTCCTGGATCTCTCTATTCTTGAAGCCTAATAAATGAGCCAATAAATTATTCTTTTTACCTATGCCAGTTTGAGTTGGTTTTCTGTCTCTAAACATATATTTTTTTAACTACAAAGATTCTTCATATAGCAGATGGGGTGACAGACTTGAGTCATACTTCTTGGCCACCAGCTGCTGTCTGCCTCTGTAACTGCTTATGAAGACGTCTACTCTGACCCAAATAGTTCCTCACTAGGGACCATCTCTCACCCATTATTTACTTTCCGTGCCTGTTCACAACAGAGGCCACTTTGAGCACAAATCACTGCTACAACCACCTACTCTATTCATGCATCTTTTTTTTTTTTTTTTTGAGACTCCCTCTGTCGCCCAGGCTGGAGATCAGTGACATGATTTCAGCTCACTGCTACCTCCACCTCCCGGGTTCAAGTGATTCTCCTGCCTCAGCCTCCCGAGTAGCTGGGATTACAGGCACCTGCCACCACACCCAGCTAATTTTTGTAGTTTTTAGTAGAGACGATGGGGTTTCACCATGTTGGCTAGGATGGTCTCAAACTCCTTAACTCAGATGATCTGCCCGCCTCAGCCTCCCAAAGTTCTGGGATTACAGGTGTGAGCCACCGTGCCTGGCCTCATGCATCTTTCTCTTCACTCTTTCTCCCGAGCCATTCCTGACTCCCAAATGAAAAGCATCATGGATCCTTGTTGTAGACAGAGGTATAAAGAAAGAGCTTCTTTTGAAGTTCTACATTGTCTATACAATATCTGGTAGCACCAGAAACAACATGAAATATTGTGGATGATATGATTTATTTTAGATAATGTGATTTGGTCAATATCAGCATTTGGATTTCTTCAGAAAGATAGTACTAAAAGGTAACATGGAGATGATCTCTTTCAGGGTCAGCCAAGCGTAGGGTGGCTCTCAGGATCACACAAGAAAGGATTTCACAGGGACATCGACATGGCATTAAACACTAGCAAATCAGAAGCATACCAGTGTTTCCTGAAGCTAATCAAGATAAAACATCAGACAACCAGGAATTTAGAGTCAATTTATAAAGTAACTAGGCCTGCCTTCTTCAAAAATGTCAACATCACGAAAGACAAGGAAAGGCTGAGGAATTGTTCCAGGCTTAAAAAGACTAAAGAGACAGCACCAGTGAATGCAAAACATGATCTGAACTGGTTCCTGGTCTGGGGAAAAAAAAAAAGCTATCAATAGTGTTCTTGGGTCAATTGACAAAATTGAATTACACACTTCAGTCAGGCAGAAGTACCACAACAAAGTTAAATTTCCTGAACATGATAATTATACTGTGGTTATAAAAGAGGATATCCTTGTTATTAGGAAATACATATTGAGTTAATAAAGGTATAGTTTATGCAGCCTGCTTAAAAGTTCAGAAATAAATTACAAGTGTATATCCAGAAAGAAAGAGGGCCAGGTGTGGTGGCTCATGCCAGTAATCCCAGCATTTTGGGAGGCCTAGGCAGGCAGAGCCTTTAAGGTCAGGAGTTCGAAACAGCCTGACTAACATGGTGAAACCTGTCTCTACTAAAAATACAAAAAAAAAAAAAAAAAAAAATTAGCCAGGCGTGGTAGCGCATGCCTGTAATTCCAGACGCTCAGGAGGCTGAGGCAAGAGAATCGCTTGAACCTGGGAGGCAGAGGTTGCAGTGAGCCAAGATTGTGTGACTGCACTCCAGCCTCAGCCACAGAGCAAAACTCTATCTCAAAAAAAAAAAAAAAGAGAGAATGATAAACAAATACGGCCAGAACTAGTGACTAGTAAATCTGACTAAAAGATCAACAGGAGTTCTTTTATATTGTCCTTACGAATTTCCCTAAATTTGAAATCACTTCCAAACAAAAGTTTTCTTAAAAAAGATTTAGCCAGCCTTGTAAGTTTGTTTCAACCCTCATGATTATGTCAAAGAGAAAGTATCAGTTTGGGACTAATATATCTTTAACATGTTTCTAACACTTCTTAATCTCCTTTTAGTAAAGAGAGAGCACAGGCCTCAGGCTCAGTCTTTGGCAAGCAGCAGTTACTAGCTAGAATTTAATAACATTGTTTTATTTTCACTGTATTTACTTTGCATTTATTTTCTACTTATGGCAAGTAGTGTAGCATTCCTTGTGTAATAAGATACAAAATTACCTTTTAAATAAATTTATATAATTTAAAATGAGTTAATGTAAAGAAAATATTAATATAAAAGTACAGGTGGTAGTTGGAAGGTAAAGATGTGACTTTAATGACAATTGCCTGACATTTAGGAAACACTAGTCTATTCTAAAGACTTCATCTTAGAGATAGGCAAACCAGAATTCTACAAGTTAAGTGGCTTTGCCCAAGAGCACACAGTTCCTAGTGACGGAGATAGTCCATTGTCCGTTTCATAGTGATGGAGCCCATTGTCCGTTTCACCACAGCACATTGCTGTGACTTACATCAGAAGAGCACTAACAGCCAACCCTATAATGAGAAACACAGCTCAGAGTGGTACCATCTGTTATTTACACATGCACATACATGAAAACCAATTATCCTTTTGTAAATCAGGCAACTGGCAGCAAAGTCAAGCCTCACTGTTGGTTTAGGTCTTCAATACCAAAACAGTCTTATTTCTTCTTTTTTCTCTTCCAGAGTGGCCAATGGAATGGACAATGAGTCATTCCTATATAGCTTATATAGACAAATTCAAACCATTCTTTTTAAAAAGCACTCATAGCCAAGCGTGGTGGTGCATGCCTGTAGGCCCAGCCGCTTGAGAGGCCAAGGTGGGAGGATTGCTTGAGGCCAGGAGTTTGAGACCAGCCAGGGCAACATAGCAAGACTTCCATCTCCAAAAAATAAAAATCAAACAATTTCTGTCACCAAATTATGAAAATTCAAAAATAAAAATGAAAAATTTTTTAAAAAGTGTTTAAGTAAAAAGCATTCACAATCACAGAATTCTGGAAGCTTGGAAGAACAGCTAATTCCATCTTCTAAACAGTTTCAGAAACAGTTGAGGGAAGCAAAGCTGGGCTTTTCCGTGTTCCAAGGCACCGGCCCTGCATCCCAGCTCTCGTGCTTACAATTCCTGGAGCTGACAGTTCAGATATTTTCCTTTTTCTCTAATGTTCTTGCTCTCTCGATGCCGTTTTCTACAAATCTAAATATTTTATTTGGTCTTCAGTGAAAAACTACAACCGCTGGGGTAAGTGCTAATGGGATGTCTGATCTAGCCCTTTTGCTACTGTCAGGGACTTCAACTTATAAACTCACTAGCAAGAGGAGAATCCACCCTGCTTAGAAGGGTGCCAGAGAAGGGCATTTTACAACTTTTAGACACTCATTCTAGCTGGCAGGACAGTTTTCCTCCTGCTAATTGAATCCGCCTAGCCAAGAGTGCATGCACATCTGTCTTTGTTCCCTTCTCCGTGGACAGCAATGGCCTCCTGTTTTTGTAAAATAACCTTTACGTGTTTGAAGATTATTCCCAAGCTTCCCCTCGGCTTTTTCTCTCCAAAATGGTCTCTTCCTAGTTTTTCCATCTTCATTCAAAAATAACATCTACCAATCTACTTTTTCATCTTCGTGGCTTACCTCTGAGTTTTCATTTTACTTTTTCCTGTCACTCATAAGTTGTTGAGTCCAGAACAGAGCACAGTATTTTGAGGGCATGTGTAGTCAGTGCAAAAATGCCCAACATCCCTGCTTCCTTGGAAGGTCCAAATGCCTTAGAGCCTGTGGGGATCTCCTGGACTCTCCAGGCCCAAGCAAAGCGGTTCAGAAGCCCGTGGAGTCCTAGCATGCCTCTGATTATTCACGTTCCATCCATACACATTTTAGGTCAGAAACGGTGGAGGAGGAACCTCAGAGACAGACACTCTAACGTCTTAAATTGAAAGTCAAGTTTGGCACTCAGGTCACGTGGGGGCCTAGAGCAGTTGTCCCCAACGTTTTTGGCACCAGGGACTGGTTTCATGGGAGACAATTTTTCTACGGACACCGGGGAGATTGTTTCAGGATGAAACTGTTCCGTCTCAGATCATCAGGCATTAGATTCTCATAAGGAGCACGCAACCTAGATCCCTCACATTTGCAGTTCACAATACAGTTCATGCTCCTGTGGGAATCTAATGCCACTGCTGATCTGACAGGAGGTGGAGTTCAGGCAGTAATACTCACCCACTGCTCACCTGCTGTGTGGCCCAGTTCCTAAAAGGCCACAGACCAGTACCGGTCCATGGCCTAGGGGTTGGTGACCCCTGATCTAGAGGATGACTAAAAGCTTACCCAGGTCCTAAAGCCTCCACAGAAGAACAAACAAACTAATTAATTATTAAGAGAAATCAGATACACAGATCACTCTGGACCTTGCCTAACTCTTCCCAAAGTCATCCAATCATCCAAGGCTGCTGTGCAGAATGGCTTTAGGGGTATTGAGAGATCACAGAGAGATGCCCCTCTCCCCAGCATTATGGAAGAAATTGTATGCTGTGTCTAAATTTCAATTTCCTTAACACACTTGAGCTCCATTTAGCGATGCTATGTAACACTTGCCCTGCCCACCTGACAGTGGTGTGAGAATGAGTCACATAGGCTGACACTCTGAAAACTAGCAAAACCAACAGAGGGCAGAGCGGGGTGGTGGCAGCAGGTCCTAAGAGCAAGCTTTGACACAGACTGTCTCTGAGCTGACAGAACCCATCCAGAGCCCTGGATGTGTTTCTGTTCACCCGTGGCCTTGTACCTGATGTTTATGTAAGAACTCATGGAGAAGATAAATGTGAACAAGTCATTGAAATTGTGGTCTGCCGTATTTCAAAGCCATGCCCTCCCTGGCCACCATGGGCACATTGTGTCCATGAACCCACTCCTCACTACCTCCTCAGCAACTGTGGTTGCACCAAGCAGTGAGTGTGGAGCAGAGCAGCAGAGCCTCCACACTGTCCTAGCCCTGGACTGTCACTGAGGTCAGCCACAGATTGGCCACCTGGGCAGGTTCAAGGACTCAGACTCAAAGCTTCCATATTCTGGCTGGGCATGGTGGCTCACGCCTGTAATCCCAGCACTTTGGGAGGCTGAGGTAGGTGGATCACTTGAGGCCAGGAGTTTGAGACCAGCCTGGCCAACATGGTGAAACCCCATCTCTACTAAAAATACAAAAATTAGCCGGGCATGGTTGTGTGCGCTTGTAATCCCAGCTACTCAGGGGCTGAGGCAGGAGAATCACTTGAACCAGGGAAGTGAGGTTGTAGTGAGCCAAGATCGCACCAGTGCACTCCAGCCTGGGTGACAGAGCAAGACTCCATCTCAAAACCAAAAAAAAGCTTCTATATTCCCTTGGGGCTGAAAGGGTAGTTGTCAAATGGGAAACTTATTCTCTCAGCAGTTTTATGATGATTGCTGGAAGCCTGTGAGTTCAGACTTCTCATCTCATATGTAGGGAAACTGAGGCCCAGAAAGAGGGTGATTGGTCCAAGGTCAGACAAGTCGTGGCAGAGCCAGGTCTGAACCTGGCCTCTCTTTCCTTGGCCATTTGGGCTTTCCTTTGGAAATTCTAGAGCATCATCCCACTAAACAGGACGGGAGAGAGTCCTCCATCTCTCTCTTTGACATCTGACAGCTGGGGCATGTCAGCTGCCGTTTTCTGGTTCAGCTCAGATGGTGAAGGCAGGGGAGAGAAGTGGTTTTCTGGTTCAGCTCAGATGGCGAAGTCAGGGGAGGGAAGTGGGAGGCAGGGCTGAACGTCATGTGTGTACATTTCACTTCTTTCTTCACATTTTGGTTACATTTAACAATGTGTTACCTCTTCACAGAGTCATTTATATCATTTGCAGGAGGCCAACAATGACATCAACATCTATTAAAACCTAACGTTTCATGTTCTTCACTGTAAACACTCACATTGCTTTGTTTCCAGATATAAACGCAAAGTCATTCTCCAGTTGAATGGTTTCTTTCCAAGAAACTTGGTGTTACTGTAATGAAATTTACCTAATTAATCTCCTTAAGGAGAGAAGGAATCTGATGATGACTGTTAATAAAGACCTCAACATTCTTCTTGTAATCAGAGCAAGGCAATCTACAGATTCGTTGTGGGAGAAACCATAACTTTCCAAATAAATCTTAGTAAAGCTTTGTAGACAGGGCACTTGAGTTGCTTCCCCACTTGGCTGGCTTGCTTTCAGCCTCGGTAAGCCCTGTACAAACTTCTCCAGAACTCTGGATGTGTTTCTATTCACCCATGGCCTTGGTCCCAATGTCTGTGTAAGAACTCATGGAAAAGGTGAATGAGTCACGGAGGAAATCCTTGGTCTGCCTTACTTCAAAGCCATCCCCTCCCTGCCACCATCTGCACATCGTATGCATGAACCCACTCCTTAATACCTTCTCAGTAGTTTGGTTGCACCAAGCAGTGAGTGTGGAGCAGAGCGGCAGCTACCCTTTGCCAGGGGCTTCCCTGAAGACCAGTGAAGCCACCCACACAAATGTGACCAAGAATTTCTCCTTGCAAAGGAGCAAAGTGTGGCACCACTGGGAAGTAAGGAAAACACTCTGTCTGTCTCCTGGTCCCGAGATCAAGCAGGCCACAGGAGAAGTGGCACCCACAGGGAGGAGCTTTGTGAGAGATACCACTCTGTAAAGATGTTGAATGAGTGCTGGTGGTTAATAACCCTGGAACTGGGGATCAAACAGATATACAGGGAATCACTGGGTGGAAGCCTGGGAAGGATGGGTCAGAACAGTGTCATAGAAGTTTGAGAAGTTGTAAAGAAAGCTTAGGGATGCAGCAGGAATCCAGTTTTCAAGGCTGTGGAAGCCAGTCAAGGAGGCAAGTACCCAAGAGTAACTGGATCCTCAGCCCCCGAAAACAGAGGTGAATCTGTTTAAGTCCTTACTGATTCAGGACATGAGCAGACTGGGAAGGCAGGTGGGTCTGGGTTTGCAGATGGCAAGTGGGATAAAAGATATCAAGGCAGGTACCATGCTAGACTTGACATTATTTCAGCAAATAAGGCCATAAATAGTCCCAGGAGGCCACCAGTGACCTGAGTAGAATTTTCAAGAACAGAAGCCTTCCACCACCCCTCCCCATCCTCCATCCCATCAGTGGAAGAATGTTGATTCATTCACACTTACCTTTTACATGTGTTCTTACATAGCCATCAGGTCCAAGGCCACGGGTGAATAGAAACACACCAAGAGGTTCTAGAGAAGTTTACAGGCCTTGGTATGATAACATTCTGGAGTGATTTATCCCTAAAAGTTCATGGTGGTCATTCAGTGCTATGTTGCTCCACTACCCTTTTAAGGGATCTGGAATCTGGAACTGGGCTCAGGCTTCATTATAATTGCTGGTTCTATTATTTGTGTCCCATACTAGATTGCAAGCTCCCCAAGGGCAGGGGGTAGATAGGTCTATTTCTATAGATCAATTTCTGATACAGTGCTAGCACAGAGTTAGCACTCAAGAAATATTTGATGAATGAATGAATGAATGACTAACGGTGGCAGACAGCACAGCTACGCTCAAGCATCGCCTTCCCCCTTCCTCATATCACATCCCTGCCTCCAACGACTTTGGGGTTGTCTGTGTGACTTGCTTTGGCCAGTGGGATACGGGGGGGCCATGACGCAGGCTCACCTGAGCAGCAACCTGAAGTGAGTGTGTGTGCTGTGGCTCTGCCTCTTGCACTGCTGCTCTCTGCCATGGCTGTATGCTGCTCCTGCAGCCTGAGTTCCAGAACAAGAAGATTCGAGAAGACGTGAAAAGCAGACCCAGAATTGGCCCACATCCTGGAGCAGAGCTGTAGTCCATCTGCTGCTCTTGAGTGCTGTGATGGAGACACGAGGATTTGCTCTTGGGAGACAGATTTTGGAGTTATTTGTCGCCACGGTGAAAGCTCTGACCTTGGAGGAACAAGGCCTCTTCTATTCAATTTCACCCACGTGTTGGCACAGTGCCTTCAATTCCTTTGTTTTGCCAAAGCTAAAAGCAGATGGCAAACCTTGTACCACCTAGAAAGCAGCCTTTTTGCTGTCTTCTCCCAAAGAACACCCAGAGAGCTTCCTCCACCCCAGAGAAACCTAATGGTTAACTGTCAAGGGTGCTTAAAGTGAAAAGTGGTCTGACGGCAAGTTTACATATCATATTTTAAACATTTACACGGTTTTAAAATAAATGCAAGCCTGAGGCCCTCCCTTTCTTCACCTGCCAGCAAAACATGTTCTCTCCAGTTCTGCAAGAAGCCAGAGCGTTACTTGGGTGCTGGAGGTAGAGTTTTATGTAGAATCTGCCAACAATCTGGTTGAAATCTCAAGGCTTTTCCCTCCACATCAGTCTTTGATTTACCTTGGGAAGAACTTTGAGTTTAAAATATGCATGGGACTTTGAGCACAAGAAAAGACAGAACAAAAGGATCCTGGAAACACTGGATCTTTTGCTCAGTTCTACTGTTACTCACTAAAGTTTTCTATATGATATTAACTTCTGATGAAAAGGGGGAAAATGCCGTCAGATCTATGAGATACTAAACAGCCAAATATTTGGAAACAACTCAATGGTTCACATTTTCATCAGGGTCTGTAATGACGTCCACCCTCACAGTCTCTGTCTACACTAATATTCTGACAGTTCCAAATTCTACATTTCCCACCTCGGCTCTTCTCCTGATACCTGCTTGATTGTTCACAACACTTCAGACTTCCCATTTGAAATGCAACATTGGGCCGAGTGCAGTGGATCACACATGTAATCCCAGCACTTTGGGAGGCTGAGGCACGAGGATCACTTGAACCCAGGAGTTCAAGACCAGCCTGGGAACGTGGTGAAACCTTGCCTCTACAAAGAATAAAATTAGCTGGGCTTACTGGTACATGACTGTTATCCTACCTAGCTACTCAGCAGGCTGAGGTGGGAGGATTGCTTGAGCCCAGGAGTTCGAGGCCACAGTGAGCCATGATTGCACCACTGCACTTCAGACTGGGTGACAGCGTGAGACCCTATCACAAAAAAAAAAAAAAAAGACCACACACACGCAAACAATTTTGGCCATCCTTTTGAGCACTGCATCTTTTCCATCATGACCTATATTGATTAAGGGAGCACCTTCCACCCAGTCGTCCAAGCCAAAGAGCCAAAGACTGGGCATCCTACTGGAGGCTTTCTTCTCCCTCGGTCCCTATGTTTATCTGGTGGTTGTCGAGTCCTGTGCTGCTATCCCAAACCCTTTGTGGGATAAAGCTGGCTCTGAAATAGTATTGTATGAACATATATATATTTGCATGAATTATTATATACGTACATACTTTATATATATATATGTGAATATAAAGTCTCTATAGTATCTCTGAAATTTTCCTAACACTCTTTTCCTCCATCCCACTCAGCATCCCCTACCCTAATTGTCTTAGTTCATCTGGATGATCACAAAACCTCCTAACTGGACCCTGTGTCCATTCTAGCCACAGCCCCCCAACCCACAGTCCATCCTTCAGACCAGAGTCCTCTTCTTAAGCACAAACCTAATGACTTAATCCCTTCTCAGAAAGCCTGCTGTGGCTCTCTGTCAGCTACAGAAGAAAGCTCAAAACATGGAGACATTTGTGTCTGGTCTTCATGAATTTTTGAGATTCATCTTCTGCAGTTCTTCCAGCCAAGGCACAACAGCCATTCCAAACTCCAACCATTTTCACACCCTGTTCTTGCCCCCTGTGTTTACCCATGGGGGTCCCAGCTCATCCTTCATGACTCAACCCAAGGACCCCATCTGTTGTGGAGGCTGATCCCTAGTAGAGTGAGGCAGCCCCTCTCTGAACTGTTTAAATAACTGGGACAGCCCCAACAGCACTGCTTTTGATGACGTGTTGAGGTGTTTGCCTCCTCTATCAAACTGTGCATGGTGTAAAGTGGCAAATCTGCCCTCGCTGTCTTCATCCTCAGGGCCACTCACATTGTGTATGTCCCGTGGACATCATTAAAGAAATGGAAGATGGGGAGGAGCCAAGATGGACGAATAGGAACATCTCCGGTCTACAGCTCCCAGCATGAGTGATGCAGAAGACGGGTGATTTCTGCATTTCCAACTGAGGTTCATCTCACTGGGGAGTGCCAGACAGTAGGTGCAGGACACCGTGCACGAGCTGAAGCAGGGCGAGGCATCATCTCGCCTGGGAAGCACAAGGGGTCAGGGAATTCCCTTTCCTAGTCAAAGAAAGGGGTGACAGATGGCACCTGGAAAATCCCACCCTAATACTGTGCTTTTCCAGCAGGCTTATCAAATGGCACACCAGGAGGTTATATCCCGCACCTGGCTCGGAGGGTCCTACGCCCACGGAGTCTCACTCATTGCTAGCACAGCAGTCCAAGATCAAACTGCAAGGCGGCAGCGAGGCTGGAGGAGGGGCACCCGCCACTGCTGAGTTAGTTTTTGATTAGGTAAACAAAGCGGCCGGGAAGCTCGAACTGGGTGGAGCCCACCACAGCTCAAGGAGGCCTGCCTGCCTCTGTAGGCTCCACCTCTGAGGGCAGGGCATAGACAAACAAAAAGACAGCGGTAATCTCTGCAGACTTAAATGTCCCTCTCTGACAGCTTTGAAGAGAGTAGTGGTTCCCCAGCACACAGCTTGAGATCTGAGAATGGGTAGACTGCCTCCTCAAGTGGGTCCCTGACCCCCGAGTAGCCTAACTGGGAGGCAACCCCCAGTAGGGGCGGACTGACACCTCACACGGCCGGGTACTCCCCTGAGACAAAACTTCCAGAGGAACGATCAGGCAGCAGCATTTGTGGTTTACCAAAATCCGCTGTTCTGCAGCCACCGCTGCTGATACCCAGGCAAACAGGGTCTGGAGTGGACCTCTAGCAAACTCCAACAGACCTGCAGCTGAGGGTCCTGTCTGTTAGAAGGAAAACTAACAAACAGAAAGGACATCCATACCAAAAACTCATCTGTACGTCACCATCATCAAAGACCAAAGGTAGATAAAACCACAAAGATGGGAAAAAAACAGAGCAGAAAAACTGGAAACTCTAAAAATCAGAGTGCCTCTCCTCCTCCAAAGGAACACAGCTCCTCACCAGCAACGGAACAAAGCTTGACAGAGAATGACTTTGACGAGTTGAGAGAAGAAGGCTTCAGATGATCAAACTACTCGGAGCTACAGGAGGAAATTTGAACCAATGGCAAAGAAGTTAAAAGCTTCAAAAAAAAATTAGATGAATGGATAACTAGGATAACCAATGCAGAGAAGTCCTTAAAGGACCTGATGGAGCTGAAAACCAAGGCACGAGAGCTACATGACAAATGCAGAAGCCTCAGTAGCTGATGCGATCAACTGGAAGAAAGGGTATCGGCAATGGAAGATGAAATGAATGAAATGAAGCAAGAAGAGAAGTTTAGAGAAAAAAGAATAAAAAGAAATGAACAAAGCCTCCAAGAAATATGGGACTATGTGAAAAGACCAAATCTATGTCTGATTGGTGTGCCTGAAAGTGACGGGGAGAATGGAACCAAGTTGGAAAACACTCTGCAGGATATTATCCAGGAGAACTTCCCCAATCTAGCAAGGCAGACCAACATTCAAATTCAGGAAATACAGAGAATGCCACAAAGATACTTCTCAAGAAGAGCAACTCCAAGACACATAATTGTCAAATTCACCAAAGTTGAAATGAAGGAAAAAATGTTAAGGGCAGCCAGAGAGAAAGGTCGGGTTACCCACAAAGGGAAGCCCATCAGACTAACAGCTGATCTCTCGGCAGAAACTCTACAAGCCAGAAGAGAGTGGTGACCAATATTCAACATTCTTAAAGAAAAGAATTTTCAACCCAGAATTTCACATCCAGCCAAACTAAGCTTCATAAGTGAAGGAGAAATAAAATCCTTTATAGACAAGCAAATGCTGAGAGATTTTGTCACCACCAGGTCTGCCCTAAAAGAGCTCCTAAAGGAAGCACTAAACATGGAAAGGAACAACCAGTACCAGCCACTGCAAAAACATGCCAAACAGTAAAGACCATCAAGGCTAGGAAGAAACTGTATGAGCAAAATAACCAACTAACATCATAATGACAGGATCAAATTCACACATAACAATATTAACTTTAAATGTCAATGGGCTAAATGCTCCAATTAAAAGACACAGACTGGCAAATTGGATAAAGAGTCAAGACCCACCAGTGTGCTGTATTCAGGAAACCCATCTCATGTGCAGAGACACACATAGACTCAAAATAAAGGGATGGAGGAAGATCTATCAAGCAAATGGAAAACAAAAAAAGGCAGGGGTTGCAATCCTAGTCTCTGATAAAACAGACTTTAAACCAACAAAGCTCAAAAGGGACAAGGAAGACCATTACGTAATGGTAAAGGGATCAATTAAACAAGAAGAGCTAACTATCCTAAATATAAATGCACCCAACACAGGAGCACCCAGATTCATAAAGCAAGTCCTTAGTGACCTACAAAGAGACTTAGACTCCCACACAATAATAATGGGAGACTTTAACACCCCTCTGTCAACACTAGACAGATCAACGAGACAGAAAGTTAACAAGGATACCCAGGAATTGAACTCAGCTCTGCACCAAGCAGACCTAATAGACATCTACAGAACTCTCCACCCCAAATCAACAGAATATACATTCCTTTCAGCACCACACCACACCTACTCCAAAATCGACCACATAGTTGGAAGTAAAGCTCTCCTCAGCAAATGTAAAAGAAAAGAAATTATAACAAACTGTCTCTCAGACCACAGTGCAATCAAACTAGAACTCAGGATTAAGAAACTCACTGAAAACCACTCAACTACATGGAAACTGAACAACCTGCTCCTGAATGACTACTGGGTAAATAATGAAATGAAGGCAGAAATAAAGATGTTCTTTGAAACCAACAGGAACAAAGACACAACATACCAGAATCTCTGGGACACATTCAAAGCAGTGTGTAGAGGGAAATTTATAGCACTAAATGCCCACAAGAGAAAGCAGGAAAAATCTAAAATTGACACCCTAACAACACAATTACAAGATCTAGAGAAGCAAGAGCAAACACATTCAAAAGCTAGAAGAAGGCAAGAAATAACTAAGATCAGAGCAGAACTGAAGGAAATAGAGACACAAAAAAACCCTTCAAAAAATCAATGAATCCAGGAGCTGGTTTTTTGAAAAGACCAACAAAATTGATAGACTGCTAGCAAGACTAATAAAGAAGAAAAGAGAGAAGAATCAAATAGACTCAATAAAAAATGATAAAGGGGATATCACCACTGATCCCACAGAAATACAAACTACCATCAGAGAATACCATAAACACCTCTGTGCAAATAAACTAGAAAATCTAGAAGAAATGGATAAATTCCTTGACACATACATCCTTCCAAGACTAAACCAGAAAGAAGTTGAATCTCTGAATAGACCAGTAACAGGCTCTGAAATTGAGGCAATAATTAATAGCTTACCAACCAAAAAAAGTCCAGGACCAGATGGATTCACAGCCAAATTCTACCAGAGGTACAAGGAGGAGCTGGTACCATTCCTTCTGAAACTATTCCAATCAATAGAAAAAGAGGGAATCCTCCCTAACTCATTTTATGAGGCCAGCATCGTCCTGATACCAAAGCCTGGCAGAGACACAACCAAAAAAGAAAATTTTAGACCAATATCCTTGATGAACATCGATGCAAAAATCCTCAGTAAAATACGGCAAACACATCCAGCAGCACATCAAAATCTTATCCACCATGATCAAGTGGGCTTCATCCCTGGGATGCAAGGCTGGTTCAACGTACGCAAATCAATAAATGTAATCCAGCATATAAACAGAACCAAAGACAAAAACCACATGATTGTCTCAATAGATGCAGAAAAGGCCTTTGACAAAATTCAACAACTCTTCATGCTAAAAACTCTCAATAAAGTAGGTATTGATGGGACATATCTCAAAATAATAAGAGCTATCTATGACAAACCCACAGCCAATATCATACTGAATGGGCAAAAACTGGAAACATTCCCTTTGAAAATGGGTGCAAGACAGGGATGCCCTCTCTCACCACTCCTATTCAACAAAGTGTTGGAAGTTCTGGCCAGGGCAATCAGGCAGGAGAAGGAAATAAAGGGTATTCAATTAGGAAAAGAGGAAGTCAAATTGTCCCTGTTTGCAGATGACATGATTGTATATCTAGAAAACCCCATTGTCTCAGCCCCAAATCTCCTCAAGCTGATAAGCAACTTCAGCAAAGTCTCAAGATACAAAATCAATGTACAAAAATCACAAGCATTCTTATACACCAGTAACAGACAAACAGACAGCCAAATCATGAGTGAACTCCCATTCACAATTGTTTCAAAGAGAATAAAATACCTAGGAATCCAACTTACAAGGGATGTGAAGGACCTCTTCAAGGAGAACTACAAACCACTGCTCAATGAAATAAAAGAGGATACAAACAAATGGAAGAACATTCCATGCTCATGGGTTGGAAGAATCAATATCGTGAAAATGGCCATACTGCCCAAGGTAATTTATAGATTTAATGCCATCCCCATCAAGCTACCAATGACTTTCCTCACAGAATTGGAAAAAACTACTTTAAAGTTCATGTGGAACCAAAAAAGAGCCCGCATCGCCAAGTCAATCCTAAGCCAAAAGAACAAAGCTGGAGGTATCAAGCTACCTAACTTCAAACTATACTACAAGGCTACAGTAACCAAAACAGCATGGTACTGGTACCAAAACAGAGATATAGACCAATGGAACAGAACAGAGCCCTCAGAAATAATGCTGCATATCTACAACTATCTGATCTTTGACAAACCTGACAAAAAGAAGCAATGGGGAAAGGATTCCCTATTTCATAAATGGTGCTGGGAAAACTGGCTAGCCATATATAGAAAGCTGAAACTGGATCCCTTCCTCACACCTTATACAAAATTCAAGATGGATTAAAGACTTAAATGTTAGATCTAAAACCATAAAAACCCTAGAAGAAAACCCAGGCAATACCATTCAGGA
The DNA here is from genome assembly GCF_009828535.3 of Hylobates moloch. NCBI lineage: Eukaryota > Metazoa > Chordata > Mammalia > Primates > Hylobatidae > Hylobates > Hylobates moloch. The sequence continues at coordinate 53,537,770 of NW_026652284.1, forward strand.
CATAGGCATGGGCAAGGACTTCATGTCTAAAACACCAAAAGCAATGGCAACAAAAGCCAACATTGACAAATGGGATCTAACTAAACTAAAGAGCTTCTGCACAGCAAAAAAAACTACCATCAGAGTGAATGGGCAACCTACAGAATGGGAGAAAATTTTTGCAACCTACTCATCTGACAAAGGGCTAATATCTGGAATCTACAATGAACTCAAACAAATTTACAAGAAAAAAACAAACAACCCCATCAACAAGTGGGCGAAGGATATGAACAGACACTTCTCAAAAGAAGACATTTATGCAGCCAAAAAACACATGAAAAAATGCTCATTATTATTGGCCATCAGAGAAATGCAAATCAAAACAACAATGAGATACCATCTCACACCAGTTAGAATGGCGATCATTAAAAAGTCAAGAAACAACAGGTGCTGGAGAGGATGTGGAGAAATAGGAACACTTTTACACTGTTGGTGGGACTGTAAACTAGTTCAACCATTGTGGAAGTCAGTGTGGCGATTCCTCAGGGATCTAGAACTAGAAATACCATTTGACCCAGCCATCCCATTACTGGGTATATACCCAAAGGACTATAAATCATGCTACTATAAAGACACATGCACATGTATATTTATAACGGCACTATTCACAATAGCAAAGACTTGGAACCAACCTAAATGTCCAACAACAATAGACTGGATTAAGAAAATGTGGCACATATACACCATGGAATACTATGCAGCCATAAAAAATGATGAGTTCATGTCCTTTGTAGGGACATGGATGAAACTGGAAACCATCATTCTCGGCAAACTATCGCAAGGACAAAAAACCACACACCGCATGTTCTCACTCATAGGTGGGAATTGAACAATGAGAACACATGGACACAGGAAGGGGAACATCACATACTGGGGACTGTTGTAGGGTGGGGGAAGGGGGGGATAGCATTAGGAAATATACCTAATGCTAAATGACGAGTTAATGGGTGCAGCACACCAACATGGCACATGTATACATATGTAACAAACCTGCACGTTGTGCACATGTACCCTAAAACTTAAAGTATAATAATAATAAAATTAAAATATATATATATAAAAAATAAAATAAAAAAGAAATGGAAGATAAGGCCGGGCGCAGTGGCTCACGCCTGTAATCCTAACACTTTGGAAGGCCAAGGCAGGTGGATCACTTGAGGCCAGGAGTTCGAGACCAGCCTGGCCAACATGGGTAAAGCCCATCTCTATTAAAAATACAAAAAATTAGCCGGACACAGTGGCACATGCCTGTAATCCCAGCTACTCGGGAGGCTGAGGCAGCAGAATCGCTTGAACCTAGGAGGCAGAGGTTGCAGTGAGCTGAGATCACATCACTGCACCCCAGCCTGGGCGACAGAATGAGACTCTGTTTCAAAAAATAAAAATAAAATAAAATACATAAAAAAGAAATGGAAGCTGGAAGAATGAATATTGGAGTAAGTTCTCTAGCCACAGCCTGTGTATCCTTAAGTGGATGAATGACTTAGCACATTAATTTTCCTATCTGTAAATAAAAATCAGAACGAGAATCCACGAGGCAGATTTTTGTAAATGTTCTTTTAAACAGATGGACAAAAATATGATATTCTCCTGACATTATTTCTGTAGGGATGATGACATTTGCTGCATAATTAGAACATGAGGATTCTGGTTAACACTGACTTATCTCAGTGACGTCCTGATGCTGCAATATTAAAGTGGGGGGATGTTAGGGATGAAGAAGTCTAGAAGCCAAGCTCTTTCCTTAGTAATAAGAGAGCCTAAAAGCTTCTTTTTCACCCATGCAGAGCTCCTAGACTTCTATTTTAGTACAGTCATTAAGAGCTTGGACTTTGGAGTCAAATTCCCTTGGTTTGAGTCTCACCTGTAGCACTAACTAGCCCTGTGACTTTGGGCAAGTAACTTAACTTCTCTATACCTGGATCTTCCTATCTGTAAATTAGTATATTAATAGCACCTCCCTCAGAGGTTATTATAAGGGTTAAATGAGTTAATGCAGATAAGGCATGGGAAGACAGCATCAGGCAAAACGTAAATGCTGTTTAAGCCATGTATTTTCCGCCAAATACTAGGATATATTTTCTAAGTATCAGAGATGATTAGATCCACTTTAAATGGCATTGCTGGCCGGGCGCGGTGGCTCTCGCCTGTAATCCCAGCACTTTGGGATGCCTAGGCGGGTGGGTCACCTGAGGTCAAGAGTTCGAGACCAGCCTGGGCAACTTGGCAAAACCCCGTAGCTAATGAAAATACAAAAAAATTAGCATGGCGTGGTGGCAGGCGCCTGTAAGCCCAGCTACACGGGAGGATGAGTCATGAGAATCGCTTGAACCTGGGAGGTGGAGGCTGCAGTGAGCTGAGATCGCACCACTGCACTCCAGCCTGGGGACAGAGTGAGACTCTGTCAAAAAAAAAAAAAAAAAAAGGCATTGCTCCTGCATAATCAAGGGTTATTTTTGCATTTCTTTGGCTTCTTGCCATTAATTATTGTCCAGCGGCGTTTTACAAAATCCACACAATTTTTACGGCATGTGTGTGGAGACTTACAGAAATAGAGCCAACAGCAGAGAGAGCTTCCGTGAGTTCATCCTCCGCTCCCTGCTTTCCCGGGCCTCCCCGTGGTGTGGGCCTGTGTCACTGCGCCATCTAGTGGACACAGCGCGCAGCTGCCGTTTGAGGCCCTCAGACAAGCCGGAGGAAAGGGTTTACAGCCCTAACTGTCCTGATCCGTCCGGCCAGCTCCCAGATGATCTCATAACACCATCCTCTTGATGTGCATCATCAGCACTAATCGTCTGGGACACCGGGAATCCCTCTTGTAAGCCGACAGCTCTACTGATGAGTTCAGCCGGTTCATCCTCTGGCAAAGCGGTCTTGGCAAAGCCAGACAGAGAAGAAAGGAATGAAAACTGACATGACCGTATTTATAGGAACAAGAAAGAAGCTAGCCAACATTCACCTATATTTTAATCAGCATATAACAAAAAAGCCGGCAAGCAAGATGGCCAACGCTGAGCAACTTTTTGACCTCCGTTTCTGGCTTCGATGCATTTTGGCACAGGGAAGCCTGGGGCTGACAAGGGCTGAGCCGACTGAGGGCTGAATCTCGCTTTATTGAAGTGTTTTTAGAGAAGGCCAACTGCTCTTTGTAGATGATTAAAAGCTTATCCCCCAAGGCTAGTGAGCACCCTCCTGCCAATAACTCAGCTCTGGCATGCAGGGCATGGGGTATTGAACATCATAATGGGGAGAGAGTATCCACATAAAAACCCAATCAAAGACGAAGTTGCTTTTGAGGGGCACTTGGAGACCAATAATCTACCTTGTCTTTATTTTCTATTTAAGGTTTCTGGCCACAGTAACCAGGCAGACCAATATTAAACTTGAAAGTCAGTGAGTTTTGAATCAACAACTGAAATCACTTGCTTGGGCCCCAGTTCAACACATGCTGGCAACAGACATATTAACCAAGGAGATGGGAATGGGTGAGTTCTGCTGTGTCCTGTCTGGGTTCTGTAGATGATCCCTGTATCTCACTGTCCTTGGAAAATTCTTTACTATTAGTAGAAAAAATAAAGTCTCCGGGACACTATTTATCACACACCACTCACTTTTTGATGAAAAACCAATTCCAAATCAAGAAGACGATTTAAGCGGGAAAGGTCTAAAATTATTTCAAAATAAAAGTTTTAAAAAAATAGAGTAGGGAGTGAGAGCTATAATACAGGCATGTCTAGACATGTAGGCGGATTCTTACGTCTTTCTCTTTTTGCTACTTTTCAAACCATAGAGTTTAAGCCTTGTTCTTTTTAAAGGCCAATTAGAGAAAATAAACTGAATCAAGGCAGCACTTCATGAAACCCCTAAAAGACAAGCAGATATGGAGCAGTCTTGCTTAAACCGCAGAGGTCTGCAAGAAGGAGGAAAATCTTGCCCTGTCTCTTTGGTGACTAGCCGTCCCGAGCCAGGCAGCTCAGTTTAGGTCCTCTGCTGGTTGACTCTACGTGGACACAGGTCCTGCTGAGCCTGGGGCCAAGAGAGCAGGACTTCAAGCTGTCGCTTCTCTCAATAAACTATGCAGGTCCCGAAGAGGTTAAGGTTACTCAGCTAGTCAGTGGCAGAACTGAGACTCAAAATTCTAAGCTCATGTTCTTAACTTCATTGCATTGCTTCTGCAAAAGGAACATATTTGGGGGAAAATTCACTCATTCAAAAAAATTTTGAGTTCCAACAAACTGTGACAATACCATGGTGAATAAAACATAGCTCTTGCCCCTAGTGAGTTTGCCATCCAATAAAGAGTATAAACAAGTTCAGCGATAGAGACAGAGCAGTGTGGTGAGTGCTATGGCCGGTGGGTCCATATGCCAAGGGCACGTGACAGGAGGCATCCGTGTCAGCTCTGGAGAGCCAAGGAAGGTTTATTAAAACCTTGACACTGGGGCCGGGTTTGGTAGCTCATGCCTATAATCCCAGCAATTTGGGAGGCCTAGGTGGGAGGATCACTTGAGCCCAGGAGTTCAAGACCACTCTGGGCAACATAGTGAGACCCTATCCCTACAGAATACATTTTTTAAATAAGCTACGTGTGGTGATGCACACCCGTAGTTCCAGCTACATGGTAGGCTGAGGTGGGAGGATTGCTTGAGCCTAAAAGGTTGAGGTTGCAGTGAGCTATGATCATGCCACTGCCCTCCAGCCTGGGTGACAGAGCAAGACCCTCTCTCGAAAACAAACAAAAAAAACAATGACACCGAGTTCCAAAGAGTGAATTAGAGGCTGGGCATGGTGGCTCACATCTGTAACCCCAGCACTTTGGGAGGTCGAGATGGGTGGATCACCTGAGGTCAGGAGTTCCAGATCAGCCTGGCCAATATGGCAAAACTTGTCTCTACTAAAAATACAAAAATTAGCTGGGTGTGGTGGTGCACGCCTGTAATCCCAGCTACTCAAGTGGCTGAGGCACAAGAATTGCTTGAACCTGGGAGGTGAAGGTTGCAGTGAGCCAAGATCACATCAGTGCTCTCCTGCAAGATTCTTTCTCAAAAAAAAAAAAGAGTGAATTGGAGTGAATCAGAAGACAGAGGGGAAAATAATCTAGAAAGGCCTCCAAACACAGAAGAATATGATAAATTTGGGGGACTCCAAGAAGTTGAACATGGTTAGAGCATAGGGTGCCTATACACAAATAGTGTGCACATGTGTGTAGGTGTGTTAGGTGTGCACTGCATTGGTGAGGGAGGAGTGTGAGTAGAGGAGAAGGAGATGAAACCCATGAGACAGGCAGAAGCCAGATCAGAAGGGTCTTGAATGTTGTGCTAAGAAGTTAAGCTTTTAGCTTGAAGGCAATGAACCTTTTATGGCCAGTGAGTACGCTTCTGCTCCTTATAACCAAAGAAGGATAACGAACACACACTGGTATCTAGGAAGCCAGGCCAGGTTGAGATTTGTTGATGCAAACTCATGCTTGTCAGCAGTTCACTGGCTATTTAACCTCCCACGATGCAGTTTCCTAGTCCTGTCTCGGGGAAGAGAGTTATAAGGTACTTAAGTCTTCATCCTGGGATAACGAATCTATGAAAAGTATCCCAGAAACACCCTGAACAGGGTTTAGGAAACTTGCAGCCCATTACAAGAGCCTCAGAGACAACTCGTAGGTGTAGGGAAACATTGGGCTTCTACTCCACTGGCTTCCACAGGGCCTAAGAAAAGCCGAGCACACAGGTTTGAGGGATTACAGGTGTGAGACACCACGCCCAGCCTCTAATTCACTCTTTGGAGCTCAAACCTGTTTCAGGGCCACAGGGCTGGGCCTACCATATTTCAGGTTCATTGCATGTGCCTCACTGAGCACGTGCTGGGTGGTCGGCGGCTCTAGACAGCTGTGGAGGATACAGGGAAAGCAAAGGAATGTTCTTAAGGAGCTTGGGGTCTCTGTGGAAATGATGTAGACTCAGGAAACAGTACCCAGATCTGCGGCACAAACAAATATTTATTATTGTTGCACTTGTTTTACACTTTGCCAGGCACTGCTCCAGGCATTTTTAGACATTGTCACTTGCCCTGACCACAGCCCTACAGGGCTGGTATTGAAGCATTTTACAATTGGGTACAAGATTCAGAGAAGTTCATTTTTTCAGGACAGAAAACCTATAGGATGTTGGGTGGTTCCATCTCCACAAATAATTTAAAAATTAGCTGAGCGTGATGGTGCACACCTGCGTTCCCAGCTACTCTGGAGGCTGAGGTGGGAGGATTGTGTGAGCCCAAAAGTTTGAGGCTGCAGTGAGCTGTGATGACACCACTGCACTCCAGCCTGAGTGACAGAGTGAGACCCTGTCTAAAAAAAGAAAAAGGAAAGAAGGAAATCCGATAGGGAGCCATGGCAGGTTCCCAGGAGAAGAGTAATATAACAATGGTACTTTGGGAAGATTAACTGGATAATGATATTCAGGATAGTCTGAAAGTGGAAGAAACTATACCTTTTATACTCATCTATGCAGAACACAAGGCAGGAGTGTTGCTGCGGAATAAGAAGAGGCTTGTAGAGTGAGACGTATGATCACCAAGGAGCCAGAGATAAGCCCCTGTAAGAGCTGACCCAGTCCAAGTCCAGAGGATGTTCACTGACGACGAATTGTAGATACACAGTCACACATACATACGCCCTATTAAAAGTCCCACATCCTCTATCAGATCAGAAAATAATTAAAGGAAAATATGCAAAGTTAACAAATCTTAATCTGAACTAGTTTAGGTGTTGATAACGTAGGAGTGGCCAACCTGCCCTGTGAGACAGCTGTAACTGTCTGCCCAGCCCAGCCCCACTCTACCCCTGTCCACAGCCTCTGCTGAGACATGGGCTTAGGTGGCCACATCCTACCTGCCTCCGTCTCCAACATCCACCTATTAGACAAGGAACAGATGTCTGACTCACTGGCCAGAAACTAGTCAACTCTCTCTTGAGACTCTGAAGTTCAATATGGAGACTGTAATCAGAAATAGGGTGTCCCTGGCTCTGTGCAGTGCCCCACTCCAGTTCCCACGTGGCTTGTACTTTGTATCTTGTGTTCAAGCAATTACCTGTCATACACTTATGGGTAATGGCCCTTTCCTTGACCTAGCTTGAATGGAAGTCTGTTCTTCACAACCCAGTGCTTCCTGGCTAAAGCGAGCTAGGCTAGTTGATGCGCTCTAGGCCAGGAGCCACAAAATGGCAGCCTGCAGGGTGGATCACAGATGTGTTTGCTTTGACCCACATGGGGTTGCTATTGTTGTTTTAATTTGAATGGTGCTGCCTTTTAGACAGCATATTCCTTTCAGCTCACTTCTGTCCCTCTACCGTCTATCACATTACCATAATGCCTGCACCTCCTCATCATTTGGCATGACCTGCTTCACTCCTGTAATTACTTGAGCTTGAAATCTTTAATCTAGACCCAGGTAGGGGTGTGTGTGTGTGTGTGTGTGTGGCAAACTATTCATATTGATGAGAAAACCAACAACAGTAATAGTAAAACAGCAAAAATACTGTCTTGGACCAGAGTTCCCTTTTATCTTTTCTGTTGTTCAAAAGGAAACATATTTTGTGAGCAAAAACCTTTGGAAACAAAGAGAAAATACAGTGTGTAATCAAATAAAAGGTACAGTCACGTTTCCCTGACATACTGCTCGGGGGCCATTATACAACTCAGTGAACAGGTACAATGGCTGCATTATTTGAGATGCTTTTGGTTGCCAGTGGCAGAAATCCAACTCAAATAAGGTTTTAAAAGGCAGGGAGTTGAAATCTGTTCAGTATCAAAGGAAGAGCTCCTGTAGAAACAAGACTTCAGGAGACAGAGAATCCAGCTCCATAACACCTCTCCCTTTCCGTTTCTTATCTCTGCCTGTCTCTTATTCTCTTGATATATTTTTCTTTGTATTTCAATAGTTTTTTGGGGTACAGGTGGTTTTTTGTTATATGAATGAGTTCTTTACTGGAGATTTCTAAGATTTTAGTACAACCATCACCTGAGCAGTGTACACTGTACCCAATATGTAGTCTTTTATTCCTCACCTCCCTCCCAACCTTCCCCTCACCAAGCCCCCAAAGTCCATTGTATCATTCTTATGCCTTTGTGTCCTCATAACTTAGCTCCCACTTGTAAGTGAGAACATGCAATATTTGGTTTTCCATTCCTGAGTTACTTCACTTAGAATAATGGCCTCTGGTTCCATCCAAATTGCTGCAAAAGACATTATTTCATTCCTTTCTATGGCTGAGTAGTATTCCATGGTGCATATGTACCACATTTTCGTCACTTGTTGGTTGATGGGCACTTAGGTTGGTTCCATATCTTTGCAATTGCAAATTGTGCTGCTATAAACATGTGTGTGCATGTGTCTTTTTCATGTAATGACTTCTTTTCCTCTGGATAGATTCCCAGTAGTGGGATTGCTGGGCCGAATAGTAGATCTACTTTTAGTTCTTTGCCTGTATGTATTCTTGGTTTTATTCTGCACATTGCTAGCTTGCTCGCTCTCTCTCTCTCTCTCTCTCTCACACACACACACACACACACACAGAGAGAGAGAGAGAGAGAGGGAGAGAAAGTGATTGCTGGCATCCCCAGATCTACACCATCCAAATTCAGTGACCTTCTTGAAAAGAGAGCGTCTCTTTCCTACCATCTTGGAAATGTGACTGATTCTCACAGAAGGATTTTTATTCGCCACAGCTGGGTCGAGCTCCAGGGAAAATGGATTCTCTGATTTGCTGACCCAGGCCATGAACCCATGCCTTTATGACCAGGCATGGGAGTCCACTTCCAAAAGAAAGGAAACAGGAGAAAACTTGCTAGAAAGCCAAAAACAATAACTATACAACCCACTCAAATTGATTTTAAAAATGTTTAATTAAATGCCTTTATTTAACGTTACTTTACTCAGTGAAAGCAAGCATTTATACACTCAAACGGTAGGTATTTGGTTAAGCAGCTCGTGAGGTCCCTCTAAAGAACCCTGAATCTATCAAGCATAAAATGTTCCCACTTTTCTGGAAAGGGTTTATAGGGTTTCTGAGTATTTACAGAAAACAAAACCTTTCTTCCCTCCCCTTTCTCTACAGACTGTGTTCCAAACCACAAAGAGAAAGGAATCATTCATCCCTGTGCATGGGTTAATTAAGCAGAAAACTTTTTCCAAGGGTAGGAAGCTTGGTATTAGATAGAAAGAAAAAAAGAATGAGAAATGCTTTTGGAGTTTCTGGAGAAGAGAAGGAGAAATCACATGGCAGTGGGAGGTGAAAAGATGTCACTGGCAACGCCATCTATTTTGAAATCTTCCCTGAACAGGAGACCAAATGCTTAGGGGTTCTCTGAGTCTATCTGTTGGGACAAGCTGAGAGAGACCAGTTAACTTCGACAATACTCACTCTTGCAGAGTGGAATCCAGGGCAAGTAGGCAAAGATACACATCTAGCCAGTACTTAGAAGGTGAAAAGGAAGGCGATCCTTGAAAGCAGAAATCCGATTGCCCTGCAGGAGCAGATGGTGGTTGGAAGATAAACTCGCAATGGCTATGATTAGCCAGCTGAGAAAGCTCAGAAAATGTCTGCCTAAAGATGGGCTCAGATATGGCTTAGGAATATCTAAGGGGAGTTGTCCACCCAGAGAGAAAGAGGAACTTAAATTACTTGTATTGCAACCCGTATGAAGATGGAATATGACCACAGTGTAAGGGAAGAAAAATAATTTTTTATCTACCTTTCTGAGTTTGTAGCTGGGATGAACCCCTGTAGCAAAAGACAGATTAACAAGAGAAAAACAAACAGAAATTTATTAGCATGTGTATTTCATATACACATAGGAGATCCCAGGAAATGAGCAATTCTCAAAGTATCTTAGAACTCTGGTTTTATATAGCATTTTAAACAAAGAACAGCAAATTGTTAGAGAAGTGACCAAAGGAAAAGTACTGTGAGTCTCCAGGGTTAGCAAATTGAGGGAAGGCGAGGAAATGGGAATTTGTCATGTGGATTCTTCGGTGCCATCTCCAGGATGAGAAAGATCTAAAGTTGTCTTCAGTGAACAACCTTTGTTTTTTCTGGTAGAGAGGCAGCGATGGACATCATAGCCTTGGTAAATTTATGTCTTGATTTAGGCTAATGGGGTAGAGCAGAGACCTTTTCTTATATCTGCTTCTTCTCAATTGCCTTCAGCTGAAAATAACTTTTATGCCAAAGTGGCGTATCTTAGGGTGACATATTCTGGTCTCCTACAACAGATAGAGGCTACAGATGCCTGCCTGGCATCCTGAAGAGGGAGGAAGAGAGTGAGAGTCGGTCAGGCTGTCTCCAGCCAAATAGATGCAGGAGAGGGAGCCGGCCATGCAGTTATACTCCAGGATGCATGGCTGAGTTCGTGTCCCGGCATATTTTCTCCTTGTCACTGAAGACCCAGCTGCCTAGAGTATTTTATCATATGTAAGTTGTGCCATTATTTTATGTACCACAAAGAAGAGACTATTATGCCAATTACACTGCATCATAATGCTTTCCTTTCACTTTGACTTTTAATCACTGTACACTTATTTTGACATAGATTTTATTCTACATCAAGCTTGTGCATAAATGAAAAGAAAAATATAACTGAAATAAAATGACTGCAATAATTCCTAAAACTTCTTCAAATTCAATGTCTGATTCTTCTGAATAATTTTTAGACTGTCTTTGGTGTCTGTATTTTTCCTGCACAATATCATCCTGTGTACCTTCAACAATGTTTGTAATACAGCACCTTTAAAAAAGAATTTAAAATATATATGTTTTATATATATATTTTAAATTAACTTATTTACTCTCATTCCTTTGATTCCTAAAGGGAAGATAAACTCAGTAGCTTGTTTTCCTAGCCTTTCCTTTTATTTGCCCCTTTGGATATGAAAAACCTGTTCTGAATTATATATTCTATATTATATATATGTTACATAAAATATATATATTCCAATAGAAATTTGAAATTTGGTCTGTTTATTAGATATTAGGATATTGATATTAAATTTATTGGTTGTAATACTATACCCTAGAAGAATGTTCTTATTCTTAAAAGATACGTGCTGAAGTGTTTAGCAGTGAGGTGTCATGCTATTTGCATATTACTTTCATATGACTCAGCAAACAAACATACAAACAAAATGCCCAAAAGAAACATAAAGAGTGATGAGTAAAGAAAATGCCTTCAAAATGATATCAACAGGAAAATCTAGGTAAAGGATATACAGGTATTCATGGAACTACTTTTTAAATTTTTCTTTAAGCTTAACGTTTTCCGAAATAAAATGTTATTTCAGAGTGGGGCATAATGGCACACACCTGTAGTCCCAGATACTCTGAGGCAGGAGAATTGCTTGAACCCAGGAGGCAGAGGCTTCAGTGAGCCTAGTGGGGGAAGAGGGTGCTTCACTGAGAAATCCAGTCCAATAATTTTTTCCAAGTTTTCTCAAGCTGCCAACACCAGTTCAGAAGGTTTTGATTCCAGTGCTTTCTTGATCTTACCAGATGGATGTCCACATAAGTTTTCAGACAGGAATCATGATTCACATTCCTTCCCCAAGGGGTCCTCAAAGAGTTTGCTCACTGAAGCATTACTGGTTGCTGCGCCATTTTCCAAGCATGACACCCAAGAAGTAACAACTAGATCCATCTATGTGTAGGCAGTGGCAACTATGTCAGAACTGCTGCTTGACTGACGTGGTTGTGATGGGAATCCCTGTGTCAGAGATGTGAAAACACGGGGGTGTTGGAGAAGGTGTATCTTCAGATTGGACAGTTGACATACACATTCGTGCCACTTGGCAGTTATGGGTCTCAATGTGGACTAACCAGCTGGAAATCTGGGTTATAGGTCAGTCTTTGTGAGCAGGAGTTATTCCCCTTGGTCTGACCAGAGTTTCAGGAATTCCACATCTGGATCATCTCTTGGACCATGTGACCCTTTCCAAGGTACCACCAGTCTGTGAAGCCCTGACTGAGTACCAGAGTATCAGCCTTCTCTCTCTCTTTTTTTTTTTAGACAGCGTCTCACTCTGTCGCCCAGGCTGGAGTGCAGTGTGCCATCTTGACTCACTGAAGCCTCTGCCTCCTGGGTTCAAGCAGTTCTCCTGCCTCAGCTTCCCAATGAGTCGCTAGGACTACAGGTGTGTGCCACTATGCCCAGCTAATTTTTTTTTTTTAATTTTTAGTAGAGATGAGTTTTACCATGTTGGTCAGGCTGGTCTTGAACTCCTGACCTCAAATGATCTGCCCGCTTTGGCCTCCCAAAGTGCCAGGATTACAGGCGTGAGCCACCGCGCCCAGCCCCAGCCAGCTTTTTCCCCCCTTTGGCATCTCTGTCTCTGCTGTGTCTGGGGGCAGCAGGGATCAGCACTGTCTAAACGAGAGATGGCAAGCTTGCAAAGAAGGATTTTTATACCACGTGTATCCTTTCCAATATGATGGTTACAAAGAATGGGAGACCCTATTTCCCTTGGTTATACAATTCACTTAGCCGCTATCTGAGAATAATAATGTCTGCATTGCCTCCTCCTGTCTTCAATAAATATTAAGTTGCTGCTACACCTCATAGGATTATTGTGAACAATCAAAGGGAGACCCCAAAAAAGTAGTATGAAGTAGTCCCATTATCATAAAAACAAAGGTCTTTGAAAGGACAGATAGGGATAATGATCCCAAAACATAGTTGAGGACACTTTCTTCTTTAATGAACTTATTTACTCTCATTCCTTTGGTTCCTAAAGGGAAGATAAACTCAGTAGCTTGTTTTCCTAGCCTTTCCTTTTATTTGTCCCTTTGGATATGAAAAACCTGTTCTGAATTACTCAAATATGCCTAGAACTCAAAAGCATGCTTGTGATTATGCCCCTTTACACATTTAATGTGGGAAAACCTCACTAACAAGAAAATAGGCCTGCTTGGAGATAATAAGCTCCCTTCCTCCTGTGGTCTCAATACATCCACGTGTTGCTCCCTCACTCCTTTGAGGAGCCCGCCCCTGCAGCCGCCAGCTGCCCCTGGTGGTGCAGCTCTTCCCACCCTGAAATGCACCAACCCCTGAAAGGCAAACTCTGGGCGGAAATGTAAGTAAATCAAGGCAAACAGAAGTGACTCAATCTGCTCTAACAGCTTTCTATTTTATGACTTGGAATACACAAAGATAAAGACACCAGAGATGAAGCACTGCGCCCAAGGCCAGGTGGCTCCGCAGATGGGCAAGGCTCCGGCTACTGACACAGCCATCCACCCTTTTTGATCACCTCCTTTTCACCCCATTGGGGACGGAGAGAGTCCCACCCTAGCATTCTGGGGATGGCTGAACACGCAACCCCCAACACTGGGCAGATGAGATCCACAACGGTTTATGAGTCACATACTCACAGCCCGGGGTAGACACTGCACGCCAAGCGGGGCCACACAGAGGTTGCACTCGGGAACACAGTGAGCAAGCAGGGGCTGTGGGAGATAGGCCTTGGAGTACCAAGAGGGTGGGGTGCCCCCTGGTTCCCATGGAAGGATGGGATTGGCCTGTTTGAATCATTCCGTGGGCCGGCAGAGAACTGAAGCGTGATGCTTAGGGATAACCGGCACTGTGCCTAGTCTCCATGATGTGCAGTGTCGTTTGGCAATGGGACCTTATCCAGGGGAGCAAAGTGGGGAGGGAAACCTGTGGTCAGGCCATTCGAGGTCCTTCTGGTTTCGGATCTGAAAGCAACATATAATATCGGGTCCTAATTTTAGGCATATAACACATGCCCTTCACTGCGTGGCCTTTTTCATCTTTTGTGTTCAACGTATGGATTTGTCTTCACTCTCTTAGTCTGTTCTTTTCACTGTATCATTCTTCATTAGCTATATTCGTTACTTTCGTAGAGCACTGTTTCCTACCTGAGCAGCCAGATTCTGAAGCCTTCAGTGAAAGGATATTTTTCTGGGGGAAACAGAGAGGGATCATACACCCAGAAAGAAATAAGCACTATTAAGGCAGAATCTGATTCAGGGGCAGTCGCTGCGGTTTTGCCCATTTAGGGCAATAGATCCTTACTCTCACGTCAGATGGGGTCTGACGTGCAATCCAGAGATACAGATAGCTTCACAGAGTAATCATGGAGACATTATACAGATGCCAAACATTTGAGGAGAATGACTAGCTCCGTCTCTGTAATTAGCTCTCATTCGATTTACTGTGCTTTGTTAATTACAACAAATTGTACAGACGTGCGTAACCAAAGCTGCACGCTGTAGAATAATTATAGATTTATAGAAGTTGCAAAAATGGTACGAAGATGTCCTGCGTGCCCTTCACCCACTTTTCCTCGATACTAAACTCTCCGATGCTGTTTGCTTGCCTTTCTTTTCTTTCCTTCTTCTCTTTCTTTTCTTCCTTTTTTGTCCTTCTTTTCTTCTTTCTTCTTTATGTGCTTCACAATCCATGTATATTACTTGGATAACAAGGAAGAGAGATTATTAAGAAGAATTTTTACAATATAAATTATGAGAGCACAAGGCGGTTATCCTCCCTCCCTTGCGTGTACAAGGAGGAAGGAATGTTGTGGTCCAGCTGAGGCCTCATAGTCTCGCTCCACCCTGGGGCTGGAGTGTCTGCTGCAACGTCAGGGCAGCGGCAGAGTTCTTAGCTTTGTTCACGCATGGTCAGAGTCTATTCTGTGCTGAGTCCAAGGCTGTCTCGCCCTTCGATGTGTCTGCAGCTCTCTGGCTTCTTGTGCTCCTTAGTAGGAAATAGCATTGTGTTGCATGTCTCGGTCCTGTGTGTCAAGGTCCCCACCAAGGTCCTCACCCCTATAGTGGCCAGTGCTCCATCACCAGGGCAGAGGAGAGCTGCTCTTAATCCCTCTCAATGGGTTTATTCACTTTCATCCTGGGCTTCAGACTGAAAACAGACACTTCCTAGATACTTTCTGTGCAACACATTGAAAAGTCACCTCCTCTTGTGCTCCCAAGAGCTCAGGAGGAAACCCCTGGCCTTCCAGCTGAATCACTGCAGGGGTGGCACTGTGGGGAACACAAGAGAGACAGCAAGTGGCAGTTTGCATTTTCCTCCTGTCCATAGCTATTAAGAATATTAGGCCAGGTGAAGTGGCTCATGCCTGTAATCCCAGCACCTTAAGAGGACGAGGCAGGAGGATTGCTTAAGTCCAGGATTTCAAGCCCAGCCTGAGCAACATAGCAAAACCCCGTCTCTACAAAAAATTCAAAAATCCGAATCAGCATATGGATTTCTCTTCATTCTCTTTCTATAGCCTGTTCTTTTCACTGTATCATTCTTCATTTGAAATTTGAAATTTGAAAAATTTGACTCTGACTACGTGTGAGCAAAGCTAAGAACGCTGCCGCTGCCCTGACATTGCAGCAGACACTCCAGCCCCAGGGTGGAGTGAGGCTATGAGGCCTCAGCTGGACCACAACATTCCTTCCTCCTTGTACACGCGAGGGAGGGGGAATAACCGCCTTGTGCTCTCACGGGCATGGTGGCACGCACCTGTGTCCCAGCTACTCAGGAGACTGAGATGGGAGAATCACTTGAACCCAGGAAGCAGAAGGTGCAGTGAACAGTGATTTTGCCACTGCACTCCAGCCTGGGCAACACAGTGAGACCCTCTCTCAAAAAAAAAAAAAATATATATATGTATATTAATACCAGTCCTGCCTGTTAAGAAATTCAGGATGTTCTTATTGTTCTGTCTTATGTTTTTCTATTTTTCCTGTCTTTGATTTAAGATCCTGGAGTAAATTCTCAGAGAGTGTCCAATAATCCTCTTTTCAAAAAGTTACTCAGAGCAAGACAGATAACACCCCTGAGATATCAGAGCATGTGACAGGCCTGAGGAGGACACCTGGGCCCTGCCATGTCACAACGCCATGTTGTTGCTAACACTGGCCCCAAGCTGCACCACTGAGGAGTGAGTTGGAACTTTGCTCCATGAGACTCATTGGGCCACAGCCTTAAGAAGCTGAGGCTTCCCCAGGACCTCCCTCCTACATAGTAAAAATTGATTTGCAGAAAGGAATAGAGAAAAAAAAGAGTTCTTAATTCTATCGTAAAATGCTGTTAAGTGACTATATATGTAATGTGATGAACTAGCTGAGATTTTACAAAACTAACTGGTTTGCTATAGGGAAGCGTCCAGCAGAATATCCAGCATATGACGGGAGAAAGCCTGGCCTCTTGGCCGAAAGTTGCTAGTTTGGAGTCAGATCCTCTTGGAAAGTCAGGTGCAGTGGCTCACACCTGTAATCCTAGCACTTCAGGAGGCCAAGGTGGGAGGATGGTGTGAGCCCAGGAGTTTGAGACCAGCCTGGGCAACATAGTGAAACCCTGTCTCTACAAAAAATCTAAAAAATTAGCTGGGCATGGTGGCATGTGCCTATAGGCCCAGCTACAACGGGAGGCTGAGGCAGGAGGATCGCTTGAGCCCAGGAGGTCAAGGCAGCAGTGAGCCGTGTTCATCACTGCACTCCAACCTAGGTGGCAGATTGAGATCCTGTGTCAAAGCAAAAAACAAAAAAACAACAACAAATACTCTTGGATGTAAATCCCAGCTTCAGGATTAAACAGCTGTGTGACCTTGGAAGCAGTAGCTAAATTTCCTCATCCATAAAATGAAGCTTACAGGAATGCTTAATAAATGAATTGTAAGGAGCAAGTAAGATGCAGCATATACTCTACTTAATACTCTGGTACACATCAGGAACTCAAAAATATTAGCTGTTATCATTTGAATAAAAGAATGCTAATAATAAAGATAAAAGATAAAAACAAAATCATAGAGAAAAGCTTCTCCGCCCTGAATCAGCCTCTAAGTAGTTATTGTTCTTGGCCACCAGCGGGTTGGCCAGAAGCAAGGTATTTTTAGCTGTAGGCATGAGGCAGAACTCACCCAGGGCAGAAGCAAAGTACAACAGGGCATTCCAGCTTTCTAGGCTGGAATTATTCACTCTTGCTTGATAAAAAGCAACCTGCAGTTGTGCCTGCCTTTTCCATATCAGTGTGCTCCTGAGAAATTGCAGAGAAGTCAAACTTTATACGTTATCTTATTTTAATATAAATGAATAAGGGAAGGTTTCTTTTTGATAGATCCTTTACCATTTGCCTATATATATATATATATATATATATATATATATTTTTTTTTTTTTTTTGTGAGACGGAGTCTCGCTCTGTCGCCCAGGCTGGAGTGCAGTGGCACGATCTCGGCTCTTTTATATTATAAATTCTTGTCATTTTGTTAAATGCAGCTGATTGTTTAATCAGTTTCTTTAAAACAGGACATCCTGAAAGATTTTTAAATTGCCACTCCATTGACAGCATTTTTATAGATGAAACAGAGTGAGAAAAATCATCATCTTACCAGCTAGCCCCGGTACTCTTAGGGAGGAAACTATCTTTGTTCAGGAAAATACCTTCATAAACCACTTCAAATGGAAATAAAACCCTGAAAATTCAACTGAATAAAATAAATAGCCAAATTTCACAGCACTAGAAATAAGCAGGTATTTGGGGCAGAGTGGGAAGACTAGAATTGTTGAGCAACTCAGTGCAGTAGGAAAGGACTTTTGAAAACTGGATGGTGGTTACTTTTATATGTCAGCTTGCCTGGGACACGGTGCCCAGTTATGTGGTCTAAATTACTCTAGCTGTTTCTGTGAGGGTGTTTTTGGATAAAATGAACATTTTAATATGCAAACTTTGAGTAAAGCACACTGCCTTCCATAATGTGGGTGGGTCTTATCCAATCAGTTGGAGGCCTGAATTGAAGGAAAGGTTGACCTCCCTTGAGCAAGAGGGAATTCCACCGCAGAGAGCCTTCGGCCTGGCACCACAGCATCAGCTCTTCCCTCGCTCTCCAGCCTGGCAGGCTTCAGAGTTGAACTGTATATTTTGGACTTGCCAGCCCCCATAAGCGTGTGAGCCAATTCCTTAAAATAGGTCTTCCTCTATATAAGCACACATCATATTAGTTCTGTTTCTCTGGAAAATCCTAATACAACCAGGATGTCTAATATGAAATATGAAGCTTTGTTGCTGTGAAGTGCGTTTCCACTCCTTTTTCTCAAACACATTCCCTCTGCATCCCAACCGTATACCTCATGCAAGTGGTTGTGTGTGTATTCGTGCATGTACATGTGTTCACACGCACGTGTGTGTGTGTGTGTGTGTGTGTGTGTGTGTGTGTGTGTGTAAACCAAAGGAATGGGCTAAGTTTCATGTCTGGGTTGTCATAGAATAGAACCAAAATAGCACCTAGCAGATGGCAATACAGTCCACAACCTGAGTGAGTTTAAGAGAACCAGGAATGTGGAGCTAGACACCACCATGAGAAAGAGCCCTTCCTCTGCCCCCGCAAGGAATCTGCACAGCTTTCGGGCAACCAACAGGTTTCCACAACATTCAGGCCAAACTCAAGGAGCTCTTAAGAGACAGAGGGACTGATCTGGACATCTGAGTTCCATAAAAACCAAAACTTTTTTTTCTTTTAAATTCACAGACTATACATTAAGCATTTTCAGTTAACTTCCTCAGAAGCAGACCCAGGTGGTAAACTTCACTAGTGACCACAGCTTGCTTCTGATTATTCATACTCTCCTCTGAGATTAAGGAAACCTTCACACCACCAAATAAACCAAAACAAACAAAATAAAACCCTAAGAGAGGCAATGTGTGAAGAGAATGAGTTGATGCAACTGGTTTCTGTAGAAAGGCAAATGTGGAAAATGCCTCCCAGTGTGGCCCCGGGTGCCCCAAGACTAACGCTGCATCACCGCTGGGTCAGGAGTGCTCTCCCTCCTGGACAGTGAAGGAAGGACGGGGGAAGGAGAGGAAGGGCCATCTTAAGGCACTGCTGGCGTGGGGGCCACCCATGACAGCACTGTCATGGTAGTCCATTCCCTGTGGTTAGTAGAAAGAACTAAGATCCTTAAGATGACACACAATCACAGAAATGCCTGAACTAACTAAAAATACTGATCTGAATCTAAATTCTTGGTGCCAAGGAGATGGATAAAGATCAAGAGGGGTTTCAAATTTATGTGTCTTAGGTGAGGAAAAAAAGGCTAATTTGGGAACTGGGCACTGCCCTTTAAGCCAATGGCATCAGATCCTTGGATCAGTGTCTTAGGTATATGTTCAAACTGGTGGCCTCTTAGAGTCACTAGGAAACACAAGTAGCATTGACAGTGTTTGGTGCTGTCATTCAAACACTTGCCCTCCTTCATACAGCTTGTCTTGTCATTCTGTCAATCAGAATGTTTAAGGGAAGCATAATATTGTTTTTAACTGCCTGAAAAAAATCTAAACACCTAACATTATTTTCTTTCTAAGCCCTGTTACATAGTATAGGTCTATATGTGATGCAGATGCCAAATGAAAGAAATGTGAGATGCATGATTTATTTTTAAAACAAAAATCAACACATTCCCAGCATGAAATAGAAAGGTCACAACCAATAAAACCATCTAATCAGCCTCATTAGTATGTTCCTTTGACCACATTTCTCTTATTCAACAGAGCGTGTCTCCTCTGAAGAACCAGGAGATTTCACAATAACACATGCAAAGACCAAAGAAGGAATCTGTGTGATGTGGCCAGCACCCATCAGACCATGGGGCACTTGCCCCAGGGGGAGAAGAAGAGACAAATATTTGAAGGGTAGCATCAATCTTCTGACAAATGCACATATCTGTAAAGCCTAGTAAACTGGCAAAAAAGACACGTCTGCATGCAACTACCAGAAATCTTACTGAGCTCCAAATGAAGGGCTCATTCTGATCCTCAGGGATTTGAAGCAGGATGTTTTACAAGAGCCTATTTAACTTTCGCTGCAGTTGATCTTGGAAAGAGAGAGGTTCTAGCCCCTGCCTCAGCAGAAGCAGACCTCTGCTTGGCATCAATGAAAGGTCCTGGGCCCAAGATTCCATAAGCAACAGGAAGTCTCAAAAGAGTCAATAGATTTTTATGATCTCAAGTTTGTCTTGAATGAAACACAATGTTTTGTGACTTACGGATTCCTACCAAATCTAGATGAAAATCTTCCCTCAAGGGATTACTAATGTCTTTCCTCTGTGTCCTTGGCCACTGCTTCTCTTTCTCCTTTATGCTCCTTCCTCTTCCTCCATCTTGTGTCAAGTGCTGGACTGTCCCTGGGCTCAGTTATAGGGAGTCTCTTCTGTCTACATTCTGTCCCTAGGTAGTCCCATCCAGTCCCAAGGCTGTAAATATCATCTCTATATTGTCAACTCTCACAGGGAAATTGTCACACCAGAGCTGTCCTCTGAGTATCCAACAGCCAACTGGACACATCCACGTGATCTACTGCTTCACATGTGCAACGTGGACCTCTCAACTTCCCCCCAGATCCATTTTACTATTAGTAAATGGCGTCAACATTTATTCCACTGCTCAAACTAAGCCTAGCAGCCATCCTGAATTCCTCCCTTTATCTCCTTCCCCTCTTTCAGTGCATCATCCTGCTTCCACTTAGAATGCGTAAGAGAGCATAGCTCCCTGAAAAATGAGAAAATGGCTGATCTCTACAAAACCATCACTTTTCTTCGAACCCATGAAATAGCTGAGGTCATAAGAGATACTGAATTCCACTCCCCCTGGAAGCTAAACTGAATATCAAAGAGTGACAAACCCTGTGAGGACAGATGAGACTCAAATATTGCTTCACCTTTGACAGAGCAAGAAAGGAGGAGGTGGCTACCATACACATGGGAAGACAGAAATTATCTAAAATTTTAACGTATTCTTAAAAGCTAGTGTGGGTTAGAACATCAGTTTGGAATAGGTGGGATCACCAGACACATGGGGAGTTTGTAACCACTTGCAAGCTCTTTCCACTGGCTTCTACCAGGTGCTCATGAGAAAGACTAGGGAAGGGGCATGGGGCCAGAAAGAAAGATTATCTGAGTGCTACAGGTGTGGCTGAAGCCAAATTAAAAGCCCAGGACTGTCAGATTGGATTAAAAATACAAGACCCACGTATACGCTGTTTGTAAGAAACCCACTTTAAAAATAGAAACACAGATGGGTCAAAAGTAAAAGAATGATAGGCCAGGTGCAGTGACTCACACTTGTAATCTCAGCACTTTGGGAGGCTGATGAAGGCAGATCACCTGAGGTCAGGAGTTCGAGACCAGCCTGGCCAACATGGTGAAACCCTGTCTCTACTAAAAATACAAAAATTAGCCAGGCGTGGGGGCAGACGCCTGTAATCCCAGCTACTCAGAAGGCTGAGGCAAGAGAATCGCTTGAACCCAGGAGGCAGAGGTTGCAGTGAGCCAAGGTTGCACCATTGCACTGCAGCCTGGAGACAAGAGGGAGACTTTGTCTCTAAATAAATAAATAAATGGAAAAAAGATACACTATGAAATAATCAGTAATTATGAAATTACTAATAAAATAAAACTGAAATGGTTGTATTAATGCCAAACTAGATGTCAGAAAAAAGGAATATTGCCATGGATAAACAGAGACATTACATAGTGACAAAGTGGTCACTTCATCAGAATGACATAATAATCCTACATGTACATGTACTTAACAGAGCTTCAGAATACATGAAGCATAACTGAACAAAAAAGAAATAGACAAATATACAATTATAATTGGAGATTTTAACACTCTTCTCTCAATAATTTTTATATATCTTTATTGTACTATGTATTCAAGGTATACAACATGATATTTTGATATATTCATACATACTGAAATGGTCTACAGTCCAGCATATTAATACATCCATCATTTCACACATTTACTTGTGTGTGTGGTAAGAACACCTAAAATCTATTCTCAGCAAACCTCCAGCATACGATACAATCTTATTAACTGTAATCCTCATGCTGTCCATTAGATTAGGAGTCCTCAATCCTCAGGCTATGGACCAGCACCGGTCCATGGCCTGTTAGGAACCGGACCACACAGGAGAAGGTGAGCAGTGGGTGAGCAAGTGAAGCTTCATCTATATTTACAGCTGCTCCCCATCACTCAGATTACCACCTGAGCATCACCTCCTGTCAGATCAGTGGTGGCATTAGATTCCCATAGGGAAGCAAACCCTATTGTGCATGCAAGGGACCTAGGTTGCACACTCCTTATGAGAATCTAATGCCTGATGATCTGAGGTGGAACTGTTTCATCCTGAAACCATCTCTCCCCCTGCCCACCACCACCACCACCACCCCTCTCCAGTCCATAGAAAAATTGTCTTCCACAAAACTGGCCCCTGGTGCCAAACATGTTGGGGACCACTGCTTTAGATCACTAGACTTATTCACCCTACTGGACTGCAATTTTGTACCCTTTGACCTACATCTCCCCATTTCCTCCCTTCCCTGGCCCCGGTAACTATTATTCTATTCTATTTCTGGGTATTTGATTTGACTTGTTTTTTTTAGATTCTGCATATAAGTAAGATCATGCAGTATTTTCTTTTCTGTGTCTGGCTTATTTCACTTTGTGCAATTTCCTTCAGGTTCATCCATGTTGTCACAAATGACAAGATCTCCTTTTTTTTTGAAAACGGAGTTTCACTCTTTCATGCAGGCTAGAGTGCAATGGCATGATCTTGATTCACTGCCACCTCTGCTCCCTGAGTTCAAGCGATTCTCCTGCCTCAGCCTCCTCAGTAGCTGGACTTACAGGAGCACACCACAACACCCAGCTAATTTTTGTATTTTTAGTAGAGACAGGGTTTCACCATGTTGGCCAGGCTGGTCTCGAACCCCTGACCTCAGGTGATCCACCTGCCTCGGCCTCCCAAAGTGCTGGGATTATAGGCATGAGCCACTGTGCCCAGCTGATCTCCTTCCTTTTTAAGGCTGAATGCTATTCCATTGTTGTGTGTGTGTGTGTGTCTGTGTCACAATTTCTTTAGCCAGTCATTTGCTAGTGGATATTTAGGTTGTTTCCATATCTTGGCTATTGTGAATAATGCTGCAATGAACATGGTAGTGTGGATATCTCAGCCAGGTACTGATTTCCTTTACATGTATACCCGGTAGTGGGATTACTGGATCATACGATAGTTCCATTTGTAGTTCTATTTGTAATGTTTTCATGATGGCTGTACCAATCTGAACTTCCACCAACGGTCTACAAGATTCCCTTTCCTCCACATTCTTTCCAACACTTGTTATCTCTTGTCTTTCTGATAATAGCCATCTTAACAGGTGCGGATGCTCTCATTGTGGTTTTGATTTCTATTTTCCTGATGATTAGTGATGTTGACATTGAGCATCTCTTCATATATGTTGGCCTCCCTCAATAAAGTAGATGGAAAATCAGTATGACGATAGCAACCAGTGCTATTAAACAAATTGGCCTAATTGACATTTACAGAACACTCTAACCAACAATAGCTGAACACACACTCACTTGACATGCTTATGAAATCTCATCAAAATAGACCACATTCTAGGTCATAAAACATGCCTCAATAATTTTTTTAAAATTACAATTGGTCAGGAGTGGTGGCTCACCCCTGTAATCCCAGCACTTTGGGAGGCCAAGGCAGGCAGATCACCTGAACTTAGGAGTTCGAGACCAGCCTGGCTAAGAGGTGAAACCCCATGTCTACTAAAAATACAAAAATTGCCGGGCATAGTGGCTCATGCCTGTAATCCCAGCTACTGAGGAGGCTGAGACCGGAGAATCGCTTAAACCCAGGAGATGGAGGTTGCAGCTAGCTGGGATTGTGCCACCGCACTCCAACCTGGGTGGCAGAGTGAGACTCCATCTCAAAATAAAAGAAAAAATTAAAAATTAAAATCATATAAAACTCTGTTCTCTGACCACAGCTGATTAAAATTAGAAATCAATAATAGGAGAGTATCTAGAAAAGTATCTAAATATTTTATATTAAACAGCACCCTTCTAAATAATTCTTGGTTAAAAAGGAACTCACAAGATATATTATAAAATATTTTTAAGAAGATGAAAACAAATAACATATCAAAATTGGAGGGATATAGCTACAGCAGTTCCTAGAGGGAAATATATAACATTAATGCTTATGTTAAAACATAAGAATGGTCTCAAATCAACAATCTAAGCTTCAACCTTAGGAAATGAGAGAAAGAAAAGCAAATCAAACCCAAGCAAGCAGAGGGAAGAAAATAATAGGGATAAGAGTATAAATCAGGTAAACTGAAAACAAGTAGAGATAATCAATGAAATAGCAACTAGCTTTTTGAGATGGTGGACAAAATGTATAAACCTTGAACCGATGTAATTGAGAAAAAAACAGAGAGAAGACACAAACTACCAATTTCAGGAATGAAAGGAGGGGAATCACTAGAGATCTTATAGATATTAAAAGATTAAAAGATTATAAAATTAATAACAAAAAGTCTGATAAAAGATAAAATAGATTCAGTTCTTGAAAGATACAAACTAGAAAGCTCACTCAAGAAGAGTAGATGACTGGAATAGTCCTATATGTATAAAAGAATTGGAATTTGCCATTAAAATTTTGCTTACAAAGGAAAGTCCAGATCCAGATGTGCCACTGGTAAATTCTGGCAAATATTGAAGAAAGAAATCATTGCAACTGTGCACAAACTCTTGCAGAAAATGGAAGTGGAAGGAATATTTCCCAAACTGTTTGATGGAGTCAGCATTCCCCTAATACCAACCTAGACAAAGGCATTAAAGAAAAAACTACAAATCAACAACTGAAAACAATTCAAATGTCATTAACTGGTGAATGAATAAACAAATTGTGCCATACTATCAAATGGAATACCACTCAGCAGCCAAAAGGAACAAACATGCGACAATGTGGGTAGAAAGCATTATGCCAAGTGCAAGAAGTCAGACATAAAAGGTAACATTCTGTATGATTTCGTTTATATGACTTTCTGGAAAAGGCAAAACGAAGACATCAGATTAGGTTGCTGGGGTTAGATGGAGAAAAGGGGATGGACTACATAAAGATCACAAAAGGACTTTTTGTGGTGATTGAAATATTGTATGTCTTGGTTGTGATGATATTACATGCATACATTTGTTAAACTCATCAGACCACACACCTCAAAAGGGTGACTTTTACTGTACTGCACGTGAATTATTCCTCAATTAGCCTGACTTAGAAAACCTCTCAAAAAAAAAAAATCAAAAAAAGTAGGGGGTGAAGAAAATCTCTCCAGGGAATTCCCACTGTTTTCAGGAAAAATCTAAACCCCTTGCTGCAGTCTATTAGAATCTATTCTTTGCATGTTTCTCCAGCTTCATGCTTTTCAAGAGCATTTAATGAGATGAGGAAAAAAATCTCGTAATAGAATATTAAGTGAAAAATGATGTATGCAAATCAGCTTTTACAGTGGGATATCAACTTTGTATGGGATGTACACCACATGCACAGAGAAATACCTATTGGTAGGAAACATACCAAAAGAATAGCTTCCTTTGGGAAGTACACTTCGTGATTTTTATTATCCTCTTGTGCTTTTGCTTTTGTGTGTTTTCCAAATTTTGCAATGAATTTAATAATAAAATATTAATTTCATTTATTTATTATTATTACTACTTCTACTGTTATTATTATCTTTTGATCATGGCCTTGGCTTTTAGTGGAATGGCCCATAATCTTTAGCTCTTTCTCTCCTGGGGCTTCTCTTCCCTCCCCTTTTCTCTGATTCTTTCCCACTAGCCCCCACCCTCACCTCCCTTCCCCAAAAGCTTCTGGAGCTCCAGGGCAAACACTGAAGACATCTTGGTGTTTAAATTGATGTGCTTTTAAGGTTGACATTTCTAGGAACTCCACAGGGGGCAGGCAGGGAGCAGGGGTGTGGATGTGGGTTCTGGCCTGGCAGAGGGAGTTGCAACCTGCCACGCTGGGGATCTTTGTAGGTAACAGATTGGGGAATAATGAGGTCAAAGTGGAACCTTGACCAATACCATGAAGTTACTTTGTGTATCTTGTATTTGTTTTATAATCAATGTCTTAAAAGAATAATATTTTTTGGAATATGTGACTTTGTAAGAGAAGTTGCAATGGAGTTTTTTTTTTTGCTATCTTCCAACACCTAGAACAATGCCTGCACCTAGCTTCTGATCAATAAATACTTGTTGAATGCAATGGATGGATGAACAAATAAACAAATAAATGAATGACAGTGGAGGCAGTAGGCAGAAACTAGACCCAGGGAGGTTGAGGCATGAACAACAGTTGAGGAAGTTGACATAGGAAATGGGGATCATTGTTCAAAAAGACTTTCCAAAGGAGAAGAGAGATTGGCTAGTAGCTAAAGAAGGACAGAGAACCAAGCGAAGTTTTGGCTTGTTTTTGGTTGATTTGTTTAGGATAGGCGGGTCTTCATCATGTTCATAATCTGAGGAGAATGAGCCAGCAGAGAAAGATCAGAAATTATGAGAGAGGCGATTACTGATGAAGTAGGGTCCCAGGGGATGGCAGGAAAAGAGGTGGAAAGCTTGGTAAGAGTGTTGATAGCAGGAGAGGCTCCCCAGCCTCTTCAGACCGGAGATCAGTGCAGACTCACAGGAGCCAGGAGGGGATGGCAGAGGGGATTTGACAAATTGTTTAGGTGAAGTAGAAGGTGAGGGCATCTGCTAAGAGGACTGAGTCAGTAATGAACAAAGAACTGATAAGACCAAAGAGAGAGCTTAACAAAGAGAAGCCAAAAAACTGAATGGGGCCAGGCGCGGTGGCTCACGCCTGTAATCCCTGCACTTTGGGAGGCCAAGGAGGGTGGATCACCTGAGGAGTTCAAGACCAGCCTGGCCAACATGGGTGAGACCCTGTCTCTACTAAAAGTACAAAAAATTAGCCAAGCGTGGTGGTGGGCACCTGTAATCCCAGCTACTTGGGAGGCTGAGGCAGGAGAATCGCTTGAACCCAGGAGGCGGAGGTTGCAGAGAGCCAAGATCACACCACTGCACCCCAGCCTGGGCAACAAGAGTGAAACTCCATCTCAAAAACAAAAAACAAAAAACTGAATGGCAGCACAGAGGGCCCAGCTGAGCCTAGAAGTGTGAATTTGTGGCCACCCCATTTGACAAAGCTGTGTGGGCTTTTCCAAGAGTTCACTACCACCTGAAGGTAGGTGGGTTAGGGTGGCATTGATTCCAGGCTGGAAGTTTGCAAGAGGCATAGAGACAAGAGGCTGGAGAGCAGGGGATACTGCAGACGAAATTCAAGATGTGCTTCTGAGAATCCAGCTCACAGGCTGGTTGCCGGACCACCAAAGTCCTTACCAGGGTGATGTCTAGGAAACTTTGTTCCTGTGTCTCCTGTGAATTCAAAGATAACTCAAATCAACAGATGTGTCCAATGATACTGAGAAACCGTTACTTTTCCTTTAGTCTTTGATTCATTACGGTTAAATTTAATCCTAATTCTCCAATAATATTGGCTACCAACTTGCTGCTGCCCTGTTATGAAATATGAATATGACTCATCTGAACTTGAGTTTCACTTCTTGACATATGTACCAATCAAAATAATGAGAAAAACAGCAAGTCAAATTCCTTTCTAATAAGCATTTGTGAGCTCTTAATTAGTATATAAGGTGAGGTGGTCCAAAAAAGAAGGCCTTGTTATATCTGGTGAAGTTGGTAACGCCTAAGAGACTACTTCTTACAATTAACAACAAATCAGAGATAGTCTGGCACAGTAAAAAGAAAACAGCATTAGTAATCAGACAACTTGGATATTAGATTCAGTTCTATAATTAACAGGCTGCACAACCTTGAGAAAATCACCCACTGAACTAGTTTCCTGATATACAAAACAAAAGGATCAAGCAAGAGGTTGGGTGAAATTCCTTCCAATTTTATAGATTTATATTTTCGGGATCTGTATAAAATTTTGGACCCCCATCAGTACATGACTTATAACAGATGCTTCACAGATGGCATTGAACCAAACAGAGGTGAACATGAGGAAATCAAATAGAAAACACAGAGTTTTCTTCTGATAAAGTCATGGCCAAACCCGTGCACACATGTAATGCTAGAAACAATCTGAAAGGTAGTCACCAGTGGCCGGGCGCGGTGGCTCAAGCCTGTAATCCCAGCACTTTGGGAGGCCAAGGCGGGCGAATCACAAGGTCAGGAGATAGAGACCATCCTGGCTAACATGGTGAAACCCCATCTCTACTAAAAATACAAAAAAAATTAGCCAGGCGTGATGGCGGGCGCCTGTAGTCCCAGCTACGCAGGAGGCTGAGGCAGGAGAATGGCGTGAACCCGGCAGGCAGAGCTTGCAGTGAGCCGTGATCGTGCCACTGCACTCCAGCCTGGGCGACAGAGCAAGACTCCGTCTCAAAAAAAAAAAAAAGGTAATCACCAGCCTCTCTCTCGCTCTCTCTCTGCCTTTATTATATTTTCAATATAATAAAAAATATATTTTTACATATAAATAAAAACAATGTATATTTTATATATTATTCAATATACATTTATTAAAATACATTAAAATAATATTTATATATGAATAAATAATATAATAAAAATATATATTTGTATATAAAATATACATTATTTTTAGAAATAAATAATTGTGTAAATAAGTATACACAATTATTTATTTATCAAATATCAGTTAAAAATTTTTAAAAATATGTTTTATTTCCCTCAGTTGTAACTTGATGCGTGCTCATGGTAAAAAAAAGAATTTGAGACTCAAGAGTAGAGCAATTTTCCTAGAAGCTCCATTGACTAAAGGCTTTGCCCCTAAAATCCCTGAATCCTAGAGAATAGAGTTAATCCTCCCTGTACTTGAAAGAAGTAATAGAAAGGAAAGTAGAAAGCCATTCATTAATCAGAATCTTTGTCATAGCCAAGCTTATGAACAGGTTCAAAATGGGCTGTATCAGTGAGAGTTGCTCAAAGAAGCAGAACCAAGGAAGTGACTTACACAATTGTGGATCTGATGTCTTAGCATGTTCTGCTGCTATAACAAAATACCATAGACTACACAGCTTAGAAAAAATGCTGGTTTATTTGACAAATTTTTACCCAGGTAAAGTAAAATTAACCTGCCCCTTTGCAAGAAAGATAAAATTAGTCGATTAAGATATGGAGAAAATGTAATTTCCAGTTTAGTTAAATCCAAAGGTGTAAGCTGAAGATACTCTGATTAAACTTCAAGTCCACTCTTGGTGTTTGAACTGTGCCACTGCCTCTTTGTGGAAGTGCTTCAGAATTTTATTGTTACTCTTATCGTTAGTGCCAAATACTGGTGTGATATTGCTTATATGGGTCATAACCATCATTTTAAAACTTCTTATTTTTTTGTTTTGTTTTTATTTTTTTGAGACAAGGTCTCTCTCTGTCACCCAGGCTAGAGTGCAGTGGTGCAATCACAGCTCACTGCAGCCTTGACTTCCTGGGCTCAAGTAATCCTCCCACCTCAGCCCCTGCAGGGACTACAGGCGTGCGCCACCACACCTGGCTAATTTTTTTTTTTTTTTAAGAGACAGAGTTTTGCCATGTTGCCCAGGCTGGTCTAAAACTCCTGGGCTCAAGCGATCCTCTGGCCTTGGCCTCCCAAAATGCTGGCATTACAGGCATGAGCCACCATGCCCGGCCAAAACTTCAATTCCAGACTCAGCGCATGTCTGCTTGCCTACCTTGCTACCCTGTGTGTCCCTGAAGAAAAGTGTCTGGAACAGCCAGCTCAGAGAACGGCACATGAAGGCTATCAGTGCCTATGTGTAGAATTGAACTGAATTTCTACATCATTGTACACAGATGGAATGTATCTAAAGACTAAAGAACGAACTAAAATCAATTAAAAATCATTTATTAGATCTGTCGTCTGAAACCTTTTTAGAAAGAACTAAAATGTAAATTAAAAAAATAAATGTTATTTGCACTTCTATTTTTGACATGAATCATCATTATAATGAAAGTCTTCTGCCTTCTTCAGAAGTATGAATAACAGCTGCTAAATCTTTCCATCAATATTTTCACATTGCAACAAAAGCAAGCAGGATCTGGGGGTTTGTTTCATGCAAAAATACCTTTCACTATATCAGCTAAACTAAAATCTACTCGTGAATTTGTTAGCAAGTCTTTCCTGTTGTGGATATTACCTTTGTTTGGTTTTTAACCATATTCTTCATTCATCCAAAAGTATTTACGAGGGCAGGACAAGTGTTTGCTGATGACTGCAGGAGGCCAGGTGCTATGGGCAGAGAAATGGACAGGAAGAATCTCACTCATTCAGACACACGTGGGGCCAGTTTACCACACTATGAAAGCAGTACATCACAGTGGTTAAAAGCCCTGGCTTTGGAATCAGGAAGATTTGAATTTGAATCGCAGCTCTGCCACTCATGCTATGTGAGCTGGGGCAAGTTACTTAACCTCTCTGAATCCCATCTGCAATATCAATATCATATTTACATTTTCCTCCCAGGGCTGGTGAAAGATTAAATAAGATGGATATAAAGCATTTCGCATCCTACTAAAAAAAGGTTTAATAGAAGATAGCTGTTATTAAATACTTAATGAAGGGAAAAGTCTGAATTGTGAAATTTGTATTATGGATTTGTTACTTTTATATACATTTAATAACAAGTACACATGCTGACCAATATCATAATTTTTAACATAATTATCAATAGATGTTTCTTGAAACCCGGAGAAAGGAGGAGGTAAGTAATTATTTAGCTGAATAAAGTGGTATTAATATAGCCTAGTAAAAGACTTGAAATAATCGTCTTAAATGATTTAGGTAAAAAATGATTTAAATTTGCATGTTGTTTCTGTGTTAGCTAGAGCTTAAAAGTACTTGAAAGAAAAATTTGCTGAGTGTTTTATTTACAATTTCCTTTCACTATTAAAATTTTATGACAACTCATTTGATTAGAGGTAGTACAAAACTAAATTCTAGCCAGTACTAGTGTGAATGGCACAAGATTTAAAACCAGCAGAATCCAAGTGGATGTGGTTTTTCTCCTTATGTGCGTTCCTGTGTGTGTAGCATGACATTTATACCCAGCCCACCCAGAGACCAAAACAAAGTGCTCATAGGAGAACCAAGCATCTTGGGGTCAGTCACTTTTAATCAAATTAATGTAAACTTAGCAGAACAAAACCTTCTCTACTAGATAAAAGCTGTTGGGCCTGTGGGCTACTTGGGTTAGAAACATTCTTCAACCTTTTTATAACCGTAGTATAGAACTATGTTTTTATTCCCCTCCCAATAATTCTGGGCATATCTTTGGGTAAGGCACTTATTCTCACGAAGTAGTATCCTGGAGAAAATATCTCCTATTTAGGGTTCAGGAAATAGATCTTTTTTAAAATTCTGGGTTACCACTGAGTACAGACTGTGGGAGAGGAATGACACGACCCCACGCCGTTTACTTTGTCTGTCCTTGGCTGTGGCTCCTCCTTTTGATGGAGTCAGTAATTAGGAATCCAAGTCGGCGCAGAGTTCAGCATTCATGAGGGTTTGGGCGGGCAGCGGCATGGAGTACCCAGGGATTCCAACATATTCTCATGACTGAGACACTTTGAGGGAGACTGACTGGGTAACAGAGAACAGCCCTGACCTTTCAACCCGATGAATTCAAATGCAATTTGTCATCCAATGTAAAATGAATCTGACCATGTGTAATCTCGTAGGATGGAGAGGCCTTGTCCTGGAAAAACTCCAGAACATGAAAGAGGGGCATTGAAAAATAAAACCCACCAAATGGTTAAGGGCACACATCGATATGCCAATAACAAATTCCTTTTTCCAAAATAATGAACAGCCCTGTGATTCCTTGGGCAGGGTAGACACCATGAACACACACAGGAGTCGAAGTGGGGAGTTGCTGCTCTTTTTTTCTCTCCTTGGAATTTGAAATACGTTTTTATATTTGCTTTTCACTCTCTCCTTTTTAACGTTTAAAATTAAGCCATCCTGTGCTGGTTATTGTGTTCTGCTCCTCTTTGTAACCACCAAAGAAGAAAGGTTGAATTGTTACTGTCTCTCTCTTATTTCTGAAACTGCTTTCTCCGGGGACCTTTCTGAATGGATCAGGGCCTGGATCAGGGCAGGATAGAACACACCCTCTGGGAGAGGCTCAGAGAGCCAAACCTGAGATCAAAACACCCAATCTCTCAAACTCTCTGAGGAAGTGTCCTGGTAGTTCTAGGACCTACTCTGTTTTTTCCACCTGGGGAGCTTTCAGTTGCCTTAGCATTATTTCAAAGAGTATTTTCAAAGTAAATCTCCTGGAGCTGGGTGCAGGGGCACATGCCTATAGACCCAGTTTGGACTGCTTGAGCCAAGCAGTAAGTTATCAAGGCCACAGTGAGCTATGATTGCACCACTACATTCCAGCCTGGGTGACAGAGTGAAACCCAAACTCTGACCCACTCCCACTCCCACAAAAAAAGTAACTCTATTTTCTGCTGTTGTTTCTAGTATGCTTAAGCGTCACCATTAATTGGGTAGCAGTTATAAAGGCTGGAATGGCCTGCAAGCCCTGTGAATTATGGCATGCATTGTTCCTTTGGCATTTGAATTTCATCATTAATGTCCATTTGAAAGCTTACAATTATGAAATAGAGTGATCTTGTAAATAACTACAAATAATTCACCATGTGTGAGCACAAGCACACACTTATTCCTAGAAGTCATTTGGTCGATAAGAGTAAAGAAACAAAAACTTCTACAGCTTTAACCTCTGTCCTCTCTGTTTTCTCTTGAAGTGTTTTTGAGTTTCTTCCCTTGCAAGATCAACAAAATATTCAAGTCTGGGGGAGGGGAGAGGCTGAAGACAAGTGGGTTGAAGGGTACAAACATACAGTTAGATAGAAGGGATACATTCAATGTCTGAGAGCAGAGTAGGGTGACTATAGTTAAGAAAAATGTTTCATACTCGGATGATGGATACCCTAAATACCCTGAGTTGATCACTATGCATTATATACATGTAACACAATTTCACATGTACCCCATTAATTTGTATAAATTTTTTTTAAAATTCAAAGGTCTCACCCCAACCTGTCAGAGACATTTCTTAAGCCACAGTAAGTTATCATCAGTCTTGCCATTTGTAATTATAGAAGTATCTCCACTTTCTAGACTTTTACTTTCATGAGAAGCTCAGCGGCCAAGAATGGACCATGACCCAATGGAACTGTTATGCTTTGGAATAGTTGAAAAGGTGAACTTTTATCTAAACAGAGTGGTCATGAAAACTATGCTGCATTATTTTCTTTCCCGCTTTTATTGTTAAAATAATTGCATTTTGTTACTGTTAAAATATAACAGGAAGAGATTTGCTGCATATCTTTGTTATAAAATATGTTTGCGGCCAGGCGCGGTGACTCACGCCTGTAATCCCAACACTATGGGAGGCCGAGGCGGGCAGATCATGACGTCAGGAGTTCGAGACCAGCCTGGCCAACATGGTGAAATCCTGTCTCTACTAAAAATACAAAAGTAGCCGGACATGGTGGCGGGTACCTATAGCCTCAGCTTCTCAGGAGGCTGAGGCAGGAAAATCACTTGGACCCAGGAGGTGGAGGGTGCAGTGAGCCGAGTTGGCATCACTGCACTCCAGTCTGGGTGACAGAGAGAGACTCCGTCTCAAGAAGAAAAAAAAAGAAAAAAGAAAACCTGTTGGCCTCCCTTCCCCATCTTTCTCACCTCCCCATACAGAGCTGATGTCCCAGTCACTAATTTTTCACAATCCTGCAATAATGACACACATATTCATACCTTCAAGCCAACCAATGGGCTGTGTTTCCTCGTCTTGAAATGACCTTCTTGACCTAGCAAAGCCTCCTCCAAATGTTCATACTCTCCTGTAACTCACAAACAGAATTAGGTGCTCTGACCTGTTTTCTCACACAGAATTTCACACACACTTCCATGTCTGCACTTAACCTCTCGATTTGACTTGGCTCCTTACAGGTCTTTCTTTCCCTCAGTGAAGAGCCAAAACACCTATTCATCTCAGCATTCTTATTTTTTTAATTTGTGTCATTTTGATAGAGTATGTCAACCTAAATAACAAACAGAGGGAAACTCTCTAAAGCAAAATGACATTTATTTGGGAATGGGCATTGCAATGGGAATGCATGTGCCATAGTAAACTGTGTGTATTCAGGGAGATAAAGGAAGATTTTTAAAGAAAAAATGAGGAGGATTATATAATTATTTTGCGATAATTATCCTTGGCCACACAGATCAGTAACAAGGTGGTACCAGTCCGAGGCTGGATAGGAAGTTTTTGGGCAAGTGTCCTCAGCAGAAGTTTTTTTTTTGAAATGTAAGGTTGCAATGGCCTTTCTGCAATGAAAGGTTGTGGTTTTGGTAGAGTCTTGTATTACTTTTTTGCTGTTTTTGCTTTTGAGAAAAGGTCTCACTATGTTGCCCAGACTGGAGTGCAGTGGTGCAATCACAGCTCATTGCAGCCTCGATCCCCCAGGCTCAAGCAATAAAGCAATCCTCCCACCTCAGCTTCCCGAGGAGCTGGGACTAGAGGTGTGAGACATCACACTTGGTAATTTGTAAATTGTTTTGTAGAGACAAGATTTCATTGTGTTGCCCAGAGTGGTCTTGAACTCCTGAGCTCAAGTGATCTTCCTCCTTGTGCTGGGATTGCAGGCATGAGCCACCGTGCCCGGCCTTGATAGTTCTTGTTATCAGGCATTTGTGCATGAGATCCCTTCCTTCATGGCCTTCCCCAGCTCTGTTTGTCAGAGGTTTTAACACAATTGACTTCACTTTGATTCTGACAACTTTCACAAGTGCAATGTGATGTTGTGAGATATATATATATACACACACACACACAATGTGGAGTGATTTAATAAAGCTAATTATCATATCTATGATCTCACTTGACTTTTTTGTGGTTATACATTTGAACTTTACTTTCTTATTTTGAAATATACATTATTACTGACAATAGTCACTTGCTGTGCAATAGATCTCAAAACTGATTTGTCCTGTCTAACTGAAACTTTGTGCCTCTGGACCAGTAATTCCCCATTCTCTCACTCCTCTCCCCCATCAACCCCACCGCCAGCCCAGGTAACCATCATTCCACACTCATTCTATGGTTTCTACTTCTAGATTTCACATGCAAATGAGATAATCAACATTCTTAATTTCTACCATAGTGCCTACCCTATGTTACCTTCCATAACACAGCTAGTGGTAAATCGTTCTCTGATGGAAGTAAATCAGCAATAATTAGGGAAACCCATCACTGTATCACACTACGGGGTCCACAGCTTTGCTGCTCCTGAGGGAAACTGTACTATTCATTTTATAAAAACATATGCACCGCATAACATTTCAGTCAACAATGGACCACATATATGAGAGTGGTCCCACAAAATTATAATGGAGCTGAAAAATTTTTATCGCCTAGCATTTACTATACTATTCTTTTTATCTTATGACTGTACTCCTTCTACTTATTAAAAACAAAAAAATGAACTGTAAGACAGTCTCAGGCAGGTCCTTCAGGAGGTATCCAGAAGAAGGCACTGTTATCATAGGAAATGACAGCTCTATGCCTGTTAGTGTCCCTGAAGACCTTCCAGTGGGACAAAGAGGTGGGGATGGAAGACAATGACACTGATGATCCTGGCCCTGTGTAGGCCTAGGCTAATGTGTGTGCTTATGTTTTCATTTTTAACAAAAAAATTAGCATAAAAATAGAAAAAAGCTTATAGAATAAGATATAAAGAAAGAAAGTATTTTTGTATAGCCATGCAATGTGTTTTAAGCTAATTGTTACGACAAAACAGCCAAAAAGTTTTTTGAAAGTACAGGCGCACGCCTGTAATCCCAGCACTTGGGGAGGCCGAGGCAGGTGGATCACTTGAGGTCAGGAGTTTGAGCGAGCCTGGCCAACATGGTGAAACTCTGTCTCTACTAAAAATATTTTTAAAAGTTTGCCGGCCGTGGTGGCGGGAGCCTGTAATCTCAGCTACTCGGGAGGCTGGGGCAGGAGAATAGCTTCAACCTGGGAGGCAGAGGTTGCAGTGAGCAGAAACTGTACCACTGCACTCCAGCCTGGGTGACAGAGACTCAGTCTCAAAAGAAAAAAAAAAAAAGAAAAACATGTATAAAGTAAAAAAGTTACAGTAAGCTAAGGTTAATTTATTATTGAAGAAAAAAATTTTAAATAAATTTTGTGTAGCCTAAGTGTACAGTGTCTATAAAGTCTCCAGTAGTTCACGGTAATGTCATAGGCCTTCACAGTCACTTGCCACTTTCTCATTGACACCCAGAGCAACTTCCAGACCTGCAAGCTCCATTCATGGTAAGTGCCCTACAGGTGTACCATTTTTTAAGCCTTTTATACTGTATTTTTACTGTATCTTTTCTATGTTTAGACACACAAATGCTTATTGTTGTGTTACAGTTGCCTACAGTATTCAGTACAGTAACATGCTGTGCAGGCTTGTGGCCTAGGAGCAACAGGCTATACCATCTAGCCTTGGTGTGTAGCAGGCTCTGCCATCTAGGTTTGTGTAAATGCACACTATAGTGTTTGCATAACGATGAAATTGCCTAAGGACACATTTCCCAGAAGGTATGCCCAATGTTAAGCGATGCATGACTGTATTGAAATCTGTCTGCGATATCTCACAAGCCAAATAATTCCCTCATGCCCAGCCTACCCCAGTCCCCAGGCCACCTTACCTGGAGGTACTACACTAAGTATATCACTTGTGCTTACAGAATAAACATTCAAGCTTCCACACCATTGCCTTTGGGGGAAGTGAATCTAAAATACACTTTGGGAAGTAATTCTATCCGTGTGGATCTTCCCCTGCATGACAAAATCATACTCCATGCATTTTCTGTTGGAAGAGATTATTGGTGAACAGATAGTGAAAATAATTTAAGGTAGAACAGCAAGATACTATTGCATACATACAGTCTAGTTCATTCTAGACTATAAACAGCTTGAGAGAAAAAAGTATATTTTCTATAATCCCACAGAGAGTCCCATGTCCCAGAGGGCTGCAGAGTAGTTAAGAACACAGGCTTTGGGCCAGGCGCGGTGGCTTATGCCTGTAATCCCAGCACTTTGGGAGGCTGAGGTGGGCGGATCACGAGGTCAAGAGATCGAGACCATCCTAGCCAACATGGTGAAACCCCATCTCTATTAATAATACAAAAATTAGCTGGGCGTGGTAGCGCATGCCTGTAGTCCCAGCTACTTGGGAGGTTGAGGCAGGAGAATTGCTTGAACACGGGATACAGAGGTTGCAGTAAGCCGAGATCGCGTCACTGCACTCCAGCCTGGCAATAGAGCGAGACTCCGTATCAAAACAGTACCTGGGCTTGTTGCAAGGAATAAAAGAAATGTTTGTTAAATGTGGAGAAATAGGAATGCTTTTACATTGTTGATGGGAATGTAAACTAGTTCAACCATTGTGGAAGACAGTGTGGTGATTCCTCAAGGATCTGGAACCAAAAATACCATTTGACCCAGCAATCTCATTACTGGGTATATACCCAAAGGATTATAAATCATTCTACTATGAAAACACATGCACATGTATGTTTATTGCAGCACTATTTTCACTAGCTAAGACTTGGAACCAACCCAAATGGCCATCAATGATAGACTGGATAAAGAAAATGTGGCAGGCCAGGTGCGGTGGCTCACGCCTGTAATCCCAACACTTTGGGAGGCCAAGGCGGGTGGATCACGAGGTCAGGAGATCGAGACCATCCTGGCTAACATGGTGAAACCCCGTCTCTACTAAAAATACAAAACAAAAAAAACTAGCTGGGCGTGGTGGTGGGTGCCTGTAGTCCCAGCTACTCTGGAGGCTGAGGCAGGAGAATGGCGTGAACCTGGGAGGCGGAGCTTGCAGTGAGCCGAGATTGCACCACTGCACTCCAACCTGGGCAACAGTGCAAAGACTCCATCCAAAAAAAAAAAAAAAAAAGGAAAGAAGGAAAGAAAATAAATGTGGCATATATACACGATGGAATATTATGCAGTCATAAAAAAGAATGAGTTCATGTCTTTTGCAGGGACACGGATGAAGCTGGAAGCCATCATTCTCAGCAAACTAACACAGGAACAGAAAACTGAACACCGCATGTTCTCACTCATAAGTGGGAGTTGAACAATGAGAACACATGGACACAGGGAGGGGAACATCACACACCAGGGCCTGCTGGGGAGTGGGGGGCAAAGTGAGGGAGAGCATTAGGACAAATACCTAATGCATGCTGGGCTTAAAACCTAGATGACAGGTTGATAGGCACAGCAAACCACCCTGGCCTATGTATACCTATGTAATAAACCTACAAGTTCTGCGCATGTATCCCAGAACTTGAAGTAAAATTTAAAAACAAATAAATAAATAAAAAGAAATGTTTGTTAAATACTTAGTACAGTACCTGACAGATCAGACAAGTGACAATAGCAGTTACTAATCCGTACATCCTCTAGGTTTTAACTGCATTGGACCTATGCTTCTCTCACAGGCCTCAATGGAGATGTCACACTCCTTCTTAGCTATCTAGCAGCTCTATGGTCTACTGTTCTCGGACTCTTAGCACTACTCCCTTGACAACTGGGAGGGCCAAGGGGGATGTCAGTGAAAGTTGTCATCTTCAAGATGGAGGCAGAATATAATAAGTCACTCACGGCTTGACAGTTTTGAGTGCATTACATTTATACGTGTCTTTCCTGCATCAGTGTTAACTACTGGGCAATAAGGCTGTGAATGAAGGAAAAAAACATTGGAAGGAAGGAGAAAGTCATTCTGAAGCTGGCAGAAAGCAGGGTATGGGAGGTAATATTAGATTCTGTGTGGTTTTCTTGAACCAAAATAGTACAGAAGTTACATATTGGCATTATTTACTTGGAACATAAAGGGAAAGGAAGGGGCCAGTGTAAACACTTATTTAAGAGAATAATATGTATGCACATTTTAATTAAACTCTAATATGAACATTTACTCAGTCTCTTTCAAAAACAGAGCTAGCAATATATGGTTTTTTCCTAAGTCAACTCTAAACTGTTATCAGGCAGTTTAACAAACCAGAGCTGCCACCCTGCTGGAATAGAGCTCAGGAATGTTCACAGGAGTCTTCCTAAAACACACGTATACCACCCACCCCCATTTAAACAGCAGCAATTATTGAAAGAGGACTCAAAGTTGAGTTCCTTTTCCCCCTCCTTCATCCCCCTATGGGGAAAGCGAG
Organism: Hylobates moloch; assembly: GCF_009828535.3. NCBI lineage: Eukaryota > Metazoa > Chordata > Mammalia > Primates > Hylobatidae > Hylobates > Hylobates moloch. Next base: position 53,577,034 of record NW_026652284.1, read on the forward strand.
GTCCTGTTGGCATGCACCAATGTCATCCCTTTACTGCACATTCATTAATCTGGATTCCTCAAGATGGTCTGAGAAGCTGCAGACACACAAGTGTGGCCTGTGATAGTCTTTGTTATCAGGAGCCTGCAAGCTTCCTTTCATCTTATTAAAATTATACCCTTTCTGCTAAGGTTGAAAAAAACTAAGAAATGTAATTATATCCCACTCAACCTCATCTGAAAGAAGGGAAAGTGGCCCATCAGACCATCTCAAGTTACAATACGATTCATGTGGTATTTCTATTTCCCACACCAGCCCGAGGACTCCAAGGGTTTTACTCAATCCCTGGGTGGTGGGAACCCCCCTGAAGGGTTTATAAACCTAACATAATTAAGCACCATGTGGCAGACACTGTGCTAATGGCTTTACATGCATTATTTTACTTACGTCTCCCAACACCCCCAGCATTATTATTATTTTGGGTTTTTTACATCTCCATTTTGACACTTGGCAAGGCAAAGAAACCTGACAACAGTTAAACAGCTGGCAACTTCCAGAGTGGGAATCTGCCCCCAGGGCATGAATCACAGCCCATGTGGTTAACCTCTATTCTAACATGAACTTCAAAACTCCAGCCTGCTGTGCTAGGGACTAAACGTTTGTCAACCTCCAAAATTCATATGTTGAAGCCTTCTCTTCAATACTATGGTATCAGGAGGTGGGCTAAATTGATTAATTAGTGATTTTCTTAGTGGATTTCCTCATAACTCTATTTCATGAGGGTGGTGTCCTCATAAATTGGATCAGCACCCTTTTAAAAAGAGGAGGAGACACGAGATTCTCTTTCTCTCAGTCATGTGAAGACACAGGAAGAAGGCTGTCTCCAAACAAGGGAGCCAGCCCTCACTAAATGCCAGGTCTGCTGGCACCTTGATCTTGGATTTCCCACCCTCCAGAACTGTGAGACAGAATTGTTTGCAACTAAAGCCTCCAGTTTGTAGGATTGTTACAATAGCCTGGGCCAAGACATGCTTGGTGAAGATGCCCACCATGTTGCTAGAAGGCCCGTGATATTCCACTCAACCCGGCTGCTCTGAAAGCAACAGATGTGGCACTCAGCAACCAGCCAGCCAGGTGAGGCTCTAGTCTGGTCCCTAAGGCTATCTCCCTGACCCCTTGGTTGGACTTTAGAGGGAATGGAAATCAACTCGGGCTGTAGCCATATCCTGTTGGCCTTCCCAGGGCATGGACAAGCTGTGATAATCCTGCAAATAAATAGGGTGGGGAAGATGAATTCAACTGTAGGGTTCACAAACATTCGCAGGCCACTTAGAAGAGCTGCAGTTTTAACCATGCTTTCTTAGAGAGGTTTCAACATGGCAGAGTGGGCATTGGTGGTGACATGTTCAGACACTTGGAGAATTATCTTCCTTTCTGCCCTTTTTTGCACTGCCCTTCCTCATCCTGTCTACCCAAGCACCATGGGGTTGTGCCTCTCCTTCAGTGATTTTATTAATCAGGATGCTCTAGTGTCCAAGTGGTCCTGGAAATTCCACCCCAAAAAAGGTGTAAAGTCACGTGGGGGCTGATGCCTCTCCTGATACTGCATTGCTGATGGCTGTCAGTCTCCCCGTCCTGTGTGGCAGCCTTGCAAGAACAGGGACCATGCTTATTTTTCTTTAGCTTTTCAATGACTCAGTGCCTGGTACATGGAAGATCAATATATGTTGAAATAAATTGATTAATTAGTGATTTCCTTAGTGGATTTCCTGATAACTCTATTTCATTTATTGACTTAATATGGCCTCCATACCAGAAATGAAGTGTTAAAGAAAGTCAGTGCTGTGCATTTACATTAGTTCACAACATTTATGCCATCCCATCACACAGGTATCCATGCTCACTTATCCACACTATCCTGTAAAATCCCTGAAGGCAAAGACCATGTCTTACCCACCCTTGAATGTCCACTGCAGTTGCCTTCACATGGTAGACTCGATGGTTTTTCAGCTGATTTGAATAATCTCTCTGCAAGCAAAAACTGTATGTTGAAACAGAAATCTTCACCCAAGACCATCTACAACTTCTGCTAACGAATTCAGGAGTGGATTTCTCTCTAATCTTGCCAAATTATAAGAAATATTTCTTGAGCTGCTGAGACTTTCACAGGAATCCACAGGTTCACAATGCAGTGTAACAAGGCTGTCTACTCCCTTTTGCTCTCCTGCTTAGGGGCTCTCCGTAGGGCAGAGGCTTGCCAAATCTCTCCACTGTGCATTGAGCTTTCATCTGAGTATATGACTAGGACTCTCTGCCTTCAGTCCCATTCTGTCTATGTAAGCAATACCAGAGAGCCTCCATACTCCGGCAGCTGGCAAATTCTCTCTAAGATCAATTTCCATCTATGTTGAAATTATGATAACTCTACTCTTTCCTAAAGCTGTGGGGTTGAGATGGATGGATCCTCGCTGATCTAGCCATTCCTCCTAGGCAGCAGCACAACATTTCGCCCATCCCAAGCATCTTAGGCCCTATGCCAACTGTCAGACCTGTGTCATGTTGGGGTTCGAGCACCTGTGCCTCAGGATATACAAACCCTCCTTCTCTTTCTTCTAGTCATTTTCAGATCAGAGTCCTTCAACACTAAACATCTTATTCCTCTCCTCCTCTGTAGAACCTGAGGGCCCATAGGTTAGAGTTTGGCAGTAGAAGAGTCCCAAGGCATAAAAAGGTCTATTTAGCGTCCATAAGGTTGAGGACAACCCTGCCATAGAAACAGAAAAGGCTTCCACCTTTTTCTGGGAAGTTGATGCCTTTCCTCCTCCCACTACTGCCCAGCCCTCCAGCCCCAGTGCAGCCCAGGAGAGGGTCCTCCTGCTACCAGAGCAGAAGGCAGGGCACAAGTAAAGGCCCCAGCAGCTCACTCCTCCAGTTTCTGAGGAGATAGCCTTCCACAAGTCCTATCGTTCTCTTTCCCCTTTTGTACCAAGCTTCAGAATTTTTTGCCTATTTGTTGGAATGGTAAGAGTGAAGTCAAGAAAAAAAAAATAAACTAAGAGAGAAGAAAGGAAGTCAGTCCTAAACAAAACACCAAGAGAACTCAAGATTATAGATGTGAACATGTTTTTTTTGTTTTTTTTTTGAGACGGAGTCTCGCTCTGTCACCCAGGCTGGAGTGCAGTGGCGCAATCTCGGCTCACTGCAAGCTCCGCCTCCCGGGTTCACACCATTCTCCTGCCTCAGCCTCTCCGAGTAGCTGGGACTACAGGCGCCCGCCACCACGCCCAGCTAATTTTTTGTATTTTTAGTAGAGACGGGGTTTCACCGTGGTCTCGATCTCCTGACCTCGTGATCTGCCCGCCTCGGCCTCCCAAAGTGCTGGGATTACAAGCGTGAGCCACCACGCCCGGCCTTGAACATGTTTAATACCACTGAATTGTACACTTAAACATGGTTAGAATGGTAATTTTGGGGTTTTTGTTTTTTGAGACATGGTCTCATTCTGTTGCCCAGGCTAAAGGGCAGTGGCACATAGCTCACTGCAGACTCAAACTCCTGAACTGAAGAGATCCTCCTGCCTCAGCCTTCTGAGTAGCTGGGATACAGGCAAGCAACACCACACCTGGCTAACTTTTTTTATTTTTTGAAGAGATAGGGTCTTGCTATGTTGCCCAGGCTGTTCTCAAACTTCTGACCTCAAGCAATCCTCCTGCCTCAGCCTCCCAAAGTGCTGGAATTACAGGCGTGAACCAACGTGCCTGTTAATTTTATGTTTTGTATATTTTATCACAATTAAAAAAAAAGATTACAGAAGCACAACCTTAGTTGGAAGGAGAGGGGATAGTTGTCAGAAATTGTTTCAAGTATATATGCCAGGTCTTCTAAAGTGTAAATCAATTTGTGAATATATTTAACCTGCTAAAATACTTTTTTTTTTTTTTTTGAGATGGAGTTTCGCTCTTGTTGCCCAGGCTGGAGTGCAATGGCCTGATCTTGGGTCACCGTAACCTCCGCCTCCCAGGTTCAAGCAATTCTCCTGCCTCAGCCTCCCTAGTAGCTGGGATTACAGGCACGTGCCAACACACCTGGCTTATTTTGTATTTTTAGTAGAGACGGGGTTTCTCCATGTTGGTCAGGCTGGTCTGGAACTCCTGACCTCGGCCTCCCAAAGTGTTGGGATTACAGGCGTGAGCCACCATGCCCAGCCTAAAATACCTTTATATTAAATGAAATTGGCTTGTTATGAGCCAAAGGCATCTTTCCTTCCATCATTTTTGTTGTCACCAAAACAACACTCTATAAGCCTAGACTCCAAGTCTGTCAGCTACCACAAAAATCATAAGTTCTAGGATAATGTCCCTGATAGTATTATTTCACCAGGCCCAGTTTTTAGAAGGTAGGTTTTTGGTCTCTTTGTGCACACATTACCTCAGATTATACTTAGGCTTGTAGAGTTGTAGGAAAATTACACACTGATGTCTCTTTAGTTTCAGGTAAAAACATGGCACCAGCAAAACACTCTCAATAATCAAAAAGCATTCCTCTCTTTACACATCTATTTTGTGTAGATATCAGCTGTATTCCAAGAACTATAAATTGTGCCTGTAACTGTGAACACACACATTTTCTCTGTTTAGCTTAATATTCTGGTGGGATCAGCAGGTACTGATGGCAATTTCTATACTTCTTTAAACATAAACATCAATCAGGGTACAGACTGTAAGCATTTTGAAAATGCCATACATTAAGAGAAAAGAACTGCTTGAGGAATCACAAATATTTATTCTAAAGCCGGTCTTAAATTCAGCTTTCTTCTGACTTAGACTGTCTGCTGAAATCTGCCCTGCACTCAACATTCTAAGCCCATTCAATTAGAAGCCAGCTCTTCATAATTCCAGGTAGCAGTCCCCCTCATTTTCAAATGCAGAAAAATTCAAACAGAAAAACCAGAGGAATGTTAAGCACTTGAAATTCTATGGCTGATTATATGAGTCTACGATGGACCTAATGGAGGTTTGGAAAGTGTTCCCGATGGCAGTGTGCTGTGGAGAGCGGCCACCTAGAAACCATGTGACACCATGGGAGCCTCTGGACTTAGGAACACACTTTTGTCTTTATTCACAAAATCACTCATATGTTTTGGGTTTTGTTAAATAAAAACAGCATATTCTTTATTTTGCATACTTTAGATTCAGAACAAAATGATCAAACAATAAACCCACAATACATAACATCCAATCCTGCTGTCAAAGAAGGGAGGGAATGGGGCTTGAGGCCCTTGTTTCCTGCCTTAGACACAAGGACAGGAGAGGAAAAAACACTAGACATTAGCAGAGGGAGCCATGTAGGACAAGGCACTCAAGGCGCGGTGAGAACCGTGGGGACATTATATGAAGACCCAAGGTATAAACTCCTAATCTTCTATGCGAGATGCATTTTCATTGCCCTCAAAGCTAGAGAATCTCATCAGGAACTGCAGCACTGGGTTCCTCTGCTGCCACTTCGTCCTCGATAGACGTAGCTTGATCCTGCAGTCAATCTAGTTAGAGTGAGTTTGGGGGATCCTCAAGGAAGAAGCCAGAAGAGAGCAGCACAGTTTCAAACAGCAGCACCATCAGGTCCTTGACTGCCTTGCTCTTCCTGTCAGCCTCAGCCTTCTGCTGCAGCATCTCCACAATGGGGTGGTTGGGGTTGATCTCCAGGTGCCTTTTGGCCATCATGTAGCCCATCATAGAGTTGTCCCGAAGTGCCTGGGCTTTCATGATCTGCTCCATATTGGCTGTCCAGCCATAGGTGCTGGTCGCAATGCAATAGGGTGAAGACACAAGCCTATTGAAGATGGTCATCTTCTCAAACTTTTTATCTAAGATTTTTTCATGAGCTTGCAGAGGTTCTCAAACTTTGCCTTGCTCTCTTCCATTTTCTTCTCCTCCCCATCCTCAGGTAGCTCCAGACTCTCCTTGGTAACTGAGACCAGGCTTTTCCCATCAAACTCCTTGAGCTGCTGCACACAGTACTCATCAATGGACTCGGTCATAGAGACTACCTTGAAGCCCCACTTCCACACTCGGTCCACAAAAGCAGAGTTGGCCACCTGCTCTTTGCTCTCACCAGAAAATTACTCATATGTTACATCCATGTGTAACTTCATTATCCAAGGCTGAAATGAAATCATGTGATTTGAATGTTTCCCCTTCAAAATTCACGTGCTGCCAATGGGATAGTATTAAGAGATGGAGACTTGGCTGGGTGTGGTGGCTCACGCCTGTAATCCCAGCACTTTGGGAGGCCAAGGTGGGTGGATCACGAGGTCAAGAGAACGAGACCATCCTGGCTAACACAGTGAAACCCCATCTCTTCTAAAAACACAAAAAATTAGCCAGGCATGGTGGTGGGCGCTTGTAGTCTCAGCTACTTGGGAGGCTGAGGCAGGAGAATGGCATGAACCCAGGAGGCAGAGCTTGCAGTGAGCTGAGATGGCACCACTGCACTCCAGCCTGGGCCACAGAGGAGACTCCATCTCAAAAAAAAAAAAAAAGAGGTGGAGCCTTTAAGAGGTGATGAGGCCATGGGGCTCCTCCCTTGTGAGTGAGATTAGGTGCCCTTATAAAAGAGATTTACAGAGGGAGTTCGTACCTTTTACCCTTCCACCTTCAGCCATGTGGGCAAACAGCACTCCTCCCATCTGGAGGAGACAAAAATGAGGCACCATCTTGGAAGCAAAGACCAGGCTGTCACCAGACACTGAAACTGCCAGCACCCTGATCTTGAACTTCTCAGCCTCCAGAACTGTGTGAAATAAATTCCTGTTTTTTATGAACTAGCCAGTCTCAGGTATTTTGATGTAGCAGCATAAAACAGACTAAGACCATGATGGAAAACCTTTATTAAACCGTAAATAATTGTACAGATGCCAATAATCACTAATATTTTAAACTATTACTTAGGGTTCTACAATATTTTAACCTATTTTCTGAGATACGGAAGCTAGACTTTTCCTCTTCTAAAACTTGAGGCCCTCAATGCGGTGAGGAAAAGGAATTAGTGACAATCAATTTTGTATCCACAGCACTAATTTGATGCCCAACACAAATAGCCCATTAATTATAGGCAAACCTCAGAGATACTGCAGGGTCAGTTCCAGAACACCATGACAAAGTGAGTCACACAATTTTTTTTGGTTCCCCAGTCATAAAATTTATGTTTACACTATACTGTAGTCTATTAAGTGTGCAATAGCATAATGTCTTTAAAAGCGAACATACCTGTGATATTATTTGATATGGTTTGGCTCCGTGTCCCCGCCCAAATCTCGTGTTGAATTGTAATTCCCAATGTTGGGGGAGGGACTTGGTGGGAAGGTGATTGGATCATGGGGGCAGGTTTCCCCCATGCTGTTCTCATGATAGTGAATGAGTTCTCATGACAGCTGGTGGTTTAAAAGTGCATGGTACTTTCCCCCTTGTTCTCGCTCTCTCCTGCCACCATGTGAAGAGGTGCTCATTTCTCCTTCACCTTCCACCATGGTTGTAAGTTTCTGACACTATCTCGAGGTAGATAGTGTCAGAATTAAATCAGAGGATACTCAGTTCGTATCTGCAGCAGAATTGATTGCTTGTTTTTTGGTGGGGAGTAATCCCCCACATTTGGTCACAGAACTTTTTTGTGTTGATTGTTGTTGTGTTTTGAATGAGAAAAGAGGAAAAACATGGTTTGAATTTTTCCCTACCTTAATTTAAAAATATTTTATTGCTAAAAGATGATAATAATCATCTGAGCCTTCCGTGTGTCATCATCTTTTTGCTGGTGCAAGGTCTTGCCTTGATTCTGATGGCTACTGACTGATCAGGGTGGTGTATCAGGTGAGAGTGACTATGGCAATTTCTTAAAATAAAACCACAATAAAGTTTTCACATTGATTGACTATTCCTTGATTGAGTTCTCTGTAGCATGAGAATGCTATTTCATAGTATTTTCCCACAGGAGAACTTTTTTCTTTTTTAAAAAACACTGTTTTAGTTTTTTTATGTTCCAGGGTACATGTGCAGAATGCAGGTTTGTTACACAGGTAAACATCTATGTAACACAGTTTTGCTGCACCTATCAACCCATCACCTAGGTATTAAGCCCAACATGCATTAGCTCTTTTCCTTAATGCTCTCCCCTTCCCCCACCCTCCCCCAATAGGCTCCAGTGTGTATTGTTCCCCTCCTGGTGTCCATGTGTTCTCATTGTTCAGTTTCCACTTATAAGTGAGTACATGCAGTGTTTGGTTTTCTATTTCTGCATTAGTTTGCTGAGGATAATGGCTTCCAGCTTCATCCATGTCCCTGCAAAGGACATGATCTCATTCCTTTTTATGGCTGCATAGTATTCCATAGTGTATCATTGATGGGCATTTGGGTTGATTCTATGTCTTTACTATTGTGCATAGTGCTGCAATGAACATATACATGCATGTATCTTTATAATAGAATGATTTATATTCCTTTGGATATATACCCAGTAATGGGATTGCTGGGTCAAATGGCATTTCTGGTTCTAGATCTTTGAGGAATCACCACACTGTCTTCCACAATGGTTGAACTAATTTGCATTCCCACTAACAGTGTAAAAGCATTCCTGTTTCTCCACAACTTCACCAGCATCTGTTGTTTCTTGACTTTTTAATAATCACCATTCTAATATGAGATGGTATCTCATTGTGGTTTTGATTTGCATGTCTCTAATGATCAGTTATGTTGACCTTTTATTCACGTGTTTGTTGGCCACATATATGTCTTTTTTTAAGGCATGTCTGTTCATATCCTTTGCCCACTTTTTAATGGGGTTGTTTGTTTTTTCTTATAAATTTAAGTTCCTTGTAGATTCTGGATATTAGACCTTTGTCAGATGGATAGACTGCAAAAATTTTCTTCTATTCTGTAGGTTGTCTGTTTACTCTGATGACAGTTTCTTTTGCTGTGTAGAAGCTCCTTAGTTTAATTAGATTCCATTTGTCAATTTTTGCTTTTGTTGCAACTGCCTTTGGCAATTTCATCATAAAATATTTGACCATGTCTATGTCCTGAATGGTATTGCTTAGATTTTCCACCAGGGTTGTTATGGTTTTCTGTTTTTACATTTAAGTGTTTAATCCATCTTGAGTTAATTTTTGTATAAGGTATAAGGAAGGGATCCAGTTTCAATTTTCTGCTGGATCTGGCTAGCCAGTTCTCCCAGCACCATTTATTGAATAGGGAATTCATTCCCCATTGCTTGTTTTTGTCAAGTTCATCAAAGATCAGATAATTGTAGGTGTGTAGCCTTATTTCTGGGTTCTCTATTCTTTTCCATTGGTCTATGTGTCTGTTTTTGTACCAGTACCATGTTGTTTTGGTTACTGTAGCCTTGTAGTATAGTTTGAATGTAGTATAGCGTGATGCCTCCAGCTTTGTTCTTTTTGCTTAGGATTGTCCTGGCTATATGAGCTATTTTTTGGTTCCACGTGAATTTTTAAATAGCTTTTTCTAATTCTGTGAAGAATGTCAATGGTAGTTTAATGGGAATAGCAGCATTGAATCTATAAATTGCTTTGGGCAGTATGGCCATTTTCACGATATTGATTCTTTCTATCCATAAGCATGGAATGTTTGTCCATCTCCTTGTGTCCTCTCTGATTTTATTGAGCAGTGGTTTGTAGTTCTCCTTGAAGAGGTCCTCAATTTCCCTTGTTAGCTGTATTTCTCAGTATTTTATTCCTTTGTGGGAATTGTGAATGGGAGTTCATTCATGATTTGGCTCTCTGCTTGTCTGTTGTTGGTGTATTTCTGCACATTGTGATTGTGATTTCTGCACATTGATTTTGTATCCTGAGACTTTGCTGAAGTTGCTTATCAGCTTAAGAAGCTTTTGGGCTGAGTCGATGGGGTTTTCTAGATATAGGATCATGTCCTTTTCAAACAAAGACAATTTGACTTCCTCTCTTCCTATTTGAATACCCTTTATTTCTTTCTCTTGCCTGATTGCCCTGGCCAGAACTTCCAATACTATGTTGAGTAAGAGTGGTGACAGAGGGCATCCTTGTCTTGTGCCAGTTTTCAAAGGGAATGCTTCCAGCTTTTGCCCATTAAGTCTGACATCGGCAGGAGGTTTCTCATAAATGCTCTTAATATTTTGAGGCATGTTCCTTCAATACCTAGTTTATTGAGAGTTTTTAGCACAAAGGATGTTGAATTTTATAAAAGGCCTTTTCTGCATCTATTGAGATAATCATGTGGTTTTTGTCTTTAGATCTGTTTATGTGATGAATTATGGTAATTGATTTGGGTGTATTGAACCAGTCTTGCATCCCAGGGATGAAGCCAACTTGATCATAGTGGATAAGCTTTGGATGTGCTGCTGGATTCAGTTTGCCAGTGTTTTACTGAGGATTTTTGCATCTATGTTCATCAGGGATATTGGCCTGAAGTTTTCTTTTTTTGTTGTATCTCTGCCAGGTTTTGGTATCAGGATGATGCTGGCCTCATAAAATGAATTAGGGAGGAGTCCATCCTTTTCAATTGTTTAGAATAGTTTCAGAAGAAATGGTACCAGCTCTTCTTTGTACCTCTGGTAAAATTCAGCTATAAATCCTTCTGGACCTGGGCTAAGCTATTGGTTGGTAGGCTATTTATTACTGTCTCAATTTCAGAACTTGTTATTGTTATTAGTCTCATCAGGGATTCAACTTCTTCCTGGTTCAGTCTTAGGAGGGTGTATGTGTCCAGGAATTTATCCATTTCTTCTATATTTTCCGGTTTATTTGGATAGAGATGTTTATAGTATTTTTTGACGGTTGTTCGTATTTCTGTGGGGTCAGTGGTGGTATCCCTCCTGTCATTTCTGATTGTAAGTATTTGAATCTTCTCTCTTTTCTTCTTTATTAGTCTCATTAGCAGTCTATCTATTTCATTGTGTGTTTCAGAAAACCAGCTCCTGGATTCATTGAATTTTTGAAAGATTTTTCATTTCTCTATGTCCTTCAGTTTTGCTCTGAGCTTTCTTCTTTCTTGTCTTCGGTTAGCTCTGGGGTTTGCTTGCTCTTGGTTCTCTAGTTCTTTTAGTTGTGATGTTAGGGTGTCAATTTGAGATCTTTTTAGCTTTTTGATGTGGGCATTTAGTGCTACAAATTTCCCTCTTAGCACTGCTTTAGCTGTGTCCCAGAGATTTTGGTATGTTATCTCTTTGTTAGGAGAACTTTTTTCAAAATTTCAGTCAATTTTCTCAAATCTTGCTGCTGCTTTATCAACTAAGTTTATATTACATTCTAAATTTTTTTTTTGAGACAGAGTCTCGTTCTGTCTTCCAGGCTGGAGTGCAGTGGCACGATCTCGGCTCACTGCAAGCTCCACCTCCCGGGTTCATGCCATTCTCCTGCCTCAGCCTCCCAAGTAGCTGGGACTACAGGCGCCTGCCAACATGCCCGGCTAATTTTTTGTATTTTTAGTAGAGACGGGGTTTCACTGTGTTAGCCAGGATGGTCTCGATTTCCTGACCTCGTGATCTGCCCACCTCGGCCTCCCAAAGTGCTGGGATTATAGGCTTGAGCCACCATGCCCGGCCTCTAAATTTTTAATTGTCATTTCAACAATGTTCACAGCATTTTTGACAGGCGTAGATTCCATCTCAAGAAACTACTTTCTTTGGTTATCTATAAAAAGCAACTCCTCATCCATTCAAGTTTTGTCATGAGATTGCTGCAATGCCCTGACAAGTACCACATCTGCAGTTACTTCCTCCACTGAAGTCTTGAACCCCTCCAAGTTACCCTTGAGGGTGCAAATCAACTTCTTCCAAACTCCTGTTAATGATGATAGTATGACCTCCTCTTGTGAATCATGAATGTTCTTAACAGTATGTAGAATGATGACTTTCTAGGAGCTTTCCAATGTACTCTGCCCAAATCCAAGAAAGGAATCCAATCTATGGCAACCAAAGCCTTACTAAATATATTTTTTAAATAATAAGACTTACAATTCAAAATTACTCCTTAATCCATAGGCTGCAGAATGGATGTTGTGTTAGCAGGCATGAAAACAATGCTTATTTCTCTGTACATCTCCACCAGAACTCTTGGGTAACTAGGTGCATGGTCAATGAGCAGTAACATTTTGAAAGAAATCTCTATTTTTTCCTGTGGAGTAGGTCTCAAGAGTGGACTTAAAATATTCACCAAACCATGCTGTAAACACGTGCTGTCATCCAGACTTTGTTGTTCCATTTCTAGAGCACAGGCAGAGCAGATTTAGTATAATTCTTAAGGACCATAGGATTTTCAGAATGGGAAATGAACAATGGCTTCAAGTTAAAGTCACCACTATATCAGTGCCTAACAAGAGAATCAATCTATGTATTGAAGCTTTAAAGCCAGGCATATTAGGCTGGTCTTATGTTGCTATAAAAAAACACCTGAGGTGGCTGGGCACGGTGGCTCATGCCTGTAATCCCAGCATTTTGGGAGGCCAAGGCGGGTGGATCACTTGAGGTCAGGAGTTTGAGACAAGCCTGGCCAACATGGCAAAACCCCATCTCTACTAACAAAAATTAGTTGGGCGTGGTGGTGCACATATGTAATTCCAGCTACTTGGGAGGCTGAGGCAGGAGAATCGCTTGAATCCAGGAGGTGGAGGCTGCAGTGAGCCGAGATTGCACCACTGCACTCCAGCCTGGGTGACAGAGCGAGACTCCGTCTCAAAAAAAAAAAAAAAAACTGAGGCTGGGTAATTTATAAAGAAAGGAGGCCTAATTGGCTCACGGTTCTGCAGGCTTTATAGGAAGCATGGTGCTGGCATCTGCTTGCCTTCTGGGGAGGCCTCAGGAAACTTACAATCATGGCAGAAGGCAAAGCAGGAGAAAGAGAAGGCAGGGGAGGTGCCACACAATTCTAAACAAACAGATCTCGTGAGAAATCCCTCACTATTACAGCAACAGTACCAAGGGTATGGCACTAAGTCATTCATGAGAAATACACCCCTACGATCCAATCACTTTCCACCAGGCCCCACCTCCAACACTGGGGATTACATTTCAACATGAGATTTGGGTGGGGGCAAATATCTAAACTATTTCACCAGACATCAACTTCTCATTTGTAGCTATGAAAGTCCTAGATGGCATCTTCTCACAACATATGGTTGTTTCATCTACATTGAAAATTTATTGTTTAGTGTAGCCACCTTCATCAATGTCTTAGCTAGATCTTCTGGATAACCTGCTGCCACTCCTCCATCATCACTTGCTGCTTCACCTTGCACTTTTATGTTATGGAGATGGTTTCTTTCCTTAAATTTCATGAACCAACAACCTCTGCTAGCTTCACACTTTTATTCTGCAGTTTCCTCACCTCTCTCAGCCCTCCTGGAATTGAAGAGAGTTGGGCCTTGCTCTGGGTCAGGCTTTGGCTTAAGGGAACGTTGCAGCTGGTTTGATCTTCTATCCAGACTGCTAAAACTTTCTGTATATTCGCAATAAGACTGTTTCACTTTCCTACTGATTGTGTGTTCACTGGACTAGCACTTTTAATTTCCTTCAAAAACTTTTCCTTTGCATTCACAGAACGGCTAACTGGTGCAAGACACCTAGCTTTCTACTTATCTTGAATTCCGACACGCCTTCCTCACTAAGCTTAATCATTTCTAGCTTTTGACATAACTCTGACATGTGATGCTTCTTTTCAGTTGAACACCTAGAAGCTATTGTAGGGTTATTAATTGGCCTAATTTCAATATTGCTGTGTCTCAGGGAATAGGGAGTTTGAGGAGAGGGAGAGAGATGAGGAATGACTGGTCAATGGAGCAGTCGGAACACACACAGCTATCAATTAAGTTCACCCTCTTATGTGGGTGCAGTTTGTGAGGCCCCAAAACAATTACAGTAGTAACATCAAAGATCACTGATCACAGATCACTGTAACAGAAATAATAATAAAGAGAAACTTTGAAATATTGCAAGAGTCACCAAAATGTGACACATAGACATGAAGTGAGCACATGCTATTGGAAAAATGATGCTGATAGACTTGCCCAATGTAGGGTTACCACAAATCTTCAGTTTTTAAATAGTGCAGTATCTGTGAGATGCAATAAAGCAAAGTGCCATAAAGTGAGGTGTGCCTGTAAATGTTGCTGAGTGAATGAGTATGACTGGGGCAAGCAGAGATGTGCCCATGAGTCAGGACTGCAGAAGAGCACTTTTTGCATGGAAAGGACATCAAAAATGAAATACTCAAAGAGAACTGCATCATGAAGGAGAAACTTGGATTTGGGATTCAGGCAAGTCCAGGTTCAAATCCTGGCTCTGCAATTTACCAGCTGCAGAAATTTGGGTAAGTTACTAACTTGCAATTTATTTGCCTATAAAATGGGGGAAAAAAATTCCTTCATCTTACCAGTCACTGTGAGGATTAGAAATAACACATGTAAACATTAGTTTTAGATTCCTAGAGCCACCAAAACCAATAAACACAAACTGGGTGGCTTAAAACAACAGGAATTTATTATCTTGAAGTTCCAGAGGCTAGAAGTGTGAGATCAAGGGGACATGCTCCCTCTGAAGGCCATAGGAGAGAATCACTCCCCTATTCCAGCTTCTGGTGGTTCAGGAGATCCCTGGCTGGCAGTTGCATCACTTCAGTCTCTTCTCCTGTCTCCACATGGTCTTCTCCTCTTCTCCTGGATCCCTTTATCTGTCTCTTATAAGGGCACTATACTTGTCTTTGGATTTAGGGTCCACCCAGATAATCCAGGATGATCTCATTTTGAGATCCTTAACTTAATAACATTTGCAAAGGCCCTTTTTCCAAATAAGTTTACGTTCATGGGTTCCAGGCGTTAGGATATAAACATATCTTTTGGGAGGGCCACCATTCAAGCCACAATAGTACAGGTTGAGTATCCCTCATATTCAACTTGTGGAAGTGAGTTGGGACCAGAAGTGTCTTGGATTTTGAATTTTTTCAGATTTTGGAATATTTGCATTACCCTAGGGATATCATGCAGCCTTTTTTGACATTTTCAACAATATCTTTATACCACAGAGCATACATCAAAAAACAGTGAACAATGCACGTAAGCCTTAGCCCCACGTGGGGCATCATGAGGAAGCTGCTGTTGGTGTGTCCAGCTGGCACACGTACCATTTTATTGCTTTTTGTGGTTGTGCTTGCATGGGGAATTTGAGTCTGCACAGATATATTGCAGCTGAAATGGACTGGGTCTTTTTTTCCTTGAGGACACTGAATACACTGTGTCACGCACCTGTGTGTTGACTGTGATCCATCACATGAGGTCAGGTCTGGGATTTTCCACTTGTGGGGTCACGTCAGTGCTTGAAAAGTTTTGGATTTTGCAGCACTTTCAATTTTCCCATTAGGGATATTCAACATGCATTTAATGTGTACCTGACATAGAGTAGCCACAGAATAGATCAACCACTGCTCAATAATAGCCCACTAGAGTAATAATTATTATCACTATTTTTCACGTGGAAGGACAAGGCTTTCCTCTCCCTCACCACCACCCCCCAGCCCTCCACCACCACCCTTTTTTTGGCTCCTGCCCTCACCCTTGTTTGGAAGGGAGCTTCACTTGAGTAACACATCAAAGAAGTGTGTGGGAGCGGCCTCATTTGCCAAGAGGGAAATGTGTTTGTCTTCTAGGTGTTTCACTGTGAAAAGACTAAAAGACCAGGATTACCTCTAAGGAGGAGGACCATTTACAAGCTGCTGCCGTCCCATCTCCTCAGGAAAAATAATCTCCAGAACCTTGATCTCCCCTGCCAAGGCAGGGGAGCAGGGAGGCTACAGAGGTTAAAAACAAAGAGGGAGGACACCAGGAAGACAGGATTCCTGGATGCCCAATTCACTCCGACTATATGAGTAAAGTCAAAAGCATTTTCCACTACCATTTGGCCTCCATAAGTGTTGATTACCGGATGCTCACAAGACTTTCTTATGGCGATAGGCAGTGACACACGGCCTTTCCATAGGAAGATGTTGCTCCCATCCAGCCCAACTCCTTACTGTAAAGTTTCCCTTCTCTCCCCACTCCCTCTCCCTGCATTTCACAGGTTGTTCAGGCTGAAGGGCACATCCAAGTTCACTAGTTCAAGTGCCCCTGGAAGGAAGATCTGGTCCTCCATCTGATCTCTGTGTTAGAGACCTCAGCTAGAACCAAACAAAAACAACAGACTTGGTGGGACTGGAGGCAACGTCAAATGGCCTCAGGATTCTGTGTGGGTTTCACTGAGTTTTTGCTTTCTTGGGCGTCATATTCTCCTCCTTGTCTCTTTTCCCCTCTATCCCTCCCACCTTCCCACCTGGGAACACTTAGCCATGCCTACCACTCAAAATTGCCCTCAATTTTGCATTCAATCCTCACATTAGGGACCCATCCCCTACTCAGCCACACCCAGATTCTACTTCAGCCTCAGTCTCAGTCAGTAGAAAAGCCTGGAAGGCAGAGCAGAGTAGCGTCTCAGATGCACCCGTGGCCCCCGGTTCCAATACCTGTACTGCTTTTACCTTGTGATCTCTGCTGATTATTCTCCATCTCCTTACCCATATCCACTCTCTGTTCACCCTGCTCTGCACCCCAAGAAGCTGACTCCTGTGGAATGAAGAACCCGCGCTCCATTATCAACAGACTGTGAACAGGGGTTGGCCACAGGAGGCACACAGGCAGGAGGTGGAAAGAGGGAGTAGAAAGAGTCAGGAACTTCCCTGCTCCCCGTGCGGCACCATCTCTGGCGTCCCTCATAACCACAGCTCCTACCAGGCAGCGCTTCTTCTGCAGTGCCTGTTCCTACTGGCTCTCCCTTTGGCCTGTTAGCCCTAAGGGTGGCAACAGCTTTTCACTGTGTTAGTCTCCAGGTACATCACAATCGTGTCTGCTTCTTTAACCCTGTCCATAAAGTCTCTTCATTTGAGCCATTTCCTAAGTGGAGCCCTACCAATACATGGTCAAGCCATCTTCTTCTTCTACTCCTGGGTGTTTATCTTCATTCCTACCTAATACTGTACTTTGGTTTCTCTGGGGAGAGGTGTAGTGAATATTGTAGTGTGCCATCCAGATTGCATCTTGAGAGCTGCAGTACTTGCTCCTCAGTTGCCGAGAGTGTTCACAGGAGAGGCCCTCCTCGGCAGAAGAGAACCACCTTGCCCAGGGTCGCACCCCATGATCCATGATCCCACAATCTTGTGGCTGACCAGTGCAGGGAGGGGTGGAGTTTATAAAGGTGAAATCTCCTTGCCTCAGAGCAGGAAAATCCTGAAGGTCTTTTCCAGTTCTACGGATCCATGTGGGATTGGTGGAAGCCTTCACTGACGCTGCACTGCTATTCAAGTCCTCTGCCCACCCAATCATTTTGCTTGCCCACCCTCTTTGGAACTGTTATTGAAGGCACACCCAGTAAAATTCTGGCACATGTAGAGTTCTCTTCCCTGGGAACATGTCCTTAGGCAATGAGTTCTTGACTAAAGACCGGGAAGTGGTCTCTCAACTATATGCTGCTAGTCTTTGAAGACAGGGCCTGCCGGACTAGACTCAATTTCCTTCTTCCATCTGGTCCTACCCTACGTTTGCCACTTAGCTCTCCAGGTCTCCTACCTGTTCTCCACCCTTTGGAAATTCCATCCCATCTCCCTCATCTTACTCAGAGTCCAGCATCTCTGATCTGAACCATCTCATCGCCAACTAACATCCTTTCTTGCAAAATAATAAAGATTCTTCTCAGTTCACATGAGGTGCTGGGGATAGTGCTAGGTACTAGGGACATAGAAATGAGTAAGAAGTAGTTTCTGCCTTGGAGGAGTTTGAATCCCACATGTGCCAATTTGCCAGCTGTAGACTTTGTTAAGGAGAATGAGAAGAAGTGGCTTGAAAAGTAAAAGGAGAAAGAAAATGATGCTCTGGAAGCCTCCTCAAGGAAGAGAGATCCACTGTGTCAAAAGGTGCTTGACAGGGCAAATAAAGACAGAATTGTCACTGGCTTTGGCCACATGGAAGTTACCAGAAACCTTGACAAGAGCTATTTTAGTGCAGTGATGATGCCAACTGCCTAATTGGAGTGGGTTCAAGAGAGCCAGGAGGTTGAGGAAGGAAGACTGAGTCCAGTGCACTCTGGAATTTTGCTATAAAGGGAAGCAAAGAAATGAAGTAGCAGGTGACAAGAGGGATGCTTGTTCATTTAAGACAGATTTTGTAGCAAGTTTCTATGCTGGTGGAAATGATCAAATTCAGAGGAAAAACTGTGATGGTTCGGGGATACATTGCTGCAGCAAGAGGAGATCGAGATGTATTTGCTGCACAAGTGAAGAGGTTGCTCTTGGGAACACGGGTAGTGCATGTCCGAGAACAGGAGCAGGTAGGGTTATAGATTAGCATTTGGGGTGCTGGAAGTTCTCTTCTGACTCCGTCTATTTAATATTTTCTTAGTGAAATAAAGAGATGGGTCATAAGCTCAGAATAGGAGGCTGAGGGAAGGCATTGGTGATTTGAAAAGAAAAGAGGTGCCTAATAGTCACCCAGGGGAATGGAGTACGGATGAGTTGACTAGGAATTGTAAAATTGGGTTGCTGGGAAGTTTCAACAAGATAGTAGATGAAAAGCATTTAGTGCAATGGCCTGTACATAATTCGCCTGCAACATTAGTTATTATTAAATCAACCTGGTGATGATCATGCTGCCTGTAAACAAAGTGTTCTGAGAACAGAGAAGAAGCATCCACTTTAGGAAGAATTAGGAAACTATCCCCAGAGGCAGTGAATTAAGAGCTGGTCTTGAAAAGAGGGAGGAGGAAGATTACAATTACTTAAAGAACACTATGTGCTAAACATACTACTGCCACTGAGAATGAGCTAGCCAGCAGCTTGTTTTTGTAAATAACATGTTATTGGAACACAGTCATGCCCATTAATTTACAGATTGTCTATAACCGTTTTCATCCTACAATGTCAGAGTTAAGTAGCTGCAATAGAGACTGTATGGTCAGCAAAGCCTGAAATATTTACCCTCTAGCCTTTTACCAAAAAAAAGTTTGCCAATCTCTGGACATAGAATTAAATAAAGAGTGATTGTAGATCTAAGAAAATAAATTGGACTCACAATATCATTACAGAATTAATAAATTAGAAACAGCAAGGAAGAAGAGTCACAACTAGAAACTGAACTGCTGACTTAGAAGAAATGCAAGATAATCAACAGTGAATGCACCCGTGGGAGAAAAAAATTCCACAGATTCAAGGAATCAGAAAGAAAATAGAAAATATTGACAAATTCTTATTCTCCAATTCTCTAGATATTTAGAACAGATGAAGATGATCCCAAATAAGGACATTTGGTGTCCCTGAAGTAGAGAACTCAAAAATATGGAATAGAAAGAGTGAGTATTCAAAGATTTAATAAAAGAAAAATTTCCAAAAATGCAGAAAGAATTGACTCTACAGCCTTGAAAGAATACACCGTGTTCCAGGACATCTTGAACTGATACTACCTACAGTGAATCATACTTTAATTTAGTTTCAAAAATCAAGAAAATCTTGAGGCATCCCCACAGAAACAGCCAATAATCTACAAGGGATAAAACATGGTGAGGAATCAGATTTCTCCATGGTAACAATTAATACCAGAAGACAGCGGAAAACATCCATATAGCTCTGAAGGGAAGAAAAATGAGACGGAGTTTCGCTCTTGTTGCCTGGGCTAGAGTGCAATGGCGCGATCTCGGCTCACTGCAACTTCCACTTCCCAGGTTCAGGCAATTCTCCTGTCTCAGCCTCCTGGGTAGCTGGGATTACAGGCGCCCTCCACTATGCCAAGCTAATTTTTGTATTTTTAGTAGAGGCAGAGTTTTGCCATGTTGGCCAGGCTGGTGGTGAGAAGAGCTTTTAAAAATTACCCCAGTTCAAGAGGCCACCCCAAACCAATTAGACCAGAATCTGTGGGGGTAGAACCTGGACAATGGTAATTCGCAGATGTTCGCCAGGTGATTCTGAGTGCAGATGATTCTCAAGCAGGTCTACGGAAAGTGTGGTCTGTGGACAGGCAGCATCAGCATCACCTGGGAGTCTGTGAGAAATGCAAGTTCTCAGACCCCACTCCAGACCTACAAGTCTGGATATTAACAAGCTCTCCAGGAGATCTGGAGGCATGCTTCAGTTTCAAAAGCCTTACAGAGGAATCTTTAAGGAAAGAAGACCTAGATCTAGGTTTGGAGATAAATCTAAAAATTGACCGAAATATGAATTTATAATATATAATTTTAAAAGTAATAATATTTGAATTTAAGCAATGTCACTTTTTACTGAAGTTTTTCTTATAGCAGAGTAAAAATTAAGTTGAACAACTTTAAGTATAGCATACATAGAATCATCCAATTTTAAATGACATCTGATGTTATTTATGAGTGATGAGATTTGAGGTGCTTTTTAGACTTCTTTTTTGTACTATTCCAAGATGCTGAAATTCCTAAAAATATCTATTATTTTTCAAAACTACTAAAGTGATTTTTTCTCATTAAAAAAACCCTCTATAATGTTAATCTGATGAGGATGATCATGATCTGTGTATCCGTTCACACCAACCAAATTCACACAGACTGTGAAGCAGAATAGCAATTCATTAATTAACATACTCATTCCCAGATCTAAAACATGTCATGAAGAGAAGGCATCTGATTTTTAGTGGACATATGTACTCGAGAGTCTAAGTTACACACTAGAAGGCTGCTTGGTAAGCAGAAAATTACAGAAAAGGAAGTGAGCTGTCTTAGGAAATTTCTTTGCAACTATCACTGCTAATGATTTGTCCTTCACCAAAGTAATTATTCTTTGTAAAGAATTGTTTTCTCGGTCTATGATCAGGAGTCCATCTTCCCATCCTAAATATTTATCATAAGGTACAGTTTCCCAAGGTTATGATTGATATTGCTTACACTGGAGGAATTTCTAAACCACAAATGCAGAAGAGTCATTGTGTTCCATCCCAAGGATGAACATCCATGGCATCTGCAATATCAGAAGTTGGCATCTCATGCTTATCTCTAAATCTTGAGTTTATCTTACTTGAGGGTGATCTGAGCTTTCTGTGAATAAAATATACACTGGTTTTTCTTAAAACTTCATGAGAAACGAAAAGAGTAAATGTGAGGTAAGGAAGTAGAGCCTGTGGTTAAAAAAAAATTAATGAAAAACATAAATCCAATCCCAAGGCTAAAAAGGTGATTAATTATTAATGTCAGCACATCCTGTTTATTAAAAAGAAATAAACATTCCATAAACATTCCACTCCTTTCTTGAATTGGCTTCAGTTAACTCTTTCCTAGGGAAGACTGGGGCAGGGAGCAGACCTACTTTTTCATGTATATGATCCCTGCTTTCCATTCTACCAGTGTAAATGCTCCATGATGTGTTCATGTCAGGAACTCAGCTCAATCTTGATTTTTTTTTAAGACAATCTCTCTCTGTCACCCAGGCTGGAGTGCAGTGGCGCAATCTCGGCTCACTGCAACCTCCGCCTCCCAGGCTCAAGTGATTCTTGTGCCTCAGCCTCATGAGTAGCTGGGATTACAGGCATGTGCCGGCACACCCGAGTAATTTTTATGTATTTTTAATAGGGACAGGTTTCTCCATGTTGGCCAGGCTGGTCTCAAATTCCTGGCCTCAAAATGCTGGGATTACAGGCATGAGCCACCACCACAAGTCCCCGTGAGAGATATTTTTATCTGTGGAAGTGAAACCGACCCATTGGTCCCATAGGTAATTTTATTTTGGATAAACATGGAAATTGATCCTTCTAGTCTTAAAACTTGAAACTTATATTTGTTTTATCTGAATTCCTTCCTCAGGGAAGGACCTTCAATCATCTCAAAACAGAAAGTATCGAAGAACTGAAACTCGTCAGATCACCACATCCAGACAGTGAGTCTGGACGAGTAATTCATCATGATTGGTTCCATGCTCCTCCCTAGTTCCCAGTTTCTGTTTTCTTGCATATTGTTACATTTCTTCCCTGCTATATACACCTCTAGTTTTAGTAGTTCAGGAAGATGGATTTGAGACTAAACTCCCATCTCTTTGGCTGTAGCACCCTATTAAAGCCTTCTTCCTTTGTGATAATCCTTGTCTCAGTGATTGGCTTTCTGTGTGGCGAGTAGCAGAATCTAGACCGAACCCCTGGATTTTCAGTAACAGAAGTACTATCTTGCCCTAAAGTTTAAGTGATTAAACCATTATTACATGTATCAGCTAGGTTTAAGGTTTTAAGAATTATTATTCCATGGAGTTTATTATATCTGCTTTGAATCCTAGTAGATTGAAATCCTAGTTCTCCTGCTTTCTGGCTAGAGACCTAGTGTAAAACAGAGACTCCAAATTTATCTTATTTATGAAGCAGAAATAATATCACCTACTTATTTTTTAGAGTTTTCATAAGATTTATAAATAATATTAAATGTTCAGAGTACATAGTAGGAGTTCAATATTAAATCCATCTGATAATCAAAGGTGTTTAGGAGTGTTCATCCAAAAAATAGTTAAAATTTTCTCTGAAAATTTTCTCCTGCTTCCCATTTCTTAAATCATTGACCACACTTGGAAGAGGTGATCAGAAGATAGAAAGGTAAATCTAAATCATTCTTAACCAAAAATCAGACATAAGCAGAAACATGTCCATTTAAGTGTAGTTAATTATTCTCCTAGGAGCTAATGTATCATAATGCATACAAACACATATGTATTAATAGCATTATATATAAATTAATATAAAGCATGCAAAGACATAGAATATGCTCATTCTCCTATATCTGTGATAGCTGATGCTGCTTCTCCTTCTCCTTCCTCCTTCTTCTTCCCCTTCCCCTCTTTCTTCTCCTCCTTTTTTCCTCTTCTGTCTTCTGTCTTCTTCCTATTTCCTCTCATCCCTCATGAATTTGGACTCCTTCTCTCTCTACATTTTTATCATGGAAAACTCAGTCTTGGCCGGGTACAGTGGCTCACGCTTGTAATCCCAGCACTTTGGGAGGCCGAGGTGGGCGGATAACGAGGTCAGGAGATCGAGACCATGGTGAAACCCCATCTCTACGAAAAATACAAAAAAAAATTAGCCGGGCGTGGTGGCGGGCGCCTGTAGTCCCAGCTACTCAGAGAGGCTGAGGCAGGAGAATGGCGTGAACCCAGGAGGCGGAGCTTGCAGTGAGCCAAGATCGCGCCACTGCACTCCAGCCTGGGTGACAGAGCAAGACTCCGTCTCAAAAAAAAAAAAAAAAAAAAAAAAAAAGGAAAACTCAGTCTTTGCTGTGCAAATATTTCTCAGAGGTCCAACTCTAGTCAGTGTCTTTTTTCCATAACTACAGAGCTGCTTTTCAAATACCTGCTTGGCATCTCTGTGTGGACATCCTGACGGCACTTTAAACCGAATATGTCTGAAGTTGCATTTATGCTCTTATTCCCCCACAAATTATCATATCCTTCCGAGATTCTTATCTCTAAGATTGGAAACCTGAGTTCTGATTCTTCCTTTCTTGATATTCTATAGCTAAACATTGATCTTAAGTCCTTTCCCTTGATATCCTAATTATCCAGTCCCTCCTTCCCATTCCTGCTTCCCAATGGTTTCCCAACCTTCACTGTTCCCATTACCCTGTAGCCTACAAATTATACTTAGATGAACCTTCATCCTTAATCACTGAAGCAATAACTTACTTGCATTCTCAAAATCTCCCACTGGGAAACATTAAATATAAACTCATGCTTGGCATCTGAGGCTCTCTACCACAGATGATCAAGTTATCTTTTGGGACCTATTGCCCTCTATTCCTTTGTCCCTGAGGTTGTGCATGAATGGCCCCACAAAGCCAGATCTAGCTTGCAGATATAATTTTCTTTGGGAAACAATGGCTTTATAAATTTTAAATTAGCTGCTTATTTCAAATTAGTTGCCAACATTTATACATTGGAAGGTTTTTTCATGTAGAAATCCAGATTCTGGTTTCTGGATCCCAACATGAAAAGTTGGGATGTCTGGCAACTTTGAACCTGCATGGCACAAAGGGCTGAGGGTAGGCAGCCAGAGCCATTTGAAAGGGAGAAACAGGCCCCAGTTCACTACAGCCTTCACCTAACTGGTGTCACTCAATCTGGTGCTGGCTTGGTGCCTTCATGCACGTGGATTTATGACACTTGCTCTAGAATACCTAGTGCTCCAGCCAAGTGCGACATTCCCAAATGCATAGCATCTTTACTTCTGTTTCCCCCTCTTTCTGAAAACGCTCTCTCCTTCCTTCTTTCCTGTCTTTACGGCCCATTTCCAACACCATAGCTTCCTTGAAGCTTTCTGTGAGCACCCCGCTGGATGTGACTGCCCGTTTGTAAACCTCTGTAACACTCTGTGGCTCTCTTATGGCCAGAGCCCACCCTCCTTGGCATCACAGTCATATCCTTGCTTTCTCTCTGTTTCTCAGGAAGGGATAGAGATGTACACTTTTCCCCACTCCTCAGGCTTTTTTGAAAAGGGGTTTTCCTCTTGACCTAGACTTTCTTTCTCCTCTCCATAGAGATGAAGAGCATCTGTCCCCACCTCCCTTTCTCCTCAGGGACCTGCCTGTCTACACAGTGAAGAGGCCCTGTTATGCTTGGCAGTAAAGGCGCTGATGTGCAGGTGAGACTGAGTGTGTTCACACTACCTGTGCGTGTCCATCTGCCCGATTCTGAAGGCCAGTGGGAAGCCCCTTATTGCTACACATCTAAGACAGGGCTTCCTATCCTGCGTTGATCAGCAAACCAAGCTAAATTTTCATTGTCATCTGCTTGAATACTTATCTAGCAACTGTTTCCAAACTCAAGCAGGGAAAAAGAAGAAATTGTTATGACCTCAACAATAAGACCTCACTTTTTATTATTATTATTATTATTATCATACTTTAAGTTCTAGGGTACATGTGCACAAGGTGCAGGTTTGATACATAGGTACACATGTGCCATGTTGGTTTGTTGCACCCATCAACTCGTCATTTACATTAGGTATTTCTCCTAATGCTATCCCTCCCCCAGATCCCCACCCACTGACAGGCCCTGGTGTGTGATGTTCCCCGCCCTGTGTCCAAGTGTGCTCATTGTTCAATTCCACTTATGACTGAGAACATGCGGTGTTTGGTTTTCTGTCTTTGTGATAGTTTGCTGAGAATGATAGTTTCCAGCTTCATCCATGTCCCTGCAAAGGACATGAACTCATCCTTTTTTATGGCTGCATAGTATTCCATGGTGTATATGTGCCACATTTTCTTAATCCAGTCTATCATTGATGGACATTTGGATTGATTCCAAGTCTTTGCTATTGTGAATAGTGCCACAGTAAACATACATGTGCATGTGTCTTTATAGTAGCATGATTTATAATCCTTTGGGTATATACCCAGTAATGGAATTACTGGGTCAAATGGTATTTCTAGTTCTAGATCCATGAGGAATTGCCACACTGTCTTCCACAATGGTTGAACTAATTTACACTCCCACCAACAGTGTAAAAGCATTCCTATTTCTCCACATCCTCTCTAGCATCTGTTGTTTCCTGACCTTTTAATGATTGCCATTCTAACTGGCATGAGATGGTATCTCATTGTGGTTTTGATTGCATTTCTCTCATGACCAGTGATGATGAGCCTTTTTTCATGTGTCTGTTGGCTGCATAAATGTCTTCTTTTGAGAAGTGTCTATTCATATCCTTTGCTCACTTTTTGATGGGGTTGTTTGTTTTTTCTTGTAAATTTGTTTGAGTCCTTTGTAGATTCTGGATATTGGCCCTTTGTCAGATGGGTAGTTTGCAAAAACTTTCTCCCATTCTGTAGGTTGCCTGTTCACTCTGATGATAGTTTCTTTTGTTGTGCAAAAGCTCTTTAGTTAGTTAGATCCTATTTGTCTATTTTGGCTTTTGTTGCCATTGCTTTTGGTGTTTTAGTCATGAAGTCCTTGCACATGCCTATGTCCTGAACAGTATTGCCTAGGTTTTCTTCTAGAGTTTTTATGGTTTTAGGTCTAACATTTCAGTGTTTAATCCATCTTGAATTAATTTTTGTATAAGGTGTAAGGAAGGGATCCAGTTTCAGCTTTCTGCATATGGCTAGCCAGTTTTCCCAGCACCACTTATTAAATAGGGAATCCTTTCCCCGTTTCTTGTTTTTGTCAGGTTTGTCAAAGATCAGATGGTTGTAGATGTGTGGTGTTATTTCTGAGGCCTCTGTTCTGTTCCATTGGTCTATATCTCTGTTTTGATACCAGTACCATGCTGTTTTGGTTACTGTAGCCTTGTAGTATAGTTTGAAGTCAGGTAGCATGATGCCTCCAGCTTTGTTCTTTTTGCTTAGGATTGTCTTCGCAATATGGGCTCTTTTTTGGTTCCATATGAAATTTAAAGTAGTTTTTTTCCAGTTGTGTGAAGAAAGTCATTGGTAGCTTAATGCAGATGGCATTGAATCTATAAATTACCTTGGGGGGGGTATGGCCATTTTCATGATATTGATTCTTCCTATCCATGAGCATGGAATGTTCTTCCATTTGTCTCTGTCCTCTTTAATTTCATTGAGCAGTGGTTTGTAGTTCTCCTTGAAGAGGTCCTTCACATCCCTTGTAAGTTGGATTCCTAGGTATTTTATCTCTTTGTAGCAATTGTGAATGGGAGTTCACTCATGATTTGGCTGTTTGTCTGTTATTGGTGTATAGGAATGCTTGTGATTTTTGCACATTGATTTTGTATTCTGAGATTTTGCTGAAGTTGCTTATCAGCTTAAGGAGATTTTGGGCTGAGACAATGGAGTTTTCTAAATATACAATCATGTCATCTGCAAACAGGGACAATTTGACTTCCTCTTTTCCTAATTGAATACCCTTTATTTCTTTCTCTTGCCTGATTGCCCTGGCCAGAACTTCCAACACTATGTTGAATAGGAGTGGTGAAAGAGGGCATTCTTGTCTTGTGCCGATTGTCAAAGGGAATGTTTCCAGTTTTTGCCCATTCAGTATGATATTGGCTGTGGGTTTATCTCAAACAGCTCTTATAATTTTGAGATACGTTCCATCAATACCTAGTTTATTGAGAGTTTTTAGCATGAAGGGGTGTTGAATTTTGTCAAAGGCCTTTTCTGCATCTATTGAGATAATCATGTGGTTTTTGTCGTTGGTTCTGTTTATGTGATGGGTTACATTTATTGATTTGCATATGTTGAATCAGCCTTGCATCCCAGGGCTGAAGCCAACTTGTTCATGGTGGATAAACTTTTTGATGTGCTGCTGGATTCGGTTTGCCAGTATTTTATTGAGGATTTTTGCATTGACGTTCATCAGGGATATTGGTCTAAAATTCTCTTTTTTTGTTGTGTGTCTGCCAGGCTTTGCTATAGGGATGATGCTGGCCTAATAAAATGAGTTAGGGAGGAGACCGTCTTTTTCTATTGATTGGAATAGTTTCAGAAGGAATGGTACCAGCTTCTCTTTGTACCTCTGGTAGAATTCAGCTGTGAATCCGTCTGGTCCTGGACTTTTTTTGGTTGGTAGGCTATTAATTATTGCCTCAATTTCAGAGCCTGTTATTGGTCTATTCAGAGATTCAACTTCTTCCTGGTTTAGTCTTGGGAGAGTGTATGGGTCCAGAAATTTATCCATTTCTTCTAGATTTTCTAGTTTATTTGCATAAAGGTATTTATAGTATTCTCTGATGGTAGTTTGTATTTCTGTGGGATCAGTGATCTATCATCTTTTATTGCATCTATTTGATTCTTCTCTTTTTCTTATTAGTCTTGCTAGTGGTCTATCAATTTTGTTGATCTTTTCAAAAAACCAGCTCCTGGATTCATTGATTTTTTGAAGGGTTTTTTGTGTCTCTATCTCCTTCAGTTCTGCTCTGATCTTAGTTATTTCTTGCCTTCTTCTAGCTTTTGGATTTGTTTGCTCTTTCTTCTCTAATTCTTTTAATTGTGATGTTAGGGTGTCAATTTTAGATCTTTCCTGCTTTCTCTTGTGAGCATTTAGTGCTATAAATTTCCCTCTACACACACTTTAAATGTGTCCCAGAGATTCTGGTACATTTTGTCTTTCTTCTCATTGGTTTCAAAGAACATCTTTATTTCTGCCTTCATTTCGTTATTTACCCAGTAGTCATTCAGGAGCAGGTTGTACAGTTTCCACGTAGTTGTGTGGTTTTGAGTGAGTTTCTTAATCCTGAGTTCTAGTTTGATTGCACTGTGGTCCGAGAGACAGTTTGTTGTGATTTCTGTTCTTTTACATTTGCTGAGGAGTGCTTTACTTCCAAATATGTGGTCAATTTTAGAATAAGTCCAATGCGGTGCTGAGAAGAATGTATATTCTGTTGATTTGGAGTGTGGAGTTCTGTAGATGTCTATTAGGTCTGCTTGGTGCAGAGCTGAGTTCAAGTCCTGGGTATTCTTGTTAACCTTCTGTCTCGTTGATCTGTCTAATATTGACAGTGGGGTGTTAAAGTCTACCATTATTATTGTGTGGGAATCTAAGTCTCTTTGTAGGTCTCTAAGGACTTGCTTTATGAATCTGGGTGCTCCTGTATTGGGTGCATATATATTTAGGATAGTTAGCTCTTCTTGTTTAATTGATCCCTTCACCATTATGTAATGGCCTTCTTTGTCTCTTTCGATCTTTGTTGGTTTAAAGTCTGTTTTATCAGAGACTAGGATGGCAACCCCTGCCTTTTTTGCTTTCCATTTGCTTGATAGATCTTCCTCCATCCCTTTATTTTGAGCTTATGTGTGTCTCTGCATGTGAGATGGGTCTCCTGAATATAGCACACTGATGGATCTTGACTCTTTATCCAATTTGCCAGTCTATGTCTTTTAATTGGGGCATTTAGCCCATTTACATTTAAGGTTAATATTGTTATGTGTGAATTTGATCCTGTCATTATGATGTTAGCTGGTTATTTTGCCCATTAATTGATGCAGTTTCTTCACAGCATCAATGGTCTTTACTATTTGGCATGTTTTTGCAGTGGCTGGTACTGGTTGTTTCTTTCCATATTTAGTGCTTCCTTCAGGAGCTCTTGTAAGGCAGGCCTGGTGGTGACGAAATCTCTCAGCATTTGCTTGTCTGCAAAGGATTTTTTTCTCCTTCACTTATGAAACTTAGTTTGGCTGGATATGAAGTTCTGGGTTGAAAATTATTTTCTTTAAGAATGCTGAATATTGGCCCCCACTCTCTTCTGGCTTGTAAGGTTTCTGCCAAGAGATCCACTGTTAGTCTGATGGGTTTCCCTTTGTGGGTAACCCAACCTTTCTCTCTGGCTGCCCTTAACATTTTTTCCTTCATTTCAACCTTGGTGAATCTGACAATGTCTTGGGGTTGCTCTTCTTGAGGAATATCTTTGTGGTGTTCTCTGTATTTCCTGAATTTGAATGTTGGCCTGCCTTGCTAGGTTGGAGAAGTTCTCCTGGATAATATCCTGCAGAGTGTTTTCCAACTTGGTTCCATTCTCCCCATCAGTTTCAGATACACCAATGAAACATAGATTTGGTCTTTTCACATAGTCCCATATTTCTTGGAGGTTTGTTTGTTTCTTTTTATTCTTTTTTCTCTAAACTTCTCTTCTTGCTTTATTTCATTAATTTGATCTTCAATCACTGATACCCTTTCTTCCACTTGATCGAATCGGCTATTGAAGCTTGTGCATGAGCCACGAAGTTTTCGAGCCATGGTTTTCAGCTCCATCAGGTCATTTAAGGTCTTCTCTACACTGTTTATTCTAGGTAGCCAGTCATCTAACCTTTTCTCAAGGTTTTTAGCTTCCTTGCGATGGATTTGAACATGCTCCTTTAGCTCAGAGAAGTTTGTTATTACCAACCTTCTGAAGCCTACTTCTGTCAACTAGTCAAAATCATTCTCCGTCCAGCTTTGTTCCATTGCTGGCGAGGAGCTGCAATCCTTTGGAGGAGAAGAGTCGCTCTGGTTTTTAGAATTTTCAGCTTTTCTGCTCTGGTTTCTCCCCATCTTTGTGGTTTTGTCTACCTTTGGTCTTTGATGTTGGTGACCTACAGGTGGGGTTTTGGTGTAGATGTCTTTTTTGTTGATGTTGGTGCTATTCCTTTCTGTTTGTTAGTTTTCCTTCCAATAGTTAGGTCCCTCAGCTGCAGGTCTGTTGGAGTTTGCTGGAGGTCCATGCCAGACCCTGTTTGCCTGGGAGGTCCACTCCAGACCCTGTTCACCAGCAGAGGCTGCAGAATAGCTGCAACAGCTGCAGGTCTGTTGGAGTTTGCTGGAGGTCCACTCTAGACCCTGTTCACCAGCAGAGGCTGCAGAACAGCAAATGTTGCAGAACAGCAAATATTGCTGCCTGATCCTTCCTCTGGAAGCTTAGTCCCAGAGGGGCCCCCACCTATATGAGGTGTCTGTCGGCCCCTATTGGGAGGTGTCTTCCAGTTAGGCTACATGGGAGTCAGGGACTCACTTGAGAAGGCAGTCTGTCCCTTCTCAGAGCTCAAACATCATGCTAGGAGAACCACTGCTGTCTTCAGAGCTGTCAAACAGGGACATTTAAGTCTGCGGAAGCTGTCTGCTGCCTTTTGTTCAGCTATGCCCCGCCCACAGAGGTGGAGTCTCCAGAGGCCTTGCTGAGCTGTGGTGGGCTCCGCCCAGTTCGAGCTCCCTGGCTGCTTTGTTTACCTACTCAAGCCTCAGCAATGGCAGACGCCCCTCCCCCAGCCAGACTGCCACCTCGCAGTTAGATCTCAGACTGCTTCGCTAGCAGTGAGCAAGGTTCCGTGGGCATGGGACCTGCCAAGCCAGGCACAGGAGAGAATCTCCTTGTCTGCCAGTTGCTAAGACCATGGGAAAAGCACAGTATTTGGGCAGGAGTGTCCCATTTTTCCAGGTACAGTCTGTCACAGCTTCCCTTGGCTAGGAAAGGGAAATCCCCTGACCCCTTGCAATTCCCGGGTGAGGCGACGCCCTGCCCTGCTTCAGTTCATCCTCCATGGGCTGCACCCACTGTTCAACCAGTCCCAGTGAGATGAACCAGGTACCTCAGTTGGAAATGCAGAAATCATCCGTCTTCTATGTCAATCACGCTGGGAACTGCAGACCAGAGCTGTTCCTATTCGGCCATCTTGCACTGCCCTCAAACCTCACTTTTTCTTCAGTCTTCCCCAGCAGCTAGCCAAGGTCATTGCACAAAATAGACACTCAAGAGTATCAAATTGAATCAAAACACACAATCAATGTACATAAAATTCACAGAATAAAATTTATCTTATGCTTATTTTCCCATAAACCATAATTTATTGCCCTTCAACATAAATAAGGAAAAAATATAATTTGTCTCTGTAATGTTAACAAAATACAAATGATTCATCTATAACATAAAGTATCTATTTCTTATTTCCATTTCCATTTTTATATAAATCATTTTGCATCATATCACATAAAAAAAGAAAATATAAAGCTTAAAGGTCACTGAAGACAGCATCACATTGTATGACATTTTTCAGCAGTCTCGGAGGTCTCGTTTCTTGCTTTTTTTTTATTTTTTGGTTGTTTCCTGACGAATGGTATCATATTCCAATATGGCTATTTTGGAAAGTCTCTCTAAGTATTGAGATGGTGCTCCAGTGAGAGGATCACTGAAGCCAGAACCTGGAGGAGGAGGTGGGGAGTCAGCTATAAAAATGAATTAAGCTCACATGAATAATATTCTATTAAATATAATGTGACTGAAATATTTCTTCCACAAATGACTATTACACACTGCTAATTCTTATACTACAGAGCTATACAAACCAAAAAAAAAGCATGGTACTGGCATAAAAACAGACACACAGACCAATGGAACAGAATAAACAACCCAGAAACAAATCTATACATCTATAGTGGATTCATTTTCAACAAAAGTGCCATGAATATACACTAGGGAAAAGACAGTCTCATCAATAAATGGTGCTGGGAAAACTGGAGATTATGCAGAAAAATGAAACCAGACCCCATCTTTCGCCATATAAAAAAATAAAATCAAAATGGATTAAAGACTTAAATCTAAGACCTCAAACTATGAATACTAAAAGAAAACGTTGGGGAAACTCTCCAGGACATGGGAGTGGTCAAAGATTTCCTGAGTAATATCCCAGAAGCACAGGCAATCAAAGCAAAAATGGACAAATGGGATCACATCAAGTTATTAATAAAAAGCGTCTGCACAGCAAAGGAAACAATCAACAAAATGAAAAGAACCTACAGAATGGGAGAAAATATTTGCAAACTACCCATCTGACAAGGAATTAAGAACCAGAATATATAAGGAGCTTAAACCACTCTATGGGAAAAGTCTAATAATCCCATTTTAAAATGGGCAAAAGAGGTGGCTCACGTCTATAATCCCAGACTTTGGGAGCCTGAGGTGAGCAGATCCCTTGAGCTCAGAAGTTCAAGACCAGCCTGGGCAACATAGCAAGACTCTGTCTCATTTAAACTCTCATGTTAATAAAAATTAATTAATTAATTAATTAATTAAATGGGCCAAAAGACCTGAATAGACATTTCCAAAAAGAAGACATGCAAACAGCAAACAGGCATATGAAATGTAGTCAACATCACTGATTATTAGAGACATCAAAACTACAATGAGATATCATTTCACCCCAATTAAAATGGCTTTTATCTAAAAGACAGGAAATAACACATGCTGGCGAGGATGCAGAGAAAAAAGGGAACCCTCATTCACTGTTAGTGGGAATGTAAATTAGTACAACCACTGTGGAGAACAGTTTGGAGGTTTCTCAGAAAACCAAAAATGGAGCTACCATATGGTCCAGCAATCCCATTGCTAGACATACACCCAAAAGAAAGGAAATCAGTATATCAAAGAGGTCTCTGCACTCCTGTGTTTACTGCAGCACTGTTCACAATGGCCAAGATTTGGAAGCAACTGAAGTGTCCATCAACAGATGAATGGATGAAGAAAATGTGGTACATATACACAATGGAGTACTATTCAGCCATAAAAAACTGAGATCCTGTCATTTGCAACATTATGGTTGGAACTGGAGATCATTATGTTAGGTTAAATAAGCCAGGTACAGAAAGACAAATTTCACATAATCTCAGTTATTTGTGGGTGCTGAAAACTAGAACAATTGAACTCATGGAGGGAGAGACCAGAAGGATGGTTACCAGAGGCTGGGAAGGATAGTGGTGGAGAGATGGGGGGGGAGTGGGGATGGTCTATAGGTACAAAAAATACAAAGAATGAATAAGAACATGTATTTGATAGCACAACAGGGTAATTATAGTCAATAATGATCTAATTATACATTTAAAAATAACTAAAAGAGTATAATTTGATTGTTTGTAACACAAAGGATAAATGCCTGAGGGGATGGATACTCCATTCACGTGAATGTGATTATTACACGTTGTACGCCTGTATCAAAATATCTCATATACCTCATAAACATATACACCTACTATGTACCCAGAAAATTAAAAAAAAAACATGACTAGTTTTTGATATAACACATATTTTGAATTAAAAATGTCATGTTTACTTTCTTTTTCTTTTCTTTTTTTTGAGATAGAGGATGGAATCTTGCTCTGTCACCCAGGCTGGAGTGCAGTGGTGCAATCTCGGCAAACTGCAACCTCCACTTCCCAGGTTCAAGTGATTCTCATGCCTCAGCCTCCTGAGTAGCTGGGACTACAGGCGTGTGCCATCATGCCCAGCTAGTTTTTGTATTTTTAGTAGAGATGGGGTTTCACCATGTTATCCAGGCAGATCTCAAACTCCTGGCCTCAAGTGACCTGCCCACCTCAGCCTCCCCAAGTGCTGGGATTACAGGCATGAGCCACCGCACTTGGTTTTTTTTTTTTTTTTGAGACGGAGTCTTTCTCTGTCACCCAGGCTGGAGTGCAGTGGCGCGATCTCGGCTCACTGCAAGCTCCGCCTCCCGGGTTCACGCCATTCTCCTGCCTCAGCCTCTCCGAGTAGCTGGGACTACAGGCGCCCACCACCACGCCCGGCTAATTTTTTGTATTTTTAGTAGAGACGGGGTTTCACTGTGTTAGCCAGGATGGTCTCGATCCCCTGACCTCGTGATCCGCCCGCCTCGGCCTCCCAAAGTGCTGGGATTACAAGCATGAGCCACCGCGCCCGGCCTGCACTTGGTTTTAATGCTACTTTATAAAATGACTATGTGCCTCAAAAAATATTTATCTAAAAAACCTTTAAGGCTTGTATTTAATTATATAAAATTACATTGGTGCAAAAGTAATTGCAGTTCTAAAAACCGCAATTACTTTTGCACCAACTTAATCTGATTTTGTACAATACTTTTTAAAATATGGGACAACTGTGAGATTTATTTCAAAGTAAAAGGCATAATCTCCATAAATAATTAACTCATTTCATATTTTACATGCCTATCAAGTTGTTTTCTTCAAATACAAACATTTCTCATAAATGCTAAGTGAAGTAAAATTGTAAAGTAAAATAAAATCGTTCACTTAACTGAAATAGCGTTAATCAAGTTTCTATCATAG
The DNA here is from genome assembly GCF_009828535.3 of Hylobates moloch. NCBI lineage: Eukaryota > Metazoa > Chordata > Mammalia > Primates > Hylobatidae > Hylobates > Hylobates moloch. The sequence goes on from NW_026652284.1 coordinate 53,611,565, forward strand.
CGTGGTAGTAATAACAACAGATAGCATTTGTTGAATGATCTTTGTCAAGTACTTCACATCTATTTTATCCATACAACAACACTATGAAATAGTCATCTGTACTATCTCGAGTTACAGATTTTAAAAAGACAATTTAGGGACGCTAAATAACTTGCCCAAGTGCATATACTTAGTAATTATCAGAGTTAGGATTTGAACCCAGAGTCATCAAAGTTCCGATCACTACATATTACCCCTAAATACATAAACATGTAGAAATATTTCTATTTAAAAACATATATGCAGCTTTGAAAATAATATACTGACCTATATTGCTTTAAAATATTATTATTTAACTTCAGTTTCAAGTGTCAAAAAAAGCAGTATCTTCAATTATCCAATGTAGTTGTTATTTTTCTGTTTGTTTTGTTTTGTTTGCAGGGGTAATATGAGTGAGAAGTTCAGAGAGAAACAGCTGAGAGTTAAGAATATGATCAGGACTTCTGTTCTTAGCAGTACAATGGACTTGACACTTTAAAAGACCCTCTGGCAGCAAAATAACTAGATTCCAGGCATTAGGCAAACCTGAAAAAACTTCAAAGAATCAGTATCATACGCACAAATGCAATTAAGTTGGAAGTTGTTAATAATAAGATAAATTTAAAATTCTGAAATATTTAGAAATTTGTACACATGTATTAGTCCATTTTTACGCTGCTGATAAGGACATAACTGAAACTGGGTAATTTGTAAAGAAAAAGAGGTTTAATGGACTCACAGTTCCACATGGCTGGGGAGGCCTCACAATCACACCAGAAGGCAAAAGTCATGTCTTACATGGCGGCAGATAAGACAGAATGAGAACCAAGCAAAAGGGGTTTCCTCTTATAAAACCATCAGATCTCGTGAGACTTACTCACTACCATGAGAATGGTATGGGGGAACCGCCCCCATGATTCAATTATCTCCCACTGAGTCCATCCCACAACACATGGGAACTACGGGAACTAAAATTCAAGATGAGATTTCGATGGGGACACAGTCAAACCGTAACAACACATTTTCTAAATTATCAGTCAAAAAACAAATCATAATAAACATACAAATATTTGTTGCTACATGATAAATATCACAAAAGTTGTGTAATGGAGCAAAAGTTGTATATAGAGAGGTTTATACCCTAAAATGTCTATGTTAGAAAAGAAGGTTGAAAATTTAAAACATAGGTATTAGATACACAGTAAGAAAAGAGTAAACCCAAAGAACATGGAGGAAAAAGATAATATAGGAAAGGGGAGAAATCAATGAAGTAGAAAACCAAGTTACAATAAAAGGGATTTTTTAAAAAGACAAAAGCTCTTCATTGAAAAAACTAATAAAAAAGGAAAGCCTCTGGTGACATTACTCAAGAAAATAAAAGAAGGCACAAATATATAGTATTGAGAAAAGAGGAACAGAATTACAGATAAAGCAAAGACTAAACTTTATGCTAATAAATTTTTAAAACTTAGATAAAATGCAAGTTTCTAGAAAATATAACTTACCAAAATTGATTGAAAAATTAGAATACCTTAACAGCCCTAAATTTAAAATGATTGAGCCAATATTAAAAGATTCTCCCGAAGAAAACAAGTAACCCAAATGAATTTTACAAACAAATTTCCTCAAACTTTCGAGAGAAAAATCATTCCAATTTCAGGTCGTATCCTTCAGAGAATAGAAAGAGAAGGAATAGTCCCCAATTCATTCCACAAGGCCATTATAATGTGGACACTGAATCCAGACAAGGACAGAACAAAAAAGAAAATTCATGGCAATCTCACTCCATTTACCAGCATAGGTAAAAAATTCCAAATGAGATATTAGCAAATTAAATGTGGCAGAATATAAACAAATAATAAATCATTTCTAAATTGGGTGTATTTCAGGAATGCAACAGTGACTTAACATTACAAAATCTGTAAATGTTATTCTTCACATTAAAATAAGTAATAATAAGTATTTACTGAAGACTTACTTTGTTGCAGAAACTAGTGTAGGCACTGTAGGCATATGAAGGTGAGTGAATAAGACACAAAAGCCATAATGTTAGAAAAGAGGCTGTCAAGTGTTCGTTTGGGCAGAGATTCAAAGCAATGTCTTTTGGGTTTTTTGTTTGTTTGAGACAGAGTCTTGCTCTGTCGCCCAGGCTAGAGTGCAGTGGCACAATCTCGGCTCACTTCAACCTCCGCCTCCCAGGTTCAAGCTATTCTCCTGCCTCAGCTCCCTGAGTAGCTGAGATTACAGGCACATGCCATCACGCCCGGCTAATTTTTGTATTTTTAGTAGAGACGGGGTTTCACCATGTTGGCCAGGCTTGTCTCAAACTCCTGACCTCATGATCTGCTCGCCCCGGCCTCCCAAAGCGTTAGGATTACAGGCGTGAGCCGCCGCACCCAGCCAGCAATGTCTTTTGTTCTAATTAACATTTATATTTTTATTTTACACTGTCTGTTGATTACAGAAGTTGTTTTAGTATATGAAATTAAGAGAGAGAAAACATCCAAGGAAAAGTTCGTGAACATTTAAATTTATAAACTTCCATAGACTGAGCTTGCAGAGCTACTAACAAGTCAATTCTGACAGCTACCTATAATGTCAATAGAAGCATTACTTAGTAATGTTAGTTTTGGTTGTTTGTTTGGAGGTGTTCAGTTAACTCCATTATTCCATAAGCCAAAGTCATGGAAGTATGAGTGTATTAGAGGAAGACAAGTATGATTATAATAAAAATTTAAAATAAGGTTTTAAAAATCTTTAACTTTCTTTTTAACTTTTAAGTTCAGGGGTACATGTGTAGGTTTGTTATATAGGTAAACTTGTGTCACAGGGATTTGTTGCATAGATTATTTCTTCACCTGAGTAATGAGCCTAGTACCCATTAGTTATTCTTCCTGATTCTTTCCCACCTCCCACCCTCCACACTCAGGTAAGCCCCAGTATCTGTTGTTCCTGTCTGTGTGTCCATGTGTTCTCATCACTTAGCTACCACTTATAAGTGAGAACATGTGGTATTTGGTTTTCTATTCCTGCATTAGTTTGCTAAGGATAATGGCCTCCAGCTCCATCCATGTTCCTGCAAAGGACATGATCTTGTTCTTTTTTATGGCTGCATAGTATTCCATGGTGTATTTGTACCACATTTTCCTTGTCCAGTCTATCATTGATGGGCATTTAGGTTGATTCCATGTCTTTGCTATTGTGAATAGTGCTGCAGTGAACATACACATGCATGTGTGTTTATGACAGAAGGATTTATAGTCCTTTGGGTACATACCCAGTAATGGGATCTCTGGGTCAAATGGCATTTCTGTTTTTAGGTCTTTGAGGAATCACCACACTGTTTCCTACAATGGTTGAACGAATTTACATTCCCACCAATAGTGTATAAGTGTTCCTTTTTCTTTGTAACCTCTCCAGCATGTTATTTTTTTTACTTTTTGATAGTAGCCATTCTGACTCATGTGAGATGGTATCTCATTGAGGTTTTGATTTGCATTTCTCTAATGATCAGTGATGTTGACCTTTTTTTTCCATATGCTTGTTTGGCTGCATGTATGTCTTCTTTTGAAAAGTGTCTGTTCATGTCCTTTGTCCACTTTTTAATGAGGTTATTTTTTTCCTGTAAATTGTTTAAATTCCTTATAGATGCTGGATATTAGGCCTTTGTCAGATACATAGTTTGCAAAATTTTCTTCCATTCTCTAGGTTGTCTGTTTACTCTGTTGATAGTTTATTTTGCTGTGAAGAAGCACTTTAGTTTAATTAGATCCCATTTGTCAATTTTGGCTTTTGTGGCATTGCTTTTGGCATCTTCATCATGAAATCTTTGCCTGTTCCTATGTCTAGAATGGTGTTCCTAGGTTGTCTTCCAATGTTTTTATAGTTTTGGGTTTTACATTTAAGTCTTTAATCTATCTTGAGTTGATTTTTGTATATGGTGTAAGAAAGGGGTCCAGTTTTAATCTTCTGCATATGGCTGGCCAGTTAGCCCAGCATCATTTATTGAATAGGGAGAACTTTCTCCATCGCTTGTTTTTGTCAGCTTTGTTGAAAATCAGATAGTTGTAGGTGTGCGGCCTTATTTCTGATCTCTCTATTGTGTTCCATTTATCTATGTGTCTGTTTTTGTAACAGTACCATGCTGTTTTGGTTACCATAGCCCTGTACCATGGTTTGAAGTTGGGTTGTGTGATACCTCCAGCTTTCTTCTTTTTGCTTAGGATTGCTTTGGCTATATTGGATATTTTTGGTTCCATATGAATTTTAAAATAGTTTTTTCTAGTTCTATGAAGAATGTCATTGGTAGTTTAATAGGAATCACATTGAATCTATAAATTGCTTTAGGTAGTATAGTTATTTTAACTATATTGAGTCTTCCTATCCATGAACATGGAATGTTTTTCCACTTGTTTGTGTCATCTCTGATTTATTTGAGGAGTGTTTTGTAGTTCTCCTTGTAGAGATCTTTCACCTCCCTGGTTAGCTCTATTCCTAGGTATATTATTCTTTTTGTGCCAATTGTAAATCGGATTGTGTTCCTGATTTGGCTCTTGGCTTGACTGTTGTTGGTGTATAGGAATGCTATCAATTTTTGCACATTGATTTTGTATCTTGAAATTTTGCTGAAGTTGTTTATCAGCTTAAGGAGCTTTTGGGCCAAGACTATGGGGTTTTCTGGATATAGGATCATGTCATCTACAAACAGGGATAGTTTGACTTTCTCTCTTCCTATTGGAATGCACTTTATTTCTCTCTCTTGCCTGATTGCTCTGGTGAGAACTTCCAATAGTGTGTTGAATAAGAGTGGTGAGTGTCTTGTGCTGGTTTTCAGGTTTTCAAGTTTTTGCCCATTCAGTATGATGTTGGCTGTGGGTTTGTCATAGATGGCTCTTATTATTTTATGGTATGTCCTTCAATACCTAGTTTATTGAGAGTTTTTAATAGGAAGGGTGTTGAATTTTATCAAAAGACTTTTCTGCATCTGTTGAGATAATCATGTGGTTTTTGTCTTTAGCTCTGTTTATGTGGTACATCACCTTATTGATTTGGGTATGTTGAACCAACCTTGCACTGCAGGGATAAAGCCTACTTAATTGTGGTGGATTAGCTTTTTGGTGTGCTGCTGGATTCAGCTTGCCAGTATTTTGTTGAGGATTTTTACATTAATGTTCATCAGGGATATTGACCTGCAGTTTTCTTTTTTTGTTGTATCTCTGCATATTTCAGTATCAGGATGATGCTTGTCTCACAGAATGAGTTACAGAGGAACCCCTCATCTTCAAATTTTTAGATAGTTTCAGTGTGAACGGTACCAGCTCTTCTTTGTACATCTGGTAGAATTCAGCTGTGAATCTGTCTGGTCCTGGTCTTTTCTTGGATGGTAGGCTATTTGTACTGATTCAATAAAAAACTTAAGCTTTTAATGAAATAATTGTTGCACACAGGAAAGGATGAATCATTTGATAGACTGAAGGACAAATGGCAAATAAAATATACCTTAGTACCATAAACCCTTTTAGTCACCATGAACTTAGGAGTAACTTGACTTAAAAGTAATTTTTTGGGACCAAAACTGTTGGTATATAGATAAGTTTCTGTATTAGATATCATAAGTACACAGGATTCACAAAAATAGCAATTAGAAGATAAAGCTAGAAAGGAAAGCTGGGGGAAGATGGTAAGGGGTTCAATGTCAAGCTAAAGAGTTCATACTCAGTCTGTGGGTAACGAGGGAGTCATTGTTTTTGAAGAAGAGACTAATGTGATTAGAAGTCAAAGTTTTAGGCTTTTTTTGTGGCATTGAAGGATTTGAAAAATCAGACATTCAAAACAAGAAGACCAGTTTGCAGGCACTAAATGGCCCAAGTGAGATATGATGAGGGCCTACCCTTGAGTCCTGAAATTATAAAAGTATGTTTATAATGAACCCAACATCCACTTAGTTTATAAAATAAACAAAGCTTAAAAGAAGTAGTAACAAAACAAAGATAATTAAATCAATGAAAGGAAAGGAATTTTTTTTAAAAAAAGATAAGGTATATGACACCCAAGAGAAGTGGTAGAAAAAAGGACGAGTCAGCTTACCTTTTGATTTCTCCCAAAGTGGTGCCACACTGCATGTCTCCTTAGTCTTCTTTAGCCTGAATATTATATATTATCATAAAATTACTTACACAGAAATTCAGGGTACAGTGAAACTCACTTGTTGAATAACATCACATGGACATTAAATAAATGTTAAGGAAAGGAAAGTCTTTCCATTATAACTAATTCCATCAGAAGCAGATATGAGCCAACCCAACATCTTGCTAGCAAATTTTACCAGTGGCTGAGTGCCAGGTCTAACTTCTCCCACAGACCTTTATCATACCTCTCACTAGTCATGACTCAAGCAATGCTAAGTGGGAGGGAATCAAGATAAACAGGCCATTTGGACATGTTGAATACCAACTATCACTTTTTTTGTACGCTTTTTACCTATCAATCACTTCAATCTGAATTTTGTCATAATTTTGTTCCCACTGAAATACATCTAGATAATAAGTAGATTATTAGGGGAAATATATCATGATTGAATCTGCCGTGGGTGAGATAATCCATTATAAAAATCCCAAATTTCGTGTAACAATATATTTTTTTGAGACAAGGTCTCACTCTCTCCCAGGCTGGAGTGGCACAATCATATAGCTCACTGTAACTTTGAACTCCTAGGCTCAAGCAATTTTCCTGCATCAGCTTCTTGAGTAGCTGGGATGGTAGGTGCATGTCACCACACAAGGCTAATTAAAAAAAAAAAAGTTTGTAAAGACAGGGTCTCACTATGTTACCCAAGCTGGCCTCAAAATGCTGGCCTCAAGCAATCCTCCTGCCTCAGCCTCCCAAAGTGGGTTTCCAAGCATGAGCCACTGCGCCCAGCCTCTTGAAACTATTTTACACTTTAAAAGTCAGCAGCAACTTTTAAGTACTCCACCTCTAGGATTACTATTATTATTTATATTACTAGAGTGTGCTTTGAGATTCACTAAAATATTTTGCTTACCAATAAGGAAATTTGAAAAAATATTACACTTTCAATCAAATATTCACACAAGGAGGGAAAAAAGAGAGTAAGGGGTTGTACATAAAATGAACAAAAATGAGTACTTCTCTGCTTTTCCAAAACCGCTCCTTCATAGGCCGCTGTGCCATGTGCACAGGAGAATAAAATACTTGCAGGCAATTTGACATGTTCTCACTACAACAGCTAAAATGAAGACACTTGAATTAAAGGCAGGGAAAAGAACTAACATTTATGTTTGCCAAGCACTTCATATACATTATGTCACTTAGCCATTACTATTCCACTTTATATATGAAGAACACTTGTCATAACATGAATAAAATATATTCAATTATGCTTCATTGACCTAAGTGAATTCACCTCAAATCAATGTAAAATGTTTAGAAATAATTTCACAGTGAAATCACAAATGAAAAACAGAAACAAACAAACAAAAACCTGAATAGGGTGGAAACAATGAGAAGCAAAATAAAGACTCCAAATTAAGAGTCAGAAAGGGCTAATTCATGGGTATTTTCCAGGCTTCCAGTATCTTTGAGATCATCACATGTATGGAAAGAAGGGTAACAAGACAGCTCCATACTGATACAAAGTCCATTGGCACAGGCAGCCCTACACACTCCTACCTCCTCCCCAAAGGGCACTGTGACCCTTGATGAAAATGACATAAGTTGACAGTCAGGGACACAAGTGTCTTGGTTACAATGTAACTGACTGTCCTTAGTAGCTTTATAGTCATGTTTCAAATGGTCCCTCTTTTTTCTGCACCCCGCCATTTTCCACTTTGACTTCAGTTACCATCTGGTAGCAACTCTCTCTCTCTTCCATTTCTAATTCTGCCTTATTTTATTCTAACCTTACTTCAGAAAGAACAATTTTGTGTTTTATATGTTTATAGCTTGAAAATCTTTCTCCAGATAATATTAAAAATGATGAGAAAAGCTATATGTATGATATTGTTTATTGTGATGTTACTTACAAAACCAAAAAAATCAAAGCATTTTAAAAATCCAACAATAGGAAGTGATGAAGTAAACTGTGGATCCGTCAGTGAAATATAATGTGGTTGGTAAGATTGTTAAAAGAACATATGGTGGGCATGACAAAATGCATATATATAAAGTTTTTTAAAAGGCAAGATAAAAATTTTAAGTACACTAAAATCACAACGAAAATGAAATCCATGAAAAAGAATTTTTTCTTTCTTTTGAAAGAAGGGAATATCCAAACAATAAAAATGGATATGTTATGATGGGTAGATTGTCAAATAATTATTTTTCTTTTTTTCTGAAAAGTTCTTATTCTTAGTTTCGCAATTTAAATAAAAATTATCAACTTTTCATTTTAACCTGTTCCAGCTCTCTATTTATATTACCAGAATTTATTTCAAGAGTACTTAAAAAGAACAATAGTATTAGCTGGAAAACTCAAGAAACATATTTTGAAACTTCAATCTTGTGTGCTAGGCATAACTGGATGACTTTAAAGTTCATTATAATAGGAAGATAATATAAAAATATAAATCTTCCCCTAAAGAGAGGTGCAACTCAGACTACTATAAGTGCTTCACTTTTTTTAATACTACCAGAGTGAATAAGAACTAGACATTCGGCCCGGCGTGGTGGCTCACGCCTGTAATCCCAGCACTTTGGGAGGCCCAGGCGGGTGGATCATGAGGTCAGGAGATCAACACCATCCTGGCTAACACAGTGAAACCCCGTCTCTACTAAAAAAATACAAAAAGTTAGCCGGGTGTGGTGGTGGGTGCCTGTAGTCCCAGCTACTCAGGAGGCTGAGGCAGGAGAATTGCTTGAACCCGGCAAGCAGAGCTTGCAGCGAGCCAAGATCGCGCCACTGCACTCTAACCTGGACGACAGAGCTAGACTCCATCTCAAAAAAAAAGAAAAAAGAACTAGACATTCAACAAATATCTGAAGAACAAATAAATAAACCAAAGCAGAAGCTGAGTAGAATGTGAGACTATCTTACTAACTTAGAGATCCCTTTGGAGAGTTTTCTTTTAATGGTATGTCAGTCAGTCTGATTTCCAGCAGGAAAAGTATTTGTAATAATGTTTTCAAATGTCAGTATTCAAAGTCAGGGAGACTCTTCTGGCTGAAAAACTCATTTCTGATAGTGAGTGCAGGATGTTAATTAGGCCAACATCTCATTCAGAATCTTCCTTCACATTACTTCAGTCAGACCAGAAATGAAGAACAAGGTTCTATATACAGGGTACAGAAACTTTTTAATATTGCAGAGAGTTATTTTTTTTTTCTAATGCTAAAAATTCCAGTGCTCTCATGGGCATGATTTAGGCTAGGGCAATCAAGGTTTTTTTTAAAATGCCCTTAAATCGGGGCCGGGTGCAATGGCTCACACCTGTAATCCCAGCACTTTGGGAGGCTGACGCGGGCGGATCACGAGGTCAAGAGATCGAGACCATCCTGGCCAACTTGGTGAAACTCCGTCTCTACTAAAAATACAAAAATTAGCTGGGCGTGGTGGTGGGCGCCTGTAATCCCAGCTACTCAGGAGGCTGAGGCAGGAGAATCGCTGGAATCCGGGAGGCGGAGGTTGCAGTGAGCCGAGATCGCACCCCTGCACTCCAGTCTGGCGACACAGCGAGACTCTGTCTCAAAAGAAAAAAAAAAGCCCTTAAGTCTTTTCTGGTAACATCATTCGAAAACAGAGAAAAGTGCCGAGTTGTCAAACTGAATAAAATGGCTGAGATTTTAAAAATTAAATCCTTTATGTAAAAAAAAAACAACAGGCAAAAATGAATGCAATTCACTGGCCAGAAAAACCTCTACATTCAGCAGTATTACTACAAATACACATTCAACAAATGAGAATCAAATAGCAATGATCTACCTGACTGCAGACACCTCGGCATCAGCATGTGGCAGTCTTTTAGGAACCTCTAGTGGAGTTGAACTTACGCTTTTTTGGCAACTTTGCAGTCCTGGTAAATATGGCATTTTGATACATTCTTTGAGCTCTCCTAGACCAAATGCTGTGGTATATTCTGGTTAAAAATATGTAAGAATCATCTTGATTAAATGCATACTACTTGTTTTACTACATACTAAAACACATAATAAAATACATAAAATCAGTTATTCAGTAAAGAAAATTAAGCAACTGTAATTTATCTAGCATCTTTCCCAAGAGAATGGCTTTCCTTCTACATCCTGACTATAGGGACTGCAGGAAGGAGTAGATTAAGGGGATGATTAACAGTGGAATAAGGAAAAAGAACAGCTTCACAGATCTTCCACAGTCATCACTATCCTCTGCTTTCATTATTTTATATAGTTAGAATTCTCAGAATATTAGATACCTTCACACTGAAATAAAAGGCACTTTCAAGAGTCTGATAGTATCTAGCACTTAGAGTCTTTCCATTTTCCTGCTTTTATGTAAATAAGAGGTGTAAACACATGATTGTCTTAGCTAGCAATGAAAGTCAAAGAATTCTACCTGAGGCACTGATTTTAATTTTCTGTCCACAAAATTCCATACCAAATCTGTAAACTATAACCTTGAAGCATCAAGATTGTTTCTTCAACTAACCTCACATATCCATGCACAGAGAGATGGTCAAATTATTTTTAAAAATTTTCAAGGCATTAAATGAAAAGAAAAAGGAGATTAAGAGGTTAAAGTTTTGAGTGTTCTTTGAACTAAACATAAAGAATTTTTTTAAAAGTATTCTCTACAAAGCAAGTGTAGCACAGCAACAAAAATGGTATTTAATGGGACTAAAATTATTGTATTGGATGTTCAAAATGTTACTTTGTAACTTTTGATTTTTTCCTCTTTTGGAAAAAATAGTTTCTCTTGGTCAAAAAGCATATAGACTCTCTTTTCATCAATTAGATTTGGGGGGTAGAAGGGTGGATAAACTGTTGTCTGAGTACCTTTAATGGGAACCTGGTAAGAAAGTTGAAGAAAAAGTATAGCAACACATTGAAAGCCAAAGAGGGATAAATCATTGAGTAGTTTGCATTTTACTATTTTCAAGAATTATTGGCTGGGCGTGGTGGCTTACCCCTGTAATCCCAGCACTTTGGGAGTCCGAGGTGGGCAGATCACAGGGTCAGGAGATCGAGACCATCCTGGCCAACATGGTGAAACCCCATCTCTACTAAAAATACAAAAATGTGCTGGGCATGGCAGCACGTGCCTGTAATCCCAGCTACTCAGGAGGCTGAGGCAGGAGAATCACTTGAACTCAGGAGGCGGAGGCTGCAGTGAGCCAACATCACACCACTGCACTCCAGCCTGGTGACAAAGCTAGACTCCATCTCAAAAAAAAAAGAATTATTTCTCCATTAATAAAGATGGAAGTAGAATTCAGAATAAACAAGAAATATAATTAACTTGAAAGTAAGGGGGAATAACTATTAATGTACTCATCTACATGTCAAAAGTTCTCGAACTAGTCTTCATTGAGCAACTATGGGATTTAAGATACTCTCCACATAACTCACTCAAAAATAAAGTTTTGGTTAGAATTTTTTTTTTTTTTTTTTTTGAGATAGGGTATCACTTTGTTGCCCAGACTGATGTACAGTGGCATGGTCATGGCTCACTGCAGTCTCACCCTCTCCAGGCTCAGGTGATCCTCCTACCCTCAGCCTCCCAAGTAGCTGGGATCACAGGCGCACACCAACACGCTCAGCTAATTTTTGTGTTTTTTGTAGAGATGGGGTATCAACATGTTGCCCAGGCTGATCTCTAACTACTGGGCTCAAGCGATCCACCTGCCTTGGCCTCCCAAAGTGCTCAAATTACAGGCTAAGCCACTGCGCCTGGCTTTGGTTAGAATTATTAATACATAAAAGCACTGGTAAAGATTTGGATGTCTTAAAATATACAAATCACCTTGAGTTATTTAAAAGAAAATGTCATTTATAAAATGGAGTGTGATTCAACAGAGACAGTACTGCAATGGATATTAAGAAATGCAGTTCTTTCAGACGAATTTGAGTTTAAAAAAAAAGAAATGTAGCTCTTTAAAATTTGTTTCCATCATGAGTCACAGAATTACATTAACTAAATTAATTTTAGTTTGCTTCCATTTTTCTTTTTCATCAACTTAAGATATAATTCTTATATAAATATCACAGAAAATGTCTCTTGCCTGATGAAAAAATACATGTAAATTCAAGGCACTATTTCTGTTTTCTTAAGGAAAATGATAACAATAAACTTACCTTTCTTAATCTTTTGTGTTTCTAAAACTGCTTTCTTCCAACTACTCTCAAAAATAAAACAACTGCCAAAGGAACTTCTAGTGACTTTAGAAGTCTCACATTTGATTTCAGGAGATAGCACTGACATTTTTTCTTCTTTCAACAGTGCTGATGAGAGGGAGATGCTGCTGCAGAGACAGGAGACACAAAATACAAAAAAAAAACAAGGCACGTCTGAGACAAGGCAAACAGATGTGTCATAATGTTTCTCTTTCAAACTTTGAACATTTTAATGAATTCTTTCAAATTCTAGGTTACAGACATTGGGTAATATTTTAAAAAGTAAAGTCCAATAGCAAATTATCATCTATAAGACAATGGAATACTTGGATTCTCTCAAAAACATTATCATTATAAAATGCATTTGTGCCTAAAAAAAAGACAAATTTTATCCTCCATGGAAAATAAACATGTTCTCTAGATAATCATCACTTTTATACTGAACATGTACACAGAAGGAAAACCAATCATGTGCTCTGCTTACTCAATATATTAAACACATATTCAGTTCAGTCATATACATTATCTATTACATGCAAGGCACGACTACATCCAAAGAGTCCAACCATGAGCAACTCTGAGGAGTCCCGTGGGAATGGTGAGGAGTGACATCACCATGACAGCTACCATTTGTAAAATGCCTATTTTTCCAGGACCCTTGCTGGGCATTTTGCATCCATTTTTTTCAGTGATCACAACAAAGAATTAGAGATAGCCAGATTCAGCTATGCTTATTCATTCATACAAAATAAATTATTTACTGAGTGTCGATTTTATGCCAAGAATTACACAAAGCCTTAGAGAAACATGCTAAGCAAAACAGTCCCTGCCCTTGAGGAGCTTAGAATCTAGTAAAAGAAACACAGATAAGAAAATGGATAATACAGTTTTAGTAAATTCTATGATGGGGGGCAAAAAATAAGGGTGCCATGGGAGCACACAGGAGGGATTCCCATCCCAATCTTGGGCATTAGGGAAGCCTTTCTGGAGGAAGCTGACAAAGCAAGGACATGGGAGAGCAGAAGGAGGAGGATATGGCTCCCAGCAGAGGAAGAGCATTGCGATGGTTAATATTCAGTGTCAACTTGATTGGATTGAAGGATGCAAAGTATTTTTCCTGGGTATGTCTGTGAGGGTGTTGTCAAAGGAGATAAACATTTAAGTCAGTGGACTGGGAGAGGCAGATCCACCCTGAATCTGGGTGGGCACAATCTAATCAGCTGCCAACGTAGCTGGAATAAAGCAGGCAAACATGGAAGGACTTGACCTGTTGAGTCTTCTGGACGTCATCTTTCTCCCATGCTGGATGCTTCCTGCCCTCGAACATTAGACTCCAAGTTCTTCAGATTTTGGACTCGTGGACTTACACCCAGTGATTTGTCAGGGGCTCTCGGTACTGTCAGTTTCCCTACTTTTGAGGTTTTGGGAATCAGACTGGCTTCCTTGCTCCTCAGCTGGCAGGCAGCTTTTTGCGAGACTTTCCCTTGTGATCGCATGAGTCAATACTCCTTCATAAACTCCCCTTCATATACACATCTATCCTATTAGTTCTGTCCCTCTAGAGAACCCTGACTAATACAAGCACATAAAAAGCAAGCCTTTCTCAGGTGAGAGACAGCAGGGTTCCAGAATGTAGTTTAACATAGCAGCAGTGTGTGTGCTGCACACCAGCAGGGAGGGAAGGGGAAAAACAAGAATGTGGCCCAGAACGTGGGGAGAGAGGGCAAACGGTGAGGGCAAAGGGGAGAAAAGAAAGAGGGAGAAGGGGAGGGAAGAGAGGAGGGGGAGACACAAAGGTAGCCTCAGTAATGGGGGAATAGGGAGAGGCAAGCCCTCTCCAAGAAGCTACTCCTGAGGGGCCACTGCCTCAGATTCTGGAAAGTTATTTATTACAAAGTGAGAAATTAGCTAAAAATAAAGGAGGGAAAGTCTTTAGATTTTGTGATGAGATCTTGGACATGCTTTTTACACTGCTTGAAATGGCAGTGTTGGGAGTTAAAAGTGAGGATGGAGATCAGACAGTAAGGAGCTACAGAGCACAGGTGAAGAGCATTAGGAAATGTAGTAAGGGGCAGCAAAGGGGAGGGGAGAATCCAGCTCAGCCCTGGTTCCAAAGGCTCGTTTTGGCAGCTCCAACCTGTCCTGCCAGGTCCTCTAGGCCCAGCCCACGCTTCCTTCCCTGCAGCAAGGCTCCAGGCTTGTTCTCTAATGCTGCCACCACCCTCTCTATTCTTGGGGTTGATCCTCTTTCCAAGCAACAAAGAAAGAAGGTGGCTCCTTCTTTCTTTGATGTACTTGAAGACAAGCTCTTTTGATTTCATAGAATTTGTTGCTAAAGACTTGAGAAAACAAGTAAGACAATTATGAGCGCAACAACAATAATGAAAATGACAACAAAAGTAACTAAAATATGGAGTAAATTATAATTTCCAGTCTTAAAGAACTCAGAATCATGATCCAGACTCTATTCTAACAGCTTCTTTCTCATTTTATTTGTAAAGGTGAAGATGACCAGACAACTTTCTTTCAGCTTTAAGTCAGCCTCTTCTCCCTCTTCAAAGCCCCTCTTCTAGGACAGAAGAGGCCATCAGGGACTAACGATAAATGCCTCACACCCTCCAGTGGACATCTGCATTTCTGAACATTCCAGACCAAGGTTACACCAAAGAACAGCCCTCTTAGTGGCATTTTATTCTATCAGGCCAAGATAAAGCTTTCCTAAAACTGGCTTTTTAGTAAAAGTTCACATGATAAATACACATTCATTATACTGTTGTTATATTTATGCTTTTGTATTTGAAATTTTCCAAAATAAAAAAAATTATTTTAAGTAACAACTGGCTGGGCATAATGGCTCACACATGTAATCCCAGCACTTTGAGAGGCTGAGGCACGAGGATGGCTTGAGGCCAGAAGTTTAAGATCAACCCAGGCAACATAGTGAGACCCCCTAATCTACAAAAAATTTTAAAACAGCCAAGCATAGTGGCATACATCTGTAGTCCCAGCTACTGAGGAGGATGAGGTGGTAGGACTGCTTGAGCCCAGGAGTTCTAGGCTGCAGTAAGCCATGATCATGCCACTGCATTCTAGCTTGGGCAACAGAGTAAGATCCTGGCTCAAAAAAAAAAAAAAGAAAAAATCAAAATAAAAGAACCACATCTGCAAGAATATATAACTTAAGGAATATGCTGAAATCATGAAAAACCAAATATTTTTGATGTGATGTTTCCTGTAAACACGGTCTCTACCTAACTCTAGTGGAAAGAGAAAAATTAAAGATACTTTACAGAACTAATAAAAAGGCCATTTAAAACATACACACACGTAGGAAGAGATAATAAAAAGAACAAAGTACTTATGTTCTAGGGCAAGCAATTAAAAACTCACTGAAAAAATGCTTTCTCAAATTACCAGTAAAGAGAATTAGTGTTGAGATAAACTTGTTTAACACTAACAGCTGTGAAAAAATTACTGTATTTTTAAGGCACCCCCAAATATGGGTGTGAACATTTTAAAAATATTTCAGCTGGGCATGGTGGCTCATACCTGTAATCTCAACAATTTGGGAGGCTCAGGTGGGTGGATCAGTTGAGGCCAGGAGTTCAAGACCAGTCTGGTCAACATGGCGAAACCTCATCTGTACCAAAAATACAAAAATTGAGCCATGTGTGGTGGTGCACACCTGTAATTCCAGCTACTCAGAGGCTGAGGCATGAGAATTGCTTGAACCTGAGAGGTAGAGGTTGCAGTGAGCCGAGATCACACAACTGCACTCCAGCCTGGGTACAGAGAGAGACTCCATCTCAAAAAATAATAATAAAATATTTCAAATATTTTTAAATTAAGATTTCCTTTTATCACCTAGCTTAGAACTCAAAGGAAACGTTAAATATTGGCTCACATATTTATTATTCATCCACCCGTTCATTCACTCACTTAGCAAAATGTATTGAACATCTGTCATGTCAGGCATGAAAGATGTAATAGTGAACCCAAGGTGATGAGGTCCCTGCTCTCCTGAAGCTTAATTGGGGGAGTCAGACAATAGGTAAGTAAATGAATGAACCAAGTTTATTTCAGATAAAGTACAATACAAGTAGAGTTCTATATTGGTGATGGTTAAGTTCTATAAGGTCAGTGTGAACACTGAATTAGCACATACTGAACCATTGTTCCTGGGGGAATTATAAGGGTAGGTTCCTACGAGCCTCTGGTCCCAACATTTTCATCAACCAGTCCATACATAACTTTGTTATATTTGTGTTTCTGTTTAAAGACACCTTATTTAATGTATACATTATTGATTCATTAACATGGAACTCATGGTCAAAGAAGTTAATCTCACACACGTATTTTTTCCCCAAGATACATCACAGCCTTCTTGTGCTTAGGAACACTGCACAGCACTTCAGTGTAACTATACTTGGGGGTCTTCTTAAATAGAAAAATCAGCAGAAAAAGGACAGAAATGCAAAAAACATGGTACTAAATAGTGAAAAAGACACTTGTTTGCAGTATGGGAGCTAAAACGAGCACTGCCTTGTTCGACTTCAGCTGGGAAAGTATACATCTGGTGAATTTTTCACTGCTCTGCACATGTCCGCAGGAGACCAGGAAAGCACCACAAGTATTGACTTTGGGGTTACAAATACATTTTAGTGAGCAGATGAATCTGTAAGGGCAGAACCTGTGAATAATGAGGGTTGACTTGGCAATGTGCTGAGGGGCAGGAAGCTCTTCAGACTGGGTGGCTAAGGAAGGTCTCATTGACAAAGTGATCTTTTTTTGAGAAGGAGTTTCGCTCTTGTCACCCAGGCTGGAGTGCAGTGGTGCGATCTCGGCTCACTGCAACCTCCGCCTCCCAGGTTCAGGTGATTCTCCTGCCTCAGCCTCCCAAGTAGCTGGGATTACAGGTGTCCACCACCACACCCAGCTAATTTTTGTATTTTTAGTAGAGACAGTGTTTTGCCATGTTGACCAGGCTGGTCTCAAACTCCAGACCTCAAGTGATCCACCTGCCTCAACCTCCCAAAGTGCTGGGATTACAGGCGTGAGCCACCACACCTGGCAATAAGGTGATCCTGAGCTGAGATCTCAATGGACCAGAGTAGCCACAGATATCTGGAGGAATATCTAAAAGTGAAGAGCACTCTTCACAAAGAGAACAGTGAGTGCAAAGCCTATAAAACCAGAATGAGGTTGGCATGTTCTATAGGTAGACAAGCTCTGTGTATCACAGCTATGGTATCCGATATGGTAGACCCTACTCATAGGTGGCTACTGAGCACTTAAAACGTGCTAGGCAGAATTGTGATGTGCTATAAGTGTAAAATATACATCAGATTGCAAACACTTCTTGTGGAAAAAAAAAAGAATCTAAAATATCTCATTAATAATTTATATGCTGTATTGATTTTATGTTGAAATGATACTAGTTTGGATACGTTGGATTAAATAAGGTTATTTACATTAATTTCACCTGTCTCTTTTTGCATTTTTAATGTGGCTTTCAGAAATTTTTAAATTACATATGAAGCTAGCAAAGGGGAGAGGAGAATAAGACAAGGTTTGAAAGATAGCAGATATCAGGTATTTTAGGGCTTTATAAGTCATAACAGAGTTTGGATTTTATTCTAAGTGCATCAAAAATCCATCAGAAGGCTTTGAATAGGAAGAAACATCTTAGAGTTGGGTTAAAAGCAAATCTCTGGTTTAAAGGCACATAAAGGATACTGTGGAACACAAAGAAGGGAGTTGTTAATTCTCAGGAAGGCTTTAAGGAGATGACCCCCTAAGCTAAGTCCAGGTTGGAGGACTGGTCAGACCTCTTTATAGAGTCGTTGCTGGGCAATGACACAGAAGTATCAAAAGAACTTGTCTGTTCAAGGAATGTAAGCAGTTAAATATGGCTAGCATGGTGATCTCTCCCATGCCATTCTTCAAAGAATCCTAAATCTGTATCTTCAGGCATCTCTTCTGAGCAATCAGCATACAAAAAGAACTGCTTATTAGAGAGCTTTACCTGGATGCCTCAAGGGCATCTCAAATTCAAAATGCCCCCAAACTAGCCACGTTTTCCAACTGAAATATGTTTCCTTCCAGATTCCCTTAACAGTACCTGACATCATCATGCTCCAGTAACAAAAGGTAGAAACCTGGATGCCAACACGGACACCTCTCTTTCCTCCTAAATCTAGGTTCATTTTATCTCTTACATATCTCTTAATCTGTCTACTTCTCTCCATCTCCACCCTACTCCAAGCTACTGTCATTTCATGCCTGGGTTGTTGTATTAGGATTTAACTGATCTCCTCACATCCAGTCACATTCCCACAGTCTAAAATTTGAATTTCAAAACACTAATGAAGGTATCTTAACTTTTAAAAAATGATTCTTACCTTTTCTTGTATCTCCATTCATCTGGAGAACAGAGAAGAAATTGATAAAGAAAGAGACAGAAGAGTGAAAACCTTCGGCCACCTCTGGCTCATTTAGGATGACTGTGTACCTGGCAGGCAGCCTTCTGGGCTTTACAGTGAGTGAATGGACCTGCTCATGGTCCCTCACAGAACTCTGAGATGGAGCAATCTATGAAGCCCTTCTATCTTGGGATAGATTGCTTAAAGTTTCTATCCACTCATTTGAGGTGTCATCATGACATGGGAAATGATGGTTGGAATATGAATGGCTTACACAAGAATATTTTCCCCCATATAAAAGCCTGGCCAGACCTCTCAGGGCTGGTGCCAGGATGTCAGGGAGCCAGACTACTTCTATCTTACTGCTCTACCTCCCTGAACATACAGGATCTACCTTATGGTTCGAGATGGCTTTTCAGTAAGTGAATGTTTATATGGTGCTGATGGCAACCAAGGTTTCCAGTGTTGGAGAAAAACATAAAGATTTAAGATCAATAAGATTAAGTGAAAACTCCCAAAGTCCTAAACATGAATTGGAAGTATCATTATACTGGCTTTTATTTAAAATAACCATGAAAAAATGTTTCCTAGCACTGTCCACTGGACAGCAGGGGCCCAGAAACAATCACCAAACCAAGAGCATTAAAAACCCCTAATAACCAGGCTGTGATCTCATTCCTGAAAAAAAAAAAAAAAAAAAAAAAAAACTAGGGCCCCTGGAAGAAGTAGCTGATTCCAGGTCTGTGGTAGGAAATATACAAAATGAACCTGTAATAACTTGTCATTTCAGAAGTCTAGGAATCTATCAAAGACAACTGCAATCATGGCAGTCACCAATTTAATGAGGTGCCAACTGACCAAAGATAGGACTATAAACATTAATAAGAATATTAACTTTAATGGATTAAAATATGTTAAGCGCGTAGAATACATAAATGTGTAAATATACAGTAATCCCCCCCTATCCCTGGGGAATACAGCTCAAGACTTCCAGTGTGTGGCTGAAACTGTGGATAGTACTGAACCCTATATATACTATGTTTTTTCCTATATATACATACCTATGATAATTTATAAATTAGGCACAGTAAGAGATTAATCACAATAGCTAATAATAAAATAGAGCAATTATAACAATGTACTATAATAAAAGTTATGTGAATGTGCCCTTTCTCTTTCTCTCAAAATATTTTATTGTATGTAATATTTTCTGACCTCAGTTGATGATAGATAACTAAAACCAGAAACTGAAGATGAGGGGGAACTGCTGTACAGCACTTAAAAACAAAACAACAACAAAAACAAATGAAAACTTTACTCATCTTTGGAGGATACTAAAGAATCAACTTAATTTGAAACCCAATACATATCAGGAAATAACCAAGCATTTATTCAAATAAATGATGATAGGAAAGTTTCTCACAGTATCTCAACTAATAAATGAAGGAATTAGAGTATTATTATAAAATATTACCATTTTGCAAACCTTAATAAGTGGAGCTTGGCAATTATGAGGGTTAATGTTTTGTTTCAGCTTGATTAGGCTATATAGTACCTAGTTATCTAATTAAACACTAATCTAGGTGTTGCTGGGACAGTATTTTGTAGATGTAGTTACCATCTACCGTCAGTTGACTTTAAGTAAAGGAGATTTTCCTCAATAATCTGAGTGGGTTTTATCTAATTAGTTGAAAGTCCCTAGAGAAAAACTGATGTTTCCTTGAGGAAGGAAATTCTACCTCAACACTGCAGTACTAACTCCTGCCAAAGATGTGTCTCTGGCAGAACACTACCATCTATATAGTATTCTTGCCAGAAAAAAATCAAACCCAACTCTGATGAAGCCTTTAGATCTAACTCCTGATTTTAGAGGACTAGAGAGACAAAACAACATATTATATGGCATTGCGGAGATACAATCAGCAAAATCAGACTGCAGTTTTGACTTGAGACAAATAAACTGTTCCTTTCCACAAATAAATTACAATTAATCAGTCAATCATCAGTAGAGGGGGAAGGGATAATCTATAGATTAAAAGAGATTTAAGAAACATAGCAGGCTGGGCATGGTGACTCATGCCTGTAATCCCAGCACTTTGGGAGGCTGAGGCAGGCAGATCACGAGGTCAGGAGTTTGAGACCAGCCTGGCCAACATGGTGAGACCCCATCTCTACTAAAGACAAAAAAAATTAGCCAGGCATGGTGGTATGCACCTGTAATCCCAGCTACTTAGGAGGCTGGGGCAGGAGAACTGCTTGAACCTGGGAGGCAAAGGTTGCAGTGAACCGAGACTGTGCTATTGCACTCCAGCCTGGGTGACAGGGTGAGACTCTGTCTCAAAAAAAAAAAAAAAAAGAAAGAAACATAGCAAACAATTGCAGTGTATGAACTTTGCATGAATTGCTTTTTAAAAGATACTCTATGAGACAATCAGGGTATTCTGAGCACTGACAGGATATCTGATAACATTAAAGAATTATGATTAATTTTTTAAGATGTCATAATGGCTTGTGTTTTCAAAAGAACTCTCATCTTTCCAGATATATATGGAAATATTATGGATAAAATGATGCAATGTTTGTGATTTGCTTCCATATAATGGGCGTGGGAAGGAGAGGGTAGTGGTGACAGTATGGGTAAAACCACATCAGCCATGAGTTGCTAATTGTTGCAATGAGTGACTGGAACATTGGGCCTTATTATATAACTCTTTCTACTTTGGGATGTTCTGAGCATATTCCACAATTGAAAAACAAAACAAAACAGCTTGAGCTCCTGCCTACAGGAAGAAGGAACAGGAGAGACATTCTCTTTCCCTTTAAGGTCACTTTCCAGAAGTCATACAAAGTTTTGATTACATCCTATTGATTAGAACTTAGCCATGTGGTCACACCAAGCTGCAAAACAAGGTGGAAAATGTAGACTTTACTGTGGGGATCGAGTATCCAGCAAAAATGTCAGGAATCTTTTTACTGAAAAAAAAGAAGGAACAGGTAGTGTGAGAAAACTTTAGCAATCCCTGCTACACTGGCTAGGGCAAAATCTCTATTTAAAAATTAGTCTAAACATGTCATTCCCTCCCTTTATGTCTCATAATATAATACAGGGAATACTTAATAATGGTCATGTCGAATTTGAGGAAAAGTGATTACGATATAAAAGATATTTTGTTGTTATGCCACAATCTCCCTAAAAAACTGACAGTAAGTTTTTGCTCTCCTAAAATGAAAAGATGAAAACCTCTCGGTTAACCACTACTGTCATAAATCACATTGAAACAATAGTCTCTGCTCTAACACAGAATTTTTCCAAACCTAGTACAATATAAAACTTTGAACATTCATTACAGTCTGATCTGCACTGGATGAGAAGCAATGGCAGATGCACAGTGTTCTTTTCCATTAGCAGAACCACCAACCGTTACAGGGATGCCGGGCTGCCTCAGGATAAATTCATCCACCCAGCAAACCTTCAAAGCACTTAATATATGCAGGTAGCTTTAAGCAATCATGTATTCAGCATTCCTGCAGGCTGTGCACTAAGATACTACTGTCTGCCTCCTCCAATAATGCAACACAAACCCAGCTCCTTAAGGGCTCCCATGACATAATAACTCAATATAGTATGTAAACAGAGTAAGCTTCAAAAAGCTGTAGCTTTCACTGTTATTTTAAAAATCAGCACTACTCAGCACTTGACACATATTGTTGTAAAAGCAGAATTCTTAGACAAAAATTTTAAAATGTATTAAAAGGTGACCTCAACATAGAGATCTGGTTATATTTATCTATATTTTTGAAGATATTAAGAAGGTAAGGGGTTCCTATTTATGGAGATTAAACTCACTGAAGCAACACTAGCATGTTAATGGAAAGTTGTTCCTGTTAATATAAGAACCTTCATTAAAAACTTACAGTAGCAAGAAAATCTTCAATTACTTAGTGAAAGAGAATAGAATCATTGAGTGAAACGAAAAACAACAAAGTTTTTTTTTCAAATCTTCATTTTTAAAACCTCAGTCATTATAATAAAAATGTATTCTGTGCAAGATTTCTGGAATTAGAATTGCCCATGCACCCCCATCCCAATACCAAACGTCTAAAAATAAGCAAGGAGATAAGTGAAAGTCATTGAAAATTTAATAGCGTACTAACCAGTTTTTGAAAGTCGGGTCTACATATCTGTATAAAAAGAATATCTAAATCCTGTCTGAATTGAGATCCTTACTTGAAAATTAACAGAATAGTTCAGCAGAAATCACTGATTAAGAGACCTAATCCCCTAATTTTTTAGTTAAACAAACTGGGATTTGGGGAGGTTAAATGGTTTGCATCAAATGTTATACAACAGAAAACAAAACAAAACAAAAACTATTACTTTTATCAAATTATCTTTCAGGAAGGAGGGGAGATGGCCGAAGGAACACAACTAAAGAAGAAATATTAAAATGAAGCTCTAACAAAATTTAAAAAATAGTCCAGATGTGGTGGCTTACACCTGTAATCCCAGAACTTTGGGAGGCCAGGGCAGGCAGATCACTGGAGCCCAGGAGTTCGAGCCCAGCCTGGGAAACACAGGGAGATCTGGTCTCTAATCTTTAAATAAATAAATAAATAAAAATTAACAAAATAAGCAGCATTCAGAAAAATTAGGAAAAGCACTTGCAAAGTGCTTATCTGAACAAAAATATTTCCCACTTCCAAAATCTGAAAGCAATTAATTTGCTTATTTGTGTCTAAATATTCAACTTATAGGAAAAGTTACATTTAAGCTTTCCCTAAATAAAGTTCTGTGAAATAAAACTTCACAGCCTGTGAATCAAGAAATGAACTGATGAATGAATATAGATGCAATGGTGAGTGATATATACATCCCCATCCATGCCACCTCAAAGCCCTTTGCAATCCCCAATTCCTGCCACCCCTTCCTGGATAGGGCAGCCATTTATTTTCATGTCAACCTGTCTATGCCTCAGTCTCCCAATCTTGAGAACCACCACAGAGTCACTGCTAGTTCTGCCTTACAGAGTAATTGTGAAGTTTAAAGGTAACTTAAGGAAAACACCTGCTGTGGCTTGAATATGGTTTGTTTCCTCCCCAAATCTCATGTTGACTTTTACCCCCAGTGTGGTGGTGTCGGGAGGTGAGGCCTAGTGGGAGGCATTTGGGTCATGGGAGTGGATCTCTCATGAATGGCTGGGTGCCTCTTCTCCTGGCAGTGAGTGAGTTCTCACTCTTATGAGACTGGATTGGCTCTGGGGAAATGGATTACACCTCAGGAAAGGGAGTTGTGATAAAGCCAGGATGCCCCTTGGGTTAGGTCCCTCTTTGCACGTGCCCACTTCCCCTTAGACTTTCTCTGCCATTTTTTGATGCAACACAAAAGCCCTTGCCAGAAGCCAACCAGATGCCAGAGCCACACTTCTTGTGCGGCTTGCAGAAACATGGGTGAAATAAACCACTTTCCTTTATAAATTACCCAGCCTCAGGTATTCTTTTATAGCAACACGTACTAAGACAGCACCTAACTAAATGCCTAATGTATTAGTTCATTTTCATGCTGCTGATAAAGACATACCTGAGACTGTGCAATTTACAAAAGAAAGAGGATTATTGGGCTTACAATTCCATGTGGCTGGAGAGGCCTAACAATCACGGCGGAAGGTGAAAGGCACATCTCATATGGTGGCAGCAAGAGAGAGAATGAGAATCAAGTGAAACAGCTTTCCCCTTATCAAACCATGAGACCTCGTGAGACTTATTCACAACCACGAGAACAGCATGGGGGAAACCACCCCCATGATTCAAGTATCTCCCACCAGGTCCCTCCCACAACATGTGGAAATTATGGGAGAATAATTCAAGATGAGATCTGGATGGGGACACAGAGCCAAACCATACAACCTAGTACACTGCTTTAATTCTCAAGCAAGAATCTTCATTTCAGACCACAGTAAGGGATCCTTCTTATGCACAGAAACAAATGATAGCTGCAATTACTATCATAATCATCATGATTATTATTATAGGCCAATAATCGACTAATGGCTGGAGTAGGGGAGGTATAGCTTGACTCAGTGCCTCTTCCTCTTTCCTTTCAGGGTGAAACTACAAACTTAGATCTCTACCTTTTCCCCCTTTACCACTGGCAATTCAATTAATTCCTAATGAGAGAAGTATATCTTTCTTGCAGATTAAGAAACATTTTCTAAGTTCCTTTTTCCTTTCTCCTCTCTCCCACCTTTGACCAGTTAACTCAGGAAAATTGTCCATTTCTATGCCCATTTGTGACAGGACCTAATCAGGGTTTAATACTTATTATTGTAATCATAATAAAATTAAAACATCTAACATTCCTTGAATACTCACCATACCAAGCACCATGACATGTACATTATATCAGCCCACTTAATTCTTTTTTTAATATATATATTTTGATTATACTTTAAGTTCTAGGGTACATGTGCACAACGTGCAGGTTTATTACATATGTATGCAATGTGCCATGTTGGTGTGCTGCACCCATTAACTCGTCATTTACATTAGGTATATCTCCTAATGCTATCCCTCCTCCCTCCCCCCACCCCACGATAGGCCCTGGTGTGTGATGTTCCCCTTCCTGTGTCTAAGTGTTCTCATTGTTCAATTCCCACCTATGAGTGAGAACATGCGGTGTTTGGTTTTTTGTCCTTGTGATAGTTTGCTGAGAATGATGGTTTCCAGCGTCATCTATGTCCCTACAAAGGACATGAACTCATCATTTTTTATGGCTGCTTAATTCTTGTAAAGTGTTAATATTGAGCCTACCTTGGAGGATGGCACTATTATTATTATCATCTCTATTTTACATTGAGAAACCTGGGGTTTAGATAACAAAATCCCATAGCTACTGATTGTTTGAAATGGAAATCTAACTCAGGCCATCTTCCCTACTGCAAAGACGATGCCCTTAATCTCTCTCCTATAATGCCAAGGAAAAAGGCAAGTAAAATCAGAGAAATTAGGAGCCTCAAAAGTTCTCAGAATTTTGTTCAAAACTTCTGATGGCAGCAGCAACCGGTCTGGAGTGGTCACTGCCATGATGCCAGTTGCAGTGGGGGAGGTGCAGCCAGGGCTGCATGCTCCATGGAGCCAGTGGGAGCCAGGAACAGGCAGAAGCCATGCCCCTTTCTGAGTCGGCGGGGCAGAAGCCCCATGTTCCTGGGCACAGCTGCAGCCACCCAGCCATGGCTGCAGACCTGGGCATCCCTGCACTCTCAGGGCCCCGGAAACCACTAGCCCCTTTAGGCCTGAAAGTGCTTGCTTCCCCTGCCTGGCCTCTCCCAGCTCCCAGTGCCCACTCTGCTTTTAGAGCAAAGTTATGGCCGAGCCCGGGCACTGTCACAACCTGGCTGGGCGTATGCTCACTCAGGGTGGCACTAACATGCCAGCCGCCTGCCACCTTGGCCCTCTCCAGACTGTGGTCACTGATGAGCACAGGAGGGAGGCCGAGGTGGGGCTGAGGGCAGCTCAGTTTGGCCCTGCAGGAACTCCTCTGCATGAATAGCCTGGGTGCCATGGGCACCATGGACGGCAGGTTGATGGCGGAAGGAGTCAGGCTCCTAGGTGAAAAGAGGCGGTCCCCAGTGCAGCCTGAAGCCTGGGGCCCAGGCTGTCAGTTCCACGTGAAGTCTGTGCTCAGAGTGAGAACTTGTGGTGCTTTTTTGTTGATGATGCCAGTTTTTTTTTCTTCTGAAAGATACTTCAAACTTCAAAATTTAAATGGGAGATTGATACATAAGGTGGTCTTCTTAATATCCAACTGTTTATCTTGCTTAACCTTAGTAACTATATGGAATGTATTCTAATTATTTTATTTCTTAGTTAAGTATATTTTATGACTCTTAAAACTACTAAATAGAACTAAGAAATACCATTAAAAGGTCAAAATGTTATATTTTGTAATGATATATCATCCAAATTATGCTTTTCTGAAACGTTCATCTAATTTTTTTTTTTTTACCACCTTGAGATAACTGTTAACTATTTTCTTTTTTATATTATATTGCTTGTCAAAAGGACTTTTTTTTGGATGGGGGGAGAGAGGTGCTTACCTGACACTATAATATTATTTGGTATACAGCAGACCATATTTCATCTTTTTTTTTTTTTTTTTTTTTTTTTTTTTTTTTTTTTTTTTTTTTTTTTTTTTTTTTTTTTGAGATGGAATCTTGCTCTGTCGCCCAGGCTGGAGTGCAGTGGCGTGATCTCGGCTCACTGTAAGCTCCGCCTCCAGGGTTCACGCCCTTCTCCTGACTCAGCCTCCCGAGTAGCTGGGACTACAGGCACCCGCCACCACGCCTGGCTAATTTTTTGTATTTTTAGTAGAGATGGGGTTTCACCGTGTTAGCCAGGATGGTCTCAATCTCCTGACCTTGTGATCCGCCCACCTCGGCCTCCCAAAGTGTTGGGATTACAGGCGTGAGCCACCGCACCTGGCCATTTCATCTTTTTTAGGTTATCTTTTGTTTGTTTTAAAAAATGCATTGGTACAGAGAGAAATGCAGCACTTGTTTCCCTATCACCCTAACATTATGCTAAATATATGCTAATATTTGCTTAAATATTAGCAAAATTTAAGAATTTGCATGTTTGCTTCCTATGTTTTTAAGGGAAAGACAGCAAATATTTTTCCATCCCCCTATCATGCTCCTTTTCCAGAGGCAACCACTCTCATAAATTTGGTGTGAATCCTTGAAGTCTGCTTTTATACTTTAACTGCAGGTAGGTATAGGAGAAAAGATACTGAGTTGTCTGATATTTTATTAGTTTTACATAAATAAGTTACATATATCTTCTGCAACTCTTTTTCACTTGAGATTGAGTCATTGAGATTGAGTCACATGAGACTGAGATTGAGTGTACATATAGATTTAGTTTATTCATTTTAGCTGCTGTCTACATCATATCGATTACATGAATATGTAATTATCCATCTTCCTACAGGTGGTCAAGTGAATTGTTTAGAATTTTCTAATATTACAAACAATATGACAGTTAATATCTTTGTATATGACTCCTAATACACATGTGTTTCTGCAGGGCAATATACCTAAAATTGGATTCACTGGTTTGTAAGATGTGCAGATATTTAACTTTACTTACTACTAATAGATTATTCTCCATGTACTAATCTTAATTTATACTGAATAAGTGGTTATCTCTACCTGTATTCCTGTAATTTTTGTTTACCCACATTCTTATGTACACTTGTAGTAGTTCTTTTTTTTCTTTTCTTTTCTTTTTTTTGAGACAGAGTCTTGCTGTCACCCAGCCTGGAATGCAGTGGCTTGATCTCAGGTCACTGCAACCTCTGGCTTCCAGGTTCAAGCAATTCTCCTGTCTCAGCCTCCCGAGTAGCTGGAATTACAGACATGCCCCACCACACCTGGCTAATATTTTGTATTTTTAGTACAGACAAGTTTTCACCATGTTGGCCAGGCTGGTCTCAAACTCCTGACCTCAAGTGATCAACCCACCTCAGCCTCCCAAGTGCTGGAATTACAGGCATGAGCCACTGTACCCTGCCAATTAAGCTATTTTAATTTTTGCTAATCTTTGGATGTTTAATGGTACCTTGTTAATTTTTATTTCCCTAAAAGTGTTTATTTGCCACTTAGGTTTCCTCTTTTGTGAAATGCCTATTTCTATGCTTTGCCCATTTTTGTACAGGGTTTTGCTTTATTCTTATTTGTAGTGCTTTATATTTTGTGAGTACTAATTCTTTATATGTTAATATGTTGCAAATATCTCTCCCACTATTAGTTTATTTTTAACCTGCTTATGTCTTTTAGTTTATCAGAAACTTTCCATTTTGATATAGTCAAATTTGTCTATTTCTTTTTCTATAATATCATATTGAAGAAATCCTCTTTCCTACTCTAAGACAAAAAGATAAAGCCAAGATCCCCTAATATTTGAGTCTGATTTTGATACTGTTTCTCTGATCTTATTAACTACCCCTGAGACAATATCACATTGCCTTAATTTCTAAAAATTATGTATGCATTTATGTGTGAACATAAGCTTATTTTTGTTTGGTTTTTGTTGCTCCCTTGTTTTATGAAGCTTCCTGAGAAAGCGTTCATAGGAAGTAAAATTTTTTATGGTAAATATATTTTTATTATTAGTTGTATCAGAAAAGCTTGTACATACAGGTGATTTCTGATGCTTTTTTTTTTTTTTTTTTTGAGACAGAGTCTTGCTCTGTCACCCAGACTGGGGTGCAGTGGTGCAATCTCAGCTCACTGCAACCTCCACCTCCCAGGTTCAAGCGATTCTCCTGCCTCAGCCTCCCAAGTAGCTGGGATCACAGGTGCATGCCACCACGCCCTGCTAATTTTTTGTATTTTTAGTAGAGACGGGGTTTCACCATGTTGGCCAGCCTATTCTTGAACGCCTGACCTCAGGTGATCCACCCGCCTCCCAAAGTGCTGAGATTACAGGAGTGAGCCACCACACCCAGCCTTCTGATACTTTTATTAAAGCCAGAGATGGTTATTTATTCTAGAGAAACAAATCTCTGAGGTTAGAATGGAAGACAATGAAACAAGATGTTTCACTTTATAATTTACCTTTGTCAAACTATCCCAGAGCATGTCAATTCTATTATGAAATTATTACTTTGACATTATATAACAAATTATTAGTAGAAAACACACAAGCCAAAAAACCTTAAATTCTGTAATCTTCAAGTCAACCATCAACTTTTCTTAGACTTTTGAAGACCTGAAAAGAAAAATAATTTCAAACAACAGCACCCAAACACCATATACATTTGTAATGAGGCACAGCAGTCAATTTTTTTTTTTTTTTTTTTTTTTTGAGAGGGAGTCTCAGTCATCCAGGCTGGAGTGCAGTGGCGTGATCTTGGCTCACTGCAACCTCCACCTCCCAGGTTCAAGTGATTCTCCTGCCTCAGCCTCCTGAATAGCTGGGACTACAGGTGCACACCACACCATGCCCCGGCTGATTTTTGTATTTTTAGTAGAGGCAGAGTTTTGCCATGTAACCCAGGCTTGTCCAGAACTCCTGACCTCAAGGGACCTGCCCACCTTGGCCTCCCAAAGTGCTGGGATTACAGGCATGAGGCACCGCGCCCATCCCGGCAGTCAATTTTAAGCCTCAAATCTTCCAGGTTTTAGCTTAGTAATCCTCATTAGTTTTTTAGATTTTTGTCAGTTGGGGCTATTTTGCCTTACTAGGCCTAAACAGAATATTAAAATACATTAATAATCCATACTGAGAATAGAGTATAAATGGGTTTCTCACTCCTTAGGGACACAAGTGGAAGCAGCACATCCAATGAACGCAGATGAATGCCCCTGGTTATCCCTGAGCTGGGCAGTTTCACACAATCATTTTTTCTCTGAGGCCAAAGTCTGTGGTTTGATCATCTTAGCAGCTTCCAGAACCAGACAAAGTAGATTTACTTTGTCTCCAAATTCTTTTTCTTGGTGCTTGAGAAGAATCCCCTGGTTTCCTGATGCCACCACGAAAACTTCCCTGAGGATGAAGCCTTCTCCTTCCAGGTTTCCAGAGAAGCCTCCATTCTAGGCTCAGAAGAAGTACCACACTCCCAGACAGATAAATCCCATAAACATCATCTTCTGCCTTTGTGGACCATAGAACTTTTTCTTTTCATCCAGGAAGATTTCTCTTTTAAAATAAGGCTGGAAATCCTTCACTTCAGTCCTGATGTGCTCCTTTACCACTGCATAGAAGGGGACACCCAGCTCATCCAACATGGGTTTCAGGGAGGAGGGATCCACAGCTTCCTCTCAACAGAGGAAACAGCCTGGCCTCCGCACAGCCATAATCACAGCTCCATTTTTTTTTTTTTCCCATAGCTCCTTTGCTTTCAAAGTCCTTGGTTCCTTCTCTAGCATTTTCAGGTCTATATCCTCCAGGTACTCCAGTGCCGCTTTCTGGGGCTTAGACAGAAACATGTCTGTGTTGGCCAGCAGCAATGCCAAGGCAGCAGCCCCCAGGGCTCCTGCACCAATGGACCACATGCCCATGGTGAGGAAACTTGGGTCCTGGAGGAAAGACATTTCTGCCTCAGTCTCCAACTCTCAGCTCTGCTCCTTGGGGTGTGTGTCTGCCTGGTTCTGGCCCAGCCCTACTCTCAAATGCCAGATTCAGAAACCTCTGAATAGATGCTTACAAAAAGTGCCAGAATACGATGTATAATTCTTTCTCATTTCTAAAACAATGATTACCCCCTAAAACGTTATTTGTACGCAAAATGGAGAGTTTTCTGATGAATGAGTATGGTAAGGAGTCAGGGCTTGCAGTCAGAATCCCGATTCTCACTCTCCAAGGCTGAACCTAAGCAGGAGCATTCAAGACTATTCAAGCTGACTCCTTCACAATGCTTTTCAAAATAAATCCTCATTATTTTCTTTTTAAAAACCACCACAAGTGCCTCCCTTCTGCTAGCCTTCTCCTACCCTGACGCTCAGGCGCTGAGGGGCCAAACCACCTGGCCCCAAGGGTCCCAGGGGTAGGCCCCTGGAAGTAAAATTTTTTAAGATCCTGTGTGTCTGAAAATTTTCTATGTTTTACCCCCATACTTATTGATAACTTGGGATGAGAACAGGATCTCAGATTATAAATTATTTTTCCAAGAATGTTGAAAGGACTATTCCATAGTCTACATGTTTTGATTCTCATTGTTGAGAAGCCCAATACTGTTCTGATTCCAACTTCCAAATTTTGTTGATACTATCTCTATTATTCTCTAAGTTCTTATAAATCCATGCTATTAAAAAGTTTTTTAAACCCTTTCCTATCATTTCAACAGAATTTTAGAAGGAAGTGAGTTAATGAGTGTGTTCAATGACTATCTTTAACTATAGTCATTTTAGTGATCCATAACTCCCCCTACTTTCTATACTGAGAGTCTCAACCCAAGCATCTTAGGTAGGACAACTCTTTTTTTCATTCTTTTTTTCCCCCTTTTTAATTCTCATTTTAGCTACCCTGTTAATTAAAAGGACAATTCTTTGTTGTACCAAACTGTCCTAAGTATTACAGGACATTTTCCCAGTCCTTCTGCTCTTCTTCATATGGTCTTGTTCTTGTCTTATGGTTTCCATTCCTTCATCTTCTTGAATATGAAAACTTTAAATTTTTTTCTATGCCATTCTATTTAGTTTTAGGGTACAAATCTCCCGTTTGCAGCATCTGTGAAGTCTGCTTCCTTGCAGTTAATTTCCTTACATATTCTGTAATCTTTACAAACTCATCTGTAGAGAGATCGATATCTACAGAAGTTAAGGATTCCTTGAATTACAGGAACTTTGCTATACAGAGAGGTTTTCCATTGATCTTTGCCTGGCCCTGGGTGTCAGAGATACCAGACCAGCTAAAATGTCAATTTCTTGGACTACAGTCGTGACCATGTAGTAATATGAATTCAGACCCCAGACTTGAGCTAGTGTGGACTATTAATCTCTAATCTCTAGCAGCTGACTCTTTTCTTACTATAGCTCAAGTAGATGGCAAGCTTCCTTCTATCCTCCTCAGGTCAATAAGGGGATGTTTTTCTAGTTATCATCTTAGGGTCAAAGGGTCCTTGTGGTAGATTTTATTTTTCAAAGATAGGTGTACTAATGCATATGCAGTCCCACATGCTCTTTCTTCACTGTGATGTTCCTCCTCTCTTCCACCAAGAGGTGAGATCTGTTTCTTTCCCTGAAACCAATTTCCTCAGCCAAACAAAAAAACAGTAGAAACCACACTATGTGATTTCCAAAGCTAGGTCATAAAAGTGATATGACTTCCACTTGGCTCTCAGGACACTCACCTTTGAAATCCAGCCACCATTTTGTGAGGAAGCCAGGTGACATGGAGAGGCCACATATAAAGATTACAGCTGACATCTACAGCTAAGGTCTCAGTCAAGAGCCAGCATCAACCACCAGACATGTGAGTGAATAAACCTTCAGGAGACTCCCATCCTGAGCCTTCAAATCTTCCAGCTGAGGCTCCAGACATCCTGAAGCAGAGCCAAGCTGTCCATGCTGTGCACTGTCCGAATTCCTGATCCACAGAATCCATGAGCACAATAAATGGTTGTTTTATACCACTAAGTTTTGGAGAAATTTGTTACGAAGCCATAGTAACTGAACAGTACTTCTTTGTGACTCCCAGCTTTCAGGAGATGGCTCAACGGTGGCTTTCTCTGTGAAGATTCCTTTCATTTCAGGCACCTGGAGATTTCCTTTTCTTTGTTCCTAGCTTAGCCACATTTCCATAAATTATCTTTTACTCAGCATTTGAAATATATTGAAGCAAAATGGGGACCCTTCCATGCCAGCTCAGTCTGCCACATTGCCCAGAAGTTCCCAGAATAGCTTTTTAAATAATGACATAAAGAACTGAATAACTTGTTTATTTATTTATTTTTAAATGGAGTCTCACTCTGTTGCCCAGGCTGGAGTGCAGTGGCACGATATCGGCTCACTGTAACCTTCGCCTCCCAGGTTCAAGCAGTTCTCCTGCCTCAGCCTCCTGAGTAGCTGGGATTACAGGGACAAGGCCCCAGGCCCAGCTAAATTTTTCTGCATTTTTAGTAGAGATGGGGTTTCACCATGTTGGCCAGGCTGGTCTCAAACTCCTGACCTCAGGTAATCCACCCACCTCGTCCTCCTAAAGTTCTGGGGTTACAGGCATGCGCCACCACTCCTGGCCAGTAATTTATTTTATATATATACATCTTAAAATCAAAAAAGAAAAGAAAAATAATCCTACTGAGAGTGCATTTATTAAAGACCAGGCAACTTATTGCAGAGAAAACACAGTCAATAAAAAATTCATTCTCTCTAGTACTCACATAAAAGGCAGATGATAAAATGAGCTACTTTCACCAATCAAAATGGCAGGGATTTTTTTCTTTACTATTAATAGAGTAAGACAGAGTGCAAGGAATAAGGTTTCAGTGGGAGTATATATTGGTGTAACATTTCCAGCGAATAATCTAGTAATATACATGTCCTTATAACTGTATATATTTTTGACCCAGCAATTCTGCTTCTGGGAATTTATCCTAAAGAAATAATCACTGGCCAGGTGTGGTGGCTCACACCTGTCATCCTAGCATTTTAGAAGGCAGAGGCAGAAGAATCTCTTGAGCCCAGGAGTTTGAGACAAGCCTAGGCAATATAGTGAGACCCTGTCTCCACAAAAAGAAAAAGAAATAATCATTGATACATGAATATCAATTCCTGTATTTCTTATAATAGAAAAGAGAATGAAAATAACTCAAATGTCAAACAGCAGGTGGCAAAATAATCTTTAATTTTAGGGTTTGAACCAAAATAATTACCAAGTGAACATAAAGAAAGATGAGTTATAGATTCATTGAGAAAGATATTTATTTATTCATGTCATGCATTGTGCTAGGAGTTGTAATACAACAATGATTAAAGATAAAGCATACAGTCTATGGGAGGGAGTGGGGAGGAGTAATTAGTTCATTATGATAAAGCTACTTTCAAATTCTATGGCACAACAGAACTTTTGCTGACCTTAACCAGACTGGAGAAGTAGGAGGGTTTTTGGGGTTTTTTTTGTTTGTTTGTTTGTTTGTTTTTTTGCTTTTTGAGCAAGTGATGTTCAAGCTAAGTCCCAAAGGTTTTCACAAGTAGAAATTAACTGTGGGAGAGAAGGTTGTTTGTCCACTAAAATCTTGGCTCCTCCTCCACGGAACAGCATTTGTTCTAGGAAGTGGCTGCCTCCTTGTGACTGGAATGTGAGCGAACGTAATGTGTAACACTGCAAAAAGCTTCTAAGAAGCTAAGCAAGTATGCTTTCTTCATACTTTCTCCTTGCCTTTCTGCTGACTGGATTTAGACAAGAGTGAAGTGCTGACGAATGGCAGAGTCTGGGTCCTTCTACCAAGTGAAAGCAAGCCGCTTGCTGACCAGGGACGCCTACCCTGAAATTGTTATGTGAGCAAGAAATAACTTTTCTATGTTAAATCAAGAAAATGTTGGGATCTGTTTGTCACTACAGCTAGCAATAGGCTAATACGTGTGACTTTCTATTCTCAAATAATGTAGTAACTAACTTAAATATATTCATTAAGCATGTACGATATACACATAAATGTGTCACATGCACAAAAAACACAAAAATAACTAAAGAGAGATTCTGCCTGCACAGAATTTCCAGTCCAGAAGAAAAAACAGTAGCCACTTATACAACTATAATACAAAGCGGTGTGTATAAATTAAATCCTTAGGAGATATATAAAGTAGTAGAAGAGTTAAAAGGAGGGAGATATTACTTTCAGGGGGAGATTAAAAAAAGACTTTAAAGAAATTAGAAAATGGCATTTAAATAAGATTTAGACGGCAGAAATGTAGGTAGAGGCATTCCAGGAAAAGATATAGATGGGAAAGATGTCACAGAGAATGTAATATAAGTACTCTGGATTGCCTGGAGGGAGGGGTTCAGATAAAGGCAGTGTGAGAAATAATGAAATGATAAATTGGATGAGATTACAGACAAATCTGAATGCTGGACAAAGTGGTCTATATTTTCTTGAGTAACGTGGAACCACAGAACAGACATATGGTATATATTCTGAACAGAGGTATGGTTTCTATTCACAGCTATGCTTTAGAAAAATTAATATGGCAGAGACTGGAGCCCAAAAGAGAAATTACAAGGCAATCATAATAGTCCAGAGTATTTAGAGTGGTCACAGTGAGAATGCAAGATTGATTATTGAATTTGGGAGATTCGGCAGAGAAAAAGGAGACAAAGCTGACTGAGGCTGGGAATTGAGGTGACTGAGAGAATTATGGAACCATGAATTAAATTCAAACAGGACATGCTAGTCTGGAGGTGGAGGGCAACAAGGAGTTCTGTTTTAGAAAAAAGAGAGTACAGGACATCCAATGGAGATATATTATCTGGATCTATGCAGTACGAATTGAGGTGCACAGGTTTGAAGATGCAAATGTTAAGAGTTATCTATTTATGCGTGAGAAATAAGGCCAGAGACTGTAATAAAGTTGGCAAAGGAGATTTGAGAGAAAGAAGAAAAGCCAGAGATTTCCTTAAAATATATGCAAGGCAGGAAGAAGAAAAGGCAGAGAAGGAATGGAGAGGCAGACAGTTCAGGGGAACCAGCATCATAGGAAGCATTGGACCATGTCCAATTGTGCAAGTTCCTGGAGAAGGGAATTATTAATGACATTACTGTAACAGCAAATACACAATCCAATTTAATCCTTAAGTCACCCAATGAAACACAGATTCCAGTCAATGACTGAGCAGGGATTCAGACCCTGCAAAGAACCCAGGCGCTGAAGCAAAATGAACTTGGATTCTAATCTTAAATGTGCCCCTCAAGAGCTACAGAACCACGGGGTCATGAAGAAAATAATTCTGCCTCTGACTCTCATAAGGTGAGGATTACATTTTAAAACGCATGTGAAGTGTTCAGCACAGTACCTGACATGTTATAAACACTAAGTGGCAGCTATTCTCTTCTTTTAAAGAATAATAAATACAGATTTTTCTCAATACAGTCTGTTGATAAAAAGATCATTCAAGATTCTTGAAGGCAAGATTCTATCAAAATTTTTTAATGTGCCTACATCTGACTTAGCACTTCTGCTTCAAGGAATTTATTCTGTAGAACTGTTCCCATGTGTAAGAATGTCTATTGTGGCTGGGCATGGTGGCTCATACCTGTAATCCCAGCAGTTTGTGAGCCCAAGGCAGGCAGATCACCTGATGTCAGGAGTTCGAGACCACCCTGGCCAACATGGTGAAACCCCATCTCTATTAAAAATACAAAAAAATTACTCGAGCGTGGTGGCACACGCCTGTAATCCCAGCTACTCGGGAGGCTGAGGCAGGAGAACTGCTTGAACCTGGAAGCGGAGGTTGCAGTGAGCCAGGACCGCACCATGGCACTCCAGCCTGGGCAACAAGAACGAAACTCTGTCTAAAAAAAAAAAAAAAAGAATGTCTATTGTTGCATTGTTTGTAACAGGGAAAAATTGAAACCAATCTTAATGAGGGATGGTCACATAAACTGATACATCTGTACTATGAAATACTCAGTGTGGACCTAAGTAAACTGATATGAATGGTATTCTCCATCTTTTTTTTTTTTTTTTTTTGAGACGGAGTCTTACTCTGTCACTCAGGCTGGAGTGCAGTGGCACCATCTTGGCTCACTGCAACCTCCGCCTCCGGTTTCAAGCGATTCTCCTGCCTCAGCCTCCTGAGTAGCTGGGATTACAGGCACGCGCCACCATGCCCAGTTAATTTTTGTATTTTTAGTGGAGATGGGGGTTTCACCATGTTGGTCAGGCTGGTCTCAAAACTCCTGATCTTGTGATCTGCCCGCCTCGGCCTCTTAAAGTGCTGGGATTACAGGCGTGTGCCACCACACCTGGCCCTCTCCATCATAAGGGAAAAAAGATATTTCTCAAAATAATTCATGGTATGATTCCATTATGACCAAAAAACAAAGGAAAAAAGAAGAAGAATGAACACCAAATGAATTCTAACAAGGATTAAAAAGTAAAGAAAGGCATAGACCTCTCCTTTCTAACTCCATATACTTCTGTACTGTTTGAATAAGTACTAATACATTATAATGTAATTTGAAAAATGTAAGGAAGAACTTAAAAAAGGAAATGTCAGAGTATTTCTTAAGAAACACCATTGTAACAAGAGATTTTAACTTGTTAACAATGTACATAATAAGTCAATAAAGAGGAGCAAGAATTCTTGTGCTTTAGGGATTATAATACCCTAAAAGTGCTCACAAAGTTGTTTGCATTTGTCTGGAGACTCCGGTTTTTATGATGTCTATGACCCCAAAAAGGTTGTATGGGAAAATGACCAGTACAATAGAAAAGACTACCTATGTTACACAAATAATTTCTAGTACTTTTAACTCCTGGTGAGAAAAGTAACACACACACAAATTACAGGTAAATCAGAAATGGTTCAAAGTAAAATTGGCAACAGAAACAGGGTTACAACAATCTAACTGGGTTGGTCTCCCATGTCCCACTGCATGGCTGGGTGCAAGTGTGGGAGAAGGGAGACACACGGGTAGGCAAGGGAAGAAAAGTAAACACGTCCCCCCCAGTCCAGTTTAAGCCTGGGAGGGTCAATCTGTAAGGGTGTGTCCACTTAAGGGATAGATGTAAGCACTTACTTACCAGAAGTAAGGGGTGCAGAAAGAATATACAGATCCGGCAGGCAGACCCGCTTCCCTCAATCTCATGCCCCGACCCCACCTGGTAGCCTTCCTCAGGTCCTCATGCCCAGGTGTTTCTGCCAGCTCCCATCATAAAGTGCATCTAGAGCATCCTCGGAGTGACCCACGAGCCTCTCTGAGACTTAGTGTCCCCTTCGTGGGAGGGAGTGGGACTAGATGACCTCCGGACCCGACCTCCCACCCAGCCCTGACCTGGCAAGTCCCCTGGGCCTCCCGCTCCTTGGCCAGGGCTCGTCCTGAGACCGGCCAGCCGCCCGCACTCACTGTGCCCGCAGCTGCACCGAGGGGCGGGGCTTCTTTGCGATCCTTGCCGTTGCGGCCCAGGTAGGAGGCTCTGGCAGCAGGGGTGGCTGGGGCAGCGGGCACGGCGGGCAATATGGGAGCCAGCGGAAGCCCGGTGCCCACCTGAGCCCCCCGCCCAGTCCGGCCTTGTCGCAGGGCTGGCCACGGCGGCGGGGCGGGACATGTGATGCAGGTGGCCGCGAGCTCCCACATTCACCGCTCCTGGAGCTAGCATGCCCCGCGGCCAGCAGCCCGGTGACGCTGGGCCCGGCCCAGCCCGGCCAGCGTCTTCCGAGGCTGCAGCCCTGCCTGCCCTAGGCACACCAGTTGCTAGGCGACCGGGGCCTCGGGCCTCAGTTCCATAGGGCAAGGGGCCCAGTGTTAGGGTTCAGGGCCATGACGGGTGCTTGGACAGCTTGGGCAGCGGAGGCCACCGTGACTCCTCGACCAGCACTAGTGCCTCTGCCTTCAGGTCACTGCTGCCGGGTATGGCGGGTAATGTGGGGGAGCGAGCTGAATCAAAGCTGGGTGAACACTGGTCAGTGATGACACAAGGTGAGGGCCCAATGGCAAACAGCACCAGGAAGCACGTCTAGGGCAAGGAGAGGGCAGTTAGGCAAGCTTGGTGTAATTCAGTTTTCTGGGTTGTTTGCACATCAGCTTGTATCAAAGACTTATTTTTCAGGTTCAAAATAACCAGGCTTTCCAGAGTACTGATGAGCTGTACCTTTTAAATATTAGCCACTTAATACCTGACTAGCCCAATTTTAGGTAAATGACAAGGACGAGTTCCCTCACGAGTCCGCCCAAATTCCATGTTCTGACTCCTTTGTTCTGGTTCCTTTATAAAAGGTTAGGTGTGTGTGTCCTCTCTGGCTTGGACACCTAGCACCCTGTCTTGCACAGTGGGATCTTAGTATCTGTACTCTTGCCAGATTATCATATAAAGCCTCTGCCTTCATGATTTGACTCCCCACTAGAGCTGCAAGCTTATCCCCTGGTAATAAGGTTTCAGATCCCACAAAATCTCCTGAAACTGCTCTCAACACACTTTTCTCCATTCTTATTAAGCTCTACACTAACCTCTCCTAGGTCATTTGGTTATTTTTTTTAACACTCAAATTAGGCCTGGAATCGTAACATTGGCCCCACAACTTAGTTATGTGATCCTGGGTGAGGGAAAGTTAACCCACCTAACAAGAGGACTAGGCTGCATATTAAAAATCACGTGGAGTACTTAATTAGAAAAAAGTCTAGGGCTCATCCCAAAACCAATTAAGAATTTAGTTCTGGCGTTGCAATCTAAGTGGAGAAACACTAACCTAGGATTATGTGGATCAAGTGATACACTGGCACTCAGCAAGTGATCAAATGTTTATTAAATGTTCTCCTGTTCAGTTTTGCTATCACACCCCTACCTGACACTTCCCAAACTCCATGCCATTTCTCAAACTGTTCCTATCATCAGGTGACCGAATTCTACCTCTTCTGTGAAACTTGCCAAATCTTCACAGCATGAAACATCTCCTGTACTCTCCTAACATGGTTTTCTACTATTACAAATCATTATTCCTACAAAATGCAATTTCTGAGTCCTCCAAAGTAAATTATATATACAGATATATATATATATATATATATATACATAAATCCACACTCTACCCCATTCCTCCTGTCACCATCCCCCATCACCAAATACTCAAGGACTACAATATGCCAGTAATTGAAGTCTCAAGATTTTAAATATCTATTTTCCTGATGAGGTTAGATTCCCTTAAAAAAGTGAAGTGCCTACAATGCACCAGGCATTGTTCTAAGGGTCAGAACAGAGAAAGCTAAGACTCAAACCTTACATTGGAGAATGGCTGGGAAAAGCACGTCAACAGTTTCAGATAGTAATTAATGCTATGAAAAAAGGTGATATATGAAGATGTGTCAGAAAAGACCTTTTTCCAGAATGAAAAAGCCAAGTACCCAGACCTGGAGGCTGAAGTCACTTTTGAGGAACAAAGAATATAGCTGGGGAGTCAGAAATAAAATATCAAATAATGGGCCTCCCAATTTCCATGCTCTAATTACAGGGACCTGTAAATATATTACCTTATGTAGCAACAAAAGGGATTTTGTAGATGTGTGCTTGAATTAAGGATTTTGAGATGGGGAGATTATCCTCAATTATTCAAGTAGCCCAACGTAATCACAACAGTTGTTATATTAAAAGGCAAAGAAAAGGAGTCTTCAGAAGGAACACAGGCCTGCTGACCCCTTGATTTGGCTGTGAAACCTATTTTAGATTTCCGACCTCCAAAAAGTTAAATAATAAATTCACTTAAGTTTATGGTCATTTGTTACAGCAGCAAAAGAAAACTAATACATTCACTTAACACTGAGTGCCTACATGTCAGCAAATGGGCAGAAATTAAAAGGCCTGGCCTTAAAGTTTACTACCTAACAGAAGGGAGGCACATGAGAGGAATGTTTTGGCTCTGACACCACATCTCTAAGGAAAAACAGTGGGAGCAGAAAGCTGTCAATCTTCCCAAGGAGGTGGGCCCACAAAGACACCAGACACCCCCAAGAGGCTCTATCACATCCTATACATCCCCAGGGCACTCATTTCATTGTATCTGTTGCCTGTCTTCCCATCAGACTGACACCTGAAAGCAGAGACTATTTTCCGTAATTCACTGTTGGGTGCCCACATTAAGTGCTGAAGCTATACTGCACAGCAGCATTGAGCACTTTCGAGCTAGGCACTGCTCTACGCATTTTACATGACCTGTAACATTTAATCATTAAAATCCTATGAAATTAGGCACAATTATCTCCATTTTGCTGACATGGAAACCAAGACAGAGATTATTTATTGGCCCAAGCTAACAAATAAGTGGAGATTAGATATGAACCCAAGCAGTCTGGCTCCGAAGCCAACACTCCTAATCCAGTCAACCACAAATGAACCTTCAAAGAAGTTACTAACTAGGTTAACACTGGTTAAAGGCCAGTGAGTCCAAGACAACTTTATAAAAACTGAGATAGCTAGGGGACCATCCACTAGAGAAAGCCAGACCTTAGAAGCATAAACAGTAAATAAACATATATGAGGTGAAATCTTGTAGGAGAACCTACTGGGTGCCCAGACCCCTAAGGTTGGTTAGGCCTTCCAGAGGAGGATCCCTTGAAAGCAATGACATTTATAAGAGGTGAGTTTCCTAATCAGGTGTTAATCTGCATTTGAATAGGTTCCACCAGCTCACAAACATTTTCATATCTATTATTGTTCCTCACAATCCTCTTATAAAACCAGATTGGTTATCCCACTTTACTCAGTTATCTATGGGAATCCTGGTTCTCTGCAACCCCTCCCACATTTCCCCATCCTCCCTGACCCCAGGCCACACTTACAGTATGTGTCTGCACAGGCTATATAGTCAATACTTTGCCCACTTCATTTGAGGTATATCCTACACAATCTTATCCCTCCCTGACCAGCTGAGACAGTTTTACCATTTTGGGTGAAAATGTGTCAACGCAGGTTGATTGACTGTAACAAATGTACTGTGGTGGTGGGGAGTCAACAGAGGAGGCGGTTGTACCTGTGAATACTGGGTATATGGGAACCCTCTCTACTTTCCACTCAGTTTTACTGTGAAATGAAAACTGCTCTAAAAAATAAAGACCATTAATTTAAAAAAAAAAAAAAAAAGCTTTGCTAAGTATCACTCTGTATATAAAGTGCTTATTCCTATCCCAATGAAGACTTCCCACATTTCATGCACCCACCCACCTGCACCTAGATTAAGCAATATGCCATCTGTACAACTTCATTCCATAATTAGTCTTAATTCTGACCCTGCAGAGGCCACTGATGGCCCTCACTATTCCTCTAAAACCTGGAAGCCAAACAGG
Organism: Hylobates moloch; assembly: GCF_009828535.3. Classification (NCBI taxonomy): domain Eukaryota; kingdom Metazoa; phylum Chordata; class Mammalia; order Primates; family Hylobatidae; genus Hylobates; species Hylobates moloch. The sequence continues at coordinate 53,653,820 of NW_026652284.1, forward strand.
CTCCAACATCTTCTGAGGCACAACTACCCTTCACGACACTGGATGTGTAAACACTGGGAACTGTACTCTCTACCAAAGGAGTAAAACAACACTGAATTTTAAACCTTAAAAACCCTCTGGAGGCAGTGGGTCATGCCTGCAATCCCAACTATTCAGGGAACTGAGGCAGTAGGATTGCTTGAGGCCAGGAGTTCAACAACATGCTGGGACAGGCTGGCGTGGACCTCATCTCTACAAAGTTAAAAAATAAACTCTTTGGCTCTACCCTAGATATCCATGTACTATTTCAAAATATTGACCCAACTGCTAAGACAAAAAAAATCTAGCAAAACACCGATACAATCATAAATATGTAAAACTATTTTTATAAACTATCATCTTGATTTCTCTCCAAAATTCACTGACCCTAAACAAACTTACTAATCCAGAGAAATAGGTCCCAAAACCAGGAACAAAGAACTCAAAGAAATTCTACTTGTCTAGCAACATTCGAATATTAAAAAGCAATAAATGACTGTGGAGCAGCAGTACCAAAACAATTACTAAGGGAGCTGTTTCACAGTGCGTCAGACCTTTGACACAACTAAATGAGGACCACAAAAATTTTTACTCTCATTCTATGTACTTCATGTTACACTCTACATTGTTCACTAGTCTAGGTGAAACAATACATAAAGTATAAAAGAATTTTATTAAAAAACCTTTCAAGTTTTTGCCCATTAATTTTACCAGATGCTCTGAAATAATTTGCATCCCTCGGCACAAATTTCATGCCTTCCTTCAAAATACCCACAGTATGTAACAATTATTAGTAACTCACCTAAGTATGGCAAAAGATGCAAAACAAGAACACAAAAATGGAATGCAAAAGGAAAATAACACATTTACATGGCAGTTTATAAACAAGCGATGGCCCGAGAAAGAAATTTTAGCAACTAAATTCAATTTTTTCCATAAACCAAAGTTGGATTACCTTACCTACAAATCATGTACAAATGCTTGTGAAACAGGCTTAGAATAAACCCATTTTGAATCACTCAGCAGTTAAACAAAAAATTAAGATCTTCTGTAGTAGAGAAAAGCCTTTTAAGAACCCAAGAGATGTCTTTCACAGACTCGACCCTGATTTTGCACGAAATGGGCTGTTGATTTGGCTTAATTTTTATCACACACCAGACTTGCCACAGTAGTTAAGGGAAGACAGAGGCAGGCTAACAACAACAAAAAATCACAAATACAACAATATATTTCAATTTGAGAGCAGGTACTGTTTATTAACCAACCAGCTTAGAAAAATAATCATGGTAGACACCTGAAAGGAAAAAAGAAAACCATTAGAAAACACTTTAGGCAGCTAACAATTAACATAAACTAAGCAGTTATAAAGTAACGATTGAGTTTACATTTTTAAGATCACCCAATTTCCATCTCTGAAGACTCCCCAAAACAGGCTTTTCCTTTCCTCCAGAAAGGTCCTCAAAAGCAGTAAACAAACCAACTGTAACCATTAAGATAGTTGATCCCCACTCCCCACAAAAGCACTGATTAAAATTCAAACCCCCATCAATATTTAATGGGAAAAGCATTCAAGATCACCACCACTTATACTCTAACATTAACTCAACCTTTCTCAGGATGAGGTCTCTCACCTTAGTTCATTCTTCTAATAAGCCTGTTGATCTGGTCCTCCCTGTTGCCAGCATCTCCACCTTCTACAAAATGGGTTGTCTTTTTCTTCATTCCACCTCGTGGAGAAGACAATTTGAAGGGCCACAGGAAGTTATTTGCCTCTTTGAAGCGTTTTCCAACAGTATAGATCTCATGAATCAGATCCTCCATGCAGATGATGCCGTATTTACCTAAATATTTTAAGGTTATTTAAGATTATTAAAGTTGCAAAAAGTTTTGAAATAATTATTCAAAACTTTTTTGAATAGGCTGTGAGATAAAAACATAACCAGGAATAAATAAGGTAAATGCACAGCTTTACAAAGATAAGGTTCAAGCTAATGAAACCATGTCTTACGTTTTCTTTTAAGCTAAATCAAGAATCATAAGGAATATATGAAGATCCACAATAGTGAGAAATGTACGGCCACAAGAGGATAAAAAATTATCGCATGGTCTAATACCAAACTTTCCCCCAAACAGAACCTACCAAGAGATCGAGCAATCAAAGCGTTATCTGTCAAAGCAATTCGCTTCTTATTGATTTTGCCATAACCACGCTTGTAGATTAGTTCATTTACTGACTTCAGATTGGGGTACCTGAAGTGAAAAAGCAAACATAAATATGGTGACCACTGTTAAAACACCTAAAATTCATGTTGCTATATAACCAATTTATCAAATAGAAATCAAAGGAGAGAAGAGACTTACCCCCATGCAATATATGGCTCTACAATCCTCAGCATGTTAATCGAAGCCTTGTTGAGCTTCACAAAGGTTCCATTGAAGATTTGACGAAGGCGAAGCAGCTGCAACACCTTTCGAACCTTTGGGCTCACGCCGTTGATACTGTGGTGAAAAGGGACCAGAAATGCATTTGCTTTTCATCGAAATTTTTATTAACACTAACCATTATAGTTTTGAATATCGAATCCTACCTAAACAGATAGGAATCCTCTCATGTTACACACTGAACTTCTGTATTCTATTAAGAGAAGGGATAGGAGCTTGGGGAACGAACATAGCTTGCAACTAAACCATTAGTGATCAGCACCCTCCTTGTTCTAGCTTCCCCTAAAATATTGTTACTCCAGTGTTTCAGAATCAGGGCTCCCAGAAGTAATGTGAAGTTGCTTTTTTTTTTTTTTTTTTTTTTACCAGTGCTAACTCTCCCTTTCAAACCCGAATGCAGTAAAACTGAACTTACCCTCTGATTCTGATGACAAACGCCAATTTGGGTTCTGCAGGTACATAGAAGTTGCCAGCTTTTCTTGCCATCCTCGCCATTCGAATTTCAGTTCTGTACATTTGCCTATATTCCTTGTGATAGTGCTTTGCTTTTTCATAGATAAGCTTCCTCCTTGCCTTTCGAAGCTGAAAACCAATCATCAGTTATTCATGATTTTTGGCTCACAATTAGCAATGCCAATTATTAAAGACAACTAAAACACGTTTCCTTTCAATCTTTTCTTGCCACAGGATGCAATTATATCTCCCACCAAAAAAACCCACTACCTTCAGATTGTAACATTAGGGAGCTAAGCAATTACTCGGTAGAGTTAGGAAGTAAATCTTGCCAAGAACATTCACCTCGTCCTCAATCCCAACAAGGCGTCTCCTTATGTGCTAGTGCCTCAAAAAGTTTACTTACCATCTTTTGGGCAAATTTCTTTCTCAGGCGCTTGATCTTCAGCTCTGCGAAATTCTTTCGCTTTTTCTTAAGGGTTTCTGGCACAGCAGGAACCTCCTTCTTCTTCTCTCTAACGTTAATAAACAAAAATGTTATCAATACCTCAAAAAGCTCACAGCGCTGTATTACTCCCGTACTGAGCAGTGTTGTTTACCAGAAATGGTGTCACTGACTTTAGTCACTAGTAACTTTACTTGCTCTGGCATGCTACAGTGTACGATGCACATTTTAGCTCCATGTCAATAACCTTTAACACCATGTTGCCCAAAACGCAATCACAAATAGGACAATAGCAATACGCTCTTCCCTATTTCAACCAAGAGGCCCGGCCTCCGACGACTAATTAAGAAAAAGCAAAAAACACACCAACAGCCGAATAACAAAATGTTCTAGCTGAAAGACTACTGCAAGGCACTGACTCCCAGACTTTAAGCGCAAAAATTAAAAAATAGAAATAAAAAAAACAAGCCACCATCACTCTGGTTCAATCAGGATCCACATGTTGAAAGCAAAGGCCTGGCGGCAGGGAAGCCTGTGCCAAGCACCAGCCAAGAAGGAACCCAATTCAGAGGTTCTGCGCCCTCCCCGAAAGACCCTCTACCGAGGACTGGGCCGTCAGCCAACCGACGGGTTCCACACACATTCCAACCCGACATCTCGTTCCCGGGAACTCCAAAACCTCAGTCCTAAGACCGCCCGCATCCCAACCCTAGCCTCGGGTCCCCACTGGTGTCACAAAGCGTCACAATCAAGCAGGGAGGTGGGCAAAGGTGCAAGCTACGGCCAAAGAGAGAAAACGTGACACAAAATGGATCTGGCTCTGGAGATGGAGAAGGATTCTCAAGAGGACGAGAAACAACTTACTCTACACCCTCCATGGTTCCAGCCGGAAAAAAGAGGAAGTTGGCGCATGCGTACTGTCCACTTAAAGACTTCGCGAGAGAAGCCCCACGACTCATAGGTGTCTTAGAATAAGCCGGAAAAGAATCCAGAACTAAAAAGCCGCCTTGCAGACGCAAAATTAGGAACTCCCCGATTTAGCCTCTTTCAACAAACTTTCGGGTAAAACTTGTTTGAAGAAAATATATGCCTTTGATTCGACTTTTTAATCAATTCAAGAGCAAAGAGTGCTGACACCTTGGCAACTCCGGGTCCTAATCCCCAGGCTTCGCTGACAGGATTAGGCTCTGGTTCCTCCCCATAATGTTCCCAGGACGAGCCTCATGGGGACGAACTACAAATCCCAGCATGCACCACTCCTCGCCCGCCCGGCGGGTGGGCAACGGCTGACCAGGACCGCAGGCAAGCACCGCGGCGACGGTTCCAGCCAGGAAAAATGAGAGCCTTTTGGGCCACGTTCCAAACGGCTAACTGCAATTCGAAGTCACTTTTGGCCGCCCTCCCGGCTCCCTGCCGCGGTAGTCGCAGAATACACCCCTTTCGCCGCGCCGCGAGGTCCTTGTCGTCGCTCCAGCCCACAGGGCTGTCTTCCGCAGCGCCTGATCGCAGGTGGGGCGGTCCGGAGTGCCCTGGTTTACGAAAAGTGGCTAGCCAGGGACCAGCGGGGACCGGACGGCCGGAGGAGGATGGCCAGGGCTCTGCTGACTGCCGAGATCGGCAGGCGGAGGCCAGGACACCCCACAGGAGGGGGCGTGAGCTGCAAAGGGAGGTGCGAGGAGGGCTGAGGTTGCGGCCACGGCCGTGTGAGAGGGGCTACCCCGCTCGTCTCCGCGGACGGCTGGCGGGCTGGGGGCTGGGCCGGGGGCGGGGTGCGCCCGGGGGCGGAGAGGCCGGGCGGAGGGAGGGCCGATGCCGAGGCTGGCGCGGGCTCTTCCCGGTCGCGGGGTTATATAGCGCGGAGCGTGGAGCCGGCTCAGAGCCGGCCCGGAGCGCTCCGACTTGCAAGTGGGCTGCGCTGCGGAGCCCGGTGCCCGAGTGACAGCCGCGGGGAGTGCAGGGTTGGGGGACGTGAGCCCTCGGGGGCAGCTGCAAGGCGTTGGGCAGCGCTTGCCTGCGCCGAGCGAATCTCCCCTTCCCGGCGCTCCGCCGCCCCGCACCCCACTCTCCCACCTTCTGGCAACTTGGGTCGAGTTGACAACTCCCGCGGCGGCCCGCTGGCCCGTGCCGCCTCCGCTGCGCACTCCTCCCCCGGGGTGAGAGGGAGCCGGCGCGCCGGTTCCGGGGACGCTCGGGCGGCAGCAGCTTGGCCATGAGGGCAGTGCGAGTCGTCTAACTCGCGGCTGTCACCGCCACAGCAGCGGAGCCGGCCGGCCGGGCGCTGCGGGACGGGCGGGCGGCTGCCGGCAGGAGGCGCCGAGCCGGGTGACTGCCGCGGCGGGCACAGTCCGGGTTCACAGCGCCGATCCCGGGCGGGAGTGGCCCCGCGCAGGCAGGGAGTGGCGCCGCGCACTCCAACCCGGCGGGCACCTCGGGGGCGGGCGCGGGGCGCAGCCTTCTCGTCCCGGCGTCTGTGACAAGCGCCCCGGGGCCGGGAGCCCGACTGCCGGGCTCGGGGTGGGCGCGGACGCAAGCACTGGGCTCGTGCGGGACCCCGGGCGTCGCGATGAACATCGTGGTGGAGTTCTTCGTGGTCACTTTCAAAGTGCTCTGGGCGTTCGTGCTGGCCGCGGCGCGCTGGCTGGTGCGGCCCAAGGAGAAGAGCGTGGCGGGCCAGGTGTGCCTCATCACCGGCGCCGGCAGCGGCCTGGGCCGCCTCTTCGCGCTGGAGTTCGCCCGGCGCCGGGCGCTGCTGGTGCTGTGGGACATCAACACGCAGAGCAACGAGGAGACGGCTGGCATGGTGCGCCACATCTACCGCGACCTGGAGGCGGCCGACGCCGCCGCGCTGCAAGGTAACCTGGACCTGCGCGGGAGCATTGTTGGGTCAAGCCTCTTTCCACCCCGCGCCCTACCACAGCAGGCCCCAAACCCCGCTGCCTGGTCAGCCCCGCTGCCTGGTCAGCCCCGCTGTGGAGGAAAGGAACACCCCACCGGTCTTTTGGGAGACGAGTGGAATTCGCTCCCTGATAAAGGAACCCGATCACTTCTGTATTACCAGGGAGAAGGTGCCCAGTCCTCGGGGAGGTTCGGTCTCTGGGGACCACGGTGGGGGCGGGGGGGGGGGGGCAGTGTTTCCTAAGCCCTCTGGGGTAGGGAAGGCGGAGGGAACTTGTTACCACAGGTTTGGATCCCAAAGAAATATCTCGCTCCGACTTACAAGCGGCGCGATGGGAAACTGAAGCGTCTTTGGGAAGTTGTTCTGACTAGTCTGAAGAAGTGTCTGTGTTACTGTGGTCTGAACCCCTTAGACGAGGGCAGTATTGACGGTTTCACTGTAAGTTTAGCCTGAGGAACATAATTACATTGTTTCGCCAGCGATAAGTGCTTTAGTTACATTCCCTAAGCGTGATTGAAAGACGCCTTGCTTCCTAAGAGAAAGCTCTTGGAGGATTTAGGCTTCGTTGTAAATTTCTTCCATGTTTTTGGTCACCCCAGGAAATCTGCATTTCTAAATACTTATTAACTAACCTGAATCTGAGGTTTTTTTTTAAGCCAAAGCAAAGTCCTTAACCAACCATAAATATTGGTCCAGGAAATTTGATAATGGCTGTTGCTTTTTAACAAAATTTTTCATTTTTAGGGAAAACATTTACCTGTACGGAGAAAATTGACTTGGGCACTTCTCCCCTGTATGGATAATTTATCATCAAACTTATTGATATTGCGTTTTTAATTTAAGGGTGAAAATGTACCATTTCCATTGGTGGTATGGAGGTGTAGCAAATATAGATTGTTGTGCTCCCTGCCAAAACCTGAAAGATAAGGGTATTCATTTTCCAGGATACCGATTTTGGTTTTTAAATTGTCAAGTTCTTATGTGGTAAAATTGCATATTTACCTGTAACTTGATTTGTGAGAGTACTTCTTAGAGGAGTCAGCTAGCCTAGTTAGAACAAGCCAGTGATCCCTACTTCTTCATTAAAAATTGTGGATTCACTTCTTGGCTTTGGATGAATTCAGATTATTAATTGCAGTTTTGATTTGTGAGCCTTGAAGTGAGTTTCCATTTTGAGGGTTCTCATACTAAAGACTAAGAGCTGTTTCTCTTGGGCCACTGTTTCCCCAAAAAAAGAGGAGTGTGTAGTGTGTGTGTGTTGTTCTCCGAGCTCTGGGCTGAGATCAGTTCTTTGCAGGTGTCTAGCTCCAGCAAGCTGATCCCATGTGGTCTACTTGTATTGGGCTTGTCACAATTACATGACTTTCCCCTAAGCAAAGTTATCCAGTAAATTGCTGTAATTCCCAAAGACTTCACGGGAGGAAGGCAGCTGTAAAGCTCAGTCGTTGGCAAGCCTTGCAGCGTTAGAAATTTGAAGCTCACTGTAGTATTTTTGTTTTGTGTGATCTTTGTCCTACTGATCGCCATGTGACTCACTTTCTGCACTTCCTTCTCTTTTGCATGTTTTCTCCTCATCTGGACTTCTGAGGACAGCTGGGAATGGTGAGGAAGAAATTCTGCCCCACTGTAACTTGCAGGTTTTTACCTACACCTGTGATGTAGGGAAGAGGGAGAATGTCTACCTGACGGCTGAAAGAGTCCGCAAGGAAGTTGGCGAAGTCTCAGTCCTGGTCAATAATGCTGGTGTGGTCTCTGGGCATCACCTTCTGGAATGTCCTGATGAGCTCATTGAGAGAACCATGATGGTCAATTGCCATGCGCACTTCTGGGTAAATATAAACATCCTTGTTTTCTTTGCTGGGCCCTCCTCAATGAGAAGGTTGGGAAGGAGAGAGACTTCAGTACCAGCCTGAAAGCAACCTGTACTCTTTCGACACGAGGTCTCCTCAGCTCTTCCCTGTGGTACACTGCAGTGTATGCTGGTTACTATTAGTCGTTTTGTCCTCGCCCACCCCCCGCTGCCCCTAACTCAGTATTTTTGAGAGGGCAGAGGATTGAACATTTTGAACTAGTTTGAAAGATTGCCATAAAAATAACAAGAAGGAGCGTAAAACCCTGGGTTTGTTTATTTTATTTTCTGTTGAGTTTATAAAACATTGGTTGTTCTTATGAATTCTTAAAGTCAGGATTTAGGCTTCCAAATTACTGCTCAGCCACATTTTGGAAAGTGCCAAAGATTCTGAAATCAACATTTGTGGTCTGTTGGGAATGGCCAGGCCACCCTGGCAGTCACTTCGCATCCCCTGACCATCCACAGGGTCCAGGGCATCTTCCTGTTGCAGGACGCCTCGGGACTCTCTTGGGTTAGACAGTGCCTCGCAAATAGCACCCTAATAGGACCCTAGAGAGGGAAGCGAGGTGGTGAAACCTGGTAAGCTGGGGATGTAAACAATGTCCGCTTCTAACCATTAAACAATGTCACGATCTACGGAGGGGAGCAGGGCCTTCTGCTGCTCTAGGGGCAAAAGTAACCCAGTTTTTCATCTCAACTTGTCTTCAGTAAAAGTAGGTGTGACTCTCTCCCCTATAACTGCACACTGCTGACCCACTTTATGCTGTTTTTCCTCACAGTATTTTCCCTTTACTTTTGTAGACAGGTGAGATTCAATAAAGAAGGAGTAAAGAAATAGGATTCTACTTTTTTTTTTCCATAGGCAGATTAGCCTTCTAATAGAACACAACAAAGAACTGTTTCTCCTAAATAGGTCACATTAAACCTCATTAATTTTTTAGCAACTGCTTAAAAACTTAATCTGGCTTTAAAAGTACTTATTCAAATGTTGCACCTCAAGCATCAAACCTTTTCTCTGCTCTTGGAGGAAGCTTATTTTAATGTTTTATTTTTAAACATGAACTTTATTTATTTATTTATTTATTTTTTGAGATGGAGTCTCACTTTGTCACCCAGGCTGAATGCAGTGGCGCGATCTTGGCTCACTGCAACCTCTGCCTCCCAAGTTCAAGCAATTCTCCTGCCTCAGCCTCTCGAGTAGCTGGCACATGCCGCCACACCTGGCTAATTTTTTGTATTTTAGTAGAGACGGGGTTTCATGGTGTTGCCCAGGCTGGTCGCGAACTCCTGAGCTTAGGCAATCCACCCACCTCAGCCTCCCAAAGTGCTGGGATTGCAGGCATGAGCCACCGCACCCAGCCTATTTATTTATTTTGAGATGGAATTTTGCTCTTGTTGCCCAGGCTGGAGTACAATGGCGTGATCTCGGCTCACTGCAACCTCCACTTCCTGGGTTCAAGCAATTCTCCTGTCTCAGTCTTCCGAGTAGCTGGGATTGCAGGCATGCGCCACCACGCCCGGCTAATTTTGTATTTTTAGTAGAGGCAGGGTTTCACCATGTTGATCAGGCTGGTCTCGAACTCCTGACCTCAGGTGATCCACCCGCCTCAGCCTCCCAAAGTGCTGGGATTACAGGTGTAAGCCACTGCACCCAGCCAACATGATCTTTATTTAATTCATTTACAAACCTCTAGAAATGAATATATAAATGACCTGAGCTTATATATGTTTTAAACAAGTAAGGAAATCACCAAATACAGTTTGGGGAACTTCAGCTTGCCTGTAGGTGTGTGTTGTGTTCAGTGGGGGTGGGGAACTGAATTAAAGTCCTTGCTGTGGCTGGGTCCCCAGGAACAGGCAGCAGGTGTCAAAGGGATGGTTAGATGAATAAAAGGCAGTCCAACCAAATAAACTTGACATAGAATTTATCAAGAATCTTGTGTGTTTATGAATAATCCTGAGTAAAACAACTACCATTTGAAATAAAAGACATACATAAGTGGGAGGCGGAGTGTCATTTTCATATTTGAAGAATGGTAAAGATGAAGCTGCCGTAAAAACTGCAGTTGATTTAAGTCAGGCCTAAACAGTTACAGCACTATCAGTAGGTTCATTATGAACCGCAGACACTGACTGGGATTGTTTTCTCCAGTAATCTTTGACTAAGATGATGCAAGATTACATAACTGTAAACTTTTACCTACACCAGGTATTCTAAAGTTTAGCCGTCTTGCCTACTTTCTCTGCATGATTATTTTGCTTAATTGTAAAATTTCAAGTGTAATCAGGTTTTTAAGAAACCCCATACAATCTGTAGTTAAATACTTAAAACAAGAAACCAGCTCCAGGAAGCCATCTGATAAAATGAGTGCTAATTTAGTGTGTGTAAAGCACAGAAAATTCATAGCCTTAGCTTTGAAAATGCACATAAATTGATATACTGTCTTTCTAATATTAGGCTACTTTTTAACATAAGGAGGAAGTCAAATCAAATCTCTAAATAGAAAAATTATTCTGGACCTGAATCTGTATACCAAGGAGGAGCATAGCACCTTGCTAGAGTCATCACTGTGCTTTGAGATGTTGCTTAACCACACAATTTAAGGAGTTCTTGGAAGCCTTGATGGTAATGACGTCACTTTGTATTAAAATATGGGAGGCTCCTGAGTTCTCCAGCTGTTTTTCCCGTAAGCATCTAAACTTAAGAATTTATTTTCAATATTGAGTCAGAAAATTCATTTTAGAGTTGGAATTTCTGACTTCTTGCTGAAATTTACAAATCTTTTGAGAAGTTTTGATTCAGCAACCAAAATTTAAAGGAAAATTCAGTATAATTTTTACAGTGAATTTTTTAACAGGGGTCAAGGAGTGTCTCAAGAGCCACCTGAATTCAGCTTCCCTTCCAGTAGTCCTCTTAGGCGAAGCGTTGGTGGCAACTTTTCAAAGATATGTTGACGTTGGCATGTGCTGTCTTCCTTCCAGAAAAAATAATGAGTGTGTCTTTTTACTGTATCTGGGTATGGAAAATAAGTTACCCCATACATTTTTAAAAGTCCATCAGCTGAGCAAAGAACTGTTCAGTCATTTGAACAGATCATCCTGAGCCAGACATTTAAGTAACAGTTAATATCTGTTTTCATAACTAACAAATAGTATGTTGATCCTGACTCAGAGCGAAAGTGAGTGAAATAGAAAACCATGTGGACTTTTTCACTGAAAAGCTGTGGGCGCTCCCAAACCAGTCCGCATACTATTCCCCCTACCTGAAACACCCTCTTCCTCCATTCCACGTGTCTTTTAAGGCGTAGCTCAAGTCTCAATATAACCTTTCCTCCCCACTGCAGCACTTCTGGCCTTTTTGGATATTAGAGTTGCAAGAATCCAGAGACCTTCTTGTTCAACCCTTTGTTTTCCAGTGAAGTAGGGGTTAAATGACTGATCTAAGGTTTTTCTTTTCTTTCCATTAATCTCTCACAGCATTTGTTATCATTCTCCCAAAGTAGATGGCAAGCTGTCTGAAGGCAGTTTGTTATATACATCTTTCATTTTCCTTTGCCTGGAACAAAACTCTATTCTTAAGTCACTCAATAAATATTTGATAATAATAGACTTAAATATTTAGAAGATAACCTATTCAGAGAATACTCACATGGGTCTATGTTCTGAAGTTTTAAAAGGTAAGCATTATGGGCCGGGCACGGTGGCTCACACCTGTAATCCCAGCACTTTGGAAGGCCAAGGCAGGCGGATCACTTGATGTCAGGAGTTCGAGACCAGCCTGGTCAACATGGAGAAACCCTGTCTCTACTAAAAATACAAAAAAATTAGCCAGCCATGGTGGTGCTAGCCTATAATCCCAGCTACTCAGGAGGCTGAGGCAGGAGAATTGTTTGAACTCGGGAGGCCGAGGTTGCAGTGAGCAGACATGGTGCCGCTGCACTCCAGCCTGGGTGACAGAACAATACTCCATCTCAAGAAAGAAAAAGGTGAGCATTATGTTGGACTAAAGCTGTGTAAGACCATTATTGCAAACCAGGGCTGTCTCACCCTTGTTATCACTTATATTTTCTTTTGCTTTCCTACATAACTTTCCATTCTCCCTGTCCCACATGTGTTCTGATTTTTACTATTTTGTGTCAGAACTCTGCTCATTGGTGTGAGGCTAGTGACTTGATAATGCTGGTGATGGTGTGCCAATTTGAATCAAGCTCACATTGAATGTGTAACAGCCATTCATATTTACCAATGATCAGTCCTCAAAAAGAGGACCCCCGTAGCAATTCTTTCCTTCCCTCTTAACCATGTACCATTTCTGTACCCTTTGGAAGCCTTTCCTCAGCCTGGCATAATTCTGTACAGCCTTCCAGGCTGCTGTGACACTTCATCTTCCAATGTTGTTCCATCACCAGTAGTTCTCCTAGGAACCTTCTCCTGGTCACCAGTCAAGACTTAGTGATAGACTTGGGGTAGATTTTAGTCAGCATAATCTACTGTGAAACACCCAGTACAAGACCATGGAAAATGAATGCACTATCATGCACTTTAACACTAGCATAGAAATTATTCATGTGGGATGTTTGTATCTGGGTGAGATGTAAAAACTTGAAAGATACCTGTCTTGGGCAGGGTGCAGTGACTCAAGCCTGTAATCCCAACACTTTGGGAGGCCGAGGAGGGTGGATTGCTTGAACCCAGGAGTTCAAGACCAGCGTTGGCAACATGGCAAAACCCTGTCTCTACCAAAATACAAAAATTAGCTGGGCGTGGTGGCACGTGCCTGTAGTCCCAGCTCCTCAGGAGGCTGAGGCAGGAGGATGGCTTGAGCCCAGGGGTTGTAGACTGCAGTGAGCTGAGATCACAACACTGCACTCCAGCTTGGGTGACGAGAGCCAGACTCTGTCTCAAAAAAAGGAAAAGAAAAATACCTCTCTGTATTCTACTTTGAAATATGGAAAGTTGGTCTCCATGCAAACCCATGTTTCCCTCAAAATACTAACATTGCTTTACTTGTTATTTTTTAAGAGAAGTAGAATCTTAGCTTGCTATTTCTAAAAGCCAAAGTTTATCTGTAGATCCTTTTGAACCAAAGAGCTGCATTTGGCCTTTATACGTGAGCAGCAAATTGATCCCTGATTAACCAAAAGGGGGAAGCAAAAGCATTTAACTCCAGGCCTTTTATATTCTGAAGAATTTTTGCATGGTAAAGGACTAAATCTGTCAAATAGCTAGTAGGTAATTTACTTCTATTGATATGGTAGTCAGACAAGATAATTGGTAGTTAATTAATAGACCACTTAACTTAAAAGGTTTCACAGTTTTAAAATACTAATTACTGAATTAAGCATTTATCTATATCCAAATGTCTAAAGTCTATTTAGTTAAAATCTATCCAGGAAAAGTAAAAGCCCACCAGCTAGATCTGAGTAATGTAGCACTTAAAGACATTAGTGCTGCGGTTGTACCTAATATCTCATGAATGGTCCCTAATCATTAATGTTTAGGTTCTTATGTGATTTACTGGTTTTTAATCTCACATACTGCATTCCTCTGTTCTCTGGTTACAGAAACTAGTTTTGTTCAAGGCTTCTTACATTTAGAATTTTAAAAATCATTTCTAAAGTATTCATAAAAATATTTGGCCAGTATTTCTTTCTCCTTACCATAATAACTGTAAGACTAATTAGTTTATAGAGAGTATTGATTTCCTATCTTAAGATAGCTACTAAACACTTGGAATTCATGGCCTATTTTTAAGTCTCCACTAGAACTGGTTTCTGTTATTAAATATATGTCATATGTATAAAAATATTTGAACTTTAGAAGTACTTTCAATGTCTTAGAGTTGTAAATTGACCTGGGGTCAATTTTATCTTATTCTCGTAGTCACAGTTGAAAACTGAGTAAAACATCTCTTTTGATAGGAACTGCTTGGTACCTGGGACTGTATACCTATATACACCAAATAGGATCACATGCTCATTGAACTTTGAGTTTCTGTATTTGATACATTACATGCTGGGCCCAAATCTGTTGCTACTAGGAATCAAAATCTATGACATGATAAAATATCACTTTACGTAGCCGGTGTGAATAGGGAACCAGATACTACATCAGATAAAAAGTTCTCCAACATCTTCAATATGTTCTAATCTGTGTCTGTTTTTCTCAGTTGTTTTAAAAATACTGCTAAATAACCAATGTCATAATTTCTAACCTAAATGAAAAAAACAGCAATGCTCCCCTCATTGCCAAATCCAGTGTGCAGCTTCATCTTTCTACAGAATGTGACCCTCTTGACCGTCTCCTTGAAACTCAAGTGCTTTAGCTTCCATGATAAGCCCACTTTGTCATGCTTCTCTGTCTGCCTTCAACTACCTTGACTGCGCCACACATTCTCTTAAAGCAGCATGTCACAAAACTGAACAAACTCCTCTTTGCTCCTTGCATTCCCTGGTCACCAGGCTTAGAAACATCAGCATTATCTTCACCTCTCCAGCCTGCACACATTCATGGGGTCCCCAAATCCTGACTATTCTCTTGTGCCCCTGTGCTTTGACTGCTTGCCCCTTTCCTTTCCTACTTCATCCTGTGTGCCTCCATCACCTCTTGCCTGGACTCTTGAAAGTGCCTCTGATCTTCTTTTCCTGTATTTGCTTTTGGCTTTCCAACCTAGGGTCATCTAAGCAGCCTTGAGTTTGTTATCTGCCTGCTTAAAACGCTTATATGACCATATTGCTCACAGCGTGAAGTCCAGGCTCATTAGCATGGCATCCTGGGCCTTCCAAAGCTGATTTCCACCTGCTTTTCCAGGTCAGCACCTATTTTATCCCCTCCTCTACTGTAAACTTCAGATGAGCTGGACTCCTCACTGTGCCTGGAGAGAGCCTTGCACACACTTATGCTTCACACAAGAGCCTCTGCTTAGCTGTTCTGCCATTTGAGTCCTGTTTTACTTGAAGACAACAGAAGTTGAATAGTTCAGAAAAAAATCTGTCCCTATTCCTGAGAAAGAAAAACAAATTCAAAATATTTTCATGTTCACTTAATAATATGTTTATATATTAAGATGGCAGTCCCTATAAAATAGTCATGAAATTCTTGGCTCAAGGAATGGCCCTTTCTTGTTTGATCATGGAGTGAGTTGTGCTGTTTATCTCAATTCCTGGAAGGAAGCAAACTTGGTATTTGTTCTTTTCTGCCTCATTATTTCTACATCCCAGGCTTTATCCATTTTCTGCCCAAATAGAAATTAATCTATAGGATATGTCAAAGTGGAAGCATTGTGTAGCCTGTGCTAATGCTAACACTGACTGAATAGCTTTCTCAAAAAGATTGAATGCAGAGTGCCCCGGCAGAGTCCTTAGCCATTCATTGCACAAACCCTATAGTTTAATACTTAACTGCTCACACTCCACTTATTCTCTTCTCCTACATTTGTTTTTACTCTGATCATGCTTCAGATTTTCGAGATCTTTGGCAAATTCTAGTGAATTGGTTTTAGTAACTTGAATATATCTAACCCATGACAATCTGAGAAAATTTAATAGCCTCACTTGAGAGTTAGAAGAATTTTAAGTAGGAAACCCCTTTACATTTAAGTTTTGTCTTGAGTTGAGAAATATTAATAGCAAATTCATCTAAAATTTCTGCTTTAGTTCTTTCAGAAACTAAAATTAAGCCTCTTTCAATTATGATAAGTAGTCTATTTGCATGTGTCTAATCCACATGTCTGCCTATATGGATAAATGTGCAGATGACATGGTATGTTTGTTTGCTTGCTTGTTTTCCTATGCTCAGTCATAAGTAGAAGACATGATTATGGCGCAGTTAGAGCCACTGGACCTGGGAAAGTCCTAAATACCTGGGATGTTTTTGGACCCCCAAACTGTACTATGCTGAAGTTCCACTAGGGGGTGTACTGGCAGGGTGGATTTGTATCTTATTTCCTGCACATAGAACCAGTATTTTCCTGAGAGAAAGGGTCTTTTGTAACTAATGTTTGGAGTATGACAAAATTTAATAGTCCTTAAGAAACAGAGAACTATTTCCTGCCTCAGCTGAATGGGTTAAGTTCAATGTTTTGAGCCTGTAACTCCAGAGATCAGATTAAAATGTGTTAACCTTTCTTATCAGAAGTTGGTATAGTAGTTAGCTATTCAAAGAACTAACGCTTCTAGATTCTATCAACTCACCTAGAAGCTCCTTTAGGCTGAGACCCCATATAGACATAATTGGAAAATAACTCAGAAGATGGGGGTTTCTGATTCTTTCTAAAGCATACAGCTGGTCCCCATAATAGGTAGCCTCCAGAAGGTTCCCTGTATTGTGAATTATCATTCTGTTAAGATACCATTGTTCAGAGCCTAGGCTGACAGAGCATGGCCTTGGGATTCGGTCACATTTGCCTTGACATACCTGGCTGGCCGGTTTCAGTCACCTGCATCCCTGGGTTTATGCAGGCCTATGCCATCCCCACACTGGAGTGGATGCGAGCGGACGCACACCTTTTCATGTGGTCTGAAGGAATGCTAACATTTTTTACTTGAAGAGCTTCCCCAGTGTATTTCATTCTTGAATTTTTTTTTCTTCTTTTTTACTTTATTTGTCAATTCTCTTAAAACTCAGGTTCACACCTGTCAGGGACCATTTTCCTAAATGCTCTGAAACTAAAATGAAGTGAGCCACAGGGGGAAAAAATGAATATCCTCTTATAATCTTCATAAAACTTTCAACACTGCAGCAAATGCTGCTAGAATATTTAACAAGTAAGGGCAATTACTGCCGCAACCTTGAGTGCTGTCAAATTAGCCCCTTACAATGACAAGCCACTTACGATGAATTCACATTTGGAAACAAAACATTACTTGGTCTATGAAACTTTCAAAGATCACACAAAGATGTGTGAAAGTGGCAGTGGTGTTAGCATTGTATTTTTTGGTTTGGAAAAAACCACAAGTGTTTCTTATATGCTGCTTGCATAAAATGTGAATTTCTTGCCTTTCCTTCAAATAGTTTAGTACTGGAATTTTTGAATATTAACATGGTGCAGCTTCTTAGTGTTATCCTAAACAATAGGGCTCAAAATAACGTAAGTGTTACTTATGAAAACACATGGGTATTTTGAGGACAAGTGAAACTTAAAATTCAAAGCCTGAATTCTCCCACCTGTAAGTTGTAATTAACATACTGCCCCCTACTGATTTCTTAAGGGTTTTTTACATGGGCTAGTCCTACAGTCTCTTGGGAAAGAGAAGCATAAGGTGTAATTAATTACTTTTAAATGATTTCGTATTGTATTTTTATTATGTTTGCTGGACTCTTCAAGTGTTGCAGTTTTTACTTACAACAGTCGTTTTTTACCTATAGTAAAACGGGACTGATATAAGAAGGATTAGAAAAGAGGTGGTGTTGGAAAGTTTCGTTGTTTTCCAGCGTCATCTAGGACTCGAGATGAAAGGGACTAGGCAGCTGAAGCAACTGCTTAGCAATGTTTTTGCGACTTCTTAGGTCAGATACTGTGTTTTAAACGGAAGTATGGTCTGCGTGGAGGGCAGGGAGGACTGGGAGCCATACATAGTAAGAACCAGGACTTGCAGGAACTTGAGGAAACAACCTAACTAAAAATAGATAGCACTTATAACAAAAATAGTCTATAAATACATGCTTAATGAGCCTTGTGTACATTTACTGAATTTTTATATAGCACTTAAATTTACAAAGCCTTTTCATAAACACTTCTCTCATTTGAGCCTCACAGCAACTCTGAATTAAGTAGAGCCGCTATCCTCATGTTTATGGATGAGGAAACAAACCCAGAGAGGTGAAGGGACTTCCCTAAGGTCACTGCCAGGGAAGGAAGAAACTAGGACCCAAACCCTCAGCCTAGGCTTCCAGGTTAGAGCCTGTACAAATACTTAGCTGTGGGCTACAAGTTCAAAGCTCCTGGTACAGTAGGTAGATTTTCCTATGAGTCACTTAGGAGTTTTGCCCTGTGGTATAATGTAAGAATTAATCTTCAAATGTTGACTTTTTATTAGCATGGTTAGTTTAGCAATAACTGATTAACCCTAGCTTAATATCCCCAGGAAGCTTGCCCTGTAGATTAGACAAGCATGTAACATTCAAGCCTGAAGAACCAATACTATACTAGAATTTTATTACCAAAGCCCAACTTGTGTGTTTCTGGGCCTTTTCTGTACTTTTCCATAGCTTGTATTGGAGAGAGTTATTATTTCCTTGAGAATAGTGTAGTGCATCCTTGGTCACCCAGCTTCCTTCTTTCTCTTCCTAGTTTGCATATCAGCATTGACAAATTAGACACAAAAAAAGTCACGAATGGAAAGGGCTGTTCTACAAGGACTGGCTGAACAAAGTTCTATGAATAATTGGTACCAAAATATCAGTTAAGTGTGGTTTTAGTTTAGTTCATTTTGTTAGCTTATCTCCTAACAAAATGTAAAACCTTTATTCTGTTATATAATATTCTTATGGGATCAGAATTCCAGATAGCTTCATAAGCTTTGCCTTTGAAATGTTATTCATGGATTTTCAAAATTGTGCACTTTGGGCCACTGGTAGTGTCCAAACTTATAGTCCAAGCATGTGATCTATAAAGGGGTAATTATTCCCTAAATGAGGTTTTCTCACAGGCTTACCAGAGTATAAAAGCCTCTGTGGGTCACTTGTCCAAGGTAAAGTTGGAAAGCCAATGAGGTAAGTGCCAACACTGTTGGAGTCTACGGTCCCTGTCTTGAAAGCTAAGCCTTCAAAGCCTCCGTGGATGTGGGGGGAAGGATTTGAAGTCATTTAGGTTTCTTCTTTACGAACTTTGTTCTAATGGGATTGGGTGGCTCCCTAGTGCTAAAAATGGATCCAAGGCAAATAGACACAGAGTCAGTCCACAAAGTCCCATGGTCATTCATACTAGGGGCTCTTGCACTAGGGGCTCTTGGCATTGATTTGAACCAGGCTTTACCTGATAAATGCTAGGGGTAGGAGGAACTGGGAACAGAAAGAGGATCAATTATATTGCCTGTTTCGCTGAACTCTTAGGAGAGTTGATCTGAAGTCACGTGAGGTTGGGAGTAGACAGATTGCTCAGGCTCACTCTAGAACCTTTTTCTCGGCTTGTGGTCCTGAGCAGCCACAGCAGCACCACCAACTACTGAATCCGAGTCTGCATTTGATTCAGAGCCCAGGTGATTCCTACGTGCATGTGCGTCAAAGTTTGAAGAGGAACTACTCTTCCCACTTTTTCAATATTCCATCTCCCCCTTACCCACATACACACACTTTTTTTTTCCTGAGCTAACCAGCCCTTTAGGAATCTTGTACCTAGGAAGATGTCAGACCGCACACTCTGGGGCCCACTCTGATCTAGGTTTATTTTTTAAATTTTGATTCAGGTCCAGTGTCTGAATGGTTGCTCTGCCCAGGGTGGAGTTTTCGCAGCCCTAAGCACCGCAGCAGAAAGTCAGGGCCAGCCAGTGAAGAACTGTGTGGCATTGCTGGATAATGGAAGGAATGGTGTCTCACTTATGTTTGTTGTCCTTAAAAGGAAGTTTTCTTTTTTCAGTTCTCATAATTCAGTAATAATATTTTCAGTGATTTAACCAGAGTTGTGATTGGTAAGTGATTGGTGTGATCTTCTATTACATTTCAATATTGTTCCTCTGTGAGGTAGCTAGAATATATCAGACTTATTGGATCAGTATTATTGTCCTTCAAGGTACTTCTTAATTTCATGGTGGAGTGGTGGTTTGAAGTATAGAAACTAAAAGTGATGAAGTTTTGAGTCCATATTTAAGTTTGTTGGCTTTTTTTTTTTTTTTTTTTTATCAATTTCCAGCCCCAAATATATTCCAAACCTGGAAAATGTCATTACAATATGAGAATGAAAAGGGAAAATCATCACTGGAGTATATGGGACTTCCTTTCCTAATGTACATGTTCTTTCTAATGAGTAGTTCTCATGTGGGTGATTTTGCCCCCAGGGGACGTTGGTAACATCTGGAGACATTTTTCTTGTCAGACTGGTGGAGCTGCTGCTGGCATCTAGTGGAGAGAGGTCAGGGATGCTGCTTAAATTTTAAGCATAGGGCAATCCTATGGCTTAAAATTACCCAGCCCCAAATGTAATGGTGCTGAGATTGAGAAACGCTGTTCTAGAGCACTGGTTCCCAAACTCAGCTACAAATGGGAACCACCTGAGGGACGTTGCCTCCCAATGCCTGATTCTCCCATTGGAGATTCTGGTATAATTGGTCTGAGATGTGTCCTGAACACAAGGAGGAAAAGCTCCCCAGGTGATTCTAATGTAGCAAACCACTGATTTATAGGAAAGTTGCCATCTGCAATCTTCAAAATCCTTTAAGAGGTTCACAAATATTTATTTTTGTTTTTTAACAATGCCTATCCCAATGTAGGTACCTCATATACCCTCATATATGTTGAGTGAATTCTAAGTTCTAACAGTGCATGTTTAAAAACAATAAGTTTTCAGGTGTAATCTCTTGAATATATTTACCCTTCATTTAGGTAAAGATTTTAACTTTTCAAAGATTTCACAGTAAGCAAACTAGAAAGCAGGGAAGAATTTGAACTATTTACACTTAGGAATTACAGGGGTTGTTGATGATGGGGACATTGAGAGCTGTGCTTTTGGAACAGGGGCTAAGAAGTTTGCCACTGCAGATGGCCTGAGCAGTGGCTAAGCTCACATGCATGTGTTTATGCGTCATGGAAGTAGTTACTGGTCACTAGAGCAGAACCGAAGCCTCTGCCCTTTGGAAGATCTGTCTTTATTAGAATTTCTGAGATGCAACTTGAGTTTGGGGCAAAGGAAAGAGATTAATGACAGCCTGTTGTTTGGCAAGCTATTTGGCTGCAATTTTGTGGGTTATTTTCATTATTCCATAAAGAGTTATTAAATAGGGGGAGGGGCCTGAGGCTGAAGGAGATCATTGAACACTCATTTGATCATCAAGGGCCCGGCAGGGGAAAGATCAGGGAAGACAGCATTTCAGAAACACTGTTCAGCATTCATTGTTTAACACATTGAGCCTCCATGGACTCAAGTAAAACAAAGAAAAAGGATGATTGTTTCAAACAAATAATTTGTAATTTTTTAAATAGGCATACATTCAAGTTATATTATGTTAAAAGGCACAGCCGTGACATCATAGAAATACTCAATGAGATATTTTTGCCGATCACTCAATGCTGGCCACTGCACTAATGGAGTTGATCCCTTACTGAGTCATTTACGAGAGTCTTAGGCAAATAATACCTCAGTGCGACCTCAGTATTTGGGGTGTGTGGTAGGAATTGGAAAAATAATTGTTGAATATAAATCGTAACATATTTGAGATGAAAAAACTTTGGAGATCTCTTTTGTCTCACAAATGAGTTCAGTGAAGATCCAGAGAGGTCAAGTAACAAAAGGAAGGTCAAGTAATTGGCAGTCAGGACCAAGTGGGTTTCTGGATTCCAAAGGCCAGTGTATTTTACAGACAAATTGAGTTTTAAGTCACCTTATTTCTTGTATTTCTGCATAGTGAGCCCTAAAATGTAAGGGAATGTTAATATCTGAGTTGCTGCCTTGAGGTAAATTCATCCTATCCTTTAACAGTGGGAAGACAAGTTAATGAAGCATTTATTTTTGCTGAATAACTAATGGTGTCATCATCGAGGTGTTCATTTGAAAAGCCTGGCTCTTTTATTAGCTTCTTGGTTGCAGGGCAACTGTAGGAGTATTCTTGTGCATGTGTGTTAAGTACTAACTGCTGATGCTGTTCAAATGTTACACTAATCCTTGTGGCCTCACAATAATACATGTTTTTAAAGGGATAGATTTAACATTGGCACAAATTTGACTATTATGACATGTTCTTTAGTCTCTCCTCTATTATCTGAAGAGTGAATGTTTTGTCTCAATATGATAGAAATTAAGATGAACATTTTGTTAAGTCTGAGAGAGTAGTTCCAGGCTTAAGCATCTTGGGGCTCTATTGCACAATTGGTCAGGGGACCTTTCGGTCTCTACAAACATACCCAACTAGGAAAAAGAGGCTATTACGCAACAACATTTGCATGTTAGAATTTCTGTTGTCAGCTGCAACTAGAATATTTAAAGTTGGTATTGCTAGTAAATACAGATTTAGGTTTTACTTCCTAATTAAATATATAATTTTGTAATGAAGATTGTTTTTTTCAAATAATATGGTCAAAGTAAAATGTCTGAAGTTTGGTAGTATACTTAATAAGTAGATAAACTTTAGAGGTACTTTAGCCATATTTTCCTTACCCAGGTGAGCTGATAGTATGTCACCATTTTACATTTTTGAACACACTAATGATGTATCGTATTAATTTTAACACAGTTCACTATATTTTAAGCACCTTCAGGCGTTATAGGATGTATGGTCCCCTTTGGAAGTGAATGTCTACTCTTTCTTGGATGTTCAAATAAAAGATAAACACTTCAAAATGATTCTTTTAAAAGATAGCTTTTTTGAATTGATCACAGAACAATGAATAAAACATCATGAGGCCACAGGGACTAGTGGAACATTTGAGCAACATCAGCAGTTAGTACTTAACACACATGCACAAGAATACTCCTACAGTTGCCCTGCAAAAGTTTGTGCTTTTGAATCATTTTCCAGGAACAGTGACTGAGTTCTCAGAGAAGAGCGCCACCAGATGTCATTTTAGCCTTGTAAATAAGCAGGAGAGTGTTCCTTTGTGATTCTGATAAAGATAAGTTAACTCTGGCAGCTGCACAGGCAGAAGGGGTGGAACAGTAGAGGAAAGTTGCCCAACCATGTGAAGGGTGCCGTAAGCATTTCCGGTCAGATGTTCTTTGTTCACTGGAGTCTTGATGGTGTTCTTTCTTATTCAAAGTTTACATCATGCTATTATTTGGAGATTCTGAAAATCCTTAAGCATACGTGAGAAAACTGTATTGTGCTGGTGGTGTTGACCTTTCTCCCAGCATTATATGGTTTATGGTCCTCTTTGGAAATGAATGTCTACTCTCTTTCTTGGATTTCAAATAAGGGATAAACATTTCAAAATGATTCTTTTAAAAGATGCCTTTTCTTGATCACAGGACAGTCGGGTATGTCCACAAAAATAATGAGGCCTTCTCCTACGGTGAGAAATTAACTTTGCTCTTCTCTTAGTGCCCAGGAACCTAGAATTGCTTACAAATATGGAAAACACATTCTGTTGTACCTACACCTTTAAAATGTCATCAATCTCAGAATTTCAAAAGTCAGACCTTGCCAGATACCACATTTCTTCACATTGACTTTTGTTCCACTTTAGGCTAATTTGTCCTGACACTGCAGCTGCAGGCTTTGGGCTGCACAGTCTGTCATTAAGAGTACCAAGAATGGTCTGGAGAGTCGGAGCTGTTGGAAGTTAATTTGGCGTAAACTTTACTTTAAAAGATTTCTCGAGCTATGACATGTCATGTCTATGTGCAGTTACTTACACGTCTGTTTAAGAAGTTCTTGCTTATATTACAAATGTGACCTTTACAGTTATCTTTCAAAGTGCCCAGTGCTTTGAAGAGGAACCCTGAGGAGCTAAGGAGATATTAGACTTGTTAAGCATGTTTCATAGGAATGTCAGTGTCCATTTGAATGTCCTTCCCTTTTTTTTTTTTTTAATCACACAGCAACCTGGTCAGCTGGTAGCAGATTATGGTATTGGAATCTTGTGATCAAATTAATCATGGTAATCAAAGTTCTAGCTCTACATTTAATAGCCAAAGTCAGTTATTAAAGTTTTCTCTTTTGCAAATAAGAAAATCCCTAGGCCCCTTCCAACTCTAAATTCTGTAAACTTCCTGGTTCATATATTGGTTATTGACTTTGAGATCCCCTAAGTCAAGAATCAACCATATTTTCCTGCCGAAGAACTTGATGTCCTCTTCTGTTTTTTGGACAGTCAAGAGGACACTGCAATAGAGTGCAATTCTCTGACTTATATTTAGCATCTAGCAAACCTTGCCAACCAGCATGGCCACGAGCTCACTCTGGAGACTGATCACATGTACTGCATTTAGAGACCCCTTTATTAGATGATAACTCCTGATCTATCCGCCATTATACTTGATGTAACACAGCAGTCCTATTGGTCAACAAATTATCTGTGCTGCCCTCTCAGATCCACCCATGCCTCACAGGCATTAATCTATACCGAAGCCGTTTGGCTGTGTGTTTCAGATTTGCCCTTTATGTTCTTCTGACGACTCTTTGAGACAAAGTTAAAGATTATGAACCTTAGCTTGAACTGACTGGTGTCATGGCAACTAGCACTTCACCTTTTGCTGGTCTCTACCTCATACATGCTACAATATTTGTGCACATTAATAATTCATTGCAAAGTGCCAGATTTCTTTGTGCTGTCAAGCAGTGTCAAGGACAGAATATGCTGTGCTATCTCAAATGTCATCTACCAGACTGTTGAGGGCAAGAGTAATTAGAAAAGAAAACTAGTCAGGTTACTTGGGAAAATTCCTGAAAATGTGATGCTTTCTAGTCACCCAACTATAGCATTTTTCTTGCAAAGTATGGAATAGAATTCATGTTGATCAAAGTTTATTTAATAATGCGCCCCAGACATAAGGCAGGAGTTTGGAGTAATTGCTCGCCTCTATTCAGGCAGCAAAGGAAATGATTAACAGCCTTCGTGCTCAGTCACGTGTACTGGGCTCCAGCGGGAACCTGAGCACAGGCTTAAAAGAAACCCGAGTGGTCCTGATGTGGGTGCTCCTACCCCAGGCCTGCCTTTGCCCGACACAGAGCAGAGCTCAGTAAATGTTTGACACCAGCTTTAGAAACAAGCCGTCTGGGATCTCAGCCTGATTAGCGGCCCTGGATAGCTTTCTTCACCTCTCAGTTCCCTCCGCGCAGCTCTTTGGTGGTTGTTGACGCTGTGAGTGGTTGTTATAGTAATTGCAGTGTTGTCTGTAATTAATGAGCCTTTCAAATAAAAAAATATGGATCTTTGTCTTAAAAATGTAGAAAATGCAAAGATACATTGGATTTAATTTATACAGAAGGCCAGATTTGTCCTTGATTAGGCAAAGAAATCACATATTTTAAACTGAACATTGACCCACCTGTGCTTTACAGAACAAAACAATCTCCCTCTCAAAAGAAAGCTTCATATTACAACCAGCCAACATGTGTCATACTTTACTCTTTAAAATTGGAATGTATTTCTCCAAATGTGTATAGCCCATAGTTGGAAAAGATTTTTTTCACATAGCCATATCTGGATTGTTTGGTTTCTCTGTCTCTCTGCCCTCCTCTCTCCACCAGCCTTCTCTCTCTCTCTCTCTCTCTCCCCCCCACCCCGCCCTTTTTTGCTTCCTTTTCCTTTAAACCAGTAGCTTAACTCCTCTTCAGATAATTTGGGGGTGGGGGGGAGGGTCCCACAGAGGGAAGTGTGTCCCCACCTCACATTTTTTAGAATATGCAGCCATACTACCCTCTTTATGGACAAACTGGAACTATTTTATATAACTTAATACCACCAGATTCATTTCGGGGCAAGAAGGGGAGGGGACATTAATCAATTTCAGAACCTTGCAACAAATTACACTTAAAGAACAGTTAGGAACTTGTTAATCTTCTGTCACCTACCTTGATGTGGTGCTGGGGATCTGGATTAGTCATTTAACACCTGCAGGCAAGACCAGAGCACGTGAATACAGGGAAGTCATTAGAGCCAATCTGCTATGGTGTCAGAGTTTCTAGTCAGAGCCAGCCGCTGGCTGGAGTTAGAGTGGACATGTGAGTTGAGTGATTCAGATTTGTCAGGTAACCAAATAGCAGGTTCTGATAGGAATTTGATATTGGATGTAATTTCTTAGGATTTAATATTGAGTCCTTATACTTCAACTTTTAAACAGAAGGATAACTAAGACCCTTTATGTTAAGTTTATTGCTGTCTTCCAAGACTAGGCAAATTTTCAAAACTTAAAAATGATCTCTGGTTAATATCAATAATATGTTTTATACTTTTTGGCTAATCTGGGAACAATTAATCATAACTAGATACTTTTAAAAGACATATAGGCTTGATTACTTAAGGATATGTTTTCTAGTTGTTTGAGGCAGGGTCTCGCTCTGTCGCCTAGGCTGGGGGGCAGTAACACAATCACGGCTCACTGTAGCCTCGACCTCCTGGACTCAAGCGATCTGTCTACCCCAGCCTCCCAAGTAGCTGAGACTACAGGCACACATCACCATGCCCGGCTAATTTTTTGTATTTTTTGTAGAGGCAGGGTTTCACAATGTTTCCTAGGGTGGTCTTGAACTCCTGGGCTCAAGTGATCCTCCCGCCTTAACCTCCCCCAAAGCTTGGGGATTATAAGTGTGAGCCACTGTGCCCAGCTGTTTTCTAGTTTAGATTGGAATATATAAACTCCATTGCGATGTTACTTTATTTCAATTCTGTGATATAATGCCCGTGTATAAATTATAGAGTCTAAAGTTGAACCCATAATAACCTGAAGTACCAGTTTTTGACTTTTTCTGGTAACAGATCAAAATAATAATTACTGTCATAATTACTCTTTCTGTTTTTACTACTACAAAGAAATACAATCAAGCTGAAACATGTGTCTCTCTTCCTCAGCAGTGTACTTGGGCGGTGCAGTAATGAGAAGTGTGTTCACTTGCTGTATTAGTCTGTTCTCATACTGCCATACAGAAATACGTGAGACTGGGTAATTTACAAAGAAAAGAAGTCTAATTGGCTCACGGTTCTGCAGGCTATACAGGAAGCATAGAGGCTTCTGCTCCCTTTCTGGGGAAGACTCAGGGAGCTTTCAATCACGGTAGAAGGCAAAGGGGGTGCAGCAATAAACATAGCAGAAGCAGGAGGAAGCGAGGGGGTGGGTGGGGATGGGGGCTGCACACATTTAAACAACCCGATCTCGCAGGAACTCACTCATCACTAGAGCAGCACCAGGAGATGGTGCTGAACCATACATGAAAGATCACTCCCATGATCCAGTCACCTCCCACCAGGCCATACCTCTGACATTGAGGATTATAGTTGACATGAGATTTGGGTGGGAGCACAGATCCAAACCGTATCACTAGCTCTCCTCCACGGTGCCTGTCTCAGTGTAGCAAAGTAATTCTCCCTTAATATTTGGAAGATTGATCTGGGTCTTCCAGCTTGGTCTGGGACAGTCAGACAAATAAGTATAAGATAATCAAAATCAAAACACTATACAACACATAATCGCATTAAGGTGAATGGTACTGACTATACATCTTAGAGAAATATAGGCAAAGTCAGGCTGTTCTAGAATAATATTAGATAAAGGTTTAACACCCTAACTACCTTCAATAAAGAATTATTAGGGGGCTCCAGTGACATAAAGCACTTTGAAAAGTACGAGAGACTATATAAATACGTGATGAATATTACACTTTGATTTACATAGGAAGGATCTGGGATAGATTATCAGAAGAGTTCATGGGTCAAATGACACAGGTGAGAATAAGCATTTCATGGGTACTGATGAGGAAACTCAAACAGGATGTGAGTTGGGGGTGGGGTACTACATGAGGACTGGGGAAGACCTTGGGATACTTCACAAAAATTCATGTGGCACCTGTATGAATAATTGATGGGAGCACAGAAAAACATCAGAATTAATGGAATTGCTGTTTTCAATCTTTACACACAAAAATTATAACAAATTAGATAGGGCCAAGGGCAGTGGCTCACGCCTGTAATCCCAGCACTTTAGGAGGCCGAGATGGGAGGATCACTTGAGCCCAGGAGTTCAAGACTGGCCTAGGCAACATAGTGAGACCCGTTCTCTACAAAAAATTAAAAACTAGCTGGGCATGGTGACGTGCACCTCTAGTCCCAGCTACTCGGGAGGCTGAGGCAGAAGGATCGCTTGAGCCCAGGAGTTCGAGGCTGCAGTAAGCTATGATTATGCCATTGCACTCCAACCTGGGCAACACACACAAAACCCTGTTCCCCACCCAAAAAAAAAAAAAAAAAAAAAAAAAAAAAAACCACAAACCCATATTAGGTATTCATGCAAAAACTCAGTGATACCTTAGCCGGCAAATCATCTGAGAAGGGACTGCAGCTCTTCCTTAAGTCTGCTCTGTAGTGTTTGGTTGTGTGGGTTTTTTTAACTTCATAAATCATGGGAAGCTGTGCTGGCAGTAGGAGATAACTCAGCAGTAGACAGATTGCTCTTCACTGCTTTCTTTTAAGAAGCAGGTTATAAAACTGTTGGGAGCCTGGTAGAGTAGTTAATAGATCATCGTAAGCAATTTGAAGTAATTTTTTTTTTTTTGATACAGCCTTGCATTTTGAAGGCAAGCGAGCTAGAGAGAAAAGAGTTTAGTGAGTAAGAAATCAGCGCCACCTCTGATTTTGTGCCACCTCTGGCACAAGTTCCAGGGTCTCTGGGTCCCCCACCCTGGAACTTGTGCCACACTCTCTGCCTCACTGTGTAGCCAGTCACCTGCATCTGTGGCAGAGTCCCTGCAGTGAAACCCGTGTTGGAATGTGACTGTTCAGAATGATGCACGTTCTTGTCAGTGCACAGTTGGCATTATGATACGTTTTTCACAAAAATAGTTCTATAATTTACCCTGTTTTTTACATCCTAAAATACTTTGTCTCCTGCTAGTACATTTTGGTAATAAGCCTTGGGATCCCAGAGCACGCTGCTGGAGTGTCTCTTCATTGATGGGTCTATTACTGTGTAGACATGGCCATAAGGCACACATTAATACAAGGCAATGTTTGTAGTAGGCTGTGGTCCCTCCCAAACCATGAGATAGCTGCATTGAAGTGTCATGAGCAGAAACAAATCCCTGGCTTGGGAGTACTTTAAATTAGCAGATAACTGTCGCTTGAAAGATGATTAAGAATCTTCTGCCAATGGCTCTCTTTTTATCTCTAGACACTGTCCCCAAAAGCTCTTAAGTTACAGTCTTGTTGGTCACAACTTATAATAGGCCTGCCATGCCGATGATACAGTGCCAAGTTAGCCAGACACTTAAAAGATCTTTTTGATAAATATAAAATATTTTTAAAAGAATTGGGAAACGTAACATCATGTGAATAAAAATTTGTTTTGTGATCCTGGATTGGGTTTTAGATGAAATTCATGACATCAGTTCTAAAACTTGAATCTTACTTTGTTTCAGACCACTAAGGCTTTTCTTCCTACGATGCTGGAGATTAATCATGGTCATATTGTGACAGTTGCAAGTTCCTTGGGATTGTTCAGTACTGCCGGAGTTGAGGTTTGTCAGATATGTAGCATTTCTTTCGTTCAATCTGTTTATCCTGTGACAAGTACATCAGAACCTCCAGGAGAGCACCTGCTGTCCCTCCATTCATGAAAGCTGCATGAAGGCACTCTGCATGTGTGCTGCATGTAGGATGTCCACAGGAACCCAGGGCCAGCCACTGGAATGGAATTCTAAGTCAGGTGTGGTGGCGCACACCTGTAGTCCTAGCTACTTGGGAGGCTGAGGTGGGAGAATCGCTTGAGCCCAGGTGTTCAAGACCGCAGTGAGCTATGATGGCACCACTGCACTTCAGCCTGGGAGACAGAGCAAGACCCTGTCTCTAAAACAAAACAAAGGGAATGGACTTCTGCCTCTTCTGCCATAAAATCTCTTACACTAGTTTGACAAAGCAGCAGCGACAAGAAAAGTAGATGGGCCAGCCCTCAGTGTGCCCATTTTCATTAGCAGCTTCACTTGACGATGGCAGGAGGCACAGGGCCAAGAATGGAACCATGGAAGCCTGCAGGGAACAGAAGAATGAGGCCAGAGGTTCACATTCAGTTGTGGTCACCTTGCCAAAACTGAGCTATCTTGTATTAATTAGCCCATCAATGAGGTGGTCAGGTATCCTGCATTGTAAGTTTGTAGAATTGTAGAACTGGATTTCATCAAACCCTCTTCTTCACGATACTCAGATTATAAAGTATGAGTATGTATATTGTTCTATCCTGTTTGTCCTCTGCATGCCTGTAAAACTGAAAACATCACTCCATGCAAATATGCAAAAGGACACATTATTTAAATAGCACCTATATCAAGGGATTCCATTTCTGAAGTTGGGCCATGGACAATAACTTTTTTTCTATATTCTGTGCCTTTAGGTTAAGTTCTAGTTTAAGATTACAAGGCGTGGTTATCATTTTCATTTTAACTTCACCGTACAAAGAAAGTCAAATCATAACAATTTATAGCCTAAGCTAGATTTGCCTTTATTCTTCTTGCATTAATTTAAACAAACTGGTTTTTCTTTCTCCTTTACTGAACAAGAGACCGTTTGTAAATTTTCCAGACACTTCAAAGTGAACCTCTCTCCATTTTAACTTCAGCTTGTTAGCTTTCATAGAATCCTTTATGGTAACTTTCCCAAAGTAATATGATACTTAGTTGATGTGACAAAATGTATTCATCTGTTTCTGCTGTTGCTTTGAAAATACTATTTCTGCACTGAACCACATCAGGTATCTGTCTTTTGTTTTTTTTGTTTTTTTTGTTTTTTTTTTTTGAGACGGAGTCTCACTCTATCACCCAGGCTGGAGTGCAGTGGTGTGATCTCGGCTCACTGCAACCTCTACCTCCCAGGTTCAAGCAATTCTCCTGCCTCACCCTCCTGAGTAGCTGGGACTACAGGCACGGGCCCACCGTGCCCAGCTAATTTTTGTATTTTTAGTAGAGGCGGGGTTTCACCATTTTGGCCAGGCTGGTCTCAAACTCCTGACCTTAAGTGATCCAGCCACCTCGGCCTCCCAAAGTGCTGGGATTACAGGTGTGAGCCACTGCGCCAAGCCAGGTATCTGTCTTTTAAAATGATTTCCTTTTCTTTGTGTAGTCACCTTATGTGTAGTAACCTTATGTATTAGACATCTAACCATAGTAATAGGACCAGGGAAGCTTCAGTTTGGTTGGGGATAGGGGCATATGCTTAGTATTTCTGCTTTCTCCCTTCTTTAACTCAGGATTACTGTGCCAGTAAATTTGGAGTTGTGGGTTTTCATGAATCCCTGAGCCATGAACTAAAGGCTGCTGAAAAGGATGGAATTAAAACAACCTTGGTTTGCCCTTATCTTGTAGACACTGGCATGTTCAGAGGCTGCCGAATCAGGTCAGTGAGAACCTATATTATTACTGATAAAAAGAATAATATTGGGAGAATATGTGGAATTGGACTTTCAAACATAACCTTGTATTTTAACTATCATTTGACAACTAATCTGTGGCTTTTATTGGTCAAGATTTGTAAAGTTTGTAAAATTGGTGTATAAGATTTGCAAAGGAGAGACTGGTGCTACACGCTGATACTAATTTGCAGAAATTAATCCAGAATCATTAGATAGGAAATGGCTTCTCTGTAAAGAGAAAACATAAGTATCCAGCCCTTTCCTTAGAAGCTCATCTTTTGGAGTTATTTTGTTTCTTTAAAATTGGTATTGGTAAATAAGGATTCCAGAAGAAAATTCCTTCATGTGACTTGGGTCTGGATATGAAGCAATGTTACTGTCACAGAGAGTAACGTGCCTTTCTTCTGAAAAGACCATTGAATATTACACTCCAGATTTGGAAACTTCCTTTTTGCAGCAAGCGTATGTAACTAGATTCACTCTGGCAGAATGAGAAGAACCATTTAGATATACTGAAAAATGAAATAAAATACCCACACACATAGAAAGGAGGTATGTGGGAATATAAATGTCAAGTTACATCTGACTTGAGCTCAGCAGAATAAACAAAACCGTGAATCATTAAGAGGATGCTTGTGAAGACATGTTTACTTTGAAATTTTTGCTTGGGTGAATTTGAAAGGCAAAGGAAGATAACCAAACCAGTTCCCTGTTGGTTGGGGGCCATTCTTAACGTGTACTGAATTGAACAAGCAGCAAAATAGGTGGAAAGTGATGTGAATCACTCCAAAGTCAGGCTGACTCCAAGTCTGAACTGGAAAATGGACTCTAGCTCTGCCTCTTATCCCACACGTGTGTGTGTCTGTGTGAACATGTGTGTGTGTTGGTGGTTTGGTTTGTTTTGTTTTCCTCTTATGTACTTGGGAAGCAGTTGCTGAGGGTCTTGCGGAGCTCTGTTTCCTCCAGTGTAGCATAGCAGCAGGTGCAGGGGTCCAAAGCTATGGTGGCAAAATGAAGAATGAAAGGAATAAATTGCACACCATCATTTCAACATGTAACCCAGTGAATCAGACTGAAGGTAGGATGTCTATATGCCCTTCATTTCAGGGGCCCCTAGAGAATATACCTTAGCTTTCCCTCTTCCGGCATCCTGGAAAGTGGATACTCGGCCTTCCTTTCACTTTGAAAGCTTACACCCTCATTTTGACTACAACTAATACTAAAAGCTTGGCATCTTGCTTGAGATTAGTGTTTGCTATGCCAAACACCCTCTCCTCTTTCTGTTGAAAGCAAAACATAGGAAAATAATTTGAAATACATTTTAAGACATCTTTAAAACATGACTTTTTCATCTTATGGAGAAGCAGACCAATTTTGCTTTTTTTTCCCAACTTGTTTTCCAGACTGTGCCAATAAAATGTGTTCATAGCAGGAAAATTTGGAAAATACAGAAAAGCACTATGAAATAGAAAACAAAATGTACCCAAAATCCCATCACTCAGATAACATCACTGTTAATGTTTTGATATGTTTTCTAGTCTTTTCTATTGTGTTAATTCTTCATTTTGTTTTTGAATAAATAACTTTCAGGAAAGAAATTGAGCCTTTTCTGCCACCTCTGAAGCCTGATTACTGTGTGAAGCAGGCCATGAAGGCCATCCTCACTGACCAGCCCATGATCTGCACCCCCCGCCTCATGTACATCGTGACCTTCATGAAGAGGTAACTGGGAGGGGTTCCCTCACTGACTGGGTCTCTCTCCATGCCTGCCCGATGTCTTAATTGAAACTTCAAGTTTGCTAACAGCTGTGACTTCCCTTTTTCAGCATCCTACCATTTGAAGCAGTTGTGTGCATGTATCGGTTCCTAGGAGCAGACAAGTGTATGTACCCCTTTATTGCTCAAAGGAAGCAAGCCACAAACAATAATGAAGCAAAAAATGGAATCTAAGAATCTTTTTGTATGGAATATTACTTCTATCAGAAGATGATCAAGATGTTTCAGTCCAATGCACATCAGCATTGCTGACATTTTATGGATTCTAAACTTGCGTTGTTTCTTTTTTTAATCAACTTTAAAAAAAAATAAAGTGTAAATTAACCGACTAGAGTACTTGGAAAATGTGATCAGTACAAGTGAACTTAGGTTGTTGCCAACAGGGTCCTTTTAGGCAGAACCCAAAAACCAGTCAAATCTGTAGAGAAGCACTGTGTGACATCTTCAGGTTACCATTATTATTTTTTTTAATGAGCAGGAAGTCTAGAAATGATAACTAGACTGTATGTTTCATGTGTGTGATTTTTCAGAATTCCCATAGAGTTTACTCATTCTTGTTATTAAACTCTAGCCGGTTGACATCTTCGCAATTTCAAGGACTGATAGTGCTGTATTTTCTCATGTTTTCTAAGTTTCCGTTTTGCAAGGCCTAGGTGGCTTTTTCACGGTGTTTGTATGTTTAACTCTTTTGAAAAGGAATTTTGAAATCTCCATCAACTGAAGTAAATGATGTCTGAGTGTTACAGTAAAGGTGACCAAGTCTCTTTCTTAAAGTCACGATGACTAAAGTATTAGCTGATTTTTTTTTTTTTTTTTTTTTACGGAGTCTCGCTCTGTCACCAGGCTGGAGTGCAGTAGCACAATCTCAGCTCACTACAATCTCTGCCTCCCAGGTTCAAGTGATTCTCCTGCCTCAGCCTCCCAAGTAGCTGGGACTATAGGCATGCGCCACCACGCCCAGCTAATTTTTGTATTTTTAGTAGAGATGGGGTTTCACCATGTTGGTCAGGATGGTCTCCATCTCTTGACATCGTGATCCACCTGCCTCGGCCTCCCAGAGTGCTGGGATTACAGGCATGAGCCACTGCGCCCAGCCTTGAATTTTTAATTTTATCTCTGAAATACTTCATTAAGTGTCTGGAGACCTAATTATCCTAAAAGATCATACATTTTCTACCTATGAATTTTGCTGCATACAGAAAGTGCCCTTTCCTCAGGAAGTTGCTGTGTTTCATTTCTTTGGATGGACTCTTATCTAGAATACATAGCAGCTCTGCAAAGAAACAGTTTTAAAAAATTGGGGCTTCTACATTGAAAAGTCCCCATTTTTGTGCCAACTATGAATAGTGAGAGGGAGAAATCTTATTCTATGGCATATGTATGGAAGGGTGTAAAGATTCTTTTGAAAGGTTTATTCACATTGTAGAACAGCAAATGACATTTTTACAGTATTTTTTTGTAAAGCAAACTATTTTGTGCCTTGAATTTGGTATATGTGTATTAGTGAAACATTGTAAAAGTGAACTTCTACCTCTGTATCTAAATGTATACCATCCACTTGTAAATTACTATGAACTATTATGTGATTGCTTCTTTTTTTAGAATGTCTTGTTTAAATAGTGGCCAATGTTTAAGGCTGTTAAGCCAACTTTTACTAATTGGGGAGTTTTATAAATGACTGATTAAATTTAAAGAATTAACTTACATGCAATTGTGTGATTATTAGTTATCAGCAGTGTTGTAAGGAAAATTATTGTGTTCTTTTTTAGGATCATTATCCCACTTTAGGTAAAGAAAAATGCTGGAATGGAATAGTGTTGGGAAACAGACATTAACAACCTAGGGTGCCTGCACTCAAATAGCCAATGTTACTGTCCCTAGATTAGACACTTGATTAAGGGTTTGTTTGTACCAAAAGTGGGGAAACAGTGCCATGACCTGTGTTTTAGTTTGGCTGCACCACAGATCATAACTGCACTGTGTCTACATATAGGAAAGTCCCTGGTGTGTGCAGGGACACACCAGTTCCCAATGCAGGACTTGAGGAAGAGCTCTGTTACATGTTTCCATTTCTCTTTATAAAAGATAACCAAACCTTGTGGCCCTTATAACAATGGAGGTACTGGCTGCCTCTTAATTTTCAATCATGGACCTAAAGAAGTACTCTGAAGGAGTCTCAACAATGCCGGGTGCTGACAGATATACTCAGAGGTTATCCAGGTCTGCCTCCCAGCGAACCTGGAGAACACCAGACCCTCCTAGAGAAATCTGTTATAATTTAACAACCCATTTATCCACCTTAAAACTGAGGAAAGTCTTCTTTACATCTAATTTTATTCTTGTGTGTTGTAACTTAAACCTATTTCTATTTTTGTTTGTTATTGCCCTAATAAGGGTGTCCATCTCCAAGTTCAATAAACCTAATTCATTTAAGTTTTTTGTAGAAGTCTTTCATTCCCATGTCCCAGCCCAGTTCAATCACTTCTGTGGCTCTTCCTTGAATGTTGTCCAAATTCTCCCTCCCATCTTTAGCTGTGGAGTTTGGAAAGGGATACAGTTAATGCAGGTTTAGAACTATGGAATTCCTACAAGTTGCATTTCTTCATCCCAATATCACGTTCTTATTAATGCTACATTGCTGATTGTGTGTGTTATTGTTCCTAAACATGAAATCTCTTCTAGACAAGTCTGCCTGTTTGTGTTGATCACTTATGTAATTGCCAAGTTTGCTTTTCTGGCTGGTTATTTATCTACACCTGTCCCCACCC
Source organism: Hylobates moloch (assembly GCF_009828535.3). Lineage (NCBI taxonomy): Eukaryota > Metazoa > Chordata > Mammalia > Primates > Hylobatidae > Hylobates > Hylobates moloch. The sequence continues at coordinate 53,689,667 of NW_026652284.1, forward strand.
CTTAACATGAATGCTAACTTTGAATATGTTCTCTTTTTTGTCATCTGGCCCATTCATGTGAACGTTCAGGGCCACTGGACTCAAGGCTGATCCCCTAAGGAGCACCACCTCTGTGAGCACCACCCCCAGCTCATACTGGCACTCTCCCTTTCTCTAACCTTTCAACCAATTTAATGATAATTATATTGAGTGGGACCCAGGAATCAAAAGTTTTGAAGCCAGCAAAGATAAATTCCAACTATTGTTTTCCCCCTTGATCTACCAGGTCTGCTGCTCTGTCACAAAAGATTAGATTAGCCTGACAGGATTGAGCTATGTAAAGCCAGGCTGGGTGTGTGTGTGTGTGTGTGTGTGTTAGGTATCCTGTTTCCTTAGAAGGCTGTAGCTTTCAAATTTTCTCAAGTTAAAAGAAAATGTTTTCTTTTCCAACTGGCAGAAATAATTCTAAATGGATGTTGACCTGAATCTTGGAAATTTGCTTTTGCCTCCAACAAAATATGAACTCAGTAGGGGTTGGGGGAACAGGGTCGTTCTTTCTATGCCAAATGTATTGCCTGTGCCTGAATCAGAAGAGTAGGGAAAGCAAGGATGTAATAGTTCCGAAGTGGTGAGATGTGGGCCCTGGGCGCACATAGTCAGCATTTGCACACCAGGTATCTGCCGAAGCGCCCATCCCAGGGACTCAAGGAGCCTGCAGGTAACTCACAAGTACACATATAAGTATCTATGTGCACATGTCACAAATGAAGCCTCAGAGTATGATGACATCTCAGTAAGGGAGGGAAAGGTGGCCTGGAAGGTTGGTGATGCAATGGATGGATTTGGGAATGGGAGTTTGCAGATTCCAGGGAACAGATTCTCAGGAAAGGCCCAGAGATCAAAAAAGGTAGATTATACTCATTATGACTGAAGCATAGAACATGGGAAGAGAATGACATGCGTTCCCTAAGGAGATCCCATCTTGAGAATGGCCTTCATTCCAGGCTGGGGAATGGGCCCTTCATTTGATGCAGAAGATAGAAGCCCTAGAAAGTTTTTTTTAGCAGGAAAGTAACAGGAGCAGAGTTGTGAGTTAATAGGATCAATGAAGCCACTGTGAAGAATTTCAAGGCACAAGAAGCAGGGAGCAGTGAGGAAGGAAGTTATTGCAGTAGTCCATGGGGAGGTGGTAAGAATGCGCCGGCAGGAGAGGGGGACAGGGAATGGAGGGAGGAGCCCAGGCTGAGCAACTGATACCACAGGAGGCTGAACTTGCAAGCCCAGGTGACTGAAGATAGCTTATCACTCGAGATGAGCCAAGTGGTTTTAAGTGGGAAGAACAGAATTCACCAACAGTGAATCGGATTTAGAAATGTTGCATTTGAGATGCCGGGTGACAATAGCTGGCAGACAGGCGGATGTTAACTCTGGTCCTCTGGAAACAGGTTGGTGCTGGGATCCTGAAGTCATCCACATAGAGGCTGTGAAGGGAACAAACCTGGGAGGGGGAAAGCACAGAATGAGTGAAGATCCAAGGACCCAGCTTGGGGAATGTGGGGGAACAGCAGCAGAAGGTGTAAAAGGTGATGGAGTAAAGTTAAGAAGGGAACTTCCTCCTCCCAAGGAGAAAGCAGACTAGAAACAATTATCTCCTCTGCTTGGACCTAGACCCCAGGCTGAGTCACACTTGAGAAACTTCAGTCTGGCCCAAGAAAAAGAGTCTGTGTGGGCAGCCCTGGGGCAGAGGCCCAAAAGGTGAAGGGCAGTGTTAACAGATAGCACATGGAGGCTTCGACCGTGCACTCGGGTTTCTAGTAACTGAATCCATTGTTAAAAGGACCAAAGGAAAATTCCTGAGTGAACCCTGGAAACTGTTGTTCTTTGGCGATTTTCTTTGCTTGGCCTCAGAAGCATGACTTGCTTAAATGCGCAGGCAATGTTTCATCAGAACCCTGGGGAAAAACAAAATGCACTTCGAGTATCACCAAATGGATACATGTTAGTGCAAATGAACTATTTTTATGTGCCAAAAAGAGGAGACAGGACCAGCTTCCATCAGGGTGCTCAAAAAGACGGGTTCCTATCTGGTCCTTGAAGCACTAAACTCACGGTGGGCCAAGAACCTCTCAGGCAGGTCCTGGGTCAAGGTGGACATGCAGTGACCCCGAGCTTTCCCAGGAAATGTCACAGCAGAGCAGTGTGGAACCACAGTCTTGCTACTGTTTATTATGACGTTTTCTGGGGATTGCAGTTCCTACATTACAATAGCTATACCAAAGCACTTACACATTTCACAACTCATCGATTATTTGGGGGAAAGCATTGACAACACACAGCCACACAGGCCAGAAAATCCTTCTCATTGAGTAATTATTTCTCATTTAACTTGCTCCGCTGGTGTAGAGAACTTAATGTCTTCCAGGAGCTCCTCACAGGCTTTTGAGCTGTGACTGTTGAAACATTTTTACCACTAGCAAAACATAAGAGAATTGATTAGCAAGAAAAACAAAGCATCTTCAGCCCAGATTCTAAGTTTGAGGTTTTCCTGTCAAGGTGATTGAAACCATGCTGCAGGGAGAAATGTGTGTGCATAGCAGCCATGAAGAATGCCCCTCTCCTTGTCCATACCTCATGGGTGGTCCACCTGAATGCCACTCAGCAGGCATCCCCTCCGCCTTGGGAGGAACCCGAGCCCGGCTCCTCCACCCCAGCCCTCTGCTAGCAGGTGGCCATCTCCTGGCCAGCCCAGCTTATCCAGGGCCTGAGTGGTCCAGGAGGCTAATGAGCAGATGGGAGTCCTGTCTGGACACAGGCATACTTATGTATGTTAACAGCACAGTATCTGGCAGCCACAGAGTTCCTGCTTAAGAGCTCAGTGTTGTGGATTGGATCATGTCCCCTCAAAAGATATGTTGAAATCCTAACCCCTAGTCCCTGCAAATGTGTCCTTATTTGGAAATAGGGTCTTTGCAGATGTAATCAAGATGAGATCATTTTGGTCAGGCTCAGTGGCTCATGCCTGTAATCCCAGCACTTTGGGAGGCTGAGGTGGGAGGATCACTTGAGTCCAGGAATTCAAGACCAGGCTGGATGACATAGTGAGATCCCATGTCTACAACAAATGAGAAAATCAGCTGGGTGTGGTGGTGCACACCTGTAGTCCGAAGAATCGCTTAAGCCCAGGAGTTTGAGGTTGCAGTGAGTCGTGATCATGCCGCTTCACTCCAGCATGGGCGACAGAGGGAGGCCCTGTCTCAACAACGAAAAAAGATGAGGTAATTTTGGATTAGAATAAGCCATACATCCCATCACTGGTGTTCTTATACAAAGAGACACAGACACACACAGAGAGAAGATGCCATGTAACAACAGGCAGAGATCGGACTGACATAGCTGCAAGCCATGGAATGCCAAGAATTGTATCAAAGACCAGCAGCTAGAAAAGAGGCATGGAGCAGACCCTTCCTCAGTGCATCCAAAAAGGAACCAACCCTGCTGACACCTTGATTTCAGACACGTAGCCTCTAGAACTGTGAAAGCATAGATTTCTGTTATTTTAAGTATCACCCAGTTTGTGATGCTTTGGTACAGCAGCCCTAGCAAACGAATACACTCAGGGTCTGTTGTCAGACAGCCTGAGTGCAAGTCCAGCTCTGCATCTCCCTAGCCATGGATCCCAGGTCTTTGTCTTAACCTTCATAAGTCTCAGTCTCCTCATGGGTACACTGGGAATAACAGCAGTACCTATATCAAGAGCATCATGAGGAATGTGGGAGGACACAGATAAGCACTTAGGACTGTGCCTACCACACCTTGGAGGTGTGCAATAGATTGCATTAGGTTGAATCATATGAAATTGCTGTGACTGAATTCTTTTGACCTACAAAAAAGGCACTTTTATCTTGTTCAACATAACAGTGACGATGGGGGATGGATAGTGACAGCACCTAGATCAGAGTCTCTATTTATAGTACTATTTTGTGTTTCCAACAATTCTCACTTCCTGACACCCACTGGATGTCCTACAGTTCAGTCCAATTCTGACACTTCCCAGAGTGAGTGCAGGCCCCACAGGTTAAGGTTTCGATCCCACAAGACTGCCTCCACTTCAGATGCCGGCCAGAGAATCGCAAATGGAGTCCCCAGGCTACCCATGCTTCTGCCCAGCTGACTACAAATTCAGGGGTTCAGAAGACCCCTGCTCAGGTTTGATAATTCACTAGAATGATCCAGAACTCAGGAAAACACTATGCAGTCCTTGATTACAGTTTATTAGAAGGGCTGCATAGGCACAGCCAGCTGGAAGCGATGCACAGAGCAAGCCCTGTGGGAAGGGCACAGGCTTCCCATGCCTTCCCCAGGAGCCACCCGCCCAGCACCTCCGTGTGTTCACCAACCCAGAAGTTCTCCAAATCTCCTCATTAAAGAGTTTTTACTGAAGTTTTATTATGTAGACATGATTGATCAAACCATCGGCCACAGGTGAATCAATTCAGTCTCCACCCCTTTTTCTCTCCCCAGAAGTGACGGGGTTTGAAACTTCAACTCCTCCCTTGAAACTTTCTAAGGGCCCACCCTGTCCACCTCATTAGCATAGACTCAGGTAGGATGTAAAGAGGCCGGTTATGAATAACAAGAAACACTCGTGTCACTCTGGAAATTCCAAGGGTGTTAGGAGCTCTGTGCCAGAAACTAGGGACAAAGACCAAATGTAGTCTTCACTCTACTGCAAGTACCTAGAGTGTTGCAATTAGTTATTGGTACATCTGAAGACAAGTGTCCTGTTCTATTGATCTCAGTAGTCTTAGTTCCAACACTTCACATAGACCCAAGCACACAGTAGATGCTCAATAAATGTTGATTTTCATGGCCCTTTGTGCTCTTCAGATACTTGGTGGTCTGTGAAATAGGAATACCCAAGCATGGGGCTTTCCAAAGTCTGTGCACCAAAGAATTTTTTTTCCTGCCCTGTTGCTCCTAAACAAACTATGAGGACATAGGAATTTACTACTTATGTGCTCTTTGAGCCTTCGCTCTGATCAACATCACCTGTATGCAAGAGGTTACTGAAGGCCAGAAAGGTTTGTAAGGCAACCGCACAGATGCTGCTTCTACCAAAATTAAACAAGGAGAGTCCTCCCAAGCCCTCAGAATATCTGGCCAGTCTTGGAGAGTTCAGAGAGTAAAACAAGTTAGCCAGGTTCTGAATAGGACAAACATTGAGACAGATGCAAACAGAGAGAACTTCCATCTGACCCCTATAAACACCATTTTCTTCTGGCTTGCAGTGACAATGGAAAGCTTATCCTTTCGGGGGGGGAAAAAAAAAAGAATAAATAGTGGTCTCTGTTCTCCAGAAGCCACCTTTATTTTCTACCCTTTTCTCTGACTTTGGCGATGGTTTGGCGTTGTCAGATTTCCTCGGACTCACTGCAGTATGCTGAGGGGGTCTTTGAAACACCCCCAGAAGTGGACCTGAGATGCTTTTCTCATGACCACTCTGGGAGCCCAATCCACTGCCCTGAGCGCTCCTGAAGCAGAGGCCCTTGAGGACTGAGAGCGGGGAAATGCAGAACCTGGCCAGGGAGTGAAGAAATGAATACCGCTGTCAGGGAAGGAAGTAGATGGAGCAAAAGCTGCAGCCCCGGGGGAGATTCCCTAACCACAGTTCCTCCAGCTGCTCCAACTTCCTGCTCCACCACTGCCTGGAGTCTGTCCCTGAAGACCTTCCCACAGCCAGCTGAAAGCCCAGGAACCATTTCTCCTTACCTGCTACAGAGGCCATAGGGAACTGAGCACATTCTGGAGAAGAGGGATCCGCCAGATTTCCCTCTCTGGGACTGGGCTTTTGGGATTGAGTTTCACTTGCACCTCAAGGTTTTAGCTCAGTGAGCCATGAATAAGAAATTTGTGCAATGTGGGTGCTTCTGGCTTATTCTTCATGAGGAAATGTCAGTTTGAAATGATTTATCTTAGAAGGGAAGAAGTATTTTATGTATGAGAAAAAGAATTTAAGTAACTTCAGAGATCAGTGAAATGTCAGCTTAAAAGGAAAAGGAGAGGTTCTGGTGGACTGGAGAGAAAAATGCACAAAATTGCAGGGTTCACCAGGCCAGTTTGCTTTGCTCTCCCTGGCAGTGGAGGCTTGCAGGCTGAAGCTGATTTCTTTATCAGCCTTGGGGTTTCTAGTGTTTTCTCACTGTATCAGGCCCCTAAAATTAGATCCATTTGCGATCAAAATTATTGACATACTGGGAATTTTGGGAAGCAGAAAGTTGTAAGAGACGCAGAGAAGAAAACGGTCTATATTTCCAACTTCAAGTGAAACCTATTTAGAGAACATACTCTGCTCTTAGAAGAGCTATTTAAAAGACTAGAACCCCTCTGTACTTTTGGAGGGAATGTAAGATGGTGCCACCGCTATAAAAAATAGTATGGCAGTTCCTCAAAAAATTAAACCTTGGAAGTGCCATATGATTTAGCAATTCCATGTCTGTGTATATATCCAAGGGATTGCAAGCAGAGTCTTGAAGAGATCATTCATACACCCATATTTATAGCAACACTATTCACAGTAACTAAAAGGTGGAACCACCACATAGATCCATTGGTGCATGAATGGCTTAAACAAGATGTGTCATATACTTACTGTGAAATATTATTCACCCTTAAAAAAGAAGGACATTCCTACACATACCACAAGGATGTACCTTGAGATTATATTAAGTGAAATAAACCAGTCATAAAAGGGTGAGTATCATGAGATTCCACTTCTATGAAGTACTTAGAGTAGTCAAAATCATAGACACAGAAAGTAGAATGGTTGTTGCCAAGAACTGGTGGGAAAGCAGGAATGGGGAGTTATTGTTTAATGGGTACAAAGTTTCAGCTGTGCAAGATGAAAAAAAAATTCTGGAGATTGGTTGCACAACAGTGTAAATATACTTAACTCTGCTGAACTATACACTTTAAAATGATCCAGATGGTATGTTTTATGTTATGTGTATTTTATTGCAGTTTTTCTTTTTTTAAGAAAAGACTAGAGTGACCTGGCCTTTGGAGCCACTATTGAGAAGACAGCTTTCTATCTATAAGTAGCTGCAGCAGATGGTCTCTTAACTCTATGTCATGCTTCTCTATGACAAGACAGGACAGATCACAGAACAAACACTATTAGCTGATGCCACATGCTGGGGACTGAAAACCGAAAGGGGGCCAGGACACAGAAGTCCCCTGTTCTCAGGGCACCAAAGGCCAAAATATTTAGATGAAATAATTTCTCTATGAACAGTACAAAGACTTTTGCTATGTGTATATTCTAAGCCATGTAGCAATGTCTTCCCTGGCTTCCATGGTTTCTCCAGCTCCCCGACCACTCCTAGGCTGCACCTGTTACAGGTAGTTAGACAGGCATGAGCAGAACAGGAGAGGGCCTTCCCCCACCCACTAGGAATGGCGAGTGACGGTTTCGGAATTATTGTTTTGCCTCTCTAAAAGTGACAAACTGGCAGCCAGGGCTAGGGAGAGGCCATTTCCTTATGGTCCACACCTATTGCACGAAAGTGTTAACTGAATGCAGCTGCCAGGGAGAAGCAACTTCCTGGGCATGTGCATTAAGGGACAAAATGGCAGAGTATGACCTTCTAGGGCACTCCACTGGAAACGGGAAGAAAGCCTCAGATGTGCATGTGTGCAACTTCCTAAACACACTGTGCATGCTCACTTTCCAAGGGTAAGGAGGGCACTGCGCATGTGGGCAGACCACACAAAGGGAAGAAGCATGGGAAAGGGGTCGGCCTATAAAGTCCTAGGATCAAGGTTAAATATCGCACTTGACCTCTGTGTCCCACTTGGGTCTCTTCTAAGTGTATTTTCCTTTCTTGTTCTAAAGCCATTTTAAATAAACTTTCACTCCTCCTCTGAAACTTGCCTCAGTCTCCTTTTCTGCCTTATCCCCTCAGTCGAATTCTTTCTTCTGAGGAGCTAAGAATTGAGGTTGCCGCAGACCTGTACGGATTCACTGCTGGTAACTCAGATACCTTCCACTGGTAGCACACCCAGACATAAGGTCAAGCATGTACGAGAGGCCATAAGATACCATTTCCCAAGTTTGTCACTTGGAGCATTGGTCTCACAAGATGCTACTAGAAAAGCACTCCATGGGCCAGGCGCTGTGGCTCATGCCTGTAATCCCAGCACTTTGGGAGGCCCAGGTGGGTGGATCACCTGAGGTCAGGAGTTTGAGACCAACCTGGCCAACATGGTGAAACCCTATCTCTACTAAAAATACAAAAATTAGCCAGGCATGGTGGTGCACACCTGTTTAATCCCAGCTACTCGGAGGCTGAGGTAGGAGAATCACTTGAACCTGGGAGGCAGAGGTCGCAAAGAACCAAGATCGCACCATTGCATTCCAGCCTGGGCAACAGAGCGAGACTCTGTCTCAAAAAAAGAGAAGACAAGCACTCCATGGCCAAAGACTGTTCCCAGTCACACCGTGAACACCCCTCAGTGCTGAGGGGCACTCGTGTAGAGGCTAAAGTAACTGCATCTTGGATGCTGATCCGCCATGTTGACTTCTAATTAACCCCAGTTCCAGGAATGCCTCTAAGGTTTCTAGGGTTCCTTGTGTCAGAGCACGTACTTACTGTAAATCCTGCCCTTAGGTCAAAACAACCTTAACCATAAATCCTGCCCTTGGGCAGATTCCCATAGCATTCTTGCTTTTCCCTGAGGTGTCAGCTTCAGCTTCTTTTTCTATGGTATATAGGTTTTGAGTTTGAGAGGTAATGCTGAGCAGATCCACCATCTTGTTACAGACATGGTTTCTGTTTCTAAGTCCTTATTAAAGGTTTCCTTCTGAGAAATGGATATATCAGCCTCTTTCTTGGACCTCTCAGTTTCCTCAGACTTTGAGGTAGGTTTGCATAGACCTGCCCACTGGAACAACTCCGTGCTGAGCAACCCTGGGAATGCAGCTTTTATGCTTCCTGGTGTGTTTGATCCTGGGTGGACTGGGTAGCCTTTTGGAGTCAGGGTGGAATCTTGCTCTCCTTCCTCCCCTTGGAGTGGTTGGTACCCAGTAGGTATTCAGGGCACATGAGCTACTGTCCTTCACACCTGTCTTCCTGCCAAGATAAGGAAGGAGTTTACCCAGTCGGAAATTAGTTCTCTGACTGGCCTAGGGTGGAAAGTAACGAAGCCAGGCTGACTTTTCCCACAAGTTTTCTGGTCCTTCACCTCTGTAGGTGAAGATGTGTAGATGACCTAAGATTTGACTAGGAGCCGTGAGGCTGAGGCATTACCGGGGAACTGACAGTGCAAAGGCAGCCAGCAGAGCCAGCTGTGGCTCCAGAGAAGCTGAGCAGAGACCCTGGGGACAGGGAGTGAGGCCACACCAACCATCCTAGGCCTTGCAAACCAGCCCAGCTGTTAATGCAGACACTCCCTAGTAAGAAACAGGACACCTCTAGGCTCCAAGGTATTTGGGCCACCTTTTCTTGGGCATACTCGTATACTTGAGTATAACAGCCCAACCACAGGTCAGTACAGCCCACTTGTTGCTACATCTACAGGCAATTCTTGGCACCTTGTTACTCATGATCCAGGCACTTACGGTCATCAGGCAAAACTTCCCATTCATTTTTTTTCTTTTTGGTAGCTTTACCTTGTCTTTTATTTATTTATTTTTTTACAAACAGGGTCTCGCTTTGTTGCCCAGGCTGGAGTGCAGTGGTCATTCATAGGCCCCACCACAGTACACACTGCAGCTTCAAACCCCTGTTCTCAAGCAATCTGCTCACCTCAGCCTCCTGAGTAGCTGGAGCTACAGGCTACAGCTGCACCCGGCTCCCTGTCAATTTTTTTTTTTTTTTTTTTAAGACAGAGTCTCTCTCTGTCACCCAGGATGGAGTGCAGTGACATGACCTCAGCTCACTACAACCTCCACCTCCCAGGTTCAAGTGATCCTCCTGCCTCAGCCTCCAGAGTAGCTGGGATTACAGGAGTGCATCACCATGCCCAGCTATTTTTTAGTAGAGTCACAGTTTCATCATGTTGGCCAGGCTGGTCTCAAACTCCTGACCTCAGGTGATCCGCCCACCTCGCCCTCCCAAAGTGCTGGGATTACAGGCGTGAGCCACTGCACCTGGCCTCTCTGTCAATTTTTAACTGTGTATCATCTCATTTATGCATTTTCCTCTACCCATGTACCTTCCTCCACCTCTACACTTGACATCCTCTTGGATTCACTGTCTCCCTGGGGAGCCCTGGACTCTGGCCAGGCATTCCTACTGTTTTCCCACCTCCAACATTGGCTCCCAAGTTCACTCAGCTCCCATTTCCCTGGGCCTACCTCAGGCCTTACTCCTTCCACAGAGCCCCAGAATTGGCCAGGTGGAAGTGCCATCTCTTTCCCTTCACTGAACTCTCGGCGTGCAGGGTCCCTTGCTAGAGTCACTCACTGTGCACGTGACAGCTGAAGGCAGCTGTGAGACAGGAGCTGTACCTTATTCATCTTTGCATTCCTCCTCCCAAGTGCCACAGCCCCATGCCTGTCACACAATTTGTGCTCAGAAAATGTTAACTGAAGAATGCATGCCACTCAACAACAAAATTTCAAACAGCCCAATTAGAAGGTTGGCAGAAGACTTGAATATATATTTCTCCAAAGGAGATATATAAATGGCTAAAAAGCACGTGAAAAGATGTTCAACATCATTAGTCATTAGAAAAATACAAATCAAAACCGCAATGAGATACCACTTCACATCCACTAAGGTGTTTATAATAATATTTTTTGAAAAACAGAAAATAAGTGTTGGCAAGGATGTGGAGAAATTGGAACACTTGTTCATTGGTGATGGGAATGTAAAATGGTGCATCTGCTGTGGAAATCTGTTTGGTGGTGCCTCAAAAAGTTAAACACAGAATTATCAAATGATCCAGCAATTCCACTCCTAGCTATATACCCAAAATAATTAAAAATACATATTCAAATAAAAGTTTGTACACAAATGTTTGTAGCAGCACTATTCACAATAGTTAAAAGGTGGAAATAATCCAAATGTCTGTCAGTGTATGAATAGATAAAGAAAACGTGGTACATCCATACAATGGGATATTATTTGGCCATTAAAAGGAATGAAGTACTATACCTGCTATAGCATGAATGAGCCTTGAAAACATTATGCTTAATAAAAGAAGTCAGACACAAAAGACCTTATATTATATACAATTCCATTTATATGAAATGTTCAGAATAGGCAAAACCTATAGAGACAGAAAGATCAGTGGCTATGCAGGACCAGACGTGGGAAGATGGGAGTGTGATAGCTAAAGGGTATGGGGTTCCTCTTTGGGGTGATAAAATTGTTCTGAAATTGACTGTGGTGATGGTTGCACATATCTGTGACTATACTAAAAAATCATTGAATCACACTTCTTAAATGGGTAAATTGTATAGTATGTAAATTGTATTCCAATAGAGCATTTTCTTAAAGGCAGAATGAATGAACATATTTAATAAACTTTCAACATTCAAGTTTTAGCATTTGTGTCTAAGAATATGCATGTAATACCCCAGAGTTCTATGATATGCCATCATTTAAAATTGCTGAGGTCCAATTTGAATTCCATAAGCTAAGAGGCTGCCATACTCTAGGGAGTCCCTGGGCCAAGTGGGGAGACTGGATGCCAGCCATATTCCTTCACCCACGCAACATCAGTGTGCTTTATAAATTAAGATAAAAGAGCAGAGATACAAACTCCAATACTACTTTTTTTTTCTTTTCTTTTTTTTTTTTTGAGATGGAGTCTCACTATGTTGCCCAAGCTGGAGGGCAGTGGTGCCATCTTGGCTCACTGCAACCTTTGCCTCCCAGGTTTAAGCGATCCTCCTGACTCAGCCTTCCAAGTAGCTAGGATTATGAGCATGCACCACCATGCTCGGCTGATTTTTGTATTTTTAGTAGAGATGGGGTTTCACCATGTTGGCCAGGATGATCTCAAACTCCTGACCTCAGGTGATCCACTCATCTCGGCCTACCAAAGTGCTGGGATTACAGGCGTGAGCCACCAGGCCCAGTCTCTAATACCACTTTCTTTTTCGGGAAAAAAATGGCCCTGATTGGGGTGGGAGGAAGACAGCCATAAAGTCAGTAAGTATAAACAGATGATGCTGTTCACTATTTTAGAGTTTCATGAAAGTCTTTGAGTTTTCATGTGAAATATAGAGATTCTAATATTTAGAACCCTGGCTTTTAGAGAAGGGAGGAAGTCATCATGAATCCAGAGGCAGAATGTCTAGATTTGCTGTGCTCATTCGAGGAAAGTTACTCCAAGTTAGTATTAGAACACCAACAAAGCACACTGGCTGGAGATAAAGAGTTTTCCAGGCAGGTAGCAAGCCTTTGGGGCCAAGGATAGCCAATCCTAGGCAACTGAACCTCACCTTTGGCACTGGAGTTGATTAGGGACAAATTGGGGAATGAGACTTTGCTGGTGAAGGCAGCGCGTAATTGATAAAGCAAGATTGGTAGACAAGGAAATATGACAGCAATGGCACATGGATTCTCTTGCACTTATAGCAAATCACCGCACATTTATGGAATAACAAAACTAATTATTCTTTCTTGGTGTGGTTGCTGAAAACTATTAGTTCTTTCCCAAACCTGTTTCACATCCCCCACCTCTTTAAAACAGCTGGGCGAGAGACCACAGACTAGAAAACTGCAGTAAAGGATCAATAAACAAATGTTCACCCTCATTATAAATTGGAGTAATCAGGGGAATGCAATTTAAAACCACAAAAGAGGCTGGGTGCAGGGGCTTATGCCTGTAATCACAAAAGTTTGGGAAGCCGAGGCAAGAGGATCACTTGAGGCCAGGAGTTCAAGACCGGCCTAGGCAATATAGTGAGACTTTGTCTCTACAAAGAAAAAAAAATTGTTTTAAGAAAAAATAAATTAAAAAAATTAAAAACAAACACAAAGAGATACCATTTCATGGCTATCAGATTGCAAAAGTGAACCCCAGCAACACAAATAGTCGTCCGGGGTGTAGAACAACAGGAACTCTCATAATTGCTGGAGAGAGCATATAACCTCTGACACCCAACAAAACTGAAGACAGCACATGCTGAATTATCCAACAGCACACCCCCAGATGGAAAGCCTAGAGAAATCCTCACACATGGGCACAGGAGATATCAGCAAGGGCACAGGAGATGTCAGCAAGAATGTCATTGTAGCATCTTTGCATAAATAAATTGGAAACAACCTAAATGTCTATTAACAGGAGAATGAATACATTGTGATATGTTCATTCAATTAATTGTTACAAAACAATGAAGAAAGGATTGAACTATTGTTATATGCACCAACATGAATACACCTCAAAAGGTACTGTTGTTGTTTTACAAAACCTATTAATGGATGCAAAAAGTAAACTGCAGAAGAACACATTATACAATGTCATGTATTTACAGTTTAAAAAATGCAAAACTGACCAGGTACAGTGGCTCATGCCTGTAATCCCAGCACTTTGTGAGACCAAGGCAGGCGGATCACCTGAGGTCGGTAATTTGAGACCAGCCTGCCTGACCAACATGGAGAAACCCCGTCTCTACTAAAAATAAAAAATTAGCTGGGCATGGTGGCACATTGCCTGTAATCCCAGCTACTCGGGAGGCTGAGGCAGAAGATTCACTTGAATCAAGGAGGCAGAGGTTGCAATGAGCCAAGATTGCACCATTGCACTCCAGCCTGGGCAACAAGAGCGAAACTCCGTCTCAAGAAAAAAAATAATAATAATAAATAAAAATTAATAGGGCGTGGTGGCACGTGCCTGTAATTCCAGCTACTTGGGAGACTGAGGCACGAGAATTGCTTGAACTCAGGAGGCAGAGGTTTCAGTGAGCCAAGATTGCACCACTGCGCTACAGCCTGTGCGACAGAGCAAGACTGTCTCAAAAAAAAAAAGATGCAAAACTATTTTATGTTGATTTATGGATGCACATATTAAATAAGAGTAGAAAAGCATACCCAAAATGCTAAGCACCAAATTTCAGGTAGTGCTTATCTCCTTAGAGGAAAAAGAATAAGATCAGATGAGAGACGAGTATACAGGGCTTCCACTGTATAATGCTTTGTGTTTCCTTTTTAAAGTATATATAGCAGAAGCAAATATGGCAAAATGCTAAGCTCGAACAGACTGGGTGATGGGTAATTGGGTTTTCTTTATATTATCCTTTATTCTTTCTTGCATGCTTGAAATACTTCATAGTTTTCTAAAAGTAAAAAGGTAAAAAGAAGGCAAAAGGAAGGGAGAGGAAGAAGAGAGAGAGAGAGGAAGAAAGAGAAGACGAAGGAAGGAAGGAAGCAAGGAAGGAAGGAAGGAGAGGAAGAAAGAGAGAGAAAGAAAATAAAGAAATGAAGAAAGGAAGGAAAGAGAGAGAAATGAATCTCTTCTTGGTGTTTGCGTTCTAAAACCTGAGAACTTGACTCCTTAGAGAAAGGGGACACACACACAGAGTTCTTGGGTTCAGGGGGTTTAAGGAAGATAAAGTGATCCCACTTACCCCTGACCCTGTGAAAATATGCAAATACACACAGGGCTAGCAGATGAAGAGAAGAAAGTCAGAGAGGAGTCGTCAAAAAATATATGGATTTTGTGGTCTCTAAATAAAGAGCCCCTGCCCCTGCCCTTGCCCTGTGCAGAGCCCTGGGGAAGTGGCGACAACCAAGGCAATTATTTGGAATTTAAGCATAGAAGAGACCCATACGCCTCTTCCAGGGATATTGTTTGGGCTACCTGCTGCCTTAGAGGACACAGAGGCGGTAAACAGCTCCCAATCAGTTCTCCAGCATGATTTGTGTTCTGAGTGTGGAGCTAAACAAAGCCACTAGAGAAGTGCAGAATCCAACTGGGTGTCATTAAATAGCTGAGAGTTGTCATCCCACTAGACAGGAAGGATATATGGGGATGGGATACACTTGCAGGGAATTCTGAACAGAATCAGGCAATAAATAAAGCGAAAAAACCTACGTATAAAGAGTTAGAAACTCAAACCGGGTGGGAGACTTAGGCAATAGAATCACGTGAACCCTAGAGACTCCAGCCCCTCTCTGCAGGCAAGGAGTTCCTGTTATGATCGTTCAACTTGCCTGTGAGTGTTATAAGGAAAACCGGATCTTGGTCCACAGCAAAATCTGCTGTATCACCTCAGTCCACTGAGACGGAAACTGCAACTTGCTTACTGTTTAAGTTGTTGAATGTTTCCTCCATGAGTATCTGTTGACCTTGGGAAGGGTTCAGATTGACTACTAATGCTTTTCTATTAGGTTTAGCAACAATCTGTTCATATTGGGCATTTTGAGGGTTTGTAATGTTTAAGAGGAGTGGCATTAAATAATCTAATATATTAGCCTCATGATTCCAATTTTAAAAGTGTTATTGAGTAATTGTTTAGATTTGTGATTTTACTAGGTTTGTAAACAATATTGGAATGTTCATGAGAACTTGAGATGCACTGTATTTTAAAGTTTAATTTATTATACTTATTAGAATTGTTTAAGTGTTTGGGAATGTTCTGATTGTTAGGGATTTCAAGTGTTTATAAATGAATTCAAATATACTAAATTTATAAGTCCAGTTTAAAATATATAAGAGGATTTAATTAACTAAGATGTAAAAAGCCCCCTTAAAAGTGATTGTTAAAATTTACTAGATTTATAAATAAAATAATGAGAGTTGTCAGTTGACATTAAAAGTTTATAGAAAATGAGGGTTCTTTTCAATGTATTAAATAAATTGAATATAATTTTTGAAAAATAACTACAAATAGAACCTCTCCTTTCACACACAAAGCTCCCCTCAAGGAGATTTAAACAATCAACTCGCAGTGCCCACAGCACCTTACAGAAGTGGCACAGGGGCTGCTGAGGGGGCATGCATGTGAGAAAGAGGGAAACCTGGGGACAAGCTGACATCAAGGCCAGGTGTTCCTGTCCGTAATCCCTGCAGTGCACAGGCACAGAAACTCCCTGGATTTTTTTCCCCACCTTCTTATGAATATTTCCAAATATGCAAAATCTTGAAAACATAGTACAATGAACATCCACTTATCCACCACCTAGATTCAACAGTGGTAAACTTTTCGTCACGGTGGCTTTATTTACTTCTAACTAGATCTATCGGTCTGTCTATCTATCTATCTATCTATCTATCTATCTATCTATCTATCTATCATCTATCTATCTATCTACATATAGAACTATTTCAATCATTGGCAGATATTATGACTTTTTTTTTTTTTTTAGATGGAGTCTCACTCTGTCATCCAGGCTGGAGTGCAGTGGTGTGATCTCGGCTCACTGCAACCTCCGCTTCTTAGGTTCAAGCCATTCTCCTGCCTCAGCCTCCTGAGTAGCTGGGACTGCAGGTGTGCGCCACCATGCCCAGATAATTTTTGTATTTTTAGTAGAGACAGGGTTTCACCATGTTGACCACGCTGGTCTCAAACTCCTTACCTCAGGTTATCTCATGACATTTTATTTCAAAGTGCTTCAGTATAAATCTCTTGGATGTTTTATTTTATAATCATAATGTTACATCACACCTGACAATGGTAACAATTTCCTATTGTCATCTAAATCCCAGTTCCAATTCAGACATGTCCAAATGATGGGTTTCTTCTTCTTTTGCGTCTGGTTTATTTAATTCATGTTATGTTTTTGAGATACATTTATGTCGTATAGTACATTCTGTTTTATAGCTGTATAATATTTCATTATATTATATACATGTTTATAGATCCATTCAACTGGTTTTCTATATTGTTGCTTTTTCTAGTTTTTGCCTACTCAGATGATTTTTTCTAACAACATTCCAAGCAAATCATTATGCATCACATGTATCTTTATATTGTTTTCATCTAAAACAACCTTTCACCTTTATAATTATTTTTCTGAAACTAATGTGTGTGCAGTGGCTAGGCCAGTTGTCATGAAAAATGTCCTAAATTCTGAATTTGTCAGCTTTTCCTTCATAGCATTGTTTTAACATCTTTCTCTGTTTCTGGTTTTCTTGTAAACTAACAAAAGGCTTGTTTAGGTTCAGGTTAAATATTTTTGGCAAGAATACTTCCTAAGTAATGGTGTGTACTGAATATTGAATCACATCAGGAGACACCTAATAACACTACAACTCAGTTAAGCTGGCAATGCACTTGGTAAGTGCCTGGAACACAGCAAATGCAAAATAAATACCATCTATTATTAACCCCACTCCACAGATGAGAAAACTGAGACTCCCACACCTTCAGCTAACTTTCTTCAGGTAACCTGGTTTTCAAGTGACAAAGCTGGAACTCAGACGTGAGCCCTCTGATTCATGATCCAAAATTACAGCTTCTTAAAGCTGATGGATACCTTACAAGTCATTCATTCACTTATTAGTTCATCTAGCAAATATTTAATGAAAGCCTACTATGAGATAGATGGTTAGGCACCATCTCAGGCACCGGGGGTACAGTGGTGACCAACCAAGTCCCCAGGGAACTACGCTGTAGTAGAGGGAGAAGGGCAGCAAACACAAGAAATAAGACAATTATAGAAGATGTCATATGACTTGGAAGGAAATACAGCAGGGTCAGGGGATGGAATGGGTGTCACTGAAAAGGTAACTGCAAAGCAAAGGCTTGCATGAGGTGACAGTGTGAGCCACTGAGAAGTCTGGGGGAGAGTGTTCTAAGCAAAGGAAACCGCCAGTGCAAAGGCCCTGAGGCAGGAGCATAGCAGCCATATTTGAGAAACTTTGAGGAGTAGACCCTCCAGCCCCCAACCCTGAGCTTATCCAACAGAAGAGTCCCCTCATAGCTGATCACAGATATGAAGACACAGGGACATATTTCTTCGCTTCTTTAGAGTCCATGGATGGGTCCCTACTCACACACGCACAGGTGCATTTGTGTCTCCCTCTTGCCAATCTGTCCAAAGGATCCTCCCAAGGCCCAATCACATGGGGTGGGATTCTTTGTACCTATAAATGAGAAGATGAGGGAAGAGCAGCATGTCACAGGAGTACAAAAGAGATGTGCACAGATTTGGAGGCTACAAGCCTTTGTGTCAGAGTTTGAGGCCAATGCCATGTATAGGAGCTGGAGCATCACCTCTTCCCTTCCCCTCTCTGAGGCTTTCAGGCTTCCCTGAAGCCCCAGGTGAAGGCACCAATTTGCCCCAACTCAGCCCGCAACCTCTTATTGGTAATTCTTTTTTTGTTTTTTTTGTTTTTTTTTTTTTTTTAGTTAGAGTCTCATTCTGTCACCCAGGCTGGAGTGCAGTGGCATGATGTTGGCTCACTGTGGCCTCCACCTCCTGGGTTCAAGTGATTCTCATGCCTCAGCCTCCCAAACAGCTGAGGCTACAGGTGAACACCACCACGCTTGGCTAATTTTTGTATTTTTAGTAGAGATGGGGTTTCGCCATGATGGTCAGGCTGGTCTCGAACTCCTGGCCTCAATGATCCACCCACCTTGGCCTCCCAAAATGCTGGGATTACAGGCGTGAGCCACTGTAATTCTTGAGAGATAACATGAGGAGTGCAGTGACTAGCAGGCTGAATGATCCACTAGTTTAAATCGATAAGTAGGTAGATAGAGGTGAATCCTCGTAGAGGAACTTGGATTTGAAGCTGTGGGAAAATTGAGTTTCCAGTCACTGCAGACCTGCACCCCTGATTTGCCACACCGGAGCCTGGTAGATTCCGTGGCACATACTGGGAGGCAGCTCTGGAACTCCTCAGAGGAGAGTAGGGAGCCTATGTGTGTCTTGAGCCTGCCCTGGAAGTGCCCAGGAATCTTCCTGCATTGGGTCTGGGTTTTCAGGATGGATTTCTACATGTATCTGTGGAACTGAGAGTGTGGACTAGACTCTCTTGGGTCAGTCATTGGAAGAGTCAGATTAAAGGCCAATGAGTTGATTAGACCCCACTATTACAAACAAGGACAAAGCTACAAGTAGGTAGCCAGGATTTGGACCAGAGCCCTTGCTTTCACGGCCTGCCTAGCTCCAGGAGCTGGCTGAAAGGGATCCCTAGGTGGTTAACCTACTCTGCTGTGAGCATGAAAGGCACCCAGACACTTTTTTAGGCCAGACCTGGTGACACAGCCACGGGCAACTCCCTCTGCCCTCCATCTCCCACTCCATTCAGTACCTTGCTTCCTTTCACCAGCAAGAATGTGCGCCAACCATCTCAAACAGCTGTTGCTAATTGTAGTCAGGAAAAAAAAGGCTACAAAAGGGATAAAGTAGTTCAAAGTGATTTTCTTGTCTTCCTACAAAGTAAGAGTTTTCCTGCCTAAGATTTTTTTTTTTTTCCAGCTTTTAAGTTCGGGGGTACGTGTGCAGGATGTGCAGGTTTGTAACACAGATAAATGTGTGCCTTGGTGATTAGCTGCACAGATCATCCCACCACCCAGGTATTAAGCCCAGCGCCCACTATTCTTCCTGATCCTCTCCCTCCTCCCACCCCTAACACATGCCTAAGAATTTTGAGGCCCAAAATGAGGGTGTGAGGAATCAAAGGAGCTGAAGGAATCACAGATGCGGCAGAGGAAGCCATCCTTAGGAGAGGCTCATGGCGCATTTCTCTAGAAGAATTTCCTGGGATGTTTGGATTAGGTTGGCTAAGCCGCATGCTGAAGGGACTGGAGTGGGATTCAGAGATAAGGCAGGGAGGCCTGTGCTGGAGGAAGAAACAGATTTTCCCCTCTGTCCTGCAGTGCCCAGGCAGCTGTGGTCTGGGGGGTTACACTGGCCTTTCAAATTTGACTTCTCCCATTCTGTGTTCCAGGCCTATGTCTGATGATCAGAGGTGCACAGTTTTTAAAGGGTTTTATCAAAGTCTTGCTTGGACACAAGATGAGCTATTAAATGAGACCATGCTCTTTTTGCTTTGAAGATTGGTACAGAAAAATAGCAGATAAGAGAGTTCCTATGTAGTTCAAATGGAAGACGGTCCATAAAGAACTCCGAGGAGGCTTTTGGGCAGAAGAACAAACATGAACTTGATAGCCCATGTCCATCCGAAGCTGAAATACGAAATGCTGGGGATAATGATAGCCGACGCTGACTGAGTGTTGGCTTTTAGATATTAACTCATCTAATCTTCATGACAACTCTGCGAGGCAGTTACTATTATTAAACTCAGTTACAGACATGAAACTGAGGCAGAGACATTGACTCATGTAGCCCAAGGTCATAGTTAGATAAGGTAGAGCCAGGACTGGGATGCCAGTAGTCTGGTTTCAGTCTGTACCCTTAGTTACTCCCATATCTCATGTGCTATCCCTCTGAGACGGGGGTGGGCTCCAATTCCTGGCCCCACTTGGAGGTAAAATAGGACCCAGGAAGCCAATCCCACGCCCTGGTATGAAGGGAAAACCAGGGAGGAAACATGGAATTCTCCAAATACATTTCCCTGTACTGTACAACCTCAGACAAGGCCATCAAACTAAGTCCTGCCCCTGGTTCAGCAACACACAGTATATGAAAAGATGCTTAACATCATTAGTCATCAGAGAAATAAAAATCAAAACCACAATGAGCTACGTCTTCACACCCACAAGGATGGTTAGAATCAAAAAAACAGAAAATAACAAATGTTGGTCAGGATGTGGAAAAATTGGAACCCTCATACGTTGCTGGTGGGAATGTAAAATGGTGCAGCCACACTGAAAAACAGTCTGCCAGTGCCTCAAAAAGTTAAATATAGAGTTACCATATGACTCAGCAATTCCACTCCTAGAGATATACCCAAAAGAACTGAAAACAGGTATTCCAGCAAAACTTTGTATGCAAATGTTCACAGCAGCATTTCTGTGACAGTCCCAAAGTGGAAACAACCCAAATATTCCATCAAAGGATAAATGAATAAACAAGATACAGTATCTACCTACCGTGGAAAATGACTTAGCCCTAAAAAGAAAAAGTACTGATGCATGCTACAATGCAGACAAACCTTGAAAACATTATGCTAAGTGAAAAATGCCAGACACAAATGGTCACATATTTGCATAATCCCATTTGTATGAAATAGCCAGAATAGGTAATTCTATAGAGACAGAAAATAGATGACTGGATTTCCAGGGGTTGGGGGAAGGGAGACGGGGATTGGCTACTTAACAGGTAGTTAATAGGCTTGGGGTTTCCTTTTGGAGTGAGGAAAGGTTTTGGAACTAGATAGAAGTGGAGTTGCACAATATTGTGAATGTACTCAATGCCACTGAACTGTACACTTGAAAAAGGTTCATTTTATGTTATGTAAATTTTGCCCTGATTTAAAAAACTTATTTGTTTGTTTATTTGAGTCAGAGTCTCGCTTTGTGACTCAAGCTGGGGGTGCAGTGGGACAATCACAGATCGTGGCAAGCTTGACCTCCCCAGCTCAAGTGATCCTCTTGCCTCAGCACCCCAAGTAGCTTTAATAGAACCACAGGCACGCACCACCAAACCTGGCTAATTTTTAAAACATTTTTTGTAGAGACGGGTCTCACTATGTTGCTTAGGCTGGTCTCAAACTCCTGGGCTCAAGCAGTCCTCCTGCCTCGGCCTCCCAAAGTGCTGGGATAATAGCTGTGAGCCACCATGCCCAGACTGGTTTTTAATTTTTATTTTAAAAAAATTTTTGTGATAAAATTTAAAAAATAGAGACAGGGTCTCACTATGTTGACCAGGTTGGTCTTGAACTCTTGGCCTCAAGGAGTCTCCCACCTCAGCTTCCCAAAGTGCTAGGATTACAGGCATGAGCCACTGTGCCTGGCCCCCCCCCTTTTTTTTTAAGCAAAAAACCAAACAGAAGTGGCAGAAGAGAGTAGAAATGTTATTTTGTTATCTGCTCTTTTGAAAACTTGAGCACTTTTACTGAGTGTGCCTTGGTATAGTCCACAAGTGCCATCAGCTGACTCTGACACATGCAGGGTTTCCTCTGCCTGGGCCCTGATGCAAGGACTTCACGAGGATTCACCCACTGACTCCTGCAACACCTCAAAGGCCAGGCCTAGAGGCTGTGCCGTGGACTGTGCAGATAGAAAACGGCAGAACCAGGACTCGAACCTAGGCACCGTGCTCTGGAGCTCATGCTCCAACCCAAATGACTCTGCTTTGTCGTGGTGATATGATAATGTTAAGAGTCTCAACTGCCACCATTTAGTGGGTACCGACTGTGTGTCAGGTGTGTGCTAAGTAGTTCGTTTATTCACACACTCATTTCATAAATATTATTGAGACCTCATATGTGCCAGTTGCTTTTTCAGACACTGGGTCACATCAGTGAAGGAGACAGACCAGGTGCCTGTGCTCGGGAAGCTTACATTCCAGAAGGGAGAAACGATACACGAATAGTTGTGAATAGCATGTCATGTGCGTGGAAGGGCTCATCCAGAACGCAAGGTAAGCGGGTAGGGAGGGGATAAGAAGAAGCCATCTACTATCTTAATTAACACTCACCAACAACCTGATGAGGCATGTGCTATTATTATCCCTGTTTTGTTATCCTCTGAATCTGAAGCTCAGAGTGGTTAGGTAACAAATTCAAGATTCCACAGCTAGTAAGTTTGGAGCTGGGACTTGTCCCTGGTCCTGTGACCTCAGAGCCCACTGCCTTAAACAAACAACAGAACTGCTACAGATCCCTTACCAAAGCCATCTCAGCCTCGGGCTGCACCAGTTCAAGCTCCCCGCAGTAGCACCCCCACGCTGCCTACACCCTGCATGGGAAGCAGAACCTTGGGAAACCGGGAAATGCCCAGAGAAAAAGCAGGATAGTGATGCTAGCTCTGGGCACACATGAGCTCAGCTTAATCCTCATGACAACCTGTGAGCTGGTATGATTAATAGACCCGTTTTACCAATGAGGAAAACCGAGATGCAGTCTTAAATTTCCCAGAAGTCCTAAGGGAGTCAGGTGGCAGAACTGGAATTGAACCCAGACAGCCTGCCATCAGACCCAAAGTGTTCATCCTCAGGACCCCATCACCTTTATTATGGATCCCTGACCCTCCCACCACCCTGCTTCTCTCCCTGCATCCCTCTTCTCAGGGCAGGCTGAACCCTCAGAGCTTTCTTTCCACCCTGCCCCTGCCATTGCCTGTTGCCAGATCCTGCCAGGCTGCCTGGAACCTATCCATTCCCTCTTCTCCACACCCAGTGCCCCATTCACTCCTTCATTCTTTCACTCACAAAGTAGGAATGCAAAGATGATCAGATGCGGCTCCACCCTCAAAGAGCTTACTGTCCAGTGGGCAGAAAGAGATGAGTAGACAATTAATAGACAGTGAATAACTCCACGGGAAAGGAAGGTACAGGGTTACACCTGAAAGTGGTGGTGGCGGAGGATAGTCATCTAGAAAACCTGAGGAAGTCGGGGAAGGCTTCCTGGAGGAGGTGATACCTGAACTGAGACTTGCAGGACAGAAGGGACAATAGACAATAGTCAGAGACAATAGGTGCTTCCACCTCATTCACAGACCTCTGCAGTCCTGATCTCCAAAGAATCCTGTGCCCTGCACACTCTCTGCCCTCCAACTTTTGTTCAAGCAGTAATTGGATGAGCACAAAACACACGCTTGTATTTTGCCAGACTTGGGTTCGAACCTCCATTGTGGCACTAGTTAGCAGTCTTGGGCTAGGTGTTCAGCCTCTCTAAGCCTTCCTTTCCTCAGCTGTAGAAGAATGAGAATAGAAACTACTATGTGTAGCTCTGTTGGCAGAACTAGCAACAACACCAATTAACCTGGCACATGACAGTTATTTAATCAGCAGTTGCTCTTAATGTTACACTGTTTGTGCTGCCTGAAATACCTTTTCCCCTCAAATCTCTAATTTTTTTTTTTTTTTTTTTTGAGACAGAGTCTCGCTCTGTCACCCAGGCTAGAGAGCAGTGGCATGAACTCGGCTCACTGCAACCTCTGCCTCCCAGGATCAAGCGATTCCCCTGCCTCAGCCTCCCAAGTAGCTGGGACTACAGGCACGTGTCACCACGCCTGGCTAATTTTTTGTATTTTAGTAGAGACGGGGTTTCACCATGTTGGTCAGGATGGTCTCAATCTCCTGACCCCGTGATCTGCCCGCCTCAACCTCCCAAAAGTGCGGGGATTACAGGTGTGAGCCACCATGCCCAGCCATCTCTCTTTTTTTTTTTTTTTTTTTTTTTGAGACAGAGTCTTGCTCTGTCGCCCAGGCTGGAGTGCAGTGGTGCAATCTTGGCTCACTGCAAGCTCTGCCTCCCGGATTCACGCCATTCTCCTGCCTCAGCCTCTCGAGTAGCTGGGACCACAGGTGTCCGCCACCACACCCGGCTAATTTTTTTTTGTATTTTTAAAGAAATCATCTGAGATCCAAGAGTTGAAATTCCTATCTCATCCTCCATTTCCATCTCACTTCTATTAGAGGACATCTGAGAGCATTGGTGACAACGGGCATGTCTGAATCTCCTAGTTGCTCAGCTCCTGAGAACGATAGTGTTTTATTCTTTTTTTTTTTTTTTTTTAGACGAGGTCTCACTCTGTCACCCAGGCTGGAGTGCAGTGGCACAATCTCGGCTCACTCTAACCTCCGCCTCCTGGGCTTAAGTGATTCTCCCACCTCAGCCTTCTGAGTAACTAGGACTACAGCATGCGCCGCCACCACGCACAGCTGATTGTTTTGTTTATTTGGAGAGACAAGGTTTTGCCATGTCACCTAGGCTGGTCTTGAACTCCTAGGCTCAAATTATCTGCCTGCCTCAGCCTCCCAAAGTGCTGGGATTATAGGCATGAGCCATCACACCCAGCTGTTTTATTCATTTTTAGCCACTTTAGTATTCAGCCTAGTCCCTGGCTCATTGAGGTTCTCGGCCAGTGTTTATAAGGTTGAAATATGAATCAAATCCTATCCTGAGGAGTGTCTGAAGCAACTGGGGGTGTGGAAGGGAGGATCATCCTGGCCTTGGGCTATGGCAGGGACAGGCCAGGGGCCCAAGACCAGGCCAAATAGGTGCAACGGAGGGAAAATGACACAGGTCATGTTCAGAAAGTGAGAAAAAACAGAAAAGAGAAAATGGAAATGAATAAAACCGACATGCTTCAAACAGTCTGACCTCGTAAATTCGACTCATTTTGTTTTACATTAAAAAATATCATCCACAAATAGCCAATACCCAAAAAAGAAATCTAGGGACCTTAAACATATGAAAAAACTTGATAGAAGTCAAAAATGACACTTAGAAAAAGATACAAGAGCTCAGAGTACTAAAGACAAAAAAGAATGTGTATACCCCATTGGTGGTTCTCCTGTCCATCGTTGGCAAGATGTAGATTATAGCTGAGCCCAGTGGCATGCACCTGTAGTTCCAGCTACTCGGGAGGCTGAGATGGGGGAATTGCTTGAGCCCAGGAGTTCGAGACCAGCCTGGGCAAAATAGAGAGACCCCCCCATCTCTTTTTTTTTTAAGTAAATTAGAAAAAAAAATGTAAATTGATGCAATATTAAAATGTGCATACCCTTCAATTCGATAATCTTCCAGGAAATTCTCTTAAGGAAGTTATCAAGTCCTGGCACTGTAATCCTAACACTTTGAGAGGATCACTTGAAGCCAGGACTTTAAGACCGGCCTGGGCAACATAGGATGACCCCTGTCTCTACAAAAAATAAAAATAATTAGCCATATGTGGTGGCATGCACTTGTACTTACAGCTACTCTGCAAGCTGAGGCAGAAGAATCACTTGAGCCCGAAAGTTCAAGTCTGCAGTGAGCTATGATTATTCCACTGCACTCCAGACTAGGCAACAGAGTGAGACCCTGTCTTAAAAAAAAAAAAGAAAATTATCAAACAAATGTATGCAGTATGTACAAGATTTTATTACAGCATTGCCTATAATAATAATAATAAATGGTAAACAACTAACTGGTTAATGATAGGATGCTATTAAATAAATTATGGTACACCCATGCAATAGAATATTATGTAGACATAAAAAATAATGTGACAATTCTGTATTTTTGACATTGAAAGATGTTTATGATATAGTAAAAGTGAAAAAAATCAGTTAAAAATTGTCATATAATCCCATTCTTGTATTTGTATGTTGTTACAGGCTGAATGTTTGCATACCTGCAAAATTCATATGTTGAAATCCTAACCTCCAATGTGATGATATGAGGATGTGGGGCCTTGGAAGGTGATTAGGTCATATGGGTAGAACCCTCATGAATGGGATTAGTGTCCTTATAAAAGTGACGCCAGAGAGATTTTTTGCCTTTTCTGCCATGTGAGGTTACAACAGTCTGTGTGGAAGCAGGGCTCTCGCCAGACAGTGAATTTGTTGGCACCTTGATCTTGGGCTTTCCAGCTTCCAGAACTGTGAGAAATAAATTTCAGTTGTTTATAAGCCATAGTAGTTTTGTTATAGCAACCAAAATGGACTAAGATGCATGTATATTGATAAATACACAGAGAATTTTCAAAAGTCTGGAGGAATGTCTGCTACGTATGGTGGTTATGTATGCATGCTTTAACTTTTCCTCAGGAAAACAAAATAAATTTTATATTCCATGTGAACTATCCACGACCTGGCAGTCAAGTGAATGAGTTAGCTGCCTCCCTTCATGCACTGACTATCTGTCCACTTTGGCCATGGCCTGAGATTCCAGTTACATGATCCCCATCAGGACATGAGTCTAAAGCCACTGGCAGAGAAACTCTTCCCAGACCAGAGCAGGTCAGACAGGGCGGGTGGCCGTTTTTTTCTCTCTTGCCTGCAAGAGCAGAAGAGGAAGAAACTGCTTCTCAGATGGGCAGGTTCATGAGGACAAAGGTGGTGACCGTCCCCGGCAGCTCTGCTGTGGAATTAGGACACTCAGATGAGAGCTGGGACAGCCTGAATGAAGTCCTACTCCACAAAGCAGTGGGAGACAGGCAGTGGGGAGGAGGAATGTAAGACCCTTTCCCCCATGGGGTCACCAAGTCCTGACCTAATTGTCATGCCTCCTTACTGAGGCACATCCCTGAGCAAATGGGTCACAAAGCAGCTAGCTCCAGGCACCAGCACATACTTGAAGTAAACACTTAGGCTTGAGCGTGGCCCAGGCTATAGAAAAGTCTCTGGATGAATGGAGAAGCAAACAGGAGGAAGTTTGAGCAAAAGTCAGGACGGTCCCTAGAGGTAGGTCCTACTTTATCTGAGAGTCCACCAGAACTTTTTCTTCTGCTATTCACTGACACTTCCAGCTGGGTGCTATTGTCACTGCACGTCTCTTCAGGCATTTCATATTTTACCTCCCTTATTATTAGGCTGGCCATGCCCCGAGGAAAGGCTAGTTTCACAGATCTCATCCCACCTCTTCAGTACCAAGTATGGTGCCTTGTGCAGTAGATCATTCCTTTGATATGTAGTTATTGAGGGTCTACTATGCCAGGCACCATGATAGGCATTGGAGAGTCTGTAGTGACCAGGACAGACGGACCTCCTAACTCAATGTATGCACATTCTAGAAGATGAGCACCATACACTGTACAAATAAGTAAACAAGAGAATATGAAACTGAACACAAGCAAGTCCACCTGCCATTCGACTCAATGAGCCCAGTCCAGAGAGAGCCTGAGATGGGAGAAGTGAATCTGCTGTTTCCTCCTGAGCATCTCCCCATGCTAAATGAGATTCAGCTGTTAATGTATTTTCTTATAAAACAACATGCTTAAATAAAAGCCACTGCTTCCTCTGGTGTTTGACCACAGGAAACATCAATGTGTTCCAATTTGGAGGAAAAAATAGTTCTATCAAACTTACTGAGTAATGGTATGTGTTTTTCAACATGGCACCTCCCTAGGGAGTTTTCAAGGGTTAGGTTGATTACATGTGATTTCCACATCTTATTTATTTATTATTTTGAGACAGGGTCTTGCTCTGTTGCCCAGGCTGGAGTGCAGTGGCACTATCATGGCTCACTGCAGCCTTGACCTCCTAGGCTCAAGCAATCCTCCTGCCTCAGCCTCTCAAGCAGCTGGAACTTTTCAGGTGTGCAACACCATAGTCAGCTAATTTTAAAATAATTCTCAAAAATTTTTTAATAGATACAAGGTCTTGCTATGTTCCTCAGGCTGATCTTGAACTCCTCGACTCAAGCAATCCTCCTGCCTCAGCCTCCCAAAGTGTTGGGATTACAGACGTGAGCCACTGTGCCCAGCCTGTGTGGACTTTAGAACCTAATCTCTAATAAAGTTGGATTCCTCTGCCTGTTATGCTGTCCACTGACTATCCAGTAATTCAATCTGTGGTATTGACTAACTCAGTACCATGTGTTACAAAGTCCCTACTATGTGTCAGTAACTATTCTACACACTGAAACTAGAGAAATGAATCCAAAGACGTACCACTCTCAAAGAGGGAACAATATCTTCAATATCTAATATTTGTATAATGTTTTACACTACAAAGTGTTTTTTAATGCTGATCCAGTTTTATCTACCCAGCATCTCTCATTTTCTGGGATTGCACCTCTGTCTTAGCTTGAGCTACTATAAAAATACCATAGACTGAGTGGCTTAAACAACGGATGTTCATTTCCCAATTCTGGAGCTGGGAGGTCCAAGATCAAGGTACTGGCAGATTTGGTTCTTGGAAGATCCTCTTTCTGGTTTACAGATGACTTTTCACTGTGTTCTCTTATGACCTTTCATTGGTGTATCTGAGGAAATCTCTGTCTTCCTCTTCGTAATAAGGCGCAAATCCCATTTTAAGGATACCAGCCAAGATCTCATCGAATCCTAATTACCACCCAAAGGCACCAACTCCTAACAGCAGCACTTTGGGATTTAGGGCTCCAATACATCAAACTTAGGGGCCTACAAACATTCAGCCCATAGCAACCCCCTAGCACCCATACGTTTAGGAAACACTCTTTCCCACACTACAATCCTGTGTTCTCAATGGGAGCCATCACAGTTTCTAAACTGTTGCTCCCCTGCTCATATTTAATTGACAGAAGTGGGGCCACAGGGCTTGAGTTGAGTCAGTCATGATTGACTGTCTCAAACTGACTAGTCAATGGAAGAGTACCCAGCCCCAACCTGGCCAATCAAAGTTCTTTCCGGGATTTGTCCACCGGAAACTACAGAAAGAGACTACAGAAAGTGCTGAAGCTCTGTGATCTGTGGCATGTGAACAGTAGCTGGCCATGTTCCCAGGGAGGAATATGGCACCCGTGCTCAGAGGGCAGCAGGAGTGTGAAGGATGAAGAGAGAGCCTCCTGCAGCAGCTGTTCCTGCCACCCTGAGGGCCTCCATACCCCTGCCTCTTCCAGGGCAACAGGAGATTACCCACACATTCTTCCTTTTGACTGAGCTGGTTCAAAATGGTTTTCTGGGCCGGACACAGTGGCTCACACCTGTAATCCCAGCACTTTGGGAGGCTGAGGTGGGCAGATCACTTGAGTTCAGGAGTTCGAGACCAGCCTGGCCAACATGGAGAAACCCCATCTCTACTAAAAATACAAAAATTAGCCAGGGGTGGTGGTGGTGCACCTGTGGTCCCAGCTACTCAGGAGGCTGAGGCAGGAGAATCACTTGAACCTGGGACGTGGAGGTTGCAGTGAGCCAAGATGGCACCCCTGCAATCCAACCTGGGGGATAGTGTGAGACTCCATCTCAAAAAATAAATAAATAAAAATAAAAGATGGTTTTCTCTGTGTTACTTACAACCAAAGTGCCTGAGATACTCTTCTTTAGACATCTTTTCATTTTCTTCTCATCTCGAGGAAGGAGCTCAGAGAGGTTAAGTGAACTGCCCAATATCCCACTGCTCCAGAAGAGAGCAGCAAGAATTCAAATGCTGCTTCATATCCTGGTTCATGCCCTCAAAAGAGGTTTCCCGCCCTGGATGCCAGCCTCTCTCACAGGTATTTTCTGTTCTCTCAGTGGTGTCTTTTTCACAGCCCAAAGCCGCACATGTCATGTCCGTGTTCCGGTCCTGCGGTGACTCACCGTCACATCACAGTGCAGGCAGATGCTCCCCTGAGAGCCCACTGGCTCTTCATTCTCTGACTCCTGCCTACATCGCCCAGCCCCCTCCTCCTCCCTCCAGCTCATGTGTGCTCCCCATCCAACCCCCTGTGTGAGTCACATGCTGCTCCCTCGGCCAGAGCCTTTGTTTGCCTGCCTTGGAGCCCTGGCATATGCCCCAGTCCCCACCCACCCAGGAAGCCTCCACTGCCACCTACCACCCAGGTGGAGCCCTGGCCTCCTCCTTCCTGTGTCTTTCTGGGATCGACCTCCAACCCAGCAGCTGTCTCATTGTTTTCAAATTCCCAACCTCTGCCTTCCAGAATAAAGGCATGTGGGGACAGGGACAGGAACTTCATCTATCTCTAGCCCCCTGCACAATCCCCGCCACATAGTGGTACTCAGTTTGTTGCTCAGGAGATAAACAAGGGCACCAGGAATATGAAGGTCGATGCAAATGTCCAGTATTTATATTTCTTTAATAATCAGCATCGTTTGGGAGTCGACTGATGTGATGCTTTGAAGCCAGTGAGAGCTGAACAGACAAATCTGAAATACCTTTTCAGAGAGTCATCTGCACTCTATGTACCCAATTAATGCTGAGCCATTAGTCCTTTCCGAAGCTGCCAGGATCTATTAAGCCATTTAACTTATCCTCCTGCACTTCAGGATCAGTCCCAAGGGCATTTTTTCAGGCCTGGGCAGCCAAAGTATAAATGACTTAAGTGGTGAGCTTTCTGTCACTCCCCCTGGGACCCCAGTCCTCTGAAGCAGAGCTTTGATGGCGCTAAAGCACCGTGAAGCGAGGAAGCTCCTAAAGCTGCCACTAGAATCGGCCTCAACCCTGAAGGAAACCCTAGTTTGGAGTCCTTGCTTAGGGCGGGCCTTCTGCATAACTGCAACAGGAAAGCACCCTCTGTGGGGTGATTGGAATGGTCCCAGGAAAGTCCCCAGGCCTAAGGATGCCCCTCAGGAATTCACAACAGTGCCTGAAATCCCCTCCATTTATCATTTAATAAGTATTTCTTGAGCACCTACTAGGTGCCAGGCACTTGGGGATTCTGACAGGAATCCTTATAGGTTTGTTATTTTGAGCTAACTAACTTTATGCTGAACTCAAAAGCAAACACCTCTTGGAGGGTAACCCACTGAGCATTATCAGTCATCAAATACCATCCTCCCCAGGAGATCACTAAGGAAGGTGGCAGCTGTACGGGGAGGGTCTTAGGACTCATATGAATACAAGTTGCTGGGGAAAAGAAGAGGAATGAATCTTGTGGAATATAGGCTAACTCCCTGTGTCATGAGTGGCTGCCATGGGTCAGGTCAAAGGCAACTTCCATTTCCCCACCCCTGCAGCCTCGTGAAATTGCAGAGAAACAAGCGGGATGGGCATGTCAAATACACCTCGTTTATCAGATTCTCCTATATTCCACAACCTGGTCCCCTCCCTCCCCCCCCCTTTTTTTTTTAAGATGGAGTCTCACTCTGTCACCCATGCTGGAGTGCAGTGGCATGATCTCAACTCACTGCAACCTCCATCTCCTGAGTTCAAGCGATTCTCCTACCTCAGCCTCCTGAGTAGCTGGGACTACAGACATGCACACCATGCCGGGTTAATTTTTGTATTTTTAGTACAGATGGGGTTTCACCTATTGACCAGGCTGGTCTTGAACTCCTGACCTCAAGTGATCCGCCTGCCTTGGCCTCCCAAAGTGCTGTGATTACAGGCATGAGCCACCGTGCCCGGCCCTGGTCCCATTTTTAATTCTCTTAAGAAATGCTTTAGATTTGCATGTGGGGTGTGCAGATCCAAGCTTCCTAGATTTGGCATCTAGTTTAGCCTCTGTGAGCAAAACCTATTTAGCCAGGACCAACTCTAAGTTGCACCTATAATAATAACACAACAGCTAGTGCTCTCATTTATCAAGTACTCACTAGGTGCCAGGTGCAGTAGTGGATGCTCTGTGTGATTGGTGTTTCGCAGTCATGTCAAGGGCATATACTTTTAAGAACCCAAGGCTTCGAGAGGATATTTGCTCAAGATCACACAATTTGTCAACAGATGAGGTAAGAGTAAACACAGTCCCCACTTGTGCAACTCCAGGCCATGTATTCATGACTATTTATGCTGCGGAAATCATGAACCAGATAAAGTTCAGCTTTAGTCCCTTGTCTACACCCTGAAGGTGTAACATGAGGGATCCCAATTGCTATGGTTTGAATGTATGTGCCCACTCCAAAATTCATGTTGAAACTTAATCCCCAGCGCAACTGTATCAGAAGGTAGGGCCTTCTGGTGATGGGGTTGAGTGCTCTGCCCTCATGAATGGCATTAATGCCTTATAAAGAGGCTTCACACTGCGTCTGCCCTTTTTTGGCCTTTAACCTTCCTCCATGTAAGGACACAGTGAACAAGGTGCCATCTTGGAAACAAACAGCAGCCTTCACCAGACACCAGACCTTCTGGCACCTTGACCTTGCACTTTCCAGCCTCCAGAACCGTGAGAAATCAATGTTTATTGTTTATAAATTACCCAATCTGTGGTATTTTTTTAAAACAGCATAATGGGACTAAGACACCATCAGAACTTGGGACTAGAAGAATAGTTTTGCCCTCTGAGAGCTGATTCTTAACACAGAATAAAAATGAAGAATTACTGTAAAGAGATGGACTACCTCAAGGGTAACTTGATTAAAGATCTGGAGGGAGGAGGAGAGTTCAGTGGTCAGTCACAGTCTCCCACAACAGATAAAATTAGGGACACACTATTATCATTTCAAAATGTGATTATTGTAAAAAATTTAAATGAAATATTTTATATTCTTTAAAATCAGGACCATATTTTTAGCCACATCCTCTTACTACGAAAAAGAAAATCCTGTGCCATCACTAGGGCAGTTTCCTCTCTGGTGGGGAGAGATGTACTGGGAATTATCACAGCCCGGTGATCCCAGCCGCCGCCACTTTCTAGGTTCTTCTCCCACCCAGTGTTGGTTCTCCACAACATGCTGTTCATGGATATCTGATCCTTGGCAGTTACAGCTCACAGTAAATTAGCAAACAGAAATTGGGATTATTCATCCTCTCTCATGAATTTCAGGCCTAGTCACCTCCAGGTACACCATGAATAGGCCAGGCCCTGGGACCCAGTGCCCACCCGTGAGGCCCATCCAGGCGCTGAGCTGGCCTGCCCAGGCAGACCTGTAAGTGTGTCTCAGGCCTTTAGATGGTCATGGGCCCTGCCAACCCTCTCCCTCCTCGGGAATCCTATGTCTTTGAACTTACCCTGGATGGCCTGCACATCTCATGGGAAACAGGTACGACCCGCTACTGCAGGGCCAGAGTGGAGCAGTGATCTTTTCAGCCTTCCTCCCCAGTCCCTTTGGACTCTGCCTTCTAAGGGCTCATGACTCTTTGCCGGACAAACCAATCTTGCTTTTACCTTTGCCGGGTGTTAAAAATAAAAATAGCTTTGGCGGCGTCAAAATTCATTATAACTTATTATATAAAATACATACTTTTATTATTAAATATAGCATTATATAGTATAAATATAGATATGTATTAAATACTTGTAATTAAATTTTAGAACTTTTCAACGTATAAAAAGTAGAAAGAAAAATATAATGAACTCCCATAGCCTCATCACCTTGGTTCAATGTTAATCAACATCTAGTCAGCCTGGTTTTACCCAACCACCACACCTTCTTACTCTGAACATTTTAAAGCAAATCCCAGAGGACACATGATTCCACCCATAAATACTTGGCTATGCACTCATAACAGATAAGCACATCTTTAAAAACATAGCCACAATACTGTTATTACCTCTAACAAAATAAACAATAAGCCTTTAAGATGATCTAATACCCAGTCTCAATGTTCAAATTTCCTGGATTGTTTCAAAAGTGTCTTTTTATAACTAGTTGTTCTGGAAGCAAACAAGATTCAAATACTGCATTTGGTTGTTGTATCTATTTTAATCTAAGACCACCCCTCTTCCCCATTTGTTCTAATACCATTTATTTGTTGTAGGAAGTAAATCATTTATCTGGTGGCATTGCCCCACATTCTGGATTTATTTCCTTTTGGTGTTAACTAGTTCCATTACCACCAGTATTTTCTATAAACTGTGAAGTTATATTTAAAGCAGTGCTGTCCAGTGGAAATATAATTTGAACCACATACTTAATTTTAAACATTCTCTTTTAAAACTTAAAAAAATAGGTGAAATTATTTTAATAACTTATTTAATGTAAAATAGCCAATATATTATCATTTCAAAGTGTGATTAATACAAAAAATTATAGATGAGATATTTTATATTCTTTTTCTTTTATATTCTTCAAAATCAGGTATGTATTGTGCACTTAAAGCACATCTCAGTTCAGAATAGCCACATCTCAAGTGTTCAAAGGCCACCTGTGGCTACTGGATTGGATAGGGCAGATCTAGGAGCTTCAATAGTTTCCATTTTAAAGTTTTAATGTGCAACGAATACTTCATGGGTGCTGCTGTGTAGTTCCTGCTTTAAAGTTCTCTGTCAGCTGGGTATGGAGGCTCACACCTGTAATCCCAGCACTTTGGGAGGCCGAGGCAAATCACCTGAGATCAGGAGCTCGAGACCAGCCTGGCCAACATGGCGAAACACAGTCTTTACTAAAAATACAAAAATTAGCTGAGCGTGATGGTGGGCGCCTGTAGTTCCAGCTATTCGGAAGGCTGAGGCAGGAAAATCACTTGAACCTGGGAGGTGGAGGTGGCAGTGAGCCGAGATTGCACTGCCACTGCACTCCAGCCTGGGCAACAGAGTGAGACTCTTGTCTCTAAATAAATAAATAATAAAAAATATAAATGCACAGGTAGGTAGGCACCAAAAGCTGGATTTGAACTTGGCCAAGTACGTTAATACTATGTAATAGTGGGTTGTTTTTTTTTTTTTTTTTTTTTTTTGAGACAGAATCTCACTCTGTTGCCCAGGCTGGAGTGCAGTGGCATGATCTCAGCTCACTGCAGCTTCTGCATCCTGGGTTCAGGCGATTCTCCTGCCTCAGCCTCCCAAGTAGCTGGGATTACAGGCACCTGCCACTACACCATCAGTATCAACTGATGATCATTTCTGAATTCATTATTTCATTAGGGACTGCAAACTCATAATTTTCTAATTCTGTTATTCCTTCTGCATTTATTAGGGGAAATTCTGACATAAAAATGACCTTTACCTTGTTGGCTCCTTGGTTATCCTGAAATATAGTTCACACAGGAAAGGTGGGATCGATGTTTGTTCTCTGTCAATTTTTAGAGAAATGAGTTGATACCCAAACAACCTCTAGTGGTGATCAATGAGGGGTCTCTTTTTATCATCGTGAGCTCATGGATTTCTATATTTACTACCTTTCCATATATCGCAGTTTTTTTTTTATGATGTTAAAAATGAACCCATGTTTGGCCAGTAGGACTCTCCAGCTGGCTCCTGGACCAGTTTTTAAGAGCTTTTCTGCTTTCTGGCAAAATCACACGTATAAAGCTAATCTTGGATATTTCCTATCCCAGCAGGAATCAGCTATTTCTCCAAAGGAGTCATTACTCATTTTACTGCTCTGGGCATCTCTGAATGATACAAAAAGATCTAAAGAAAGGGAATTAGAAACACCAAGATGATCAATAGGACAAAGATGTCAGTTTTTGGAAGAAGATGGGTAGGGTGAAGGAAGACAGCGAGTTTGAAGAGGGTCTTGCCTGGCCCTACCTGCTCTGCTCATCTCTTTCTCTAAATCTCTGCTCTCCTCTCCCTTTACTCTTAGGACTAGAACTATTGCCACTGAGGGCAGGTGAAAGTTCAGCCAACTCGGAACCCGGAGGCCCCACCTTACCTCCCTTTGTGAAGAGCCCAGAGCCTTTGTCCAAAGCTGCATCACTTCCCACCCAGCCCTTCCTGAGCCAACTCCCCGATGTCTCCAGAAGAACACAGTCGGCATCATCGTGATAACATCAGGGAAACTCCTATTTCCAGCAGTTTCTCCTTCAGCTGCAAAAATGTGCAGCGGTAGACAGGGCGTGGGTTTTTGAATTCTCTGCAGGAAGCAGAGTTGTTTTCTCAGCACCACATCTGAGCGCATCTTCTAAGGGTGGCCGACTGTGTGGGAGCTGCAGGAGCTCAGCCGGGGTGCAGCCCTCCCATTCCCACCCTGTCCACCACCACCACGCCTGGATCCGACAGAGAGGGCAGGACCCCATGCCACGTGGTAACTGTTAAGGAAAATGGAGCCAGGTAGGGGGGATGCCAGATACCCTTCCTGGTTTTCCTGAGTGTTCTTTGTCTCCCCAACTCCTACTCACAATAAATCTGACTACACTTAAACTTAGATCATCATAAGAGACCCCGCAAATGCCCACCATCCTCCACTGCTGTGATCATGAATCTAGAATGGACATTTCATATCAATGCCACAGTCCCCTGGGACCATCAGCCAGAAATGTTATCACAACTCCCTTGCTTTGCCCTCTATTCCCAGAAGGCAAGGAAAGAAGGAAGCCAGTTTCCCAGCACCCAGATACCTACTGATCCTGGCACACAGCTCAAAGTTCAGTTACATTCATGGTGGGCCTACTGCGTGCTTGGGGTGCTTCCCTGTGTGTTTTGTGTGATCCTTTCAGAAGTCCTATGGATAGACATTGTTAGCCCCATGGTACAGCTGAAGTTGAGAATCCGTAGTGGTTAAGTCATTCCCCCAGATCACATGGATGGCAAGTGACAGAGGCAAGACCTGGCCTTGGGTCAGGTATGAACGTCTCGAAGGCTTGGATCTGTCTGCACGTGGGTGATTATCACACCCAAACTTGCACTGAAGGTCATGCTGGCTGCCATGGGCTGTGAATACCTTTCCTCAATCAGGCACTTTGTGTCTACTATCTCATTTAATCTTTGTTCCGCTTTATAAAGTGGCTCTTAATATGCCCCCTCTACAAATGAGACACCTTATCTAACGTCACTAAGATGTGTACCTGGACCTGATTCCAAAGCCTATGCAGTTTCCATTAAGCATCTCTGCCTTTTGAAAAGTAGGTAATTTCTCCACTTCTCCTAACCCCCATTTTCTGAATCTGTGGCACATTAAACGCATATAAATGCAAAGACAGATGACAGTATCTCCATGTCTGAAAGGTGGTCTACGTGTGTTAGCCTCTGGAGGCACCCTGCTAGGAGGCTGGAATCTGGGATCCAATGTGGTCCAGCATTTAGCAGAGTGTGCCGCTGCTCCAGGCTCCAGAGCATTCTAGGTGCTATGTAACATTTGACATTTTGATATGGGCATTAGAAAAAAAAAATACAACTAACACACTAAGGTCATTATTTCAAATATTGATCAGGATAAAAATATGTTAACAAAAAAGTCATTAAAAATAATGAGCTGCTACTGAGTGATTTACAGATTTGACTAAAATGCAAACTGTCAATGACAAATATGAGAATTAATGTACTCCAAAGTGTAATGAAGGAACAGTCCTCCTGACATCTTTACATGCCAGGTAGTGCCCTGGACTTTTAGAGAGGTAGGGATAGCAATTGTAAAGCACCACTGGGTCCCCTAGCTAGAATTGTCCATTACTGGCTTTTGTCACTAACTGAAAAATGGGGTCATGGTTTCCTTTTCTCTGGCACATTAAAAATAAAGGACATCTTTTCCCTTTCGTGTGGACATCTGATGAGATTTACTGAAACTCTACCTTTAACGCTGCGAGAGCTTATGGGAAACAGTAATCCACCCCAAGAATAAACAGTAAATGGAATGACGATTTTCTAGGAAGTGCTGTGTCTGGCTGCGGCAGCAGCGGCAATGAGCTAAGAGAGGTTTTTTGGCAGCCCTGAAGGGCCATTGAGAACTGTGAACTGTGATGAAGAAAGCACTCATCCGTTTATATCTCTGTGGGAGTGCCTTCTGTGAGGCATCAGGGTGTCCGCCTTATCTGGGGATTTCCTCTGGCATTACAGAAAATGATGCAGGTTTGCCTCTGTTCCCCGGAACAAGAGGTGAGAGGCTGGCCTGGCTGACATGAGATTCTCACTCGTGGTCATTCTCACTGAGGTTGGCTCAGAAATCTGGGTGAAATGATTCACCTGCTGCCTTGGCATGGCTTGGAGGGCAGCTTGAAGCTGAGTTTCCAAAGCTGAGCCCTTTGCCCAGGAAAACTCATTCCTGTT
The DNA here is from genome assembly GCF_009828535.3 of Hylobates moloch. Lineage (NCBI taxonomy): Eukaryota > Metazoa > Chordata > Mammalia > Primates > Hylobatidae > Hylobates > Hylobates moloch. The sequence goes on from NW_026652284.1 coordinate 53,727,887, forward strand.
CTCTCCTTTCCTAAGGACAGGCCGTGGTCAGCAAGCTCAGTGGTTCATGGAATGTCTTTAGAAAACAAGTTGCTCCATGTACACAAGAAACTGGTACCCAAATGCCGGTTGTGGCAGTATTTGCAGCAGCAAAAGGTTGGAAACGAGTCTGTAATTCATGAGTGCGCAACTGGCTTATGTGATGCGATGTGACGTGATGAGATATAATGCGGCTATTTTCAAAAGATGACAGCACACTGCTGTCATTGACAGTGTCACGTCCGATAGATTTAAATGGGAAAGGTGAGGCAGGGAATGATCGGTAGAGTGATTCCATTGCCGTGTACAGTGCATCTGTATGTATGGCCTAGGGAAGGGTCTGAGAGACACTCCTTGCCTCCGGAGGGGGCGCAGGGCTGCTTGATGAACTTGGGGTGAGTGGGGTGAGAGATGGATCCTTTCCCAACTTACTGTCCTATAAGGGGCAGGGGGACACTTGCCTGAGTAGGAGAGGAGCAGTGGGTAGCTAAGCTTGCTCCCAGGGCCCTCTCGGGGAAACCTGCTCCTTTTGCCTTTTTCCAGGACTGCGGAGAATCCAGCCTTGGACTCCACCAGTGGGCCTCACTTGTTGTCTATGAGGTGGCCAGGCTCACCTGAGGGCCAGACACCCCAGGGTGCTGCTGAAGAGGATAGTGCCCATTCTATCTCTGTCTCTCCCTGAGAGCGGGACCGCTTCCTCTTCCCTCTTCCATGGTGGTTGGGGTCCTCCATCCCGCACTTGAACTCCCTAGGGCCCATTGTCCTCCCTGCAGCTGCCCCCACTGTGTTCTTCAGTCCTATCAAGTCTCAACCCTCAGAATCCTGCTCTCTGAGAAGGAACCAATGCACTAACTCCAGGCGTCTCTGCCAGGCAACACATTTGCATTTTAACTGGGATTTTCTGGGGGAAAACTCCTTACCAGGAACAAGGTAAGGAGTGCCCACTCCATCCAGGTCAGGTTTGGGAATAAACAGTGAGCCCACCCAGTGGAGGTACCTCCAGTGGCAGAGGCCAACAGAGGTGGGGCTTTGGGGAACTTCAGACAAAAGGGCAGGCAGGTGCAAAAGAGGTCTTGGGGGAAGCGAGTTTCCTCCACGTGATCAAAGCAGACCCAGCAGGCACTGCCTCAGCACTTGTGGGAAGGCGTGCTCCTGGGAACCAGAAAGCCTAGACCTAGGGATGGAAGAACTAGGCTGGGTTCCAATCTTGTCTCCTCCCTCAACCCACAAACGACCCTAGGCAAATCCAGTCAAGGAACTGTCAGTTCCTCATGAGTAAAATAGTGATAAAAACAGTGCCTTCCTGTGACCTTAACCTGAAAATAGAAAGAAAGAAAAAATTTAAAGTTAAAAAAAAAATAGTGCTGGGCATGGTGGCTCACATCTGTAATCCCAGCACTTTGGAAAGCCAAGGTGGGCGGATCACCTGAGGTCAGGAGTTTGAGACCAGCCTGGCCAACAGGTGAAACACTGTCTCCACTAAAAATACAAAAATCAGCTGGGTGTGGTGGCGGCCACCTGTAATCCCAGCTACTTGGGAGGCTCAAGCAGGAGAATTGCTTCAACCTGGGAGGCAGAGCTTGCAGTGAGCCAAGATCACGCCACTGCACTCCAGCCTGGGTGACAGAGAGAGACTCTGTCTCAAAACGTAACTAACTAAATAAATAAATAAATAGTGCCTTCATCCTAACCTATGGGATTCTTATCATACTAACTGAGATACGCTGGAATTTACTTTCCACGTCGCACTGTACCTAATGAACATGGTTCAAATGTCTACTCTCTCCTCCCTGAGGCAGCAGTGTGGCCTGGTGGCTGGTGCCCCTCCTGCCTTAGGGGGCCTGTGACACAGCAGGGGAAACAGTGGTCAAATGCACAGACTCTGAGGCCAGGCAGCTGGGGTCCACCTCTGAGACTTTAACCTCTCAGGACCCCATTTTTCTCATTTTAAACTGGAGATAATAATAGGACTGTCTACACAGGCCCGCTGGGAGGATTAAACACTTGTAAAAGCAAGTGAGCAGTCTTGACTCGGTTGGCCCTGTGTGGGTTCCTGGCAGGGACCTCTGAAGAGGGGTGAAGAAGCCATTCTCTACCCCTGACTATACAGCCATGCACTCAACGATGACGAAGCTGTGGGGGGCTGCCCCAAGCACCCCGGTGTCGGAGAATCCTGCTTCATTTCCTAGCAGGAGCGAGCCATGCAGAAGCAATGCATGACTAGTGGTTCCTATCACACTGACTCTCTAAGGCTAACATGAATTAGTCACAGATAAAAGTGGTTAGATCTCAGGATTCGATGCTTCCCTTTCTTTTTTAAAGCAAGGATGAGGTCTGAATAATAAAATGAGCAATAGGCCATTTAAAAAGAAGCAAAGCTAGGAACATTCACAACAATTTTTCAGGATAACTAAAAATCAGTAAAATAAAGCTATCTTAAAATGAATTAAATTTATGAAGCTATTGAATTCTGAGAAACTGTCTGCTGCCTGTCTGGTGGGGATCACGGGGTAACCGAGGAATACTAGGGGCTTCCAGTGTCACTCAAATAGCTCTGACTATGTCACATACAATTATGTTGGTCCTGGACATAGAAGGGGAATACAGGGAGGCAGAAAACTGGCCTCCATGGTGAGGGGGATGCCACATTCTGGGGAGGGGGACAGCAATGTATCCTTTGGGACTTTAGAGGAGGGCCTGAGTTGTGAGACCAGGAGTGAGGAGGAAAAGACTGAAGGAGAGCATGGACTCTGAGTCAGACAGAATGATGAGAAATGAGGCATCCTCCTAGGGAAAGATCTTTGGTACCAAAAAAAGGTCCATTGTAAGCTTCTTTAAATTCAGGATGAGATGGGCTAGAAAAGCAAGATAAAAGGAGAATTGTAGCTTAGAAAGCAATTTATATGGCAAAGAGTTAGTGGGCAAGGTCTCTTGGCCAGAGTGGAACCAGAATCTATCAATGCAACATCTTTCTGGGAAACTGGGAACCTCAGGCTTTGCATCATTATACCCATGCGGCACAAAATCAGACAAAGGGTATGTTCCAGACCAGAACCCAGTTTATTTTCCAAAAAGAAATTGTTGGATGTTCCAACCCCATAATATGTCCTCTACACTGAGGGACAGTTCAAAGCATTCAACAAAACTCCTTTGTGGGGGTGTTCCCTTGAGCAACAGGAGAACATTATACACAGATTTGTGACACAGCCTGGTGGGGTTTGAGCTTTGCTTTGCTGTTTTGATTTTCTCTCTTTTTTCTAGTAAAAACCTAAGCAAGAAGGTATATTTAGAATCCCCAAAGGGAAATTCCATGCAATAGCAAAATGTAGGAACATTTGCAGTGGTGGGTCTGGCTGGGATGCCGGGTGATGGAGCTGGTTCTCACAAAGGTATCAGTGGCTCCCTGTTCAAGACAGATCTGAAGTTCAATCAGCGGCCAACTTTTCTGTCCACTGTCATTGATGGGTTCAAAAGGATCAACTTGGAGGGCACTGCTTCTAGTCAGTCATTCACCATGAAGCCTGGGGGTGAATGGACCCCAAAAGGTATGTCCTGCCTAGAACCTGTGAATGTGACTGTCTTAGTCGTTTTCTGTCATTTATAACAGAATAGCTGAAACTGGGTAATTTATGAAGAAAAGGAGTTTATTTCTTACAGTTATGGAGGCTAAGTCCAGTGTTGAGGGGTTAAGTCTGGTGAGAGCCTTCTTGCTGGTGGGGACTCTGCAGTGTCCCCAGGTGGCACAGGTCATCACATGGTAAGGGGGCTGAGAATCTTAATGTACTAGCCCAGGTCTCTCTTCCTCCTCCTGTAAAGCCACCAGTTCCGCTCCCATGGTAACCCACTAATCCATGAGCCTATTAATTTATTAATCCATGAATGGAACTAATCCATTCATGAGGACAGAAACTTCACAACCCAACCAGCTCTAAAAGGCCCCACCTCTCAATACTGCCACACTGGGGATTAAGTTTCAACATTAAGTTTTGGAGGGGGCATTCAAACCATGGAAGTGACCTTACTGAAAACCACATTTTATAGATGTAACTAAACTACATGTGAGATCATCTTCAATTAGAGTGGGTCCTAAATCCAATGACAAGTGTTCTCATAAGAGAAGAGAAGGTGATACGAAGGCATAAGTAGAGATTGGAGGGATATGTCTACAAGTCAAGGTATTGCCATGAGCCAGCAGAAGCTGGAAGAAGCAAGGAGGGATTCTCCCCTAGATCCTTCAAGCAAATGCCATTCTGATTTTGGACGTCTGGCCTTCAGAACTGTGAGAACAGATTTCTGTTGTTGTAAACCACCTAGTTGGTGGCAATTTGTTACTGGCAGCCTCAGGAAACCAGTACAAACCCCTAGATTTTTCTTCATGTGGCATTCAACAGAATATGTTCATTCGGAAGAGGTTCATTTGTTTTTAAAGGCAGTCCCTCCCATTTAAATTTGCCAAGTACCTGCATCATGGTCAGAGAGTTGGGCCAAGGACAGAGGAGAGGCCTTGGAGTGGGGAGAACATGAAAACAATGGCCCTGGAGTTGGAGCTTCAAGAAAGACTCTGAGCTGTGGGGTTGGAGGGGTCACTTCATCTCTTGCTCATCTGTCAGATGGGAATATTATGAAGAAGAGCAAATTAGATAAATTGCAGGAATGCACAATGTCAACCTAAAGGGTTGGCTGAGTCCCCACCATTACTCTCACCCTGGGGGAGCCCTGCTAGAAAGACCCCCTTGCTGAAGCTTTGGATCAGTGGCTGTAGAGTCAGTGTGAGCTCTGCAGGCAGACACCCCAGGCTCTGTGTCTTACAGCTTCGTGACCTTGGCAAGTTCCTTCCCTGAGCCTCAGCTCTTCATCTATATGGTTGATACCTAGAATAGGTAAATTCATAGAGACAGAAAGTAAAATAGAGGTTATCAGGGGATGGGGGGTGAGGGATGGGGAGTTACTGTTTAACGGGTATGGGGTTTCTGTTTGGGATGATGAAAAAGTTCTGGAAACTGATAGTGGTGATGGTTGCACAAGACAGCAAATGTACGTAATGAGACTAAATTGTACATTTGAAATGGTTAAAATGGTCATTTTTGTGTTATGTATAGTTTACCACAATTTTAAAAAGCATGTTAGCTGTGTTTCCCATCCCAGGGCATTGTGACAGTAGATGACCAGGTAGCCAGTATGGTGGGCAAGGCTGGCCAATGGGCTGGCTGCACCAGCTCAGTATTTGTATAAATAGAACCTTAATGATTTAACCCCAAGAAGAGACTAATGTGGGAATTCAGGATCTTAGGCAGGGCCCAGGAAAGAAAAACCTGCTAAATAACTTTGAGTGGAGGAGAGGGGTAAGGGTTGAAGAGAAATCCTTCCCGTGCGCTCGAAAGTCCAGCAGGGGCCAGGCACAGTGCCTCACACCTGTAATCCCAGCATTTTGGGAGGCTAAGCTTCGCTTGAAGCTAGCAGTTTGAGACCAGCCTGGGCAACAATGGAGACCCCGTCTCTATAAAAAATAAATAAATAAATAAATAAATAAATAAATAAATAAATATTTTTTTTAAAAAAAAGAAGAAGAAAGTCCAGCAGGTAGGTGGAGACTTTTCCTTTTCCTTTGCAAAAGCAGCCAAGAACCCTCTGAACCTTGGGGCTGCTCTTGGATCCCTTTGCTCTGTATCCTCCCATTCAACTAAATGTCCCATATTTGGCCCAATTTCAAGTTTACATTCGTTTATCTGGCCTGGAGCCTGCCGTCTTCCAAGGAAGCGCAGTCTGCATTATCCGCCCTCTCTCTCTGAGGAAGACAGATGGATCAGCAAATCGTGGGCTGGAGACAGGAACTTGGGCCCCACCTCCGGCCTGTCAATTCCAAGCCCCTCAGAGTCTTTGTTGTACATCGCTGCCATGGCGACTGCTGGGGACAACACCTGGCCAGAGGAAGCCTGCCAAAGCCCACTGCAGCAAGAGCAAGGGACGAAGAGGGTATTTCCGGGACAGTTAGTGAGCAATTAGAGACCAGGGGCTAGAGTGAGCCAGCCTGAGCAGTTGGGAAATGTTTGACCCAGAATTTAAACCACAGAGGCTGAAAATATAATTTTTAAAAATCAATAGAATTGCTTTTGTAAGTGCTAAATACTGCAGAACTCTTTATAAGTTACTTTCTGATTCTTTATTCTGGGGCATGGTGAACCAATAAGCATGCTGGCCTCCATTCCTGGCCCTTCATGGGGTTTATAATTACAGCAGATCCACGGAGAGCTTGCAAACACCCTGGCCCGGCCAGGCGGAGACCAGCTGTTTGCACACAGACCTCGAAGAGAGCAGGGCTTGCAGACAGTGAAACATGTTCTCATATTAACATCTTTCTCACGAGCACTGCCCCCTACACTGCTAACACAGTCAGAGGAGTCAAAAGTGGCTTCCCCGTGTGTTTCTCCATTGCACTCCCCATTATTTAAAAAAACATGGAGTTTTAAATTTCACGTTCTGTGATCTAACTTCCCATTTCCCACTCACAAACAAATGACATCTGGCCACTCTCAACAATAAACTTGGAAAGATGAGACATTTCCTGTTAGTTCTCCATGTAACCCCTGCTTAAACTTTCAAATTCCTGAAAGAATTGCCTGAAAAATAAATGGATCATTAAAAAGTGAAGAAAAGGGAGAAGAGGGGGGTTGGGAACCTGCCAGGAGCCCCTCTGACAGTCAATGTTGATAAGTTTTTAGCAATATTCCGGCATTTATTTAAAAAACCATGTTTTAACACTGATATATGAAAACAGATTTGTTATTCTGCACAACCACCTTGTGGAAATCGCAATTGGATAAAACTTCCAGGCTGCTAGATCCAACATCACAGCTAATTGCCCAATTCCTTGAAGTGGTGGTAGAAAATATTATTTTAAAGTCCTCATCTGTTTTTTAGCACTCTGCTTATCTATCCACCTAATTCCTAAGAAATGGCATATGGTCTCACAACTTCAACAGTTACACAACCCCAATATCTTTCAAAGCTGCATTTCCAAGCCTGGATTTCCTTCCTCATCTTCAGCTGCCAGCTGGACATTTCTTCTTGGAGGCCCTACCCTTATCTCCCATTCAGCATGACTAAGGCTGGTTACTCTGCACCAGCCTCCCAAAGCCGGCTCCCCTCTCCACACTTTCTCTTTCTCTCAATGATAACAGCTTTCTCCAAGATCCAGGCTCAACCTAAGGTGATATCATGGAGGCCTGGGCTCTTCCCCTCCCAGCCCATATACACAGAGATCCATCCTATCACATCACATGTGACCTTTCTTTCCATTCCTATGACAACCACCAACCTTGACAAGTCCAGTGATTTCCTAACAGGTGTCCCTCTTCTACATTCTGTCCCCATCCATCCAGGCAGCACCCGACAGCTAACCCATCTAATAGACCACTCTAATCCAGCATTTTCCTGCTCAAAATCTTTCAATGCATTCTTAACATAAGGCTTGCACACAAGGTGGGCTTCCTGGGTGTAGGACCTGGCCAGTCGCACAGGGCCCCATGCTTGGGAGGGCTCTGCATTTGGTTCGATCTCTGCTGCACTGTCTTGAAATTCTTAATCATTTTTGAAGAAGGGGCCTTATATTTTCATTTTTCACTGGACCCTGTGAATTAGGTAATGGGTCCTGCTTACATGCTGAGTCCAGAACCCTTAGCTTGGCATTCAGAACTGTCGCAATTTGGCTGGCCCTGCTCTATAGTCTAATGAGCACATCTTGACTCAGCCCTCCAGTCCAGCCATTCATATTGATAATTTACTGTAACTGAGACATATCATGCTTATTTCTGCTTCCAGCTCTTTATTTGTCCAATTCCTCTCTCCCACCATACCATCCCTACTTTATCTCTCTTTCTCTCTCATTTCTATCCTACTTGCCCAAGGCTGTAGGAGCCCACCTCTTGCATCAGCATGATCTGGATGTGAGACATGGAGTCAAAGGAGATCACTTTGGAACTTTAAGGTTTAATGACTGCACCATTTGGATTTCAGACTTTCATTGGGCCTGTAGCCCCTTTGTTTTGGCCAATTACTCCCATTTGGAATATGTGTATTTACCCAATGCCTGTACCCCCATTATATCTAGGAATAACTAACTTGCTTTTGATTTTACAGGCTCATAGGCAGAAGGCACTTGCCTTGTCTCAGATGAGACTGTGGACTTGGACTTTTGGGTTAATGCTGGAATGAGTTAAGACTTTGGAGGACTGTTGGAAGGGCATGATTAGGTTTTAAAATGTGAGGACATGAGATTTTGGAGTGACCAGGGGAAGAATGATATGGTTTGGCTGTGTCCTCACCCAAATCTCATCTTGAATTGTAGTTCTCATAATCCCCATGTGTCGTGGAAGGGATCCAGTGAGAGGTAATTGAATCATGAAGGCAGTTAACTCCTTGCCATTCTCGTGATAGTGAGTGAGTTCTCATAAGACCTGATGGTTTTATAAAGGACTTTTCCCCCACTTTGCTCTGCATTTCTCCTCACTGCCGCCATGTGAAGAAGGAGGTGTTTGCTTCCCCTTCTGCCATCATTGTAGGTTTCCTGAGGCCTCCCTAGCCATGCTGAACTGTAAGCCAATTAAACCTCTTTTCTTTATAAATTACCCAGTCTCAGGTATGTCTTTATTAGCAGCATGAGAGCAGACTAACACACTACTCATATTTGAAGATCCTCCTCTCCCATCATCTCTCCCTACACTCTTTTCCTCCTGCAATGATGGTCAGCCTCATTTGGATTTTATGCTTATTTTTCTATTACTTTCTTCCTTTATTTCATGAGTCTTATTCTCCCAACCAGTAAATATTTAAGTTCAAAGAGCATGTTTTATTTGTCAGTGCCACCACTGACAAATAATGCCTTACAGTGTGCATGGTTGATAGTCGATTGATGAGCTATTTCTCCTCTGTCTGCAGTGAGGGTTTTAGGTAGTTTCCATTTTACATACAAGTAACAGGAACAACACAGGTTAAAATTTGCTCAGGCAAAGCGTAGAAAACTGGAAATAGTCATGGAGCAGCTCTCTATATTATTTCCATAAATATATATTGAATGCCTGCTTTGTGTCAGGTGCTGTCCCACGCTCAGCAACAGGAAGGCAGCTGCAGAGTGGCCACTCTCATTAGAGCTACAGCAAAGTGCTGGGGTCCCAACTCCAGCCCCATTGCCCAAGAATAGTATAATCTGTACAAGCAACTTAATTTCTTTGTGTCAAATTTTTCCATCTGAAAAATGGGGATAATAATACCAAAAGCACAGGCAAGAAAAGAAAAAATTGATAAACAGGATTTCATTAAAATTAAAAACTGTACATCAAAAGACACTGTTGAGTGAAAGGACACCCACAAAATGGGAGAAAACGTTTGCAAATCATGTATCTGATAAGGGATTAATATTCAGAATATATAACAGACTCCTATATCTCAACAACAAAACCACAAACAACCCAACTCAAGATAGACAGAGGCCAGGTGCAGTGACTCACGCCTATAATCCCAACATTTTGGGAGGCAGAGACAGGAGAACTGCTTGAGACCAGGAGTTTAAGACCAGGCTAGGCAACATAGCAGAATGCTGTTTCTAAAAATAAAAATAAAGAGCCAGGTGTGGTGGCATGCGCCTGTAGTCCTAGCTACTTGGGAGGCTGTGTGAAGCAGGAAGAATCTCTTGAATCTAGGAGTTCGAGGCTTTAGTGAGCTATGATTGTGCCACTGCACTCTAGCCTGGGTGAATAAACACAGGAAAATATGCTCAACATCTCTAGTCATTAAAGAAATGAAAATCAAACCACAATGAGATAACACATCTCACCCATTAGGATGGCTATCATCAAAATGATGGAAAACAATAGCAAAGACATGGAATCAACCTAGATGCCCATCAATGGGGGACTGGATAAAGAAACTGTGGTACATAAACACCATGAAATACTACACGGCCATAAGAAAGAAATGATGTCCTTTGCAGCAACATAGATGTAGCTGGAGGCCATTATCCTAAGCAAATTAACACAGGAACAGAAAACCAAATACTCCATGTCCTCACTTACAAGTGGGAGCTAAACATTGAGTACACATGGATATAAAGATGGGAACAATAGACACTGGGGACTAGTAGAGGGAGGAGGAAGGGAGAGAAATGAGGGTTGAAAAATTACTTTTTGGACACTATGGTCACTACCTGGGTGACAGGATCGTTAGTATCCCAAGCCTCAGCATCACGCAGTATACTCATGTAACAAACTTGCATATGTACTCCCAAAACTAAAATCAAAGTTGAAAAAAATGGTGGAAAATAACAGGTATTGGTGAGGATGTGAAGAAAGCAGAGCCCTTGTGCTTTGCTGGTGGGAATGTAAAATATTGTTCCCACTGTAGAAAACAGCATCACAAGTCCTTAAAAAGTTAAACGTAGAATTACTATATGATCCGGCAATCCCACTTCCGGGTATATACCCCAACAGAACCCAAAGCAAGGACTCAAACAATCTGCTCATGCTAGTAGCAGTGTTCATTCACAATAGCCAAAAGGTGGAAGCAATCCAAATGCCTATCAATGAATGAATTGGGTAAATCAAATTTGTATATATACATACGTAATATATATACACACATACATACATATACGAATATTACTCAGTCTAAAAAAGGAACCAAATTATTTTTCCCTCCTCTACTCTGAAGGAAAAAAAAGGAATGAAGTTCTGATACATGCTACAACATGGATGAACCTTCACGCTAAGTGAAATAAACCAGTCATAATAGGACAAATATGATTCCACTTACGTAAGGTACCTAGAATAGGCAAATTCATAGAGACAGAAAGTACATTGGTGGTTGCCAGGGTCTAGGGGGAGGATAAATGGGCAGTTATTATTTAATAAATATGAGGTTTCTGTTTGAGATAGTAAAAAAGACTGGAAATGGGTAGTGATGATGGTCACACAACACTGAATGTGTTTAATGCCACTGAATAATAAACCTAAAAATGGTTACAATGGTAAATAGTATGTGATGTATATTTTACCACAATTTAAAAAGCATGGATAATAATAGTCTACCACACAGGTTGTTTTAAGGATTGAATAAAATATTATTTGTAAAGCCCTTAGAAGAATGCCTGGCACATACCAAGTTTGGTTAAATAAGTAGGTGCAAGGTAAGACAAATTGATTTAATTCTAGGTATTATTTCCCCAAACTGAGCCATGCTGCTGCCTAAACCCTGCAATCACAAGATAATTTCCTTTTTTTGTTCCCCCTCCAGTCCATGTAGGTCCCACTTTTCTCTGCACCTCTGATATGGTTTGGCTGTGTCCCCACCCAAATCTCATCTTGAATTGTAGCTCCCATAATTCCCACGTGTCATGGGAGGAACGCAGTGGGAGGTAATTGAATCACAGGGGTGGGTCTTTCCCTTGCTGTTCTCTTGAGAGTGAATAAGTCTCATGAGATCTGATGGTTTTATAAAGGAGAGTTCTCCTGCACACACTCTCTTGCCTGCCACCATGTAAGACATGACTTTGTTCCTTATTCGCCTTCTGCCATGATTGTGAGGCCTCCCCAATCATGTAGAACTGTGAGTCCATTAAACCTATTTCCTTTATAAATTACCCAGTCTCGGGTATGTCTTTATTAGCAGTGTGAGAACAGACTAATACAACTTCTGACCTATGCAGTGCAGTAGTCAAGTCTGTAGCACCTCTGTCATCCTCTACTTGTTTTAGCACGTTAGTCCTGTCCACTCAGGCTGGCTGCAGGTTTTTGAGGACAGAGACCAATCCACGCATCTCTGTACAGAGTTTGGCAGTGCTGGGTCCATTGTCACCAATAACGAAACAAGTGTCATCCAGTAGATCCTCTGAATTCAGTTCTGCATTTATGGCTTATCAGCATAAGGTGAAAAGGGATGAAAGGAAAGGTGAGCATCTGTCATACACAGTCTTCCGGCGGCTCATTTGTTCATTCATTAGTAGTGAGCATGATTCTTTTCCCATATATCCTGTTATGAAAGAAAACCAATGTATTTTCTTATAGCTGATCTGAGTTTCTAGCAAGGCTCCCTGGGTGTAGGAGAAACTTACTTGCAGTCAATCTAGAGTTTTCCTTCCATCTCCCCAGGTTGGATCTAAGAGCTGGAGAGGCTTCCATTGCTCTACAGCTGGGGAGGGGAGCTGGAGACGGAGGCGTGGTCCTAGGTATGATCTAACCTCTGTGAAGGACTTGCTGAAACATTCCGGGCTTCTATGGCTGGTCACAGCTGTATCCACCCAATTTCTCAACCTTAAGGCCTCCAAGTGACTGTCAGTTCCTTGTGCTCTTAGGGTGCCACAGCCAGCCCGAGGGATGTTCTGCAGCTGGGCCCACAGAGCAGGCTGTCCACCATTTATGCCACCCTCGGGCTCACGGGGAACATCCTACGGCTCCCAGGTGAGGCCTGCACAGCCATGTCTGCTCTGGGGCCTTGGTTTCACCTCCTCCTGGGCTTACCCAGAGGCTGGGGCTCAGCTCTCATCTCTCTCGGGTTCCTCAGACACACCTGGGGTTTCTCTTGTCATCTGTTCACCTGGGATGTGGCTTGTAGGAATGATGCAGGAGAGAGGGCAGGGGATTCATCCACGCTCTCCTGGCTTCTCACTTCTCTGCAGGACATCTAGTTCTGATTAGAACAACACTTGTCCTAATCAATGGTTTCTGCCCTGAGTTTCCTCAAAAGTCCTTCCTTCCCAGTCACTTGTTTGCCAAGACAATCAGCTCCATTCTGTGGCTGCCTAAATGGGGTATAGCAAGGGTTATGGGGTAGAAGGATGTGTTGGGGAGAGCAGATGTTAATATTTTTAAATTATGAAATGTCTCACACTCATCCATCTGACAAATATTAATCGAGCATGCCTTCTACATGACGGGCACGGTGCTAGTGCTGGACAGCCCACAGAAAGAAAAATGGGGACATCGCTGCCCTATGAAGCCGACAGCACAGTGCAGAGCTTCCAGTCTGGAGGCAAAGAGCTATGGATCCCTCCTATGCAGAGGAAACTCTTAGCAGAAAACTGCAATCTCAAAGGATTTAAAAATGATTTCTTAGACACAGGGCGAGAGAATCCATTCAATTTTTTATTTTATTTTATTTTTTGGACAGTCTTACTCTGTCACCCAGGCTGAAGTGCGGTACATTCTGGGCTCACTGCAGCCTCTGCTTCCCTGGTTCAAGGGATCTTTAGGCCTCAGCCTCCTGAGTAGCTGAAATTATGGGCATGTGCCACCACAACTGGCTAATTTTTTTTTTTTTTTTTTTAAGTAGAGATGGGGTTTTGCCATGTTGGCCAGGCTGGTCTCAAACTCCTGACCTTGAGTGAGCCACCCGCTTCAGCCTCCCAAAGTGCTGGGATTACAGGCATGAGCCACCATGCCATTCAACTTTTATTATAAATAAGAATTAAAAGAAAAGACAGCCCCTGAGAAGAACTAAAGCATTGTATGGGCCACACTTGTGTACTTACAAAACGCACACACACAAATACATGGTGAATAAAATACCCATCTCTCTGAGCAATGGCATTCCACTTCCTTAAACTCTCCTCCATTAGGATTAAGATGCCTGGAGGTGGGGAAAGGTGTGTGGGTGCTGCTGCTTCCCTGATCCCTTTTTTGGAAATAAAGGAATGGAGGATCGGGGTCCTCTCACGGGCAGGTGTGTTTCAGCTCCCAAGGCCTCCGGCAATGGGGGTAGCCAGGGAGACCATGGGTGTCAACTAGGGGAAGAGAAAGTTGAACTAGAATGAAGAGAGGAAACCAAGTCCTGCAGCGCCCGGGCTCCAGCCTCGGGGTGTTGGGCCAGCATGGCCCTGAGGATAACACTGCCCAGAAGTGGGCAGGGGACAAAACAACACAGGACACCAGCTACATCCTGAGAAGAGCGGAAAAGAGATTGTGAAACTCCCTGATGGCCCAATACAGAAAACGGGGATTTGCTACTCTAATGCCACAGAAATGCATCCAGAAAATACAAATTTTTTACTCTGATTTATTTATGATTGCAAAGGAAAGGCATGTTGATTTCTGCTTCTCTGTGATGTGCTTTTGTTGATGGAACTTTTTTTTGAGACAATACAATTGACTCTTGAGCAACATGGGTTTGAACTGCATAAGTCTACTTAAATATTCAGGTTTTCTGCTGCCTCTGCCACCCCTGAGACAGCAGAGCCAACCCCTCCTCCTCCTCAGCTCGCTCAGTGTAAAGAAGATGAGGATGAAGACCTTTATGATGACCTACTTCCACTTAAGGAATACTAAATATATATATATTTTTCTTCCTCATGACTTTCTTAATAACATTTTTCTCCAGCTTATTTTATTGTAAGAATACAGTATATAATACATGCAACATACAAAATTTGTGTTAATCGGCTGTTTACATATGGGGAAGGCTTCTGGTCAACAGTAGCCCTGAGTAGTTAAGTTTTGGGGGAGTACAAAGTTATACACATATTTTTGACTGTGCAGGAAGTGGAGACTAGTGCCCTTAACCCCTGCATTGTTCAAGGGTCAACTGTATATCACACATTAAATTATTAACAGAAAAATAAATTTGTAGGCCAGGCACGGTGGCTCGAGCCTGTAATCCCAGCACTTTGGGATGCTGAGGTGGGCACCTGAGGTCAGGAGTTTGAGACCAGCCTGGCCAACATGGGGAATCTCTGTCTCTGCTAAAAATACCAAAATTAGCTGGGTGCAGTGGCGTGCACTTGTAATCCCAGCTACTCGGGAGGCTGAGGCAGGAGAATCACTTGAACCTGGGAGGCGGAGGTTGTGGTGAGAGGAGACAGTGCCACTGCACTCCAGCCTGGGTGACAGAGTGAGACACCGTCTAAAAAAAAGAAAAAGAAATGTGTAAAATATTTATTTGAGGAAGTCTGCATTTTTCTCAAGCAGTTCTTACCAGCTTAAATGAGAATCATGCCAGAGGAACACAGCGGCATTCTTGCATTTGTCAGTGTTGGTTGTGTGGCCCTGGGCATTGCTAGATACCGGGATAAAGATGGGTAAGACAGAGCCTGGGTCCTCAAGGAACTTACAGCCAACAGGAGGGGTAAGATAAATACTCAATGAGGAAGGAAAGAAGCGTGTGAGGAAGGAGGAAGAGGTGATTCCATTCTTGGAATAGCTTGCATACTCAAACTCTCCAGTGGCTCCCATCTTGTTCTGAGTAAAAGCCAATGGCCTTTTACTGAGATGGCCTCCAAGGCCCTGCTCCACCTGCCTGGCTCTTTTCCTCTCAAGCCTCATCTCCTCCTCTCTCACTGCTCTCTTTTCCCCACTCTTCCCTCCGGCAAGCCAGCCACAGTAGCCTTCTGCCAGACACACCAGCCTCAGAGGCTTTAAACTTGCTGTTCCTGCCGGAACGCTCTCCCAGGGACAGCTCAGGATGGCTTCCTAAACCCCTTCAGCCTTTGCTCGGCCATCACCTCCCTGTGAGGCTCTCCTCTCACCCCAGCATACTCCATTATTCCTTCCTGCATCACAACCCCCCCCAAAATATATGGGGGACCCTCAGGGGCCCACAGACCCCACTTTGAGAACCACTGAACTAGAATTCTCTCTAGGAGACTTGTTTAAATCCAGCTCTACTGCCTGGCCCTTAGAGATGCTGTTTTAGTGGCTCTGGAGAGGAGCCTGGAACTCTGCATTTTAACAAGCAGCTCAGAGCCAGGCACAGTGGTTCCACTTATAACCCTGGCACTTTTGGAGGCTGAGGCAGGAAGATCACTTGAAGCCAGCAGTTCAAGGCCGGCCTGGGCAGCACAGTGAGATCCTGTCTCTACAGAAAAATTAGCGGGGCATGGTAGTGTGTGCCTGTAGTCCTCACAACTTGGGAGGCTGAGGCGGGAGGATCGGTTTCAGGCCAGGAGTTCAAGACTGCAGTGAGCCATGATCATACCTTTGCACTCCAGCCTCGGAGACAGAGTGAGACCCTGTCTCGAAATAAAAAATAAATACCTATATAAAGCAGCTCAAGTGATTCTAATGACTAATGATATGATCCAAGGCCACATTTTGCAACAATAATGGGAAGCCGTTGAAAGGCTTTTAAAATGGGAGTGACAAAATTAGATCAGGCCTACTGGGAGCCCTAAGGGTCTTAATCCCAGAGAAAGATCTGAGGAGTCTAAATCAGGTGCCAGAAAACTACACCGTGGAGGATGAAACCCTGCCCGCTACCTGCTTTTGTAAACAAAGTTTTATTGAAACACACAACCACACCCGTTCTTTTATACACTGTAATTGTCTACGGCTGCTTTTGTACTAGAATCACAGGGTTGCATCCAGTAGTCCCCCCCGCCTTATCCAAGGGATGTTCCAAGACCCCCAGTGGATGCCTGAAATTGAGGCTAGATATATACTATGTTTTTTCCTATACGTATATACCTATGATAAAGTTTAACTTATATATTAGGCACAATAACAATAGTACGAGATGAACAACAACAATAATAAAAAAGAACAATTATAGCAATATACTGTGATAAAATATTTTATCATACTATACTCACCTATTTTGGGATTGAGGCCAGTTAATCACAGAAAACAAAACCATGGAGAAGCGGGGAACTACTGTAGTTACAACAGAGAGTGTGAGGTTGGCAAAGCAAGAAATAATTACCTGACACTTTCCAGAAAGAGTTTGCTGACCTCCAGTCTAAAGCAAGAGCTGGAAGGCAGGGAGAAAAAGTGACCAGTATTTAGAGACAAGATTAGAGGAGTGGGCGGGATGCGGTGGGGGTGGGAAGGGAGCTGAGCCCCTGAGGATGGGTCCTGACTTTCCAGCTCAGCCCGCTGGGGGAAGGTGACAGCAGCAGATGAGATACATGTTTTTGCAGGAAGAAGCTCAGAGTTGAGTGAGGATGGTAAGTATGTTTGGGGACACATATTCCATATATTCTCCAGGCTTAACGTACAGCTTCATTGAGATTTTCCCTACTTTGTCGCTATTGGCTTGGTATTTCCTTTCAGAAATAAGATTAATAGCTATAGCAGAGGAACCCTAGGCACTAAGAGAAAATGTGTTATCTCATTCATCCTCATCACCCCTAATGAAAAGGTACAATCATTTCCATTTTACAGACCAGAAACATGAGGCTTACTGGTTAAATGACTTGTCCAAGGACAGATCTGTCAGACTCTAGAGTTCTTAACACCGCCTTTTGTAAACTTGAAGATCCGCGTACTTTGTATGGTTTACAAAAGCAATTTTTAAAAGGCCACTGCTAAGTACAGGTAATGGAGGATTCTGTTGTTCGTGTGTTTTTGTCCAGAGTTTGCCTGTACCCTTTGCTTCCTGTTTCTAAGTCAGTTTCTGATCCATACCAAAACATTACACTTAATCCCATCTACGGTAACCGAATATTTTTATTACTAGTTGTTGTGGAGCCTCGCCAAGGCTTTTGATAAGCTAAATAAAATAGACTACATCGATTGGTGATTTATTCCCCCTCATTGATTCCTTCAAAGCTGGAGTAGGGGATGAGCCTCAGAGCAAGGGAAAGTTCTGCCATCAAGGTCTAATCCTCGGTGCCCCCCACAGCAGCATGGGGGCAAGCACTTTAGAAAGGAGATGAAATGCCCCCCAAGCTGGTGATGGTCCCACTGAGTTTCAGCACAAACTCCACTTTCATCACATTAAAGCCTGAGTTTATTTCCCAGCCAAGAGGAAGAAAAAAGAAATATTACTCAGATACTCCATTTCTTTTCCACCTTAGCTAAACAGCACTGCAAAGCTGCTACCAAGCAGTAAAATAATGAAGAGAACTGGATTTATTTGCCAGGTTACTTCAAGAAAGGCCATAGAAAAATCTCTCGATAACCTGGGATTACTTTCCTACAAAAGATCAAGATTGAAAAGAAAGGAGAAGGTAGTAACAGGAAAAACAGTAAATAATATTTGTTTAAATAACACAGTAAATGATAGTTCTAGAAGACATCCACTTCCAAATTCGTTACTGTTAAGAGCCTGTCCCAATCTCTGACTCCTCCCTTAATCTCATCCCTTCCTGGCTTCTCACTGCAAATAAAATGAAATTTGAATTCCATACTGCGGCCTTCGATCCCTTAACGATCTGGCCCTTGTCTCCACATTGGCTTCTGTGGGATCCTCAAGGCCGTGTCTTCTCCACCTCAAGCCTCTGACCCTCGGACCTCTGTCTGAAACACTCTTTCTTGCTCTTCATTCTCTGGGTCTTGGCTCCAACTGGACTCCTGGAGAGGCTGTCGGGAAGTGCTCAGTCTCTCAGCAGCCTCGGTTTTCTTCCCTTGTAGCATTTATGACAATCGAAATATCTTGTTTACGTGTTGGTTTAATTGTCTGTCTTTTGTCCGCCCCACTAGAATGCAAATGCCCTAAAGTTAGAAACTGTGTTTGCTTTTCTTCTGATAGGTTTTGACTAGAATAATGTCGGGCACATATTAGACATTCAAAAACTCTTAGCTGAAATTCCACATCTTTGCCCTTACGTGTTATTTTGTCTCATTTTTGTAAGTCTTTGAAAATATCTGTGTGGTGTTTCCCAAATTAGTCTGTAAGTTTAAAACAGTTTTAATCAAAATCCCAACATAGTTTTTCATAGCCCTTGACAAACCGACTGTAAAATTCACAAAGAAGAGTAAATGTTTAAGAATAACCAAGATAATTGTCCCAAAGGGAAGTAGAGTAAAGATTTACTGCATGAGGGATCAAGACACATTACAAAGCTAAGGTAATTAAAACAGCATGGGATTGGCACAGGAACAAATAAAAAACATAGATCAGGAGTATGGACATGGGACTTTGGTACATGGTAGAGTTGGTGTTTCAAATCAGTAGGGAAAGAGCAGATTATTCAATAAGTGGAGCTGGGACAATTGACTAGCTGTGTGAAAGAACTGAAAGTCATCTTGCATCACACACACACACACACACACACACACAAACTTCAGATGGCTTAAGAGCTAAGTGTAAAAAATAAAACATTAAAATTATTACTGAGAGAAAAAAATTATTAGAAAATGTAGAAATTATCATTATGATCTTAGTAATACTCTGGAAGTAATATTGGGGAAGGCTTACTAATCTAAGGCCCCAAAAATGCAAACTATAGAGAAAAAAATGATTTTTTACTACAACAAAATTAAGTCTTCTCTCCAACAAAAGGCATCATAAAAAATGTTAAAATTTTAGCAACATGACCTGGCACGGTGGTTCACGTCTGTAATCCTATCACTTTAAGAGGCTGAGGTGGGCAATCACTTGAGCCCAGGAGTTCAAGATCAGCTCGGGCCACATGAGAAATCCCATCTCTACAAAAAATAAAAAAATTAGCTGGGCATGGTGACATGTGCTTGTAGTCCCAGCGACTTGAGTGGCTGAGTTGGGAAGCTCAACTGAGCCTGGAAGGCAGAGGTTGCAGTGAACCAAGATCACGCCACCGCACTTCAGCCTGGGTGACAGAGCAAGACTCTCTCTCAAAAAAAAAAAAAATTGCAACTTGGTGAGAATTTTTTTTTTTACATTTTATGAAACAAAGGACTAGGAAAAAAGTAGGAATGTAAATTAATAAGAAAGAGACCATCAAATTTAAAAATGGTCAAAGAATATATATAGTTTTAAAATGGAAATGGAAATGACCAATAGAGATATAAGTTACTCAGTCTCCTTAGCAAATAAAACAGAGAGATGCTAGTTCACACCTACGGGGCTGGCAACATTTAAGTCTGATATTCTCTAGTGCTGGTGAAGATGTGGGCAAAGAGAGATCTTCAATTGAAATGTTTCAGTTGTAGGTTAGCATACTCTGCTCTTTGGGGGCAGCAATTTAACTGTGTCTGTTATAACTAGAGTTCCTACTCCACCACCCAGCAATTACACTTCTAGGCATCTTCTTTAAAGAGACCTGAGCACAAGCAAGTACATGGAAGACTGTCAGTGCAGCATTGCTTGTTAATGTCAAAATTGTAAATGTATGCCATGAAGGCAAATGCCTAAATAAGAAAATACACAGTACATTAAGAGAAATGAATCAGGTCTACAGGGATTAACATAGATAACCCTCAAAACCTATTACTATGTGATAAAAACAACTTTCAGATTATGTATACAGTGTGGTAATCATTTATACAAACACACCCACATGAAACAATACTATGCATTTTCTGGGGTGCATATAAATGCATGCAAAGTGGTGAAAGTGGTCTGGCTGTATACCCACCAGTTCATGACTATGGTTTCTCCTGAAGAGAGGAGGAGTGTGGTAAGATTGTGGCAAGGTGCTTGAAGAACACCTTAAGAGCTAAGTGTAAAAAATAAAACATTAAAATTATTATTAAGAGAAAAAAATTATTAGAAAATGTAGAAATTACCATTATGATCTTAGTAATGTGCAGTGCTATGTGCAGTGCTCTGCACTTTTAGAAGAATGTATTCATCTATCTCTTGTGTAATTGAAATGGTTAGTAAAAAATACTTTGTATTTAAGAAAATAAACTAGTCCTCCATGAGCTGGTACATAAATTGAGAGTAAACCATTAAAAAATTGTATTGTGATTTGACATTGCCTCAACATTCAATCTCATGATCAGTGGGCTCATCTGGAGAGCTTAGACCAGCCATTAAGCTCAGCAAGAGTTTTCCCCAGCTGGGGACACAAGAGAAAGGTCAAGAGTTTCCAAGTGAGAGCAGGATTCAACGCATTGTTCATGTGAAGATGGAGTGGGCACGTGAGAAAGAATGTAAATGGCCTTTAGCAGCTGAGAGAAGGTCCTGGCTGACGGCCAGCAACAAAACAGAAACTTCAGTCCTCCAACCACAAGGAGCAGAACTCTATCAACAGCCTGAATGAGCCTGAAAGCAATTCTCTCCCTGAGCCTTGAGATAAGCCCAGCTGACATCTTGATCTCAGTCTTGTGATACCCAGTGGAGCCCACCTGGCCTTCTGACCTATGGAACAATGTGCTAGTAAATGGGTGCTATTTGGAAAACAAAACAAAACAAAGCAAAAAAAACTAGAGTAAAACACCATGATCAAGAATGTTTTCCTGGGATGGGTCTTTCCCAAATATTAGGAAGTTGGTACCCACATAGCCCCTCCTTCGGCTCTGTTTTCTTTTGTTTAAGCCTGTGGTTCTTAACTGGTATGGAGGAGAGGTGGGGAGTGCTCCCTTCCCAAGGGATGGTTAAACATGCTTTTAGGAAAAAAAAAAGTGTAGGCATTTGAGATTGTCACAATGACCGGGGGAGGTCGCTCCTGCCACTTACTGTGAGCACTGAAGATGCTAAACCCTGAACATCTCATAATGCAGCACTATGCTGCCCCATGAACGGTCTTGCCATTTATGAAAAACGTTGGCTTTAGGTGAACCAAACTGAAACTCACATGTGTAAAAAGGTCTGGGATTTTCTTTTTTTCTTTTTCCAAATCCACAAATGTAAAAAATTGGTTGGAGAGGGCCCATGAAACATTTCCACACAGGCTGCTCCTCTGTGCAGTTGGGGCCTTATCATCATCTAATAAGACTCAATAGTGGCTGAGCCAAGCTCACACATTGCTTGAAATCAATGGGAAGGAAGAAGAGTTAGTGCCATTGGTAGCCAATAGCACACCCAAATTACAGTCCTGTTTACTTGTGGATTGGTGTGAATTTATGAGGAAGGCCACAGGCAGGGCATGAAACAATGAGCTGCTGCTTGTGGTGTAATAGATTTGCTGCTGAATATGCGTTACTGGGAATGGAAACTGGAGTCTGGAGAAGGCACCACAATGTCCTGGGGTGCAGGGCAGTGTGTTGGCAGCCTAAACTCAGCCCCACAATAACTCAGCCCCCATGGGCAGTCGGGCCAGAGAGATTTATAGACCCCAAGGAACGCGTGCGACCAAGGCTGCTCAAAGGAGGCAATACATTGTGAGATTCTGACTGTCAAATAACATGTTGGGGTTTCTTCAGTGGTCCCAAGACTTAGAGATTACATCTTTAACACATCAATAACTTAGCCTCTGGTTAGCAAGGCTCACTGGGGCATGACTAATCAGTGGATGAAAGTGTCTTTGTGGGGATTAACTTTAATGAAAAGAAAAAGGATAGTTATTTGGGGAGTTTGAAATCTTCCATAAATCAAAGGGAACACTGACAAAGCAGGTTCATAAGGTAAGAATGAAGCCATTGTGGGGAAAATTAAGGAACAGCTACTTTTTATATAAATCACAGATCAGGGCTACATTGGTTGAGGATTCCATGGGAACAGGACTGTTTGACTTCTTCAGGTGTAAAGGGGTGATACTTGGGGAAGCTCCGCTCTCCTTAAGGAAAAGCAGATGTCCTGTGTCCTTATTAACACCTTCCTATTGGCTTCCAGAATATCTGGCAACTGGCTAATTAAATCTTTGAGGGAGTGATCTCCACTTATTCCAAATGCAGCTTTCAAAATACATCCTGAACCAATCCCTTACTAAAGGGCCCTGTAATTCAAAGTCTATCCAGGAAACCATGGGAATGACTCCACGCAGCCCATGGATTATGTAAGAAAGATGATTCTCTGTCTCCCTGAGAGCCATAAGAATGAACCAGAAATGGTCTCCCCCGTAATCAAGTGATCAAATTTACTCCACCAGTAATGGCTGACATCATGCCCCTCTGTGGGGTGCACTGAGAGGGACACAACACCAATGTCCTGTTCCTGCCAAAACTGTGTAACCTAAATCTCATCATGAGGAAACTACCAGATAAACCAGGTTCAGGTAAATTCTACTAAACAACAGGTCTGTTCTCTTTTTTAAAATGCCAATTTCATAAAAGACAAAGTCTGAGGAACCATTCCAGGTGAAAGAGATAGGATGACTAAAATGCAAGGTGTCAACCTGGGTTGGATTCTTGTCAAGACGAAAAAGTATTCCTGTAAAACAACATTGAGACAATTACTGAAATGTGCATATGACCCATGCTTTAGATGATACTGCTGTATCAGTGTTAAATTCCTGACTTTCATAATTGTATAGTGGTTATGTAACAGACTATCCTTGTTTCTAAGGGATACACATGGAAATATTTTGGGGTTAAAGTTCATGGTATCTGCAACTGACTTTTAAAAGGTTCAGAAAATTGTTTTCATATATGTAGAGAAGATGAGAGAGAGATGCAGCAAAACATTAAACGACAATTGGTGAATCTAGGTGAAAGGTACCCAGGAGTTTATTGTACTATTTTGCAACTTTTGCGTAGGTTTGAAATGTCTTCAACATAAAAAGCAAAAAATGGAGCCAGGTATATTTAAGAACAGTAAATGCAGTAAATGCGTAGAATCTTAAAACAGCAAAATGTCTAGCTGAGTTCTGGTTGTTGCAGTCAGACACCAGGGAAAAGTGTGTAGCGTGAAAAAAATGCTTCAAAAAGTATCCATTAAGAATGCTTTTGGGCTGAGCATGGTGGCTCACGCCTGTAATCCCAGTGCTTTGAGAGGCCGAGGTGGGTGAATCACCTGAGGCCAGGAGTTTGAGACCAGCCTGGCCAGCGTGGCAAAACCTTGCCTCTACCAAAAATACAAAAATTAGCCGGACATGGTGGTGTGCACCTGTAATCTCAGCTACTCTGGAGGCTGAAGCAGGAGAATTGCTTGAACCTGGGAGGCAGAGGTTGCAGTGAGACGAGATTGCACCACTGCACTCCAGCCTGGGTGACAGAGTGAGAGTCCATCTCAAAAATAAAAATGCTTTTGACTTCAAGTTTTATACAACCCAGCTTGAGCAAATAGGAATCTGTCTTTCCCACACTAGCTATTCTGGAGCTGAGGAGGAGACTCCTAGGCTCCTGTCTTTTCACTGTGCCATTTTTAGTGAACTGGCTTTTTGCCCACAGATGCAAAGTGGCTACAGCACTCCCAGGCATCAGGTCTTATTTCTAGGCGGGAGGAAGATAGAAGAAGAAAGATGGGGCAACACCTGTTTAGAAAAGCAAAAGCGGTCCCATAAACCTCTGTGGTGCAGTTTTAGGTAAATGTGTTCGAAACCTATCTATTCTCTGGTTACCCCTTCCCTTGACCATGAAATTATGGATGGTCACGTTTCAGAGAAAGAGTGATAACTAGAAGCCCGGAGCCTGGCATCAGTTCTGGTTCTGTTTTTCACTCTACAGATGTCACTCAACTTTTCTGGGCCCCAATTTCCTCATTGCAAAATGAAGGAGCTTTAAACTGAATTGTCTCAAGTTCCTTTCCAGCAATAACAATCTATGGTTGGATAATCTTTCCTACTGCTTAAGGGTGCTTTTGTCTGAGGTTCACCAAACACTGACTTAAACTGGCTTCAACAATTAGAAAATTTACTATCTCACAAAAGAGGAAGGCTGGGTAGGGCTGGATTCAGGGTGTTTGATTTAACTGCTTAAAAGTAGCAAACGGCTTGCACAGTTCTTTTTTTTTTTTTTTTTAAGACGGAGTTTCACTCTTGTTGCCCAGGCTGGAGTGCAATGTTGCAATCTCAGCTCACCACAATCTCCACCTCCCGGGTTCAAGTGATTCTCCTGCCTCAGCCTCCCGAATAGCTGGGATTACAGGCATGCATCCCCACACCTGGCTAATTTTGTATTTTCAGTAGAGACGGGGTTTCTCCATATTGGTCAGGCTGGTCTCGAACTCCCGATCTCAGGTGATCCACCTGCCTCAGCCTCCCAAAGTGCTGGGATTACAGGCGTGAGGTTCTTTCTGTTTCTTAGCTTCATCGCCATGCTATTCCCGGTAGTGGATCCAGATAAGACGATGTGCATAGGAAGGAACACAGTGTCGTGTCCTCAGTTTTCTTAGAGGAGATGGGTGATTTCCTCAGAAGCCTCCTAGCAGATCCTCTTATGTCTTACGAGACAGAATTGGTTTGCGTGTGGGTCCTGAACCATCATTGGCAAAGAGGACAGAATTTCATACAGCAAAAGGGATGGAAAGGACAAATAGGTACAAACTCTGTGTCCTCCCATGACAGAAGAGCAGAAGAGAGTAAACCCACTCACTCAAGCCCTTTGACAAGGGCTCTAATCCTTATCCTATCCATGAGGGCTTTGCCCACATCCCATCATTACCTCCTAAAGGCCCCACTTAATGCTCTCACATTGGCCATTAAGTTTCAACATACAAATTTTGGGAAGCACATTCAGACCATACTACCCCCTAAAAATTCACATGTTGAAATTCTAATCCTTCAAGGAGAGGGTATTAGGAGGTGGGGCCTTGGGGGGTGATTAAGTCATGGGGGTGGAGCCCTCATGATTGGGACTAGTGCCCTTATAAAAGAGACCCTGGCCGGGCGCGGTGGCTCACGCCTGTAATCCCAGCACTTTGGGAGGCCGAGGCAGGCGGATCACGAGATCAGGAGATTGAGACCATCCTAGCTAACATGGTGAAACCTCGTCTCTACTAAAAATGCAAAAAGAAAAAATTAGGCGGGCGTGGTGGCGGGCGCCTGTAGTCCCAGCTACTCGAAGAGGCTGAAGCAGGAGAATGGCGTGAACCCGGGAGGTGGAGCTTGCAGTGAGCCAAGATCGCGCCACTGCACTCCAGCCTGGGCGACAGAGCAAGACTCCGTCTCAAAAAAAAAAAAAAAAAAGAGACCCCATGGGCTGGGCGCAGTGGCTTGTGCCTGTAATCCTAGCACTTTGGGAGGCCGAGGTAGGTGGATTCTTGAGGTCAGGAGTTTGAGACCAGCCTGACCAACATGGTGAAACCCTATCTCTACTAAAAATACAAAAATCTGCCAGGTATAGTGGCGCTCGCCTGTAATCCCTGCTACTCAGGAGTCTGAGGCAGGAGAATTGCTTGAACCCAGTAGGTGGAGGTTGCAGTGAGCCAAGATTGTGCCGCTGCACTCCAGCCTGGGTGAAAAAGCAAGAATCTGTCTCAAAAAAAAAAAAAAAAAAGAGAGCCCAGCGAGATCCCTTGCCCCTTTCACCATGGGAGAACATAGCTAGGAGTGTGCAAGCCAGGAGACGGCCCTCGCCAGAACCCAGTGGTGCTGGCACCCTGATCTCGGACTTTCAGCCTCCAAAACTCTGAGAAATACATTTCCGCTGTTTACAAGCCACCCAGTTTGTGGTGTTTTGTTATAGCAATCCAAACAGTCTAAGACAAGGTCTATGTAGCCACAGGGGTAATTATGATGGTTGTTTTCATTTCTGTAATCTTTAGCTATATGATCTTATTCCTACACATTCGTTCTTCTTAAATGTATGATAAGAGCTACAAATTTGCCTTGAACATTAATGTTGAGTCCCTAGGGTGTCCCATCTCTAAGAGTCTCCCTTTTACATCTATTGGTTTTCTTACTCTAATCATTCTCTGCCTACCTCAAGAAACAAGTATCCTCTAGGAAAATTTGGGCTCTTCTCCCTTAAAAATGACTTTCCTCATAGCCTAGTCAATATCCTTTCTATATTTGGTTTTGATACCTCTCAAGAGTACTTCATGACTTGGGGTAAGTCTCAGTTTTCCATTTGTTAAATGGGGCTCAGAATGTCAACTTTATAGACTTGTTGTAAGAATCAATGTGATAATGTTTGTGACAGTGCTTTGTAAACTCTTAAATTATATACTGATAAAAGTTATTACTAAAAGGAGGTTATATGATCAATTGTAGTGGTAGAAACCTTCAAAGAAGGGGCTTAGCTTTGAGAAGATTAAAGTCTAATAGATGAAGGCCTGCCTTGATGTTATGCATAAGTGAAGTAGGTACTTCCTATGTGGATTTATACTCTAGGGACTGGGAAAAACAATGAGGTAATGAAGGCCAGGCATGGTGGCTCACGCCTGTAATCCCAGCACTTTGGGAGGCAGAGGCAGGCGGATCACCTGAGGTCAGAAGTTCGAGATCAGCCCGACCAACATGGAGAAACCCTGTCTCTACTAAAAATACAAAATTAGCCGGGTGTGGTGACCCATGCCTGTAATCCCAGCTACTCAGGAGGCTGAGGCAGAAGAATTGCTTGAACCCGGGATGCAGAGTTTGCAGCGAGCTGAGATCGCTCCATTGCACTCCAGCCTGGGCAACAAGAGTGAAACTCCGTCTCCAAAAAAAAAAAAAAAAAAAAAAGAAGTAGCCTCCATCAGCCTCCTGAGGGCCAATATTCTACCATTTACTTTCATTCTTTAGCCTAAGTCTTTGGTTATTCTTCAAATACAAAAACTCAAGTTTCAGGGTTTTTTTGGGACAATAGTTTTTAGTATGTATGCACAGGCCATTTTGGAAGCACAGATGGCCTGCCACACTTGGAAATGGAGAGTTGGGAAGAAGTAGAGAGAGGTCCCAAGGACCCTAATAGCCTGAGTGGATCCATGAAGAGAGCAGCCACAGAATGGGGAGGCTAAGGGCGTGGCAACAATGCTGCCGTCACCATTTTGTCGCAAGTCGGCCCTGGCACTAGCACTGCCAGTAAGGTCTGAACTTCCGGAGTTCAGGTTCTAGTCCCAGCTCTGCTGCCAACTGGCTACATGACCTTGAGCATGGCACATACTTTGTCTCATTCCCCATTTAAGATCCTATTATATACCTTCGTTTTATAATTCTATGGCTAACTAGGAGTCATTTGAGGCCCTCCTACCACAGGGCAACTATATTCTGCATTAGACACACCCTTTGAGTATTGTTGCTCCCAAGAAGTAAGTGAAGCTTCCCAGGCCCCATCCCCCCTAGCTCAAGCTATGGATGCTAGGAGCTGGGACCAGAAGAGTAGGCAGATCTTAATGGTAGATTGCCCTGAGTGTAGATTCCTGAGTTTTGGGCCTGAAGCTATGTGGGAAAGCTGAACCTTGGATTTCAGTGCTGAGCTGAGACTCTTTATGTACCATAGTGCCTGGTAGAAGCAGGACTCGAACCTGAGCACCAGAAACCCAGGCTTTGCTGGTGGTGCTGGTGCCAGGAGCAACTTGGGTCAAAATGGCAATGTCAGCACTGTTTCAGTCCCCGCAGCCTCCCCATTATGATCTTTCTCTTCACGAAGCAAAATTCTTTCTTGAAGAAATATTGCTCAGTTTAGACCTGCCGGATTCCCAGAGAATAAGAACAATGAGCTCACAATCAAAAGCCAGTAAGTACATGAGAAGATAAACCACTCTCAGTGGAGAAAACAGAAACTATAAACAATAGATTTTTGGACCACAGAGACTAAAAATATTGGAATTGTGAAATATGTATAAAATGTTTTTTTAAATAAAGACTGCAATCACAAAGATAAGTAAGTAATAATTGATATCAGGACAAGACAGATTTTGAAATAAATATATAACTTCTAAAAATTAAAAATATAAAATTTTAAATATAAAGCCTAATGGAAGAGTTAAATATCAGACTAGACACACCTGAAGAGAGAATTTGTTAAATGAATGCTATGTTGGAAGAAATTATGCAGAATGCAAGGCAAAGAAAGATTGTCAGACTGGATTAAAAATGCAAGAATAGGCTGGGCACAGTGGTTTGTGCCTATGATCCCAGCACTTGGGGAGGCTGAGGCAGGAGGATCGTTTGAGCCCAGGAGTTCAAGAACAGTTTGCACAACATAGTAGGACCCCATTTCTACAAAAAAATTTTAAAAATTAGCCAGGCTAATGTTGCCCAGGCTGGTCTTGAACACTTGGGCTCAAGTGATCCTCCTGCCTCAGCTTCCCCAAGTGCTGGAATCACAGGCATGAGCTACTGTGCCTGGCCAATTGTGACTTTTATATTATAAATATTTTACCAACATTTTCAAAAAATGAGAAAAAAAAACTTCAGTAGTAAGAGAACAACCTGATTTTCGAATAGTCAAAGCAGTTAAGTAGACATTCACCAGAGAGGTATATAAGTGACCAGTAAGTACAGGAAAAGATGCTGACTTTGATTAGCCATTATGGATATGCAAATCAAAACCACAATGAGATACTAGCACACAGACACTGTGATGTCTGTAATTTTAAAAATTAATGCTACCAAGTGTCGGTGATTATGTGCAGAAACTGAAATTTTCATATATTGCTGATGGGAATATAGAATTATACAGTCACTTTAGAAAACAGTTTGACAATTTTTAAAAATAACATATACTTAACTATATAACTCAGCAATTTTACTATGAAAAAGTTGTCCACACAGACTTGCATAACCAGTATCATTAATCATAACCAAAAACTAAAAACAACCCAAATGTTCATCAATAGGTGAATAAATGACATCTGATATATCCATACAATGGAATAATAGCAATAAAAACAAATGCACCATAGATGCATGAAACAACATGGATGGACCTTAAAACCACTAGATTAGATTTTTTAAAAAACAGACACAAAAGACTGTGTATTGCATTTATATGAAATTTCTAGAAAAGGCAAATTCATGGAGATCAGTGGTTGCCTGGGGCTGGGAGTGAGAGTATGTATTGGCTAAAGCAGGTCATGAGGGGACTTTTAGGGGTAGTGAAAATGTGTGGTTGCACAACTGCAAATATTTACA
Source organism: Hylobates moloch (assembly GCF_009828535.3). Taxonomy (NCBI): domain Eukaryota; kingdom Metazoa; phylum Chordata; class Mammalia; order Primates; family Hylobatidae; genus Hylobates; species Hylobates moloch. The sequence goes on from NW_026652284.1 coordinate 53,757,405, forward strand.
TGCACCAAACTGTACACTTGCAATGGGTGAACTTTATGGTATGTAAATCACATAAGAAAACTGTTAAAAAATTAAATAGATTGGCCAGGCGCAGTGGCTCACGCCTGTAATCCCAGCACTCTGGGAGGCTGAGGCGGGTGGATCACGAGGTCGAGAGTTCAAGACCAGCCTGGCCAAGAGGGTGAAACCCCTCTCAACTAAACATACAAAAATTGTCCGGGCACAGTGGCAGGCACCCAAAATCCCAGCTACTTGGGAGGCTGAGGCAGGAGAATTGCTTGAACCCAGGTGGCAGAGGTTGCAGTGAGCTGAGATTGCACCACTTTACTCCAGCCTGGGCGACAGACTGAGACTCCCTCTAAAAAAATAAAAATAAAAATAAATAGATTAAAGAGATGTAACAACAAAATACAAATGATCTTTGATTAAATCCTGGATCCAAAACCAAAAATTATTCAAGGAAATTCAAGGACATTTTTGGAAATATGAACTTGGGCTCTAAATTAGATGGAATGGTAATTGTTGTAGTAGTAGGTTATATAAGAGAAAGTCTGGCTTAAAAGATGTGCTGAAGTTCTTAGGGATGCAGTCTTATGATTCCACAACTTATTTTCAAATGACAAAAAGAAGAGAAGAGATAAAACAAATGCAGCAAAATTTGATGTGAATATAAATGAAGGGCAAATAGATGGTTATTGTATTAATATTCAAGCTTTCTTTAGATTTAATTTTCCAAATAAAATTCAAGAAAAGAACAAGAAACACATGCTTATTCACAATACGAAACTAGAATACCAAAGAAAAGTAGGAGATATTAACAGCAGCCAGAGGAAAAAAAAAGAGATTATCTACAAAGGAATGACATTTAGAATAACAGCAGATAAGAGCAACAATTTTTTAAATGAATTAATTAATGGTTTTAAGAGACAGGGTCTTACTCTGTTGCCCAGGCTGGAGTGCAGTGGTGTGATCACTGCAGTCTCCACCTCCTGGGCTCAAGGCATCTTCCCACTGCAGCCTCCTGAGTAGCTGGGGCCACAGGTGCATGCCACCACACCTGGCTAATATACATACACACACACACACACACACACACACACACACACACATATGTGTGTGAGCTGCACCTGGTCTTGATATTTTTTAAGGTTTGAGAGAAAATAAGTTAAAATCTACATTTGAGTACCCAGCAAAACTCTTTCCCAAGAGAGTGGACTGCAGGGGACATTTAATAAGAAACACCTAAATCTCAAGGACTGTGCTTCCGCAAGAAGGAAGGTTTACCCATAAGGAGTTTGAGATGGAATGCTGGGAAAGAAAAACAGAAAACATATGTGTAAAAATAATAGTAAAAATGGTCATGCCATATCACATTTGTATGGTTGATAAAAGGACAGACAAAGACCCTGGACCACAAATAAATTGGGAAGGGATGATCAGAGGGAAAACATTCTAAGACGGTTGCATTCATTTGGGAGGGTACAATATAGTTTAATTTTAGACTTTGTTAAGATAGATGGGCATTGTGATATTCCAAGAGAAACCACTAAAATAGCAAAGGAAAATATAAATTCCAAACTAGTAGAAAGAATAAAAGTAGGGGGAAAAAAGAGAAATAACCAAAATACCTAATTAAACCAAAAAATATATCAAGTTCAATAAAACAGAACAAGGAAGTATAGAAACCCCAGGAATCGCAGACATTTAAAAAGCAAGATGGAGAAACGAATCCAAATGTACTACCAAACAAAGTAACTAGAAATGAATTACATTCATCAGTTACAAAAACAGAGATTGTCAGATTGAATTAAAAATAATTCAGCTGTATGTTGTTCACAAGAGATGCACCTAAAATAAAAGAACATGGAAAATTTCAAAGGAAATGAATGGAAAAACATATGCGAGGTAGATGCTAACCAAAGGAAAACTGGCATAGCCATATTAATGTCAGAAAAAAAATAGCATCAGGACAAAAATCATTTTAAAGTATATATGAGGACGAGTACGATGACTCATGCCTGTATTCCCAGCACTTGGGAAGGGTGAGCCAGGCAGATCACCTGAGGTCAGGAGTTCGAGACCAGCCTGGCCAACACAGTGAAACCCTGTCTCTACTAAAAATACAAAAATTAGCTGGGTACGGTGGCAGGCACCTGTAATCCCAGCTACTCAGGAGGTTGAGGCAGAAGAATCGCTGGTTGGGAGATGGAGGTTGCAGTGAGCCGAGATGGCGCCACTGCACTCCAGCCTGGAAGAAAGAGTGAGACTATTGCAAAACAAACAAAAAAAATGTATATGATAATAATGACTCAGTTCAACAAGACGACATAGCAATTTTAAACGTACAAATTAGAGTCTCAAAATATATAAAGCAAAAACCTATAGAGCTATAAGAAATTTATAAGTTCACCTTGAGAGTGGCAGATTTCAACATATTTCTCAATTATTGATAGATCAAGCAGACTATATATATGTAAAAAATAGGAACAACTGAAATAACGATGCTCTAACTGACATATATAGGACACTATGCCAATTAGGAAACACAGATTCCTCTGAAGAATACGAAACATTTGCACAAATGGATCATGTAATGGAAGTCTCAATGAATGTCAGAGAATTTCTGCTTGTTTTTCCTCATTGCAATTAGTTAGAAATCAATAAGAAAAATATAAATGATAAAGAGAAAAATAATTTTAGATCTAAACAAATTAGTAAAAATAGTAGTAGATGGCAGATCTTGTGGGATGGGGTCAAAGCTTTACTTAGAGAGATATTTAGGCCTTAAATATTTGTATTAGCAAAGCAGAATCAGCCAGACACGGTGGCGTGTGTCTGTAATCTGAGCACTTTGGGAGGTCGAGGCGGAAGGATTGCTTGAGCCCAGGAGTTAGAGACCAGCCTGGGAAACATAGCATGATCCCCACATCAAAAAAAAAGAAAAACCTTAGCCAAAAATAACAACAAAAAAAAATCAGTGCTGCATGTGGAAACTTGAAAAGAAAACCAGAAAAGCTGGAAATTAAGTGTCTAACTTAAGAGGTGGGAAAAAGAACAAAATAAATCCAAATAAAATAGAAGGATGATAAAAGTAAAAGCAAATACAAAGCAAACCTACAGTAGAGAAGACCAAGAAGCTAAAGTGACTGCTGTGTTCTGAATGTTTATCCACCCCTCCTCAGCCTGCACTCAATGCTGAAATCCCAGCCCCCATGGTAATGGTATTAGGAGCAATGAATTTCTGTTGTTTATGAGCTTATGGTATTTTGTTACAAAAGTCTGAACAGACTAAGACAGTGACAAACTTCTTGTCACTTGTCTAGAGGTGTCATTTGTCAAGAAGAAAAAGCAAACAGAAAAGATGTCAGAAATGAAAAGGGGACATAAAAATGGAACAAAAAATTAAAAACATAATCAGAAAATATTGTGAATGTATGGAAATAAATTGAAGCCAGGATAAATGGCCAAATTAATAGGAAACCAAAAATAATGACCCAAGAAAAATTAGAAACTGTGAAGAGCCCTAAAGCCAATCTAGGAACTGAATCAATAGCTAAAATTTTCCCACATTTGATTTCTTCAATAAATAAAGAATTATTTATTTAATAAATAGATAAAGCAAAATAATTAAATTATTAATTTAATATAATTATTAAATTATTATCATTAAAATAAAAATAATTATATCATTAAAATAAAAATAATTTTATATATCATTAAAATAAACATAATTAAATTATTATTATCATTATTTTGAGACAGGGTCTTGCTTTGTGGCCCAGGGTGGAGTGCAGTAGAGAAATCTCGGCTCACTGCAACCTCTGCTTCCCAGGTTCAAGTGATTCTCCTGCCTCTGCCTCCCGAGTAGCTGGGACTACAGGTTCACACCACCACACTTGGCTAATTTTTGTATTTTTCATAGACGTGGGGTTTCATCATGTTGGCCAGGCCGGTCTCAAACTCCTAACCTCAAGTGATCTGGCTGCCTCAGCCTCCCAAAGTGCTGCAATTACAAGCATGAGCCACCGCCCCCAGTCGTTCAGCACATAAATTATAAGGGAGAGACAGAAAGAGAGAACATAGAAATTTTAACTAACACAGCAACCAAACCCCAAATGGAATGTATAGACCTTATTTGAATCTTGATTCAAACAATAAAATTGTAAAATATGTATCAATAATTGAGGAAATTTGAACACTGACTAGATATTTAACAATATAAGGAATTATTGTTACTTTTGGTATGATAATTATATTTTGGTTATATTCTAGATGTCCTTATTTTTAAGAAATACACCCTGAAATATTTGTAAATGAAATGATATGACATCAACACAGTTCAGTGGGGAGGGAATTGGGAGTATTGGTGACAAACGATTGCTCATGATTGGATCATTACTGAAGGTGGAAGACAGGTATATATGGGGTTCAATATTTCATTTGCTCTACTTTTTTTATATGATTGAAATATTTTATAATAATACTTACATATAGAAACATTCCTACATCCTTACCTGTAACTTTCATATATATACACATACATGCACGTACACACACCTGGTGTCAGAGAGGATGTGGGGTAATGGGGAATTCTTTTTTTTTTTTTTTTTGAGACAGCATCTTGCTCTGCCACTCAGGCTGGAGTAATGTCGTGCTATCACGGCTCACTGCACTCTCAACCTCCAGGGCTCAAACAATCCTCTCTCTTCAGCCTCCTGAGTAGCTGGGGCTACAGGCGCGTGCCACCACGCCTGGCTAATTTTTGTATTTTTTTGTAGAGATAGGGTTTTGCCATGTTGGCCAGGCTGGTCTCAAACTCCTGGGCTCAAGTGATCCACCCCCCTCAGCCTCCTCAAGCGCTGGGATTATATGCGTGAGCCACTGTGCCCAGCCGAGTGGCGGAGCTCTTTATACATTACTGATAGGCATGTAAAAGTAAGTCCAAACATTTTTGAAAACTATCTGTAATTGTTTGAGAATTTGCACATCTGCAGGTCCTACTAATCAGCAATTCTATTCTTTGCACATATGTACACTGACAAAAAAGTGGATATATTGACGGAATGGTATACCCGTAAGTAAACATAAATGTACTACAACTACATTCAATGTGGAAGTATCTTAAAAATGTTAAGAGAAAAAAAAAGAATCAGAAGACTACATAAAATAGTGTGATATCATTTTTATAAAACTCAAGAACAAGCAAAAGTAAGCCATATGCTTCCATTGTGTGTGTGTGTGTATATATATATATATATGCACCTATATACCTATATACATATATATATACACCACAATTTCTTTATCCACTCATTGATTGATGGGCATTTGGGTTGGTTCCACATTTTTGCAATTGCAAATTGTGCTGCTATAAACATGTGTGTGCAAGTATCTTTTTTGTATAATGACTTATTTTCCTCTGGGTAGATATCCAGTAATAGGATTGCTGGATCAAATGATTTTATACATGCAAAGCAGTGATACAGTGATACACTCCCCAATTTAGGATAACAATGACCTCTGTGGAGGAGACCTGTGGCTCCTGGATGGGGAAAGAGCATCAGGTTTATGCCTTATTGGCAATGTCCTAGTTCTTTGGGTGATGGGGCCACAGATTTTCATTATATAAGTAATCTGCATAAAGTAAACACATGTGATATATATGTATATCTATATATAAACAAATATTTTTAAGATAATTTTTTTCATATAAAAAAATCCCATGATGTTTTGATTGGTCTCTCCCATGGGACTGCCCTCTCTTTGGGAAGCTGCGCTGCATTTCTTAGAAATCACAGGGTTAAGTGCACAGGATCCTGACTCCTGCAACTATTCTGTGGGTTTGAAACGGAGTGTGTTTTACCAGGCCAAGAACCCACCCTCTGGCACCCCTCCTGGTTCCTTCTCACTATTCATCTCAATCAGTCTGCATTCAGTGGCTTTATAATGTTCCAGAATTTTCCATGAAGATAATTTCCAGATGAATGAGCCATGGGGTTTGGACAGCAAACTCATTGGCTCACTCATTGCCTCTGCAGGACTAGCAGGGAATGGTCTGGCTATTCTCACCACCTACATGACCTGCCCAGGCCTTGGAGCTCACTAGCCTCATCTCCCAATGTCTTGGTAAAGAGGGGAAGCCACAAAGCCATCTCTGCCTCCTGTAGCTGAACTTCAGCCATTACCACTTTCTAGCCTTGGGCAACTACATAGCAGGGCCTCCTGGGCTCTCCACACAACCACTGCGCATGGAGAAGGGGTGGCATTTAATGGAGGCCTGGCCCAGATGTGTGACCTAGGCCGACCTTACTCCAGAGCAGAATCCTGGTCCTATGTCTAAATCTGGTCCTCCACTACTTTTGTAAATAAAGTTTAATTGGCACACAGCTGCACTCATGCATGCATTGCCTATGGCTGCATTCTTGCTGTAATGGCATAGTTGAGGAATTTTGAGAGACCCTGCAGCCCACAGAGCTATTTACTATCTGGCCCTTTTACCAAGCCACTTTGCTAATCTCTCCACCATTCTGCAGTGCCCAGGACTCTGTTTACCCCTTGACAGGGAGCCCCCTGTATCAGACCTGTTAGCTGACAAAAGCGAGAAGTAGCATGGGGGGTGAGGGTAGTTGTGAGTGACTGTCCTCACCTCAGCCTTCAGAAGACCTGGGTTTGGGTCCCTAATCTCCCACTGACTGGCGAATCACTGAATTTCTCTCTGCTTCATCTACCCATCTGATAGATGGAAAAGACAATCCCTGTGACAATACCAGTCACTCTGCCTTTCCCTGTGAGGATCAGATGAAATACTATCTGTCTGAGCTTCTCAAGCTGAGAAGCACAGAGTCAAGAGCAGCGGCTCTCCAACCTCAGCAGGCATCAGAATCACCTGGAGGGCTTGTTAAACTGTAGCTTGGGGGCTCCACCCCCTGAATTTTGGATTCAGTAAGTCTGGGTTGGGGCCGGAAAAAGTTGCGCTTCTTTGAGAATCTGTGCCCTAGTGAGTGGTTCTTCACCATGGCTGCACATTAGAGTTACAAGAGAGCTTTAAAAATCCACAAAAAAATAAAATACCTAGGAATACAGCTAACCAGAGAAGTGAAAGATCTCTACAAGGAGAACTAACAAAATACTGCTCAAAGAAATCAAAGATAACACAAACAAATGGAAAAATATTCCATGCTCATAAATAGGAAGAATCAATATCATGAAAATGGCCATACCACCCAAAGCAATCTGTAGATTCAATGCTATTCCCATTAACCTACCAATGACATTCTTCACAGAACTAGAAAAAACTATTTTAAAATTTATATGGAACCAAAAAAGAGCCTGAATAGCCAAGGCAATCCTAAGTAAAATGAACAAGGCTGGAGGCATTGTGTTACCCGACTTCAAACTATACTGTAGGGCTACAGTAACCAAAACAGCATGTTACCAGTACAGAAACAGACATATAGACCAATGGAACAGAATAGAGAACCCAGGAATAAGGCCGCACACCTACAACTATAAAATCTTTGACAAATCTGACAAAAACAAACAACGTGGAATGGACTCTCTATTTAATAAATGGTGCTGGGATAACTGGCTAGCCATCTGCAGAAGATTGAAACTGGACCCCTTCCTTACACCACATACAAAAATCAACTCAAGATGGATTAAAGACTTAAATGTAAAACCCAAAACTATAAAACTCCCGGAAGACAAGCTAGGCAATACCATTCAGGACACAAGAACAAGCAATGATTTCATGACAAAGATGCCAAAGCAATTGACACAAAAGCAAAAATTGACAAATGAGATCTAATTAAACTAAAGAGCTTCTGCACAGTAAAAGAAACTATCAACAGAGTAAACAGACAACTTGCAGAATGGGAGAAAATATTTGCAAACTATGCATCTGACAAAGGTCTAATATCCACCATCTATAAGGAACTTAAATTTACAAGAAAAGAAAAACAAACAACCTATTAAACAGTGGGCAAAGGGGTCAGGCACAGTGGCTCATGCCTGTAATCCCAGCACTTTGGGAGGCCGAGGCAGGCAGATCACTTGAGCTCAGGAATTCAAGATCAGCCTGGTCAACATGGTGAAACTCCATCTCTACTAAAAAATACAAAAAAAAAAAAAAAAATTAGCCAGGCATGGTGGTGGGTGTCTGTAGTCTCAGCTACTCAGGGGGCTGAGGCACGAGAATTGCTTGAACCCTGGAGGCAGAGGTTGCAGTGAGCCAAGGTCATGCCACTGTACTTCAGCCTAAGCAACAACAACAAAAAAAAAGGGCAAAGGACATAAATATATATTCAGATATTTTCCGAAAGAAGACATATGTGCAGTCAACAATCACATGAAAAAAAGCTCAACATCACTGATCATTAGAGAAATGCAAATCAAAACCACAATGAGATACCATCTCACACCAGTCAGAATGGTTACTATTAAAAAGTCAAAAAATAACAGATGCCAATCGTGGAGAAAAAGGAATGCTTATACACTGTTGGTGGAAGTGTAAATTACTTCAACTATTGTGGAAGACGCTGTGGCGATTCCTCAAAGACCTAAAAACAGAAATAACATTTGACCCAGCAATCCCACTACTGGGTATACACCCAAAGGAATATAAATCATTTTATCATAAAGACACATGCATTGTGTATGTTCATTGCAGCAAATTATCCACAATAGCAAAGACATGGAATCAACCTAAATGCCTATCAGTGGTAGACTGGATAAACAATATTTGTTATATATACACCATGGAATACTATGCAGCCATAAAAAAGAACAAGATCATATCCTTTGCAGGAACATGAATGGAGGTGGAAGCCATTATCCTTAGCAAACTAATGCAGGAATAGAAAACCAAATACATGTTCTCACTTATAAGTGGGAGCTAAATAATGAGAACACATGGATACATAGAGGGAAACAACTCACACTGTGGCCTATTGGGGGTGGGAGGAGGAAGAAGAACAGGGAAAATAACTAATGGGTACTAGGCTTACTACCTGGGTGCCAAAAGTAATCTGCACAACAAACCCCTGTGAAGCAAGTTCACCCATGTAACAAACCTGCACGTGGACCCTTTAAGTTAAAACAAAAGCTTCAAAAATCCAGATGCCCAGGTCACAGCACAGGACAATTAAATCAGAACCTCTGGGAGAGAGGCCCAGGCATTAGCATTTTCTGAAGCTCTTCCAGTGGTTTCAGTGCACAGCCAAGGTTAAAAACCATTGACAGAGTATTAACTAGTGACACTGGGAGGAATATCTGGGTCTTTTTCTTGTTTATTTATTGATGCTATAAGATTTATATTTTTAATAAATCAGATTGAATACAGATACATTACGGAATAAAATGCAAAATATGCATGAATTTTCAGGCATTTTCTGTTTGCAATGAACTGTTTAGGTTACATCCTGCTACCAAAAAGTATCTTGCATTTTGAAAGAAGCTGAGGTTGCACTGCCTTATCCTGAGCAATCTTTGTCTAAATTCCTACACAAATGTGTATCCAATGCAGCCACTGATAGCATCCTAGGTCTACCTTCTCTTGCATCCAGCTAAATCAACTTCCTCCAAAGTGCACTTGCATCTATTTCTCTCCTCCACCATCCAAGCCACCATCACTTCTCACCTGTATTCTGCAATGGCCTATTAATGAGACTTCTGGCTGCTCTTGCCTACATTGCCTACTGACAACAAGAGCAGTTTTCTGAAACGTAGAGCTAGTATGTCTCTCCCTTGCCCCAAAACGGACAGCGCTTTCCCATTTACACAGAATAAAATCTAAACTCCTCACCTGGTTTATAGCTCCCACCCACAGCCCACCTCCACATCCGTGTCTTGATTCACTCTCACTGAAATGCCCTTGACACAGGGCTTCGCCCAGCTCCTCAAACAACCCAAGTGCAGCCCCACCCAAAGCCTTTCCTCCACCCCAGCACCTTTCCCCACATCTCTGCATCCTTCAGGACTCAGCTGAAAAATGCTGGCCCACGAACACTTCCTTAGCAAAGGCAGGCAGGCTCTCCCCACCCACATTACACTCCATCGCAGCTCCTCTTTCACCCTGTCCCTTTCCTTTATGACAATGATCACAGTTTGTAATCATTTTTTTTTTCCTTTTCTTTTTCTTTCTTTCCTTTTTGGACCGTCTACCACTCCAGAATCAAAGTTCCTTTAGAAAAGGAACCGAGAAACTTTGTTCTCCATCCTGCCCCTAAAACAAAACACTGCTCAGTCAATATTTATTGCATTAAGGTTAATTTAGTGTTTTTATCAACCACCCTTGACTTCTCCATCTTGTCACCAAGTGACATGATATGCAAGGGTGGAGCACCCATGCCCGTGGTGGGGAGGCAGGAGTGAGTGAGGCTCAGGCTCCAAGGGGGCTGCTGCCCTCATTCCTGCCAACTGTGGTCAGGTAGGCCCATGGTTGCCAGATCCAGATTTTTATGTGATCTTAAAATCTTGGCAACTAAAGTAAACTTAAAAAAAAAAAAAAAAAAAAACACTGGGAGGCCAAACAAAATACACAACACATCTGTGGGCTGCGTTCAGCCCAAGGGCGGCCAGTTTGCAACTTCTGCTGAAATCCAGATGGACCGAATTTCTCTTCTGATCTACCAGCTCAGTTACCCTATCAAAGGAGGAATGAGGTTAGATGTGGTTCAGATTATCAGTGTTTCCTAAGAAAGGACAGTTCTTTGAACTGTGAATTTGACTATGAACTTCAAGGGCTGTAGACTCGGTGATGGGGTGAGCTCAGCCAGCCTGTCATTCGATCAACATTCCTTCATCCCTGGTATGTGCCGGGACCAGGCAGCCCTTTGGGTAATGGCTGATCAAAGCCTTAAGCCATGCTGCCTCCAGCCAGGCCCCCAGTGCACCCCTTCACCACTGTGGCCCCGACTGAAGCCCAAACTTTACTCCTGACCTGATCCTTCTCACCAACAGCAAAACTCATGGCTCCCACCTCACCTATCCCCTTCCTGGCCCCTTAGAAGCCTGCTTGCCCTCAAGGATACCACCCCCTCCCCTACATCCTTGTCAGAGGAGACGTTCATCCTTCCAGCTTCCCCTTCCCCAACAGTGGCAACTCTTAAGGTAAGTGCAGTAGTTTGGGGTAGGGTGTGGCCAGCACAGTGACTTTGTTTTGTTTGCTTCATTTTACTATGATTCCTCCATCACTTATCTATCCATCCATCCCTCTCTCCATCCATCAGTAAGCTTTCCTTTCTGATGCATTTCAAAGCAAATTGCAGACATCAGTACCCTTCGCCATTCATGTTACTAATATTCAATATTTGTTAGTGATTTCTTTTTATTTGAGATAAAATTTGCCTCCGATGAAATGCACAAACCTTAAGCAGATAGTTGCTAAGGTTTGACAAATGCATACAACTGGGAAACCCAAACTCTTGCTGATATACAGAACATTACCATCATCTCAGGGAGTTCCTGAATGCCCCTTTCCCACTCACTGTCCCCACCCCATCCCCCAAGAAGCAAGCACTGTTCTATTTTTCACCATAATGAGTTTTGATGACTCTAGAACTTCATATAAATGAAATCAGGCAGCATACACTATCTCGTGCAAGGCTTCATGCAGTGTTATGCACTTGAAACTCATCTGTGGTATCTTGTGTATCTGTAAGTTGCTCCTGTTTATTGACAAGTGTGCCATTGTATGTTTCTCTGTCTTCCTATCTATGGGCATGTGGACTGTTTCTCGTTGTTGGCTATTGTGAATAAAGCTATTCTGAGCGTTCTTGTGCGGGCATTTTGGTGTTCATTTCTCTTGGGTAAATACTTAGGTGTGGAATTGCTGGGTCACAGAGTCAGTAGACGCATGTGTCACCTGGCTGTGATGGGGGTTTCTGTTTGATCAAATGACATCAGCAATCACAATTCAGTTTCTTCTATGGGCCAGACCTGGTTGGATATTTCCAGCAAACGAAAGACAAAGCACTTGGCCTCAAGGAGCTTGCAGTCTAGTGAGGGGGACTGATGAACACATGTGACTACTTAAATGACAACACCTGGGACATGGGGCTCTTCATCTGTTAAAGAGAGAATGAATGAGGATGCCCTGCTGAGCCTCATGTCAGAGCAGGGAGAGGTCCCAGCCTCCAGGAGGGCTTCTTGCAGGAAGCAGTACTTAAGCTGCACCTGGAATGGGGGGCGAGAACTGGGCAGGGGGAGGAGAGTCATGCTAGGCTGGGGAGGCGAGGAAAACCTGGGGGCAGGACAGGGCCAGGCATGTCCGAAAGACAACTGGCCTGGCCTAGAAGGGCCTGGGGAGTGGAGTACCCTAAAATCAGGCTGCAGGATGTTCAGGGCACAGATCTTTGAATTTCAGGGTAAGGAGTTTTGGGTTTTGAAAGACTCTTCTTCTTCCCTTGCAGAGCACAGTAAACCAGGTTATCAGTCATTTTAGTTCCCCAAAAAATACTCAAAACATCTGGACACAGCCATGAAATGTTTAAGTTTCTTAGAATTTCCAATTGCAGAAAAATGAATCTGTCATTCCAACACTGCTCCAGTGACATCTTGGTTTTACTTTTTAGTTTTTCAGTTAAGTGGTTAAGCTTCACAAGAACTGCATAGAGCTGGGAGTCTCTTGTCCTAGAATCAAGTGGTTACTACAATTGCTTCTCAATCACCCCCAATTTGGGACTTCGTGCCCTGCTCTCTGCTCTGTGCTGCCTACAGTTCTGAAGGCTGGAAAAGCAGGATTTTGGCCACAGTAGTTAAGTGAGAACATCTCTGATGCTCATGTTCCATCCTCAGTAACCTGGGCCACAGAACAACATGCTCCAAACTGGCTGGCATTGTCTTGAGGCTTCTACGTGACAAGAAAGAGATTGTCCTTGAGGATTTTTGCATTCTTTCCCGGTAGGACAAATCATCTCTGGGCAAAAACAAATGTCTCCACTCCTTAAAGTCTGTGTATCTTTTCCAGACTTAGCAAAGAAACTACCAGCAACTAAGCCTAGCTGGGTCTCTGACTCAGAATCCTATAAAGACACTTAGATGGCCTCGGGCAGGAGAAAATCTGTTGACCAGCTCTTGCGATCTTACAACATACTTGGGTTGGCAAGGCTCCAAAGTGGCCTTCTGATGTGATTGGCCAGATTGTAGAAAGTGGGCCGCCTTGGGGAGGTGCACCCTCGAAGAAGAAATGGAAGACCGCCGTGTGAATAACCGACTTTCCTGCAGGCCTTCACACACCATTTATTCCATTTAGAAGACAAAGCTCACCAAAATAACTCAGATAGGTTCCCTGGGTCCAAATCTCAGATTTCATCACACTGGAGAGTACAGGGAATAATTGCCTAAATTTCCTGGGGTGGCCAGACAGCCCACAGCTAGAGGGCAGCTTGTACGGAATTGTAGCGCCTTTGCGATTTCCTCTCCCCTGCTCCTATCGAGTAGACTGTCCCAGTTTGCTTGGTGTTTGTGGTTTCGGTACTAAAAGTCCCATATCCCAGGAAACCCTTCAGTCTTGGGCAAACTGGAATGGTTTGGTCACCGTGTAAACAGCAGCAATCCTAAAAAGCACTTTTCTCTAAATAAAACTCGGGCTTTCTAAAGCATTGGTTAAAAGAAGACTTCTCAGAGGCATGTGCTGACTGCTACCACCCCAAATCCAGAGCCACCTCACCACCCAGCGGGGGTGGCTGAGTGAGGCACGGCCATGACCCTCCTGCAGCCAGGCTGTCAGTAAGTCGGGCCCTGGGCCCTGGAGGATGCACTGGTGGTCACAGGAGAAGAGTCAGGGCCATGGTTTTGGTTGCAAAGACGGTTTCTGGATCAGTTTCCAGTCTTTGATGAGGCAATAGATCTTGCATGGCTGTTTTATTTGCAGATTTCAGAGGAAGCAAATGATCTACACCCAGTGAGCCTGACTCTGACCTGTGGGTAAGAGGTCAGGTCATTGCAGCCCTTTGGAAGCCTTCACTCTGTGCTGGGTTAGGAGAATGTGTCCCCTCTTCCACCTAGAATAAAGATGACACAGCTTTGGAGGGTGATTTGTTGCATCCTGCAGGGTGAAAAGGAGACAATTCATCTATGTAGCTTTTATTTCTGGAAGGTCATTCTCTTGTATGCCTGTTCCTTTCCACTAGTCTTAAAGGGTCTGAGATTCTTGCCGCCAAGGAAGCCACCTTTGTCCTCCAGATAGGTCAGTGTTGCTCCTCAGGCAGCAATCTCAGAAGCCAGTGCAGATCAGAGCTCTGAGTGATCCCTCTCCTAAACCGCATTTGAGGTATGGTAGAAGTTTGGGGAATCCCATTGTTCCACGGATATTGGGCCAAATAGTCTGAAGCAGATGTCATAGTCTAAACACAGATAAAGTATAAAGTGTTCTAGGAGCTCCCTGCCATCCTCTATCCTGCCCCCACCACACACACACCTGATATTGTGACAATGCACCATTAACAACATCACCAATTGTCCCTCGAGGATGCAAAGCTGAGCTCAGTGCCTACAGCTCTCAGACAATTGTGGGCATCTGTCCTCTCCCACTCATGCCAGCCAAGACACACAATGTGTTCTGCATTACAGACTAGACAGGGGGTCTGAAGTACAAGGAAATAATTCAGTCTTGCAGGCTGGGGTGAGATTGCGAATCAAAAGAACAATTTATGAGATCATTCAAACCTGGATGTGAAATTAATACCACACGGTATAACTCACCACAGACCACCTTGTTTGATTTTATTTTTTCCTAGGAATAGGGTCTTCCTCCTGCTATCATTTATGTTTCAGACATTATATAAACAACATAACCCTCTTGCTAGAAATTCCTGTAAGTCTGAAGTGTGAAGAGTTATGGCAGTAGCCTGAGCTTGAAGTAAATTTTGTCTGTTGTAAATGAATTCACTTTAGTTGAAGAGACTAAGCATGTGTATTAACCATTATCAAAACCCAGCAAGAAAAGTGGAACTTTGGTCAGCGTAGTTGAACCAGAACTTTCCAAGTCACTTGTTTAAAGCTCAAAGCCCTGGTCCTCAGGACCCCACTCTACTGGTGAACTGGCATTTTCTCTGAGCTCCCATGAGACAAAAAGGAAGGCGCATCAGCCTTTTGTCATTCCTTCCTAACCTGCCACACAGGATCCAGGAGCCAAAACAAGTCCTGGTCCCACCCTGGAAGAGCTCAGGGCTGAGATTTTGAGGGGTTTGGAGCAGGCCACAGGGCTGAACAGGGTTCACAGGGCTCCAGAGGCTGCAGAGACTCAAATCCATGGTGCTGAATAAAGCCACAACCCCATAGTTACTGGGATCAGGTGTCATATCATGTCACTAAAATAACCCTCAGTGCAAGAAAGAATGGGAACGTAGTCATCTGGGCCCACCTAGTCTTGGCATTGGGCCCTCTCCTATGGACACTGACTGAGACCAAAAAAAGGCTGCTGCTTTTAGCCGGGTGGGTCTGTGTAAAAGCAGCCCCGCCCCCAGCGGCTCTGCTAACCCATTTGCAGAAGGCCCTGTCTTCTCCAGGTGGCTTTTCCCAGTCCCTCTGGGCCTCCACCCCACACCTGTGACATTCACTGCACTGGGTGCTCCTAAAACAAGGAGACAGAGAGGCCAAAGGAACGCCAGCCCTCTTGAGCTACTTGAAGGAGATCGTGGGCAGGATTGTGTGCCACACAGATGTACGCTAATGGGTAATTTAAAGTTTGCTTTTGTCAGTTTACTCCAGCAATTGGGAAACAGCTGTATGGAAAATACGAATTGAAACAGTTCTGGTTATCTACAAACTATCCCCCTACTCAGTGACCCAAACCAGCAACTCTTGCGTCGTTTCTCAAAAGGCTGGGTGCTGATTGGGCTCTGTTGGTGGGCATTTCTGCCCCATGTGATGTCAGCTGGGGCTGAGGTCATGTGAGGCTTTATTGGGTTGGCACATCCCAGGTGACCGCTCACTTGACTGGCAGTGGGCCCCGGCGGTGAGTACGGAGCTGAGCCGAGGCTGCTGATCACAGTGCCTACGTGTGGCCTCTTTGTGTACCTTAGGCTTCTCATGGTCATTGGGTTCCAAGAGTGAGAGTCAGAAGAGGGAGTGGCCCAAAGAAGGAGGAGGCAGGAGGCTGGACTCAGAAGGCAGGTCCTGAGACGGGCACAGTGCCACTTCCCCTGGGTCCTACTGATTTAGCAAGTCCAGGGCCAGCCCAGCCTCAAGAGGAGGGAAATAAACTCCACTTCTTAGTGAGGGGATTGACAATTTACAGCCATCTTTAACCCAGCACACCATAACCTAAAGTGTAGCCTTTCCAGAGAAGACAATGTATGCTAGTCTGTGCCCACACAAACCCATCCTCTCAACCTACACAGCCCTTGCCCAGGGTCCCGAAGACAGGCTGACTTCCCATGGAGTTTAAAACCAGTATTCCCAGCCTGGGCAACATGGCGAAATCCAGTCTCTACAAAAGATCAAAAACTAGCTGGGCACGGTTGGAGGCTAGAGAGGAAGGATCACTTGAGCCTGGAAAGTTAAGGCTGCAGTGATGCAGTGAGCTGTGATCACCCCACTGCACTCCAGCCTGGGAAATACAGTGAATCCCTGTCTCAAAATAAAATAAAACCAATACTCCACTCATGGCTCTTCCCTTGAAGTAGAAGCACTGTCCCCGGAAGGTGAATCAAAACAGGTGGAGTTAAGACCACAGCCACCAGAGCAAAGGACAGCTCATTGTCAAGGTGGAAAGAAGCCTCCCCCTCAGGACACCCGCGTGGGGCAGCACCTGCAGGCTGGGCAGCAGCAGTTGCCGTCTCCGAGGGCAGTCACCACACTCCCCAGTTACACGCCACCCTCTGAAGGAGAGTCACTTGTTTTCAAGTTCCTGTGGGCACTGACTCCTGCTACAGCACTGACAGCCCAAACAGATGCCGGAGCTGGGTGGCAAGTGGGCAGAGATCGCTGACAGCAGCATCATTTCTTCACTCAATATTTGGATGCACACTGCCAAGTTGTCCTCTAGAAAAGCTGTGTCAATTGCTAGTCCTTATATCGGTGTACTGGTATAGCTAGAACCTGGAAAACAGTGGGCTTAGGACTTAGCTGGAGGAGCTGTCTAGCACCCCAAAGGAGAGTCAGGCTCCCTTCCTTGCGTCCTCCTCCTCCTCCTGTCAAAGTTACCTGTGACCTGCTGGTGCCAGTCCTGATGGGCTCCCTTCCATCTTTGCTCTCTCACTTACCTCCTCATTGTGGCGATTGATGCTCCTGTCCACCCCATCCCCATAGCTGGCCTTTTCTCATTACTCCAGTTCCCTCATGAACTCCTCTCTTCTGCCTATGCCTTGAACATAACATAGATGCTTCCCAAGGCTTTGCCCTTGGCCTTTTGCTCTTTTCTTATTCCAAGGGGGGAATGCTATTAATTCTCACGTCACTCATTACCGTCCAGGAGCTTACTGCTCAGACACATTCTCTTCAACTTAGATGTCTCTTTCCATATTGTTTTGTGTTTTTTGGAGAGTTTGTTTGTTTGCTTGTTTGTTTGTTTTTTGAGGCAGGGTCTCGCTCTGTTGCCCAGGCTGGAGTGCAGTGGTGCCATCACAACTCACTGCAGTCTCAACCTCCTAGGCTCAAGCAATTCTCCTGCCTCCCAGCTGGAACTACAGGTGCCTGCCACCACACCCGGCTAATTTTTGTATTTTTTTTGGAGAGATGGGGTTTCACCATGTTGCCCAGGCTGGTCTTGAACTCCTAGCCTCAAGCCATCCTCTTGCCTTGGCTTCCCAAAGTGCTGGGATTATAGGCATGAGCCACAGTGCCTCTCTCAATGTTTTATTCTACATCCTCATTTATCAGTGAAGATCTTTCTTGGGATGTCTCACAGGCATGTCAGACTCAACAAGTCCAGACCTGGACTCCTTGCCAACGTGCTCTTCCCTGGATTTCCTGTCTCCATGACTGGCATTGCCACTCCACCAGGTCCCCACGCCAGGGCACTGGAGCCAGCCTGGGGGACCTTCCCATCTACACCCCCACAGCCATTTGGTGATTAGAGCCTGTTGAGTCTGCCTTCTTTATGCTTCCAACTCTCTCTGTTCTCCCTCTCTGCTACTAATGCCCTCATTCAGACCCTATTACCTCAAACCCTTTGGAAATGATATTTTATCACCCACTATGCAGTGCTTCATGGGTCTCTAATCTTTTATCAATGCACCAAGAAACAATGTAGAAGGACAGTGCAATGACACGGTTTGTAACCAGATAGAGTTACAAAGAGTGTATTTCCCATACTGGCCAGGAGGGATGGGCTATTTACAGTTCCTTCTCTTTACCTCTAAGAAACATACCAACAGACAGTAAGCCCTGCTTGGGCCTGATATTTCAGAACCACCTCACCAGCTTTGGTTTCTCTGACTCTGGGGCTGTGTGTGCCTTCCTAGGTCATTGATAGCCTTCTTCTCCCAGCTTCCCCTGGCTCCCCAGGGAGCATAGGTCAGGAAGTGCAGCAGGAGGTGTGTGGGGAATGTGTAATCCCTTTTTCAGAAATATTATCTGACTCATGCATTTTTCTCACCAAACCAGGCCCAAGAGGTATTTGGGGCCACAGGTATGGAGAAGGCATCTCAAAGATGATCCTAGGGTCTGGGTGGCTCACAGGACTTTCCTGCAGTTGCTCCCTATTCTGGGTCTGAAATCATTCAGTTTGGGGTAGTACTTGCTTGTATGCATGGTTTTTTATTATTATTATTATTATTTTTTTTTTTTTTATTCTTGAGATGGAGTGTTGCTCTTGTCACCCAGGCTGGAGTGCAATGATGCGATCACGGCTCACTGCAAACTCTACTTCCCGGGTTCAAGTGATTCTCCTGCCTCAGCCACCTGAGCAGCTGGGATTACAAGCGCCCGCCACCATGCCCAGCTAATGTTTTGTATTTTTAGTAAAGACAGGGTTTCACCATGTTGGCCAGGCTGGTCTTGAACTCCTGACCTCAGGTAATCCACCCACCCTGGCCTCCCAAAGTTCTGGGATTACAGGCGTGAGCCACCGTGCCTGGCCATTACTTGTCTGTGTGTTTTATGATTGTCTTTAAGAAACCAAAATTCCGTGATGCAAAGCAGCTGTGCCTTATTCATCTCTGCCCCTTTCTCTTCTTAGCACCTGGTTCTAGTTTTTGGCACACAGTCATTGATCAATAATTATTGACTAATTCATTGATTGGCTTTTGGTCAATCATAACTTATGTTTATTGAGTACTTACCTGTGCCACATACAGTTAAAAACACTTTAGATACATCAACTCATAAAATTAACTTATTGAGTCCATGTAACAACACTGCTATCCTCATTTTAGAGCTGAGGGGAGTGAGGCTTGGAGAAGTGAAGGTAACTTACTAAACACACAGAGTGAATTAGAGGGAAAGCCAGGAGCTGAATCTAGGCAGTCTGATTCTGGAATCCAACTCTTAACCATACCCAACACTGCTTTTGTGGTACAAGGTGAATAAGGACTATGCATCAGTAGTTGGAAAGGTTGCTGGTGGTGAAAGTGGTGTGGTGGGGGGATGTTGGCTCATAAAACCTCAACTGTCACAGGGATTTACCCCAGAAAAAGGAAACCTGCGAACTGGATTCCTATAGCACTTTGGTTGTATTAGGTTGGTCAGGTCACAGATTAGAAAAAGCCAGAGTCTGGGTAGACATTCTATTATTATATTTTAGACAGGGTCTCACTCTGTCATGGAAGCTGGAGTGCAGAGGTGCGATCTCAGCTCACTGCAACCTCCATCTCCTGGGCTCAAGCAGGCCTCCAACCTTAGCCTCTCGAGTAGCTGGGCCTACAGGTGTGCACCACCATGCCTGGATAATTTTTGTATTTTTTGTAGAGACGGGGTTTCTCCATGTGGCCCAGGCTGGTCTTGAACTCCTGGGCTCAAGCAATCATCCCCACCTTGGTCTCCCAAAGTGCTGGGATTACAGGCATGTGTCACCACATCTGGCCTGGACACTCTTTTCTATATTAAAGCCTGGGTGATTGGCCCAAGTGTTCCCACGAGGCTTATGAGAAGCAGGAGATGCTGAAATCAATTCCTATTGAAGTGCATCTATTTCTACCTTCTTGCATTTTCTCTCCATACCTGGTTCCTCTTTCATCTCCCAGTTGAACCGGAAGCCTTTGAGGGTAGAGACCTTATTTCAGGCTTCATTTGGTTCCTCATGGTGACTAACTCAAGGATGGAGACTCAATCCATACTTGCTGGGTCACTGATAGATCAGAATTTGGTTAAGTTTGGAAACTAGAAGGTAAGATATGCTTAGCCAGACGAGCCAGGCTAGTCATCTGTTCTCTTCCTAAGACAGAGGGAGTAGCTGCACTGGAGCTGAAGGCACACAGCCGTTGTGCATTATGTTGTGATGACTGTGAAAGCAACTCTAGTTCCAGACCAAAAAAAAAAAAAAATTTAAAGGTGCTGACTTTCCCTGATGTCAGAGATGACCCATTGGCTAGATTCTCCTCAGACTTCATATCCAGGCCTGGTCTTTGCCAAAGATGGAAGTTTATTATTTACCTTGAGTTGGTGAAGCGGGATCTAGTTCCCTCCCCTGTACTCAGAAAATATGGAAGGACTAGTGGCCAAACACCACTCTGGAAAATTACTACCCATGTAGGAGATTTTGTGGCAGGCTCAAGAGGAAATGGAAGATTTTGACTGCTCATTCCTGAGCTAAGGAGAAGGCATTTAAAGACTTACCTGTAGGGAACACTTAGTCTGCTCCCATCACAGACGCCTTCTCCAGAGCTTCCTTTTTCCTCGTTCTTCTCCAGTGCTTTTTGTTTTTTTTTGAGACAGAGTTTCACTCTTGTTGCCCAGGCTGGAGGGCAATGGTGTGATCTCGGTTCACTGCAACTACCACTTCCCAGGTTCAAGCAATTCTGCTGCCCCAGCCTCTAGAGTAGCTGGGATTACAGGCATGTGCCACCACGCTGGGCTAATTTTTGTATTTTTAGTAGAGACGAGGTTTCACCATGTGGTCAGGCTGGACTCCACTTCTGACCTCAGGTGATCTGTCTGCCTCAGCCTCCCAAATTGCTGGGATTACAGGCTTGAGCCACCATGCCTGGCTCGGGTGCATCTTGGCTTCCTCATCCATTTCAGTTTTCCATACAAATTTCTGATTCTTTCTATCATCTGCCTCCTTCCATCACCTCAAATAACCAAGTCTCCCTTCTTCTTTGGGCTCTTCTGAAAACTTATGAGCAAAATTTGAAAGAGAATTAGATCAAGTTTGCCTCTGTCTCTCCCAACCTCATTTGTAAGAATCAGAAAGTCCCTTACAGTTAAAATCCACTCAGGCTAACAAAGCAGGGAAGTGGCCTTTGGTCTTTGGGTCTGTAGACATCGCTGAGGATGAACAACCACTCCACTGCCTATGCTTCTCATTATCCCTGTGTGCCTGAGGAAATGAGGCTTTTTAAAAATATACTAATTTGAGATCTCTGGAAAAATCTCAGTTTTTATTCCAGGTAATTTTATGACTCATTCAGGATAGTTCTGTGGTTCATCAGACCCTTGAAACTAAAGACTGAAAGGATTAAACAAAACCAAACAAAATACTACAGACTTCGCAAACCTGAGAGCAATCTATGACATTTGGGAGAAGTAACTCAGTTATTTAAGCTTCACTGTTAATGTTGAAAATAAGAATTAGCACGTGGTTATAATAAGCTTTGCCCTCTGAAAACTGTGGGAAGTGGCTGAGGCAGATATTTATTGGGTTGTCTCCCAAAACAGTGATTATCTCTTCTCTGATGATTACTCCACCGTGCCCCATAAGGGTAAGCTTGGGGCAGCCATATTTGTGCAATGTGGGCTGGAGTGAATGCCTGGTTCAAGATGGGTCAGTCAGTGGCTCCTTCCTAAGACAATGGGAATGAAATCAAGAGGGACATTCAGTGTTTCTTCGGGTGGCTGCAAACTTGGGTTCTATTGGTAACCATGTTCTCTGATGTGTGTACTTGAGAAGCAGGGCTAGTTTACAGAGAGATAGAGAGGGAGAGGGAGAGAGCATACGGAACTGAGAGAGAACTTCCAGGTTTCCCCACAGCCTTCCACTTCCTGGCCCCAGTTCCTTTCTACATTTTTGCCCGTAAGTTCTGTGAAGCATCCCTCTGGCTTTATAATAAATTTCCCCTTGCTGGTTTGAATTGGTTTTTATAACTTGCAATCAAAAGAATCCTAACTGATATAAGAGTGATATTTTCCTTCTAGATTTTTGATTAAAAATTACATGTATTAGAGACAAAATTTAAATATAAGCATACCATTATAGAGGTACTAACAGAATCACTAACAGCAAGATTGGTCTAGAGATGCAGTGCTTTTAGGGGTCATCATTTAACACACATGGAAACTGAGGCCCAGGAAGGCCACATCCCTTGCCAAGGTCACATCTGTGTCTCAACCAGGTCCTTAGACTTGACTCCTAGACCGTTACTCTTTCCCTAATACTCATTCACTTTGATTGAAGTACTGTATTTACATTCCCAACTTGTGCACTTTTAAAGATAGTCAATATAGTCCTGCATATTCTTATCTCCAATTTTTGCTTGAAAAGCTGGAACTTGAAGGTGCTAAATGACATCAACAAGGCTACACGCTAACAGAACTAGAACTAGAAGCTTTCCCCCAGGCAGAAGGCTCTGCCCCAGGAGGCCAGATTTCTCCGTCCATGCATGCAGGTCAGCATTGATGCAGTTAGATGGGCAGATCTATCAGGTAGAGTTTTTGGGGTGATTCATCTATTCAACAAACATTTGTTGAGTACTTACTGAATTAAGGTGGGCATTGTTCCTGGGTCAGGAGATATGGTGAGGAATAAATTAGGTTGACTGGTCTTCTGAGTGTTGGTGAGCTTAAAGAGCTTTAAACCTAATATATGTATATGTGGGGAGGGGGTTCCACAGATGTTTGGGCTGTGGGTGGCAGTGAGAGATTCCCACTCGAGTGTAAGTTCCACGAAAGCAGAACTGGCTTATTTGACCGTGTCACCAGAATAAACAGCATGATGTCCAAAGCATGGTAGAGTGAATGAGGGAATGAATGTGACCAACCCAAAAACCAAAGAGGAGAACAACTGCTACGGCGCAGTGACTCTGAATACTGAAGGCTCAATTATCCAGGCTCATCTCCTTATCTGTCTGTCTTTCCCAGTTGCTAGAGTGTGCCTTCTTTAGAGTGAAGTTGTTTTGTTTGTTTTTTTATGTTCTGAATTTCCAGCACACATCAGAGTGCACTGGGGATACAGTCAAGGAAGCTCTTAATTGGGACGTAAGAAGCAAGCTTCCTCAACATGGTAACTTTTAAACAAGTCTTGGCAAGGTGAGATGGAACTTGGGTAGTGTCTGCCAGAAATGGACAGTTGGGTTTGATCAGGTCTAAGGCAGTCTCTGTTTTGACCCAGATATTACAAAGTCCCTCCTCACGAAGATATGCACATGTGATTGTGGAAACAGTGGAATGTATCTGGGATTAGAATGAAATCTGCCAGCTGATGGAAGGAATATAAATACAGAAATGGGAACATGGGGGAAGGATTGTTCCATGGGTCCAAAGTCCTTTGAAGTGAGGGCTTTTTGGACTTGCCATGTTCTTGATTTAAAAATGTCACGGTTCCCCTTGCATTGCAAATATAATATCTGACCAACAGCAACACCATTGTCATGGGTGCCTGCCTCTGTGTCATGTAAAAAAACAGTGAGATTTAACATTTATTTCTTCAGTGGGTGTTGAGTGATAAATCACCCATTCGTCCATTTATTCAATGTATGATTTCTACATTTTTCTGGTGCCTATATTATGGTGGGTCAGGCTATGGGCAGCTCAAAGATAAATTTACAGAGGACTATGCAATTAACAGCTTGTCAGCTCTGTGTACAAAAGTGCTAGGTTCTCTATCATTCTCGGCCATAGTGGTAAGAGGTAGCCTTTGGAAATTAAAAGGTACAAAACAAACTTTAGGCAATTGCAGTGATAACCCACCTGCAGCAGGATTTAAGTACCAGTCAGTTGGTCTGGACCACGTTTCCAAAGTCACTAGGAGTCCTCAAAACCTCTGCACAATAAGGTGAGTTTTTCATTAAGCTATTTTTATTTTATGGTACAGGGAATTGGTTGAAGCTGTCAAAAAGAATCACTATTAAGCATGTTTTCTGGGGAGAAGAATGCTAGGACAGCTTATCAGAGGGGTCACCCCAGGAAAGGGGAGGGATGTCTGTCACAGCCTGATGGGTGGTGTCTCACCATTGATCTCTGGCAAGTTGTCCTGGAAAGGATGGTCAGAGTTCCAAAGTGCAATATTATATTTCCAATTAAAATGTAAAAATAAACCTTTTTCATAAAACACATTGGCCTCAGCTCTGGAAAGCGACTACAAAGCCCAGTGCTTTGATTGAGAAAAGCTGAAAGCAGACACTGTAATTGATAAAGGAGATAAGTCAATCTGTGTCCTTTAGAGAATAATGAGTTCCATTTTTCATCAAAAAGATCTCCTTGTGCCGAAGAAACATACTTTCAATAAATCTACTTAATGGTTTCCCCTCTAATGATATATAACATTGCTCTTTGGAACCGAGCGTTGCAGCAGGTCCCTGCCAACAACTGCAGGCCACCCATCATCTGCATTGGTAATTCAACCCAAAGAAAACCCAGGCGGTTCCCAGGAAGTGCTGCTGTGCAGGAGAAAATACCTGAAGGCCTTCCTGGGCTCTGTGAGCAGGTAGAGAGGATGGGATTTGAATAAATAAGCTATCACTAAGCTTGAGCTCCTATGCAAATTTCCATTCCCTCGCCCCCACCACCATTGCCGTATTCATGGATATATCGGCTCTAAGGATGACTTATCTAAGGATAAGCTGTGTCAGACAGCTCAAGAGTTAAATCCTTCAGATACTTGCGTCGTGAGAACTGATTAGCTGTGTTTGTTCCCGGAGCTCATTGCTCTCCTATAGACCTGACAGCCTTGGTGTAGTTTGATGTGGGCTGCCGGAGGGAGCCTATGTTTATTGCATTGGGTAAACCGAAGATCCACTTCAATGATCCTGCCTGAAGCAGTCCCTCACCCCATTTGAGCATCTAAACCTCAGGTGGCGAAGGCCTAGCAGAAGGAAGGGCCTGTGCCCTTCAAAGGGAATGATTTAGGGCCCTCTGCGCCCTGGTGTCAGGCAGCAGGACTGTGTTTCCATCCAGTTTACCGTTGTGAGCCCCAACTTTACAAATGTGCTGCTTTTTTTCACAAGGACTCAGCTTTATGTAACATAACCTATTTCCTCCAAGGGCACCCAGCCCTCCCAATACTGACGGACTTCCCCACATGGGAATCATTAAAAACAACCCTAGAGTTATTTCCTTATGTTGCTGTTTGTTTATTCTCCAGTCGCGTGTGAGTCAGCCAGATCATGATTTGTGGTGGTTTTGCTTGTGAAATCTTACATAATTATATTCCTATTGTCATGTTGGGTCGAGCAGTTAGACCATGTAGTGTTTTCTCGTTGCACAACGTTTGCAAATCAGTAAGGAGAAAGCCTGAACAATGCGATGACGTTGGCCAGGAACCCAGCCCGAGTCACCCAGGAGGCGGCTCTGCAGGTACAGCCTATCCGTTCTCTAATCCCACTGCTGGGCAGGGTGACTAGGCCGGGTGGTGGCCTTTCGGATGGGTTTCACGGAGGTGATATTTAAAAGATGAGAGTGAAAGAACGAAAGAACAACAACAGCGCTTCACACAGAAACCAACCACATTTTTACTGCATTTGCTCCACGCTGGATTCCAACATGCTGGCCCGGAGCGTGGCTGGCTGGAAGCAACTCCAACAGGTTTTTCCCTTCCCCGCCATGTACATTATTTATTTTTGATCCTACTCACTGTCCCAAGTCCAGAGGCAGTTACAAAAAACACTCTTGATGCAAACCGTGAGTGGCTACAACACACGGATGGGGGTGGGCGCGATTCCCACAACAGGGAGTGGAATCTGGGAAAATGATATATAGGGGCAAGACGCCCCCTTACTTGCTAAGAGTATATGGGGCTCAAAACCCACAATTGCTTTGTTTTGTTTCTCAGTTCCTGGAGTATGTTGAAACTACTTGCTCCTAACATTAGTTCGTATTTTTCATCAAATATCTGACCTGATTTAAAACATGTGTGTTTGCATACATCTTTTTGTAGTGCACCTTATAGTTATTCCTACTGATATAGGATGAAGATTATAAATATCTGCATAAAAAGAGAAACCATGTGACTCTATATGAAGACAACCATCACATTCCACAGCACATCATTGGTTCATTTTCGAATTGTCAAGCATTATTTGAAATGAGAGAGAGAGAATATAACTGAACACAAGCACCACGACAAAACAATCATAACAACAGAACCAAACCCGACTTCTCTATTATTAATCATGTTAAAATTTTAGCTTTGTTTCTAACCCTTTTCTTTACTTGTTATTTTAAGCTCCAGTAGCAGGATCAGATTTCTGCTGCCTCTGGGCAAATGAGTTATGATCTGATCTCGAGTTCCAAGGGAAATGCTCAAAGTTTTATTTTTCCCCAGTTGAATAAACAGTACCATGTATATTATCTCTCGTGTTAGAATAGTGTTGTCTTCACATAAGACTCAAATAATGGTATTAGTCATTCATTTCCCTGAACACAGACACCCTCATGCGTGCTGACAGGTTTATAAGGATGCGGTGGCAGCCGCGGATTCTGGGAGCTGCTAGACGGCTGAGTTTGATTTCTTGCAGTCCTGAGCGATGGAGCCTGGGGGTGCCTGGTTATTGTCCGCTTTCTCTCTCAGATGCTTGGCTTGTCTGAAAGATTAATACATTAACAAGAGCTGAAGGCCTGGGGTTGCACATCTTCAGACATGTTTATTAGCAGATGGCACAGAGGATTCAAAGGTCACCACAAAAGTGACATTTTAAAGTGAAACAACAATATTTATGTTCAGATAGTCTACTGATGAGATCATGTGGAAATGTTTTTGATTAAATTAGCTTATAAATGGTTGCCAATCTATAGACAACTTAAAATGCCACGTCTGTTTACCAAATGCTTTCTTCTCACGCTCTCACCTTTTAAATATTAACAACCAAATGCTGTTTTTTCTTATTAAAAATTTTTTGGAATGCTCAGTTAACTGTAAGATCAGTGTATCTGGTTTTTACTTCCTGGGTTGACTATTTTTATTTTCTTTTAGACCTAAACATGTTATCTCCTGCATGTGTTCTGAGATCCTACCTGCTATGATTACTGCTTGGAAACAGTTTGAATTCTACTATAGAAATATAATCCCTTTCCATTTTTTTTTTTTTTAGTATAAATTGAGTCTCTGGAGAGACCCCAAATTCAGTCTCTTTGGTGAGACCTTCTGTTCACATCTCATTAAAACAACGCTATGAGCTGGATTTCAGAAATAATTATGATAGCTGCCATTTTTGCCTTTGTGGCCCTTGGGAGCCACACTTTTGTGGCAACGTGTGCTGGTGTTTCATAGAAAACAATACGAAAAACCAAATGCAGCCAAGGGGAGGGGTGCCTCCTCTCAACTTCTTTTTCTTTTCTCTCCGCTTTGCCCACAACTTAGCAGCAATATGAGTGAAAACTTTTACCTCTGAAAATGGCTTAGCTAGACAATGCCCTACCGTATGAAGTGAAAAACAATGTTTTGTAAATTTTACAAGTCTCTACAGTCGGGACAATGCACAAATATTTCCAACAAAGAAATGAAAGGCAAAATCAATGATCAATTAGTAGGTTAAAACTTTCACAGAAATATTACAGGAGATGTATATGGCCATATATACTGGTTTTCATTTCTTTACATTTAATTGTATTATTAATAATTGTGTAAGATGTAGATACTATTGTCTTGACTTTTAAAAACATTATTATCTATGTCTTATCTTTCGTACAGTTACAACTAAAAGTGTAAGAATACTGACAGGGGATTTACTCACTTTTCAAGAGAACCTTTTTCGATATTCATTGCTCCATCGATTGGATCCAGTCCTTGTTCAGAAAATTGTTTCAAGGCACTTAACGCTGCCTAAAAATGAAAACAAACACAGAGAGAGCCATTCACTGACTTTAGTGTAATGAACAAGTAACTGTGAAAGAAAGCTGAGATAGAAAGACTCTCATTTTCATTAGTCTAAATAAATTTTTTTTTGCATTGTTTAACAAAAGTATACTAGAAAGTCTGCATGATCAGGCAGCAGTGTATATACATAACCGGAACTAGAAGGGCTTTAAGTCTCCTGCCTTATCCCTTCTCCACCGTTTTGCAAAATTGCGATGTTTTATCTGCAAACATGGAAACACCTCGTATAAGCTTAAAATACTTCCATGGTGACATTGCATAATTTCTCACGTTACTGAAACTACACATTCTCTTCTCTCAGGTGTGACATCCAAATTTTCCACCTTGAGTATTCTTTCCAAAGTGAGCATAAAGGTATTGTTCAAATTTATAGACACTTAGCCCCAATCAAAGTACAGAGTATCAGCAGAGGAATGGACATTAGGTCCTTGTGCAGACTGAGTGGATGGATGGTAAGACGGGATCCTGAGAGGATGAGGAAAGAGAGAAAGTTTGGGCTGGTGATGCCCTGGGGAGGCAGGCCTGCCGGGCAGAGCCTCCCGAGGTGTTGATAGGCTCGGGGTGCGTGGGAAGCCGCAGGGTGTGAACAGGCTGGTGGAGCCTTGCTGTATAGCTGGGAGGCACCAAAAATGCCATGCTGATAAGATCTACATAACTTGTTGACACTCTTGTGCATGTTCCAAACTGTCATTTCTTTGAGTAAGAATTTGGGTCTTCCTCCCCTCCCCCAAGCCCGACACTGCTGAGCGAGATTGGAAGGGCTCTGTTAGGTCTGAGATGGGCGTGAGCAGGCAGGGCTGTTTTCATCCTGGGGCATCCCGCTGGGTCACACTTGGGGCATCTGTGTCTTCTCAGCTGCCTTTGAAAACGAGCTAGTTCTTGGCAGTTTCCCAAACTTTTATCTGCCAAGAGCTCCTTTAGGGTAGCCGACTAAGTGCATGATTTCCTTTAAATTTCTTTATTCAGAATATATTTTGGAGGTGTGATTCTTTTTTAGTTAATAGTCTCGTGAGGTTTACAGAAAACTTGGGCAGGTAGTACACAGAGTTCCCATATTCTTCCCTCCCCTAAATACAGTTTCCCCAATCATTAACATCTTGCATTGGTATGGTACATTTGTTATAGCTGATGAACAAATATTGATAGCTTATCATTAACTGAAGTCCATGGTTTACATTAGGGTTCACTCTGTGTGGTACATTCTATGGGTTTCAACAAATGCCTAATGGCATGTATCTACCACTAGAGTATCATACAAAATAGTTCCACAGCCCTAAAAATCCTCTGTGCCCCACCTATTCACCTCCCCCCACCTATTCACCTCCCCCCACCCCCACCAGCCCCCTAGCAACCACCAATCTTTTTACCATCGCTACAGTTTTGCCATATAGTAGTTGGGATCACACAATATGTCACCTATTCAGATTGGCTTTTTCACTTAGCAATGTATATCTGAAGCTCCTGTATGTCTTTTTTTTTTTTTTTTTTTTTTTTTTTTGTGACTGAGTCTCGCTCTGTCACCCAGGCTGGAGTGCAGTGGCATGATCTGGGCTCACTGCAGCCTCTGCCTCCTGGGTTCAAGCAATTCTACTGCCTCAGCCTCCCGAGTAGCTGGGACTGCAGGCGTGCACCACCACGCCCAGCAAATTTTTGTATTTTTAGTAGAGACGGGGTTTCACCATGTTGGCCAGGCTAGTCTCGAACTCCTGACCTCAGGTGATCCACCCACCTTGGCCTTCCAAACTGCTGGGATTACAGGTGTGAGCCACTGCACCCAGCCCCTCTGTCTTTCTGTGAACTGTATGGCTTTTCATAAATGAGCTTCGTAGCTACTTTTTATTGCTGAATAATGTCCCATCGCATGGATGTACTACAGTTTGTTTGTCTGTTCACTTATTGAAGGACATCTTGATTGTTTCCAGTTTTTGGCAATTATGAATAAAACTGCTATAAACATCCATGTGTGGGATTTAATGTGTAATATTCATAATACTTTTTTCTTTCTTCTGTCTTGTTTTTCTATTGTTGCTTTTTAATCACAACTCCTATATCCAAGCAAAAGTCGGCATGTGTCCTTTCTTTTTCTTTAGATTACTCCTTCCTTTCAAATCTTTAAACCGGGCTTCCTAAATCAGAGGTGCTAATGTGAGTGCCACATAGATCTGCGGCCCTGGCCAGGGCATCCCGAAGCAGGGAGCGTGTGGTGCTCAAGTCTCAGTTACCATCATAATCTCTTTGGACCTGGAGCAGAGCAGGGAGAAGGTGAGTGATGCCACCCCATGGCTCCTGATCCTGGCCCATGCTCATGCCAGACAATAGCCAAGTGGGTTCTGGTGGGACGTAGGCACTAACTCCAGTGGGGTGGGAGCCGTGTGGCCATCTCCCTGGGTACTGTTATAGGTCGAATTGTGCTCTTCCCCCAAATTCATATGTTGAAGTCCTAACCCCCAGTATCTCAGAATGTGGCATTATAGAATGCGGCCTTATTTAAAAATAGGGTTAGTACAGATGTAATTAGTTAAGATGAGGTCATACTGGAGTAGGGTAGGTCCCTGACCCAATATAACTGGTATCCTTATAAAAAGAGGAAACTGGAATGCAGACCCACACAGGGAGAACGCCACGTGAAGATGATGGCAGGGGCTAGAGTGATGCCGCAGCAGCCAAAGAACGCCAAAGATTGCCAGTAAAGCACTCGAAGTGAGGAGAGGGGCCTGGAACAGATTCTCCCTCACAGCCTTCAGAAGGAACCAGCCCTGCCAGCATCTTGATCTTGAACTTCTAGCCTCCAGAACTGTGAGACAATACACTTCTGTTGATGAAGCCACTCAGTTGGCAGTACTTTACTACAGCAGCTCCAGCAAACTGTACAGGGACCTCATAGTTTCTCTTTAAGCACAGCAAAATCTCTCTCTCTCTCTCTCTCTCCCTATATTATTTTTTGTTATAAAAATAGTTTTTTGTTACAGAAAAGTCAGAATATATAGACTAGCAAAAAGAATGTAAAAAATATCCACAATCCTGCTCACCATTCACAACTTGGCGCATGTCTTTCCATATCACTTGCTTTTTTTTTCTCTTTTTTTTTGAGATGGAGTCTTATTCTGTCACCCAGACTGGAGTGCAGTGATGTGATCTTGACTCACTGCAACCTCCACTTCCTGGGTTCAAGCAATTCTTGTACCTCAGCTTCCTGAGTAGTTGGGATTACAGGCATGAGCCATCACACCCAGCTAATGTTTGTACTTTTAGTAGAGACAGGGTTGCACCATGTTTGCCAGGCTGGTCTTGAACTCCTAGCCTCAAGTGATCCACCTGCCTCAGCCTCCCAAAGTATTGGGATTACAGGCATGAGCCTCTGCCCCCAGCCTCCATATCACTTTCTATCCTCTCCCCATGTCTACAAACTTTAGCCTGGATCATATCTTAACACTGTAGGTAACCTGCTTTTTTTTTCATTGATAAATAATAATACATATTCATAGGGTAGGTAACAATGTTGCAATACACATAATGCATAGTGATCAGATCAAGGTAATTAGTACATCCATCATCTCAAACACTTATCATTTCTTTTTGTTGGGTTCATACAATATTCTCCTTCTAGCTGTTTGAAACTACATAACATATTACTGTTAACTATAGTCTTTCTACAGTGGTATAGAGCACTAGAACTTATTCCTCATATCTAGCTGTAATTTTGTATCCTTTAATAAATTTCTCCCTATCGCTGTCTTCCCCTACCCTTCCCAACCTCTAATATCCTCTGTTCTACTTTTTACTTCTATAAGATCAACCTTTTTAGCTTCCCCACATGAGCAAGAACAAGTGTTTAACTTTCTGTGCCCTGCTCATTCCACTTAACATTCACCCAGTTTTATCCACATGACCATAAATGACAGGATTTCATTCTTTTTTATGGCCGAGTAGTATTCCATTGCATACATATACCATGGTTTTTTGTCTGTTCATCTGTTGTGTGCTCTTTTCATTGAATGTGTGCAGTATCAACAGAAACATTTCGGTAGCATAATTTCTCATGACTGCACAGTATCCTATCGACTTATATGCCCTTGTAGGTTTAGCCAGTCCTACCGTTGGACATTTAGACCAGTTCAAATTTTTTAAGCTGTGACCAACACTGCACCAAACTTCCTATTAGTTCAATCTTTATGCATCATCTCAATACTATCCTTATGATAAATTCCTAAAATTGCATTTCTGAGCCAAAGATGATGCCCATTTTTAAATTTTTTTTTTTTTTTTTTTTGAGACAGAGTTTTGCTCTTGTTGCCCAGGCTGGAGTGCAATGGCGCGATCTCGGCCCACTGCAACCTCCGCCTCCTGGGTTCAAGCGATTCTCCTGCCTCAGCCTCCCAAGTAGCTGGGATTACAGGCA
This sequence comes from Hylobates moloch, assembly GCF_009828535.3. Lineage (NCBI taxonomy): Eukaryota > Metazoa > Chordata > Mammalia > Primates > Hylobatidae > Hylobates > Hylobates moloch. Next base: position 53,789,933 of record NW_026652284.1, read on the forward strand.
TGCGCCACCATGCCAGATTACTTTTGTGTTTTTAGTAGAGACGGGGTTTCTCCATGTTGGTCAGGCTGGTCTCGAACTCCCGACCTCAGGTGATCCGCTTGCCTCAGCCTCCCAAAGTGCTAGGATTACATGCGTGAGCCACTGTGCCCAGCCTTAAAGATGTTAATATGAGCTCTCCATCCACCCTTGGAGAGGTTGTGCCGGCAGCAGCAGTGGGAGGAGGGTGTTACTCTAGGTGCTTCTGTAATTACCTCTCAGAACCATTTTGTGGGTCAGAGAAGCAAACCAGTTTTGTCATCTTTTGGCCCCACCTTATTTTAATGTGTTCATCCTGGTTGTTGACCTTCTTCACTAGACTTGGCTTTGTCTGAAGTTTTGCTGTTTTCAAAAATTAAACTCACCCTCAAAAGACTGAGGTTTGGACAGTTCTCCCCACCCTCCCTGCAAGAAAGGAATTCACAGAGGAATTTGACTCTCATGGAGCTTTGATTCAGTGACTCTGAGGTCCTTTTAAGTCCTGAAGTGCTGAGGCAGCTATGCTGAGGGCAGTGCACGTGCCCACAGCCTGTGTCCATCAACCGGGGCCCACTGTCCCACCTCACACATGCGCGTGGGGCGCTAAAGGCCAGGCTCACTCACTTGGAGGCTCCAAGGACCAATCCACGCCAGACCTTTTTCCAGATATTCCCATTTTCACGGAATGGGCTCATGAACTTCGAGTTCTTTGTATATTCAACAGTTTGAACAAATGACCAGTTATTTTTTCTTCTGATCCATTAAAAGGTGAATTATTGGCATAAATTCTGAAATTTATGAAATTCTTCCAAAGTGGACAATTACATTTGAAATTTTATTATTTTTTGTAATATAATGATAAATTATTTAACATTTTCTGTGATGAGAACACCTGAAATATACTCTCAGAGCAATATCAAAATGTACAGTACTCAACTGTTAGCTATATTCACCACATTGTGCAGTAGCTGTCCAAAAAAATCAAACTTATCCTTTTTATCTGAGACTTTGTACCCTTTGACTATCATCTTCCCATTCCACCTACCCCCAGGCTCTGTACCCACCACTGTACTCTCTGCTTCTGTGAGTTCAATTGTTTTATATCCCACATGTAAATGAGAACATGTGGGATTTGTCTATGTTTGGCATATTTCACTTAGCATAATGTTCTCCAATTCTATCCATGTTGTTGCAAATGACAGAATTTCTTCCTTTTTAAAAGCTGAACATATTCCATTGTGTCTATATACCACATTTTCTTTTTCCATTCATCCATTAATGGACATTTAGGTTGATTCCACATCTTTGCTATTGTGAATGCTGTTGCAATAAACATGAGGGTGCAGATATCTCTTGACACACAAATTTCAAACTTTTTAGGTAAATACGCAGATGTGACAGTGCTGGATCCCAAAAGCACCATCACAGAGGGCTACTGAGAGCCAGGAAATGGAACTTTGCAATGTGATACCGCTGAATGGGGTTCCTGAGAGCTCTGGGGCTTCTCGGTCCTGTTTTATTCCCAGCAAGGGCAAAACAAGAACTAAAAACGATTTTTAAAAAATCTTTTAAAAAATCGTTTTTAGGCTACTTGTAGCTTGTTTTCACTAGGTACATCGGAAATACTTGGTTCTTAGTGTGGCCTGAACACCAGAACCAAATGACCTGCTTCACCCAGTCCAGGACCCATGGCACCTGCTCTCTTCCATCTAAAGAGAACTGCATATATAAGACGAAGGCCAGGTCTCAGGGAGCAGCTTCAGTGTTTTAGCTCTTGCAAAATCTCCTGGATGATTTTATCAACATGCCAGGCAGGTCCCCCGTGCACTGTCAAAACAATCCTCATCCCTCCAGGAATGTCCTAGAGTCTGGAATGGCGGCGTGCTCTCTCACTTGATGCCATGAATGGATTTTCAGAATTCTTGCATGGCTGCTCTCCTCCACAGGTATGCTTAAAGGCTTCCAAGGGGCAGTCCCTTATCTACCTGATCAGATAACTCAACCCACATCTCACTGATAACCCTGAATACAATAGCTTATAAGTATGAGAGGGATTTCTTTTCAATTTATAAGAGGCAGTGGTGACCGATTTATCTTAACCTATGTAAACAGTAATAGCTACCATTCGATGAGCATCACTCCGCCATTGTCATGGGACTTGCCCTTTACCTGCCATGACCTGAGTTGTTATCACAGTCTTGTGAGATAGTTCCTACCCATAAGGAAACAGAGGCTCAGAGAATTCAGTAACCTACTTAAGGTCACACAGCTAATAAATGACAGAGCAGAGATTTGAAACCAATCTATATTCTTGCTCAGGTCTCTCTTTTTTTTTTTTCTTTTTTTGAGACAGCGTCTCACTCTGTTGCTCAGGCTGGAGTGCAGTGGCGTGATCATGGCTCGCTGCAGCCTAGACCTCCCAAGCTCAAGCGATTCTCCCACCTCAGCCTCTCAAGTAGCTGGGACTACAGGCAGGCACCACCATACCTGGCTAAATGTTTTTTTTTTTTATTTCTAGTAGAGACAAAGTCCTGCTATGTCACCAGGCTGGTCTCAAACTCCCAAGCTCAAGCAACCCTCCCTCCTTGGCCTTTCAAAATGCTGGGATCACAGGCGTGGGTCATGTCTCTTTATTTCCTCCAAATTTAAAACCGCTCACATTCAACACACCCGATTTCAGTAGAGTTTCTTTTAATATTAATATTTCAAAATCACTCATTACCTCTTCCATATTCATTCTATTGTTTCTCACAAATAATTACTTGAGGTAAGCACATAAAGTTATCTCCAATTTCTAGAAAGGGGTTGATTGTTTTGTGGGGGGCACACAGTTTCCCATCGGCAGTCCGCTCCCAGCCCTGGGTTGACTTCCGAGGCTTCGCTCAGCACTTCTGTAACACTTGCAATTTTGGCTAAAACTAAATTACTAGAGTAATTATTTTGTCACTTGGGTTTTGTTACCCAGTGGCCACAGGCAAGACTACTGGATTCTCCATTTCTTCACATTCTGAGTATCTTGTTCCCTTCTCCATTTCTCTGAAAATTCTTTTTCATTTCTTACTTTCCTGTGGTTTCTGGCAGGAGGGAGAAGCCCCAGGGTTTTGCTGGGCTTGTGGCATGTAGGATGCTGCAGTGAGAAGAGGCACTGGGATTGCAACGGTGAAGCGATCAAAAATCAAGGGTGAAGGGTTTAACTGTGATGTACAGATAGCAACAAGCTCAACATGTTCAGGAAAACAGAGTGGGCAGGGCCTGCCGACCAGGTACCCCTCTCACAGGTACGGACAGAACCCTCAGAGAGGCTGCCTCCCTGCTCACCACGAGCTCAAGGAATCAGGGCTCTCCTCCCACACTTCATCACCCCCTATTTTCCCAGAAACAACACTTTACAGATTAAAGAATGCTGTGGAAAGAGATGAGTTTGCTTCTCTTTCTACAGGAAAATGAGTGCTTCTCTTTCTACATGCCAATACCTGTAAGAGCCACACTACCTTTAGCAACACCCAAGTATATACTGAAGCTGGCAAGCAGAATGAGCTTTTGCTATCAGATCAATGATTTCAAAGAACATACAATGCAGTGGCTTTGTGAACAAACACTAAAATTTAACAGTCCACAAAAATGTTTTACTACATACCTCCACCTGTTCAGAAGATGGTAAAATCAACAATATCCTCATGTTTAAACTACTCTAACAGAATAAATTGTTAACTTGCTAGAGGCCAGTTGCTTTAAAAATTCAAAACATTATAAATAGGCTACATAATATTAAAAGACACTTTGGAATGAGAGAAAAATCAAATAACCTTAATTTTGGAAGACATACTTGAAGCCTGATTAAGAAGCAAGCTCTGAACTTTATATTTACTGAGAGGGTAAATTGATAACAAGGTGTTTAAATCCTACCATCTGCAGTTCACTTTCGACATGGACAATTTGCTGTGTAGTAAGTGTAAACTAATCTTGGGGAGTTGTGGGAAGAAGGCAAATCTGGGTTCCTTAATGAGGAACATCCTGAATGGTGCTTAAATCCAAGCTGTGTAACTTCCCACACGCCGCAGATTAGAGAATTTCAAAGATACACTAACATAAGTATCCAGAACGCTCCATAAGTCTTTGGCCATAAACAAACGGACAACTAAATGGTTTCATTTCCAAGGTCAGAAGATGTTTTCCTAGCAAATCAAAACAAACACATTTAGCATCTACTTGTATGTTACCACAGCCTACTAACTGGAATCTTAAATTCAGCTTTATGACAATTAATATGTTTCAGGATTTTAAAAAAAGAAATAAAAGATCCATCTAAAGCGATAAATGTAGCTTCGTTTGAAGGAGAAAAATTAAAGAAGCATTTTAGAGAAGTGGATGACATTTCCTTTCCTTATTCCTGTCTTTTGAGGTCAACACATATTCATTTGCATGTGACTGTGTGTGCGTGTCTGTGTGTGTGTGTGTGTCTGTCCCTTAGAGGAAAGCATCTGCATAGATACAAGAAATATTTTTGTCCCCCGAAGATTTTACAACTGTTTTGTGAGTAAAGCCCCACAGGTTTTAGAACAGATGTCGCTACCATTTCATTTATCGCTTGTTTTGTACGTAGTTATAGCAATGCAGAAACATGATGCCAATAAGATACTTTTCATGCCTATTTGTTGGCCTTGGTTTGCACGCACACGCCTGTGTGTGTGTGTGCGCTCACAGAATGGAGGTGAGTCCAGTCATATCTGTAATTTCTAACTTTCCTCTTGTCAATTAGCAATCTGCAAATAGTGTTGAAACCAGCCCTGCTTCTTTCTTCAGGATTAAACAGCTTGTAACGACAATGTAGCAGCATTCGGCCATTCTCTGAGAGATAATGGCAGTCTTCATTAGCAAAATGTTGGTATTAACTTATCCCTTTGTGACATGTAGTTCTTTGTGGAGTCTTTGAGCACTGATGCCCAGTGGATCTTTTTATTTTCTCTTTTTCCATTTCAGTCTTTCCCCACTGATGTCATATTCTGGTTCCCAGAAATAGACAAGTAGTTCCCATTAAAGTCGATGGTAACCAAACATGTCTAAATGTGGCCTTCATTTTTAAAGTGTTCAAAGTTTGGTTTGTTTTGCCTTTTCTCCCTGAAAAGCTTGTTCATGTTGAACTCCTGGGAGCTGATCTAACTGCTAGATTCACCTCAAAATGCACACAGTAGTCATATATGCAGTTAATTAAGTCCGTCTCCGTTCACAAGGAAATGAGAGGTTTCAAATGTAAATGTCTTCATCTTCAGTTGAGTATTCTCCTAATTTCTCATCCCAGCAATCTCTGATACTGAATCTATATTAAATCATAAAAATAACTGAAAAACCAGAAGGTTCTTCAATAAGCTTGAAAGTTTATTGCCCAAAGTATGTCAATATTAATATTTCTAAGTTATCCTTTTCTTTCTTTGAAAGGTCTGTAATTAAATACCATCTCTTTTTATATAAAATAAGAGAAACCAAAAAGACATTTGTATATTTCTAAACTTAAAACTTTACGATAGGCTCTTCAGTCTATGACATTTTAGATGAATCAATGATATGACCTTTTTTTTTAAATAAAAAAAGGATTATATTGAGCTTGAGTTAACCCACTTGCTGCCCTGTTTTCTAATAGTTTCACTATAGCCTGCACTTTTTATTCATGCTTCCACAATCCTATCAGTTCAGGCAATTTCCGTAAAATTGGTACTTTCTAAAACGGCTTACCCTCGGAACAAAGGAGCGTCTGCCTGCTAAGGTGGTGGTTACTCATAAAAAAAAAAATAGAGGGGTAGGTGGTCAGAGAGACACACAGATTTTAGACAGTTGCCTAAGATGAAGAACAGGTGTTTTCACTCTAGAATTTGGGGAATTCGTTTAAAATCGAGCACTTAAATCACAGACCTAGCCACCGCCTTTATTTCTGCAGTCAGGCTCTTAGAAGGATGATGGTGTAGCTGCTAGCCTTGACAACAATGCAGAGTGGAACTGACAGCAGGAGTAACTGCACAGAATGTGTTCTGTGCTTAGAACAAATGTTGAGTGCAGAGTCCTCGCTACTAGGCCTTCCTCTAACCAGGCTGTTTTCCTAATATTATTCCTTTTCAAATTCCTGGGTTTTGTTATTTATTTATTTATTTATTTATTTATTTATTTATTTATTTATTGTTTTTTTGAGACGGAGTCTTGCTCTGTTGCCAGGCTGGAGAGCAGTGGTGCAATCTCGGCTCACTGGAACCTCCACCTCCCAGGTTCAAGCGATTCTCCTGCCTTAGCCTCCCAAGTAGCTGGGACTACAGGCGCCTGCCACCACACCCAGCTAATTTTTTTGTATTTTTAGTAGAAATGGGGTTTCACCATGTTGGCCAGGATGGTCTCGATCTCCTGACCTGGTGATCCGCCCACCTCGGCCTCCCAAAGTGCTGGGATTAAAGCCTTTTTTTTTTTTTTTTTTGACAGAGTCTGGCTCTGTTGCCCAGGCTGGAGTGCAGTGGCACGATATCAGCTCACTGCAATCTACGCTTCCTGGGTTCAAGCAATTCTTGTGCCTCAGCCTCCCGAGTAGCTGGGATTACAGGCGTGCATCACTATGCCTGGGTAATTTTTGTGTTTTTAGTAGAGACATGGTTTCGCCACGTTGGCCAGGCTGGTCTCGAACTCCTGGGCTCTCAAGCGATCCATCAGCCCCAGCTGCCCAAAGTGTTGGGATTACAGGCGTGAGCCACTGTGCCTGGCCTATTTAATTATTTTTGATTCAACTTTGTGTTGAATTTGTCATGGGGCTTACTGAAACAGAGCTGTGGGCACATCCACCTGCTGCTGAGGCACGTGTCCACATGGCAGCCTCATTCTGTGTGGCGGGCAGAATCGTAGCCCCCCAGATGCCCAGGTCCTAATCCTCAGAGCCTGTGAACACATTACTTCCCGTGGCAAAAGGGACTCTGCGCATGAGATGAAGGTATGAATGGTGACGTGGGAAGGTTAGCCTTGGGTTCTCCCGGGGTCCGCTGCAATGACACAAGTGCTTAAAATCAGAGAACATTTCTCATCTTCCAGAGAGAGAAAGATGTGGCTAGGGAGAAAGGGTCCAAGAAAGGCAATGTTGCAGGTTGCTGGTTTTGAAGAGGGAGGAAGGGGGCTTTCAGCTTCTAGAGGCCGCTCACATTCCTTGACTCAACACAAGGAATGTGAGTGGCCTCTAGACGCTGAAAAAGGGAAGGAGGTGGATTCTCCCCTAGAGCCTCCAAAAAGGCAGTGCTGACTCCTGATTTTATCCCAGTGAGACACTTGTCTGACTTCTGGCCTACAGAATTCCAAGATCACACATTTGTGTTGTTTTAAGCTACTAGGTCTGTGGCAATTTGTTAAGGTAGCAAGAGAAAGCGAATACACTCTCCCTGTCACCTGAACAAGGAAGGGAGAGGGCTTGGCATGTGGAGTCTGTTAGACCTGGATTAAAACTCCAGCTCTACTGCAGACCAGCTGTGTGTCCTTATGCAAGTCGTTTTATCTCTCTGAGCCTCTTTTTCATCATTTGTAAGCTGAAGACTACATGAATGCACTGGATTATCTGAGAGGTGAATGCCTTGACCATAGTGGTGTTTAATAAATGAGGGCTTTCGTTACACGTCTTTCTCTCTTTTGCTCTCTCTTGAGTCCAAATCCAGTCATGAAATTCTTTACACTCCCTTTCTCACTCCATATTAATTTAAGTTCAATTTCCTTTGTATTTTTCTTCATTCCTTCAGCCCATTGCTCTCTCACTTGTCTTCCTAAGAGAACCCTATCATTAAGCCTATCATTAACTCTCTCAATCAAAAGCCATTAATAACTCCCGCCCCTAGAATCACATTCCACATCTTTGGCCCAGCATTCAAGGACCCCATCGGCTGGCCCCATTCTACCTCACAACCTCATTGAGTGCCAGTCCATTTCCCAGAGTGTGAACCCCAACCCAGGAGATCAGTCCCTAGCCTCAGGAACACCTGGCAGATGTCAGCGTTATCCACACGCTCCCCGGCCAGCTGGTATGGAGATGCCCCCCTGGACCTTCTGCCCTGCTGAGGTTGGTCTGCCCACTGTCTCCACACCTTTGCCCCTGCAGTCTTTTCTGCTTCTCCAGGTGGATGTCCCTAATTTCCCACCTGCCTCCCTCTGGCTTCCTAACAGTGCTTGCCATCTGCCTCTCTAAACTATGAGTCGCCTTTGATATGTTTGCGTCTTGTCTCCCAGGTAGCTGGTGAGCCCTCGGCTGGTGGGCCCCCTTCCCTCTTTGAAATCTCCACAGTGTGTCTACAGAACATCCTCAAAAAACATTCCTCAGCTGATGACCCGTCCACTTCCATCTGAAGTTCCCCCAGGAAGACAGGTGCTCGCAGACAGGGGTCTTATTCTGTTCTCTCTGTTCTCAGAGCCAGCATCTTGCCCTGGTTGGCTTTCCTCTCAGCAGGTAGCACTCCATATTTCTCTCCGCCTCTAACACACCCCTCAACCCCACCCTTGGGCTCTGCAGCCAAAATGCAAAGGGATAAAAAGTCCTAGGAAGCAGGACTGGGTTGTATCTATCTTGCCCGAGAGAAATGTTCCTGCCCCATAATTTACCTCCAAGGAATATGGATAATAGTTACTGTCTTTTTGAGATGTCAGTCATTTGAGATCTCAATCATCTGTCGTCTTTGAGGTCTGAAACAAGTGTTTTGCCCTCTTCAGGCCAGTCTGGGGTCTGCAAAGGAGATGCCTGGGAAACCTTATCTGGGAGGACTCCACAATTAGGGTTTTGCCTAAGATCTTGGTGGTGGCACATCCTGAACCAGAGGGACCTGAGGGAAGCACCTCTCGCCCGAGAGGGGCCTGGGTCTGTAGGGCAATCATGGCTGAGTTCTGCCTCCACCCCTCACCCCTCACTGCTTGGAAGGTCCGTTTGAGATTTCTTGGTCCTTTGATGTTCAACTCCAACAAAAATGTGAAGCATTCCTGCTGAACATGGGCACAGACAGCTCTACTTAGGAATTTCATTTTGGTTTGAATAAGCAATTGAGAAAACCTTACATTACGGTTATTTCATCATTTTTACTGCACTTAACGTATTCCTGGATTGCATGTGGGAAGGCTGGGGAGAGGGGGTGATGGTCAAACAAGACAACCTTTGAAGTTCTGTTTAATTCTGAATATTGGTTTTATTGAAATAGAGGCCCCAGCATAAAAGATGGTAAAGGCAGGTTCTCTCAGTGGGTGAGGGATGCAGTGAGCCTGACGTTTTTCTTGGGACATTTGGTGGCCATCCTAGTGGTGGGAGGACAGCAAAGACGGAGCTAGAACAGACCTTTGCTCCATCCCAAATTTGTCTCCTTAACCTCTTCTTACACCTGATTTTACACGTATATTTATCTATTTATATTTTTCAACTTTTAAAAATAAAAGTTATAAACCTTGCAAAAGTACAAAGGATAATAATACACTAAAGCTCCCTCATCCATCACCCAGAAGAATTATCAGTATTTTGCCAATCTTTTATTTATTTATTTATTTATTTATTTATTTATTTATTTATTTATTTTGAGACAGAGTCTTACTCTGTCACCCAGGCTGGAGTGCAGCAGTGCGATCTCGGCTCACTGCAACCTCCGCCTCCCGAGTTCAAGCAATTCTCCTGCCTCGGCCTCCCAAGTAACTGAGATTACAGGCATGCACCACCACACCCAGCTGATTTTTGTATTTTCAGTAGAGACGGGTTTTCACCACGTTGGCCGGGCTGGTCTCAAACTCCTGACCTCAGGTGATCTGCCCGCCTCGACCTCCCAAAGCGCTGGGATTACAGGTGTGAGCCACCGTGCCTGGTCTATTTTGCCAATCTTGTTTCAGGTGTCTCATTCTATGTTTTTCCTGTAATATTCCAAATCAAATATCAGGTAAAGATACATGCCATTAACACACCTAACAATATTAACTCTAAATCCTTTATATCATCTAAATTCCTATGTGAACATTTCCTTGATAGTCTCAACAATGTCCTTTAAAGTCAGTTTTTGAATCTACATCCTGACAGTTCACACACTGTATTTGATTGATTGATCCTTCAAGATCTAGGAGTTCTGTCGTGGGCAGGATAAGGGCCCCCAAAGATGCCCATGTCCTAATCCATGTCACCTGTAATATGTTACTTTACCTGGCAAGGTGACTTCGCAGATAGCATCAGGTTAAGGACCTGGAGATGGGACAAGTAGCCAGGATTATACAGGTGGGCCCAATCTAATCACACAAGTGCTTAAAATTAAAGAACCTTTCCCAGCTGAGGACAGAGATGGAGACATGATGATCCGAGAAGGGTGTGAGGGATGGGTCATTACTGGCTCTGTACTTGGAGGAAGGGGCCATGAACCCAGGAATGCAGTGGCCACTAGAAGCTGGAAAGGCGAGGAAACGGCTTCTCCCCTAGAGCCTTCAGAAAGGAACTCAGCCCTGGGGACACCTCAATAGCTCCAGCGAGTCCATGGGAGACTTCTGACCTATAGAACTGCAAGATCACACATTGCTGTTGGTTTAAACCACCACATTTGTGGCAATTTGTCACCACAGCCATGGAAAAATGAATATACATCTTTTTAAGGGGGACTGAAAGTCACACTGAGGTGTAAGGTTGGTGTTGGGCCCAGGGAAAGGTGAGGGTCCATCTGAGATGCCTGGGGAGGGGAGGCTGGGCCTGAGAGGAGCGGCCCAGGTGCCAGGGGGCCCTCGATTGCCTCTGCCGACTCCTCACCGGCCAGTCAGACAAGAAGAGAAGAGCTCGCCCTCCTGCTGCAGCGGCCTCTTCGCAGCAGGATCAGGCCACCTCCCACCTACACCCTTCAGCAGCCTCCCCTGCCCTTGGAAGGCAATCACGCACCACGCCCCCTTCACTCCGCCGCTCTGTGCTGGGCTCATTTCTGTCCCTCTGCTGGGACAAGCTCCTTCCTGCCTCAGGGATTCCCGCTGGCTGGTCCCTCCGGCCATCCCTTCTCCACTGGCTGCTCATCAGCTCCAGGTCTCAGCTCCAGGGAGGCCTCCCCTGACCACTCTGTCTAGTGTGCCCCCCAACAAATCACAGGACTGTGTTTATTTCCCTCATAGCACTTGTCTCAGTCTGTCATTATTTCTGAAGGAAGGGCCTGGCCTGTCTGACTCACTACGGGGGTATGGCCATGCATTCAACAAACACTCATGGAGAACCAGGCACCACGCTGGGCGCTAACAGACAGTCATCACCTTTCCATGGCATGCATCCCAGCAGGGAGACAGGCGGGACAGCGATGGCAGTAGAACCAGATGGCTGTGGGGAAAGGACATACAGCAATGACACCAAGAGGTGGTGCTCAAGTCGCCCTGGAGGAAATGGAAGTGTCCCAGAGAGGCAGCATTTGGGGTGAGCCACAGGGAGCTGGGGCGCGAAGCCACTCAGATTGGTTGCAGCCATCGGGACGAGTGGGAATCGAGGGCACCACGAGTGTCCCAGGCGGTTTCAAAGCTGTGGTGTAGTAAAGGGCAATGCCTTATTCTGGGGAAGGCTGGGCCAAGCCCAAGGAATGGAAGCTGCAGGCAAATGGATTCCGGCTCAAAACAGGAAGGAATCTTGTGTCCAGCGAGGGCACTCTAGATGCCAAGACTGGGTGACGCCCACTGCCTTGGGCCAAATGTCAGATGGGAGGCAGGTGGCTGTGTAGGCCTCTCATCTTTCAGGCTCCCTGATACTCAGAGTTAGGCCCGCTAACGGGGACAAGGCCACACAGGTAAACAGCACCAGCAAATCTGCAGCGTGAGAAGGGCTATCGGAGAGGTGGCGTTTAGAACTACCTAATGTGCGGGGAGCTTGGTTTGCTGGTAAAAGCTGTCTTCCTTCCCGCTATTAGGAGGACACATTTGGACCTCAGCTTCACCACTGGTCATGTGAGAAAGCCTCTATACCTGGTTCCTCAATGTCTCCGTTTAGAAGACTGCATCAGCAAAACCATCCTACCATGGGAATTAACTGATGGATGTGTCTGGACTTCCCGAGGGGTTCTCCATGGACAGTATCGTGCTGGTAAATATTTAACAACTGACTCTTGGTGGGGGAAAATCCCTAAGTGTAGCATCTGTTAACCCCTCCACCCTGGCTGATTCGCAGCTGGGAAGACGTGTGCACAGCTGGCACCGTGAGCTGGCAGGAGCTGCTCCAGCACCCCCATTGCATGCAAAAGTCAAGCATTATCTCCAGCTCCCTGAATCCTGTGTGAAGGCAGGACAGCAAGCTGGTTAAGAGGCTGAGATTTGACTGGGCATGGTGGCTCATGCCTGTAATCCCAGCACTTTGGGAGGCCGAGGCGGGCAGATCACTTGAAGTGAGGAGTTCAAGACCAGCCTGGCCAACATGGTGAAACCCCATCTCTACTGAAAAATACAAAAATTAGCCTCACATTGGGGTGCACGCCTGTAATCCCAGCTACTCAAGAGCTTGAGGCAGGAGAATTGCTTGAACCCAGGAGGTGGAGGCTGCAGTGACAGGGGTGGGAGAGGCTGAGATTTGCAGCTGAACAAACTTGGGCTCAATGAGCAGCTCCAACTCTTACCAGTCATATGACCTTGAGCAAGTACAAATCTCAATTAGTAAATAGGAAAGCATCTTCTGCTGATGAAGCATTCATTCTGTTCTAAGGACTTGCCATCTCCTAACTCACTTAATCTTCACAGTAACCACAACAAGTTGGTTTGACTCTCATTCGAAGTTAAAGACAAGGAGACGGAGACCTAGAGGAAGTCATTTGTACAAGGCCATATGGCTTGCTCCTGATAGATTTGGAATTTGGACTCAGGCAGCCTGGTTTTGGAGCTGAATTCTGAACTACCTATATCGTCGCACCTCAGTCCAGTGAGAGAATGTGTCACCTGAGTGCTCAAGATACAGCAAGAGCCCGACCAAGTCCCGGAGCCTCTTAAGAGCGAAGCTCAGGGTGCAGGACCTGAGAGGGTGTTAATCAGCTGCTTCCATTTTTTTCTTAATATGGGAAGACTAGATTTTGCTTGGCTTCTGGAAACCGCTGCCATCTTGCTTTTCCTCCTACTTCAGCTCTTAGTCTCCTGTGCAGCTGGCTTTTCCTTCTTCCTGACTTTTCAAGCCCATCCTTGTACCTCTTATCTTCTCCATCAAAATTCTCTCCCTAGATGATTTCACTGAGGCCGATGGCTTAAATCCCTTAGAAATACTGATAGCTCCAAATCCCTATCTTTAGCCTGGCCTCCTGCCCTAGAATTCACACGTTGAACTGCCTAGTGGATTTCTCCACTTAGATGTCTAATAAGCATTTCAAACCTGCCCAGAACGAAACTTGATTACCATCCCCAAACCACTCTTCCCTGAGGAAATGGTGTCCCCATTCCACCAGTTGCTCAGGCAAAAACCCTAGCAATCAGCCTCACTTGCTTCCATTCTCTCTCATCTCCCACATCAAACCCATTAGCAAGTTCTGTTGGTTCTTTTTTGAAATGTACTCGGAGGCTACTTCTTACCACCTGCTTTGCTATGGTTCTAACCCAAGCCACTGTCAGTCTCTACCAGAGACACAATCTGTACCTTCCTAACTCGCACCCCTGTGTCCATCCCTGCTCACCCAAAGCCAACCCTTTGCATATATCTAGAGTGATTTTTTTGAAATGTAAATAAGAACTGGTCACCACCCTATTCAAATCCTCCAGGGGCTTCTTATTTCTCTTAGAACAAAACCCAGACTCCTGACTACAGCCCCAAAGCCCTACATGATCATGCCCCATTTACAGCTCCAGGCTCATTACCTATCATGTGCTCCCAGCCCCCGGATCTCCAGCACATCAGCCTCTTGGCTCTTCTTAGAACTCCCTGAATTCACTCCTGTCTCAAGGACTTTCCTGTGCTTTTCCTTAGAGTGGAGACACCCCTCCCAGTTCACATGGCTCACTCGCTTCATCTAGGTCTCTTCTCCAGTGTCCCCTCCTTGTGACCCCTGGATCTAAAGGAGTTGAACCACCCCACTCCTACCCTTATATTCTCATAGCTCCTCACACTGCCTCACTTTAAGCATTAAAATTCATTAAAATTTTATTGCTGCCTAAAATTCTATTATATATTTAACCATTTACTTGTTTAGCATCTGTGTCTCCCATTAGCAAGTAAGTTCTGGCCAGGCGTGGTGGCTCACACCTGTAATCCCAGCACTTTGGGAGGCCGAGGCAGGCGGAACACCTGAGGTCAGGAGTTCGAGACTAGCTTGGTCGACGTGCTGAAACCCTGTCTCTACTAAAAATACAAAAATTTGCTGGGTGTGGTGGCATGCACCTGTAATCTCAGCTTCTCGGGAGGCTGAGGCAGGAGAATCGCTTGAACCTGGGAGGTGGAGGCTGCAGTGAGCCAAGATCATGCCACTACACTCCAGCCTGAGCAACAGAGGGAGACGCTGTCTCAAAAGAAAGAAAGAAAGAAAGAAAGTAAGTTCCATGAAGGCAGAAATTTTCTGCTTTATTCATTGCTGAATACTCAACACCTAGAATTGTAGACCCTCCGTAGACACTTATTGGCTGAATGACTGAAAGAATGAATGAGTGGTTAGAAACAGTACCCATGTGGAAGAATATATAGCCACCTCTTACATACAGTTTCATTAATTCCCAGAAGTTTTCTATGGCAATTAGGGAGCAGATTATTTCGCCTGTTTATTGAAACCCAGAACCAACGATTCACTTGATGTTTAAAGACTAATCCGTCTGGAGTAAGTAGCTGCTGAACGTTGGCCTTTCAAATGAAGTAAGTTAAGTATTATGTGTCTCCAATGTATTTTAAACTTGTTTTATGTCAATTATGTCATCACAACTTTGGAAGAAACTTTATTAGGACAAACTTTAATATTTTTTTCTAGAAAGTATTTTTTTTAAACTAACACAAATGCAAAGTCACTGTAAAGTTCAAGAAGTGAAGGATATCTTATTTTAGTCACAACTGAAAGGAAAGCACATCACTAATAATACCAAACTTGGTTTGGCAATTTTTAGAAACCCCATTTAGGCCGGGCGCAGTGGCTCACGCCTGTAATCCCAGCACTGTGGGAGGCCAAGGTGGGCGGATCATGAGGTCAGGAGATCGAGATCATCCTGGCTAACACGGTGAAACCCCGTCTCTACTAAAAATACCAAAAATTAGCTGGGCGTGGTGGCGGGCGCCTGTAGTCTCAGCTACTCGGGAGGCTGAGGCAGGAGAATGGTGTGAACTTGGGAGGTGGAGCTTGCAGTGAGCAGAGATCGCACCACTGCGCTCCAGCCTGGGCGACAGAGTGAGACTCTGTCTCAAAAAAAAAAAAAAAAAAAAAAAATTAAATTAAAAAGTAATGTTTAAAGTCTATACTTAAATAACCATTTCAAAGAAAAAGCTAGTAGCCTGATTTTTGCAAAACATCCTCATTAAGACAATGTAACCATACAAAGAGATTTACTCTGTGTTTGAATAATATGGTCACAAGTGGTCTCCCTTACCTACCTCCACCCTTAAATGAGAAGAAATTTAGTACACTCATGGGGATATGAGTTAGGCCTGCCAAATACTTTTGGAAAAAATTCTGCTAAATAGTTTCTAGAAACTGCTAGTACTCTTAAGAGGGTCGACACATTCTAATATATCCAAACACAGTTTTTTCTAATTGCTTGGCTGCAAATGAACTTGTAAGGTTAAAAGTATAAGAATTTATTCCATGATCAGTGATGGAATCCTAATCCATCTTAAGCTGCGTGCATGACAACTGGCATTTCCTAATATGTATTACGAGATAGAGAATTTTTTGAAATTTTTGCCTGAGGGTACATTCCCTTTCAAAAGCAGAAGATTTTCTTCTTTTGCTTTCTCAAGATATCATGCTAAACTTCATTCTTGATGGTTCATCTATTAAGGAAGCAAGATAGAAGGGAGAATCCATGATAGATTTATAAATTTGGGGCAAAATGTAACACAAAGCATTCCAATACACAACTTCAAATCAAAACCTCAACTTGGGCAACGGACGTTATATCAACCAACAGCATTCTTTAGAAATGCCTGACATTCAATTGGATAGAATTATATATTGAAATAGATTGTAGGCATATTGCGAATGTTTTTCCTCTAGCATCTGGTAGTATCAAAGCCCAGGAGGAAAAAAAGGGTGACTGTGCCAGAATTAAAAAGCTGCCTCTTTGGATAAATATGTGGAAAGGATATGAATTAATTTATCAAAAGGCTAGAAGAATTTGCTGAAAGTCAGAGGGGGAAGCGGTTTCTAAAAGCAATAAGCTATTTGGAATTTGGCAGCATGCAACTTAGTGCTTTGTATAGCTAGTATTATTAGCCAAATAAGGGTAAAATGACATTTCAAAGGAGGAAAACAAATGAATGAATACATGCATAGAAAGCAACAAGGCAATATCCTATTTGTAAATGTAAGTAGTACTCATAGTGTCTGAGATGTAATGTGGGATGAGCCCCAAGGGAAATCAGGCACCTTCTCAATGAAGCCTTTTTAGACTTGAAAGAAAGTAGTGGCTGGGCACAGCATATCACACTGTAATCTCAATGTTTTGGGAGGCCGAGACAGGAGGACTGCTTGAGGCCAGGAGTTTGAGACCAGGCTGGGCAACATAGTAAGACTCTGCCTTTAAAAAATAAAAATTAGCTGGGTGTGGTGGCATATGCCTGTAGTCCTAGCTACTTGGGAGGCTAAGGTGGGAGGATTGTTTGAGCCCAGGAGTTTGAGGCTGCAGTGAGCTGAGATTGCTCCACTGAGATTGCTCTAGCCTGGGTGACAGAGTGACACTCTGTCTCTTAAAAAAAAAGAAAAAAAAAAAGTAGTGACTTATGATTTCTGTGATCTGGATGCTAGTTAAAGTAAGCTAACTGCTAAACAAACACTCCAGAACCTCAGTGATTATGAAAAGCCCAAGTAGGTGTTCCTGGGCAGTAGACCCTGGTCAGTCAGGGACCCAGACTCCTTCCATCTTGTGACTCTTCTCTCCTCTAGGCTAGCATTGTGGTCCTCTCCTTTTAGCCAATGGAAGAGAAAATAAAATGAAAGGTAGTGCATAGGAGGATATTATGAATGAAGAGTGACAGCTGGGTGCTGCAGCTCACGTCTGTAATCCCAGCGCTTTGGGAGGCCGAGGCAGCAGATCACCTGAGGTCGGGAGTTCGAGACCAGCCTGACCAACATGGAGAAACCCTGTCTCTATTAAAAATACAAAATTAGCCAGGCGTGGTGGTGCACACCTGTAATCTCAGATACTCTGGAGGTGGAGGCAGGAGAATCGCTTGAATCCAGGAGGTGGAGGTTGCAGTGAGCCAAGATCACACCATTGCACTCCAGCCTAGGCAACAAGAGCAAAACTCCATCAAAAAAAAAAAAGAGAGAGAGAGAATGAAGAGTGAAAGCCCTCATATTCCATTGACCAGAACCCAGTGACACGACCACACCTAACTCCATGAGAGGCCGAGTAGTGTAGCTGTGAGCTGAGAATTCTGAGGAAGCAGGTGTGAGTAATCAGTTTCTACTGCAAGTGGTACCATGACATTGTACTCACTTGCTGAGGAATCTCTGTTCTATCCCCCCATGGTAAATCGTAAGTTCCTAGAACAGGACAGAGTTACGTCTTGTGTGTCTCGGTATCTTTAACACTAACACTGGCATGGAGTTGATGCTCCGTTTGTAGTCAGTGGATGTGGCTGTCTGGCTCACAGAGCCCAGCACAGTGACCTGGCGATGTTAAGACTGGTGTTCTGTGTTTTAATATTGCCAAGAAATACTTGCATTTTTCTCCCCTCCTCAAGATGGCCTCCCTGTGAAGACACTGCCAGAGGACACAGGGACCACATGCTAACAGTGGGCAAGGGGAACATACTTTGTTAACTCTCATTGTGTCTTCAAGCTAGGAGAAGCCTTCAGAGGAAGGTGTCCTCACACTCTTCACCTCTAGAAGGAGCGCCTAGATGGGGAGGCTGTGTTCCTGGAAGACAAAGAATAGGGCGGAGGGT
This sequence comes from Hylobates moloch, assembly GCF_009828535.3. Classification (NCBI taxonomy): domain Eukaryota; kingdom Metazoa; phylum Chordata; class Mammalia; order Primates; family Hylobatidae; genus Hylobates; species Hylobates moloch. The sequence continues at coordinate 53,807,979 of NW_026652284.1, forward strand.
TTCTAGTGAAACCCAACCTCATGAATAAAAAGAGAGCCAAACTCAAACCAGACGTCCTTATCAGCCAAGAAAGACGTCAGAAGTTACAGGTGAGTGAGCAGGACTATAGAACTTTAGACAAATCCAGAATCTTATTCTGTCTCCATTTTATTTCATTTAAAACAGGAACAGCCCCCGCATGAATATTCAGGGACCACAGAGGAAGGGGTTTCTGCAGGGTTGCACTCCACTTTGCAGTCAGGCTAGGAGAGGATGAATCCTAAGGAAGAGATGGCGGCAGCAGTCCCTTATTCATTTTTTTATACAAAACTACAAAGCAAAACAAAAACAAAATCACAAAACACAAAATAAAACCCCCAAAACAAAATTACAAAATAAAAAAATGCATGATTACAAAACAAAAAACAAAATTTTAAGCTTTATTTTTTAAAACACAATTACCATCAAGGAAAAATGGATACATTGGACCTCATCAAATTACAACTTATGCCGTGTGAAAGACTCTATAAGAGGAGGAAAATGACAAGCTACAACAGGGAGGAAATATTCGCAGACCATATGTCTGACAGAGGACCAGTATCTGGAATACATAAAGAACTCTCAAAACTCAACAGTGGAAACAAACAATCCAATTAGAGAATGGGCAAAGGACACGAAGAGACATTTCACCAAAGAGGATTTACGGATGGCAAACGTGAAAAGATGCTCAATATCACTGGCTATTAAGACCATGTTATACACCTGTTAAAACAGCTGACATAAAAAGTCATGACACCACCATATGCTAGAGAAGATTCGGGGGAACTAGATCCTCAGCCACTTCTGATGGGAATGTAAACTGGCTCAGCTACTCTGGAAAAATAGCATGGCAGTTTTATAAAAAACTAAACATACACTTACCATACAACCTAGCTATTGTACTCCTGGGTATTTATCCCAAAGAAATGAAAATTTATATCCATACAAAAACCTGTACACAAAACTAGAAACAACCAACATATCCCTAAGCAGGTGGTGGGTTACAAATTGTGGTGTATCCATACCATGGACTACTACTCAGCCATCAAAAGGAACAAACTATTGATATAACTTGGATGGATCTCAGGGACATGAAGCTGAGTGAACAAAAGTCCATCTCAAAGAGTCACGCTATTATGATTCCATTTATGTAACATTTTTATAATGATAAAAGCATAGAGATGGAGAACAGATTCATGGTTGCCAGGGCTGGGGATGGTGGGGAAGTAGGGGTGAGGGGAGAATAGACAGCACGAGGGAGAGCCTCATGGTGACAGAACAGCTTTGTATCTCGATCTTTGAGTGGTTGCATGAATCTTACACATGTGATAAAATGGAGCAGAGCTGCAAGATATGTGTTGTACTAATATGGATCTCCAGGTTTGAGTACTGTCCTACAGGTCAGTGAGATGTAACCACTGGAAGAGACTGTGTGCTGAGTACGTGGGACCTCTCTGTACTATTTCTACTACATTCTATGAATGTCTAATTATATCTAAATTCAAGGTAAAACAAGAACAAAATTAAAACTGTGCTTTTGGAAAAACAGTATTTTACATTTTTAATTTAATTTAATTTAATTTTTTTTAAAGACAGGGTCTCACTGTGTTGCCCAGGCTAGTCTCGAACTCCTCGCCTCAAGTGATCCTCCTGTCTTGGCCTCCCAAAGTGCTGAGATTACAGGCGTGAGCCATTGTGCCTATTTTTAATTTTAAAATTAATAATTCTCATTGTAAAGTGTTTAAGACTATTTAAATATTAAAGGAAAGTCCCCCATATTGTCTCACCCTTCAATCAACTTCAATCTCATGTCACAGAATAACTACTATGAACAGTCAGGTGTGGCATGCATCTTATTTGTTATATTCCTTTCTGTCTGTTTGTTTGTTTGTTTTTTTGAGATACAGTCTCGCTCTGTCACCCAGGCTGGAGTGCAGTGGCAAGATCTCGGCTCACTGCAACCTCCGCCTCCCGGGTTCAAGCAATTCTTCTGCCTCAGCCTCCCAAGTCGCTGGGACTACATAGAGGCGTGTGCCATCATGTCTGGCTAATTTTTGTATTTTCGGTAGAGACAGGGTTTCACCATATTGGCCAGGCTGGTCTCTAACTCCTGACCTCGTGATCTGCCCACCTTGGCCTCCCAAAGTGCTGGGATTACAGGTGTGAGCCACCGCAACCGGCCTATTATATTCTTATATACACATATATGGACTTTTGGTTTTTTTCCTCAAATGGAATCACTATGCTAACTCTTCTGCAACCTTTTTTTTCCACATAATAATAATACATCTCGGACATCTATTCAAGACACCATAAACAGCTCTATCTCATTCTTTTTAATAGCTGCATGGCATTGCATCGTATGGCTGTACCATAATTGATTTAATCGGTCCCATAATAATAAACATTTAGATTGTGTCCAGTTCTTACCAAAAATGCTGCGATGGATATTCCTCTACAAACATTTTGTGCAAATACTACATCTATAAGACAAATATATGATTTTGATAGATAATGTCAAATTGCTTTCTTAAAAATTTGTAACAAGTTGTGGGTAAAAGCAGCTTTAAAGAGAACAGGAAGGCAGCTGCATCCCCGGGGCCTGGAAGGGAAGGGACCTGAAGAAACCTCGCTGACCACGAGGTGGAACCCCTGGAAGAACCAGGGCGCCTCCCACCTGCACTGGTGGGGATGCCAGGCTTATGGAAAGTTAGCAGTCGTTTTCCTTTTCCTCCCGCCTCTGGGTGGCTAGGGGACACTTCATCTTTATCAGGAAATGAAGTGAGATGATCTAACATGAGAGGATCTATCTTACTACCCTCTGGAAAGCGACAGCAGGGCTAGTCTTCCCTCTCAAGACACACCAGGACATTCCCATGAGCGCACACACTGGCTACGGCATCCATCGATGGGATTTTTAGCCAACATCTTCCAACTTCACTTCCTCGTTTCCACCACCGACCCATTCCCAAAACAATTCTAGTTTGACTTTACACTGGACTAACCCGGGTGCAAAGTGACTGGACCCTCCCAAGGAGGACCCTAGGAAAAATCCGAAAATGGGCCTGCCATAAACTGCATCCTCTCCCTCCCAGCTGCAGGTACCCATGAGTGTTAAACTAGAGAAGGCAAATGTTGGCGTAATCATATTGGCTTACAGGAATTCATGGGTCAGGGATCATTTTGGGAAGGAAGGATATAAGATTTTGACGTTTGCTGAAAGGAGATACAAGTCTTTTTTTTTTTTTTTTTGGACAGAGTCTCGCTCTGTCCCATGCTAAAGTGTAGTGGTGCGATCTTGGCTCACTGCAACCTCTGCCTCCCGGGTGCAAGCAATTATCTGCCTCAGCCTCCCGAGTAGCTGGGACTACAGGCGTAGGCCGCCACGCCCGGCTAATTTTTTGTATTTTAGTAGAGACGGGGTTTCATCGTGTTGCCCAGGCTGTTCTAGAACTTCTGAGTTCAGGCAATCAGCCCGCCTTGGCCTCCCAAAGTGCTAGGATTACAGGCGTTAGCCACCACGCCCGGCTAGGAGACATAAGTCTTAAAAGGATTGAGAGACACTGATCTGGTCCTGAGCGCACAGTTGCTCAGAAACTGGGGTCTCAGTGACGTCATGGGACTCATCCACGTCACAGGGCTGGGAGATGACCCACCTGGCCTTGAACCCTGGTTATCTGTTTCCCAAATCAGAGTTGGTGGACAGAGCAAGGACAATCCAGCTGGAGCGATGGTTCGGGTTATGTGTTCACCCAGCCCTTTCGGGACGCCGCGTGCCTGCACTGTGGGAACGCAGGTGGACAGCCGGTCCCTGCCGTGGGCGCTGGGGGCCAGTGCGGAGCGCGGGAATATTCCCACCGCCACGTGCGCGCGGACAGCGGGTACTCTGAGGCGGGGCCTGCAGCCTGGCTGGGGCTGGGAAGACTTCCTGGACGAGGGGCAGCCCGGGTTTTCCTCAAGGATGAGCTGGAGCAGGAGCAAGGTGCCGGGACAGGGCCGAGCCGGGTGAGAGGCCTGGGCCAGCAACAGCGGCCTTAGAGCAGGGACCGCGCAGCTCCGTGTCCCCGCAGTGGGAGGGCGGCGGGCAGGGGCCAGGCGAGTTTGGCCGCAAGCCTCTGCTGGGCCGTCGCAGCACCATCCCACAGACCGCCACTGAATCAACAGCAGCCAGTTCTTCCTGGGCTCTGGAAGCCGGAAGTCCAAGAGCAAGCATCAGGATGGGTCCCTCCTTGGCCTGCAGGTGGCGGCCTTCTGGCTGCGTCCTCCCAGGGTCTTCCTTCCGGGCAGCACACCTGGCTGCTCTGTGTCCTGATCCCCTCTTCTGAGGACACCAGGCAGATTGGATTGGGGCCAGCTCTTATGATCTCATCGCCACTTTACCTCTTTCAAAGATTTTATCTCCAAATATAGCCACATTCTGAGGTACTGGGGGTTAGGGCTTCAACGGATGAATTACAGAGGTGGGGGCACAATCCAGTCCATAACAAGGCTTTTGTGTCATTCGAGGGGCACAAACTCTCCCAGGCACCAACTGGAACCAGGGCAGCAGCGAGCTCAGATTTGTTTTTGGAAGGCCTGTCTGCCCCGTGGCTGGGTGGGCAGTGGGACCACCGGCAAGAGGCCTGCAGGACAGATTAAGCTCCCTCTTGACTAAGCTCCTACACCAGCCCACCCCCTTCTTGTTACAACCACTTTTGCTGGTTGGCTCTCTGGACTCCTGAGGCCCAGGAAGGCTTAGGGTGGGGGCGAGGCGGGGAGAGGCCTTTCCCAGGGGGCCCCCTCACTACTCCTGCCTCTGGCGGGAGGAGCTCTGCAGGGTCACTATCCGGAACCAGCCCGTTGGGCACCTTCTGCAGACTCAGAAGGGAGCAGCACCTTCCCCACAGGGCTACAGAGAGGGCCAGATACCTTCCAAGATGCATTCCTGGACAAAGGCGGCAGGATATGCCGGGCTGGCAGAGGCAAGGGATCAGTGGACAACCAAATGGCCTGCAAACCAACACAGGATGGGTAACTTTGGATGCATGGATTTGGGGGCGCTATGAATTTAAACATTTAAAAATACGTATTAATAAGTAACAGAAACTTACTTCTTTAGGCACAATATTAGAAATATTGGAAGTATATTAGAAGTTATTAAACCAACTGGAGATCTTTTTAGCCAATGTCTTAAACACATTTATGACTAGAGCAAAAACTTATTTTCAAAATATTGTGATAGTTGTATGTCGACATAACTTAGGAAAATTGCACACATTTTTATCTTATGTAGTTTAAAAATATTCTTCTGTGAAGAGGTCCATAAGTTTCACCCGATTGCCAAAGAGTCCATGGCTCAAAAAAGGTTAAGAATCCCTGTTTAACCAAAGCCACGGATGAGATGAGGTGGAGTCCAAGGAGAGGAAACTAAAGACTCATTTTACCCTCTAGTAATAAGACATTTGGGGGCTAGGACTTCAGAGAAGTTCAACTGCTCTGGAGCAACTGGAAAGTTCAGGGCTTCAAAATATAATACAGGTAAAGAAAAGCAAAGTATTGGTATTCTTCTGATGACAAATGTTCTTTGATTTTCATCATCCTTCTGAACACAAGTCACAAGTCTGAAAACCTGTATAATGCTGATCATCTCAAGTACCCTCTGCCTTCAATCTTGGGTGTGTTTATTTGAAACCTAACAATGTGTGCAAAACCAGGAGAAGGCTAGGGAGTGAGGGATTTTGCTAAAGTCACACAAGTGTGTGTGCTGTTTTTGCTCCAAGCTGATTAGATGCTTCTATTGTTATGTATCAAGACATCTCAGGGTGTGGTTGCCCTAAAGGAGACAGTGAGGCAAGAAGGTGACGGCATTTGTAGTTACCAGCCACCCTCCTGCTCTTTTAGGATGTTTGTGTATACACACCCTAATGCCAGCACATGAGGATGTGGAGACCAGGCCCGGGAGGAATCCGTCCTCACAAACACCGAAGAACCCAGTTATCCGTGTGCTGATCCACACGCTGCCGGCAAAGCCTGTAGCTGGCAGGCATCATGCCACATTTCTCTCTCAAAGCAACCCTATAAATGTAATCCTTGAACAGGGCCTTCTCATTTCCAGCAGCTCTTTCATAATTTTGTGCTTTCTACTTTTTGAGATGTTGTCTTGGCTCATCCCACTTGAACCTACAGCCGTCAGCTTCTTTAATAGGGGTGTCTATAAAGAACTGCCCTAAAATATGCTTTTCCAGTGCACTTAATGTCTTTCCAATTAGATCCAGATGTGAAAAGCTGAAGGAACAGTTCTCAGGACTGGACAAGATGACATAAATCTTGCAGCTGACAGAGATCCCACTGAGCTCAGTTGGGGAAACTCACAGAGAACTTGTTTGGGGCCAGAAAAGCGGCTGGGTATAAAGACAGATGTGTACACTCGGATTCAAAAAAATATGTTAAGAGAGAGAAAGCGTTCCTCTAACACAGTGCCTACAAATACGGCTGAGGCATGAAGCAGGCTGGGCTACCCGCCCCCCACCCCCAACTAGATCAAAGGAGGTGACTGAAAAGGCTTTGGAGAGAGCAGACCAACTCAGCGATGCTTCCTGGTCTCTTTAATTGCTCTTCTCAGGGCGAGGAAGGTGGGCACTCCTGACAGACCTTGCTGGAGGAGAACAAGGGCTGTTTGTGCAGCTGAGGACTTGGCTTTTATTTTTTTAATGATCAGGTTTTGTACACTTTCCAGAATATTCCTTTTAAAAATAGTATATTCTTCCTTCTCTTCTCCAGATGCTAGGAAGTGCAGGTTCAACCCAAACCGTGTCTATTTCAAAGGGACACACAAACCCAGAGCTGGAGTTAAAGGAGTTTGGTGGCATGCCGCCCAAGGACTGAAGGTTTTGGTTTTCTTTTACCTTCCCAAGTAATTTTGTTTTTGAAGGTTGGAAAACAAATTCCACAGAAGGATCAGCTTCTGCAGGATACAGCCTGGAGCAAGGCAGAGCAAGGAGCTGGGTGCAGGGCTGAGCCAGGACCAGGGCAGACACGGTCCCTCAGACAGGAGCCGCCCTGGACAGACAGCTCCCAATGTATCCAGGGGCTCACTTTCTAGTATTTCAGGTTCCCAGGGGAGGAACTGAGGGTTTTCTTTTTTCTCTCAAGAGGCTCCTTCCAATTATCCACGGCCTCTTCTCTAACGCTTCTCTCTCTCTCTCTCTCTCCCTATCATGACACCCGGCTCTGTGACAGAGGAGAGAGGGGCTTCGCTGCACACTTGCTCGGAGGAGGCTCACAGGGGCCATTTGCAGCACCTGGTCAGGGCCACTCTTGTAAACCTTGCCTGGGCCCAGCCCACCCAGTGCTGGAGAAGCCCTGTCCTCCTTGGCTGAGACCTTTTACTTTTCCTGCCATGCATCCCACGGAAAGCCTGATGATAGTGCATTTCATTGACAATTTTATGACCCTGGCCATTTCCCCCTGTAACAATATCTTTAAAATGGCTCCTTGTCTTCAGGTGGGTGAGAGCAGGGCTGTGCTCTTCCCTCTCCTTCCTGTCACTAAACGTCTGTGCCTTAAGCAGTAACACTGAAGTAGTAGAATGTCAGTTCTGGATCACAGAACTGCACAGGTAACTTTGACCACTTTTGTTTCCATCCTGAGATAAAAGCCAAAACATATTTTTTAAATTTATGTTTTACATCTTTTAGTTTGGCATTGCTTTTCTGAGCGAATTCTAAGTATTGTAAAGATGTCTTCAAAGACAGACAACCTCGACTCTAAAGAAATTAATGCAAATTACAGTGTATCTCAGTGACATGCTAATTTATAGCACCGTAAAGGTACAGTTCAAAGCTCCAACGAGCCAGAAGAAAGTCAGTGGATTGATGGTTTGCAGTAAGAAAGGTTTAGAAACAATAAAATGTAACTAGGATTTTAGTTTGGAAATGAACTAGGGGTCCATTTGTTCCACGTTACTGAGTTTTTAATTTAGATCTGCTGTTAAAACCTAATGCATTTTGTATTTGTGGCTAGTAAAGGACTCTGACTCAGTGTCTTCAAGGAGACATTGAAAAAGAGCAGGAACAATTCTCAAAGATAAGACTTGCAGCTGCAGGTTTCTTAACAAAAAATGTAATCTCTAGATCTCACCTCTAAAATGTGATTATAAAGCAGAAAAGTAAAATGAAACAAAGAAACAAACAAAAGAAACACCTGTGATTTTTTAAAAAGAGGTTGGCAATTATTGTAAAAGGGAAAACGCATTTCCGTAGAAGCAAAATTCACTTGTAGTAGCATATAAAATATTATGCTGTATCTTCATGAACTGGCAATTATTAATCCCAAACACGTGAATTTGAGTAAGAATGTAAAAGCTATCATTTGATGTTACAAACGACGACTATGTAAGCATACCTTCCCATTTCTTTGCTCAGTATTCCTATCATTTACACTCTACACAGACACTGAATGTGCAAATATATTCAGCAAACACACTCTAGATTCTAAGAGCTGTCTGGGAAAAATCAAGGAGCACCTTGTTACCTACCCAAACCAAACTGGTGAAAATTGGCACAAGTGCTTAGGTGCTTTGAGGCCTGAGTAAGCTAAACCAGTTCGAAAATAGATAACTCTTTTTAGAACACAGAAGGAGAAAAAAAATTTTTAAGAGGCAATTTATTTCTTAGGATAAGTAGATTTTTGTTTTAATTTTTATACCAACAAGAAATTAAATTCTGGTTTGCTAATACAAATAACATCTTTTTTTAAAAAAAAAAGATACAAAGCTACTGAGCAGACATGTATCTGTTTTGTTTTAAGAAAGCAAATTCCTGGGTGTGGGTCAGTGTAGCCCCCTCTCTGTGAGGATGCCAGTTTTCTGAAGTGACGACTTGGTCCAGCAGCCACTCCACTCCAGAGGGCTGAGCTTCAAGCTGTCACTCGGATGCATGTCTGTGTAGCCAGAAAACAAATGTGCACTTTTACTAAATGTTGTGTTCCTTTTACTCAAGATCACCTAATTCTAAATACATTTTTTACAAAAAAAAAAACACTTCAGAATATTAGACTATTTAAAAATTAGTTATCCTTAATGAATATAGAGGTTAATAAAATTATTTCTCTATAATAATCCCAAACACGTAAAGAGCAAGCTGTAAAAAAGGAATTCTGTTCCCCAATCTAGCAGTCACAAATTCTGCACTTTAGGCTGTTAGTTTTTAAAATGCCACACATTCATAAAGTTGTGTTTTGCTACACATGCCAAAATACTAAACAGTAACTGTGATATGACACCGCCTGGACAAATTTAAAATTTGTGGAACCCTGAAGAATTACATTTCTTCTTGGATTAGCTGATTGCTGATTTCATTTGCAGCTATAACCTAATTTTTACAACGTTAAGTGGGCCTACCTTCAACTCACATAGTTACTTTTGCTTCTTGATAATATTATCATAAAACTGAATTTGAAAGACTTCTTTTTGTGATCTGTGTATCTGTATGGAGGGATGTTTTCTTAATCCCTGAATCAGAGGTGGCAACAGACAAAGGCAGTGAAGATTAGGACTCAATAGAATGGGGTCCTAGGTCACTCTGTCCCAACAAGACATGCCAATCATTTATCCATCCACTCTCTTCTTCAACACAGAAATAGCAATCACAGACCATCATGACATCTTCCATTTGAATGGCATTTTACATTTTCTTATTTTTAAAGAGAGAAGAATAAGAGTATTAGGCAAGGAAAGGACTAACGAGGGCATTCTTTCAAGCGGCGATTAATATGTATGGTCTGTAGATGTATATTAACACACACAGATCATGGATTTAAATGACTTTATAGTAAAGCCACAGTAGGACTGTGCTTCCCCACAGGACAATGTGCCCAGTGAGCGCTGCAGCCTATGCAGATCTGGGAAGTTGTGGCTGTGGGGCGGTCAAGTGGTCCTCCCACCACTAGGAGAGAGGTAGTTTAGGCAGGACCTTGGAGTCCAAGCCAGCTTATGCTTAGAGATAGGACTCAGCTTCAACTGGAGATGGAAACATTTAGCCAGTTCATCCTACTCAGTGTTTGCGGCATGACCCTAGAATTCTACCATGTGCAACCCTACCAAAAACATGCCTTGGTGCAGGCAGAAGGGCCATCTGGATCCCATCTCCTCATACGAAGGTGCAGGTCATAAAGCCTCCTGCCCGCTCTGCTTGGGCTGGCTCTGAGACTCACAGCTATCTATCTAGAGACTCACAGCTATCTGATGGTAGGGAAGTTTACACTTGCAAAGGCTCAGGAAGGAGAGGTCATGAGACTGATTTGGGGAACTTAGCAACTTGGCCTCTGGTCAAACTACTACTCTCTCAGGGGCTGTGTGGCCAGGGCGGAGGGTTTGGGAGCCAGGAGTACAGGTTGGGAGTCAAAGGCCACCATGTTTAGGGGGCTCACTGTTGCTGCAGCAGACACTGACAGCAGACCTCCCTTGACCTAGAGAGAATGTGGGACCTGTCCCCATTGGGCTCTGGGGCAGCCTCAGCTCAGGGCAGGCCAGAGCAGCCCAAACCAGGAGTGCGAGGTATGTTCACAACCTCCAGAGACAGGCCCAGGGGTGCTCTGTGCCTCTGCTGAGGTTATTCCCTATCCTTAAAAGGCCCTACCCTCTTATCTTCATCTGAAAAACCACCATCATTTCCTCCCCTAAAGTGCTCTCCAAATTTCATGTCTGTCCTTTGCACTTCCAGAATGCTTTGCCCATATATCTGTTATAGTTTTTTTTTTTATCACACTGATAATATGTGAGACTACAACGTGTCTCTGTACACCACCTGGCCATGGTCAAGGGGCGTGATGTGCATATCTCTCTAGCCCCAACACATAACCTAAAACATAGTGGATGTTCAATACATATGAGATGGATGGACGGACGGATGGAGGGATGGATGGATGGATGGATGAGAAGCTGAGGCTTAATGTCTGAGTGTGTCATCCAAATCAAAGTTCACTGGCTGTTTTTAGAGTTTAAGAAGATGGGTTAAATGTCTAGGCCCATGTCAGAAAGGATCCATGTACTGGCACAAATGAATGATGATGGGACATGCTCTCCAGTGGGCAGACTCAGGCTCAGCAGTGAGACAAATACCCTTAAAATCTTCAGATCTGTGAACAGCATGTGTTTCTATCTTGTTGTCATGGAGCATTGTTCAGTTAAAAACCAAAAGCCAAAGAGGGAATAAATAAATGTGTCACAGGAGATTAGGCACAAAAGGGCAATCTAAAATATACAGTGTGGTCTATTTAAAACAGGTCCCAGTTGGTGATATAGAAGACTTTAAATAGGGCCTCTTTAAAATAGGTGAGCCTAAATTAATCCAGTGTAAGAAATGGAACCTCTCATCTTGCATTACATGGAGAAAGAATAACTGAAATCTGCCCAGAGTTATCAATCATTCATTCAGTCAGGTATCTTTTGAGCACCTCCTAAGTGTACAATACAGTCCCTGCTTCGCTGAGGATGTAAAGAAATTGGAAATGTGGACATGAAAGAGGAAGAGTTTGCTAAGTGGGAGGGGGAGGGAGCAGGTGCTCCTCATGATAGGAAGGGAGGGGGCAGAACAGTCCCGGTATGGAGGCAGGAATAAGCATGGGGCCCATATTCGGAGGTCTTGGGGAGTTTCTATTGCATTCCATCTCTTCCTACCGTTCCTATGTGGGTTACTGGGGCTGATAACATTCTCTATGTTTACAGCCACTGATATTTTCTCTATGACGACATATGTTTCAAGTATGGAAAAATGTATATGCAAACATATTTGGGCATCTATTTAAAAATGGAAACAGTACAGGGGCTGCTAGATTCAAATTCCAGGAGTTGTACAGAACATTTTATTGAGTAGTGAATCACACACAGTGTACCAAGTAACAACATTTACCAAATGAAACCAAGGTCTCTTAATGTTCCCAAATCTTTGATTCTCTGATACAATAAATATATTGCTACCCAAACATTCTTTTAGCCCTGACATCTTTCTTTAACTTGCACTGGGAATTCTTTGAAGTTGAATTTTCCTCAGGACATATTATATCCATGAATTAGATTTTTTTTCATAATCCTCTCTGGCCTTTTCTAGCTCATCGAGGGCACTGAAAGGGATAGAAACGATGACTGTGCAGTCAGATATCTGTTTTCAAATGGAAAATGGCAAGAATACTAAAGAGATCTACCCCAGCTTAGAAATACAAAGAAAGAAATTTCAACAACCAAAAACCACCTCCCTTCAGATGTTACTATCTAAATGATAATCAACAATCCAATATGCTATAGGTTGGTGTCCAAGCCCAGGCCCTTGGAGGCTGCAGCCCTCCGAAGGACCCCATTCAGATAAGGGCCAACAAGGCTGCCCCCAGGGGCTGTGTGGCCTCCACACTCTTACATGCGTAGTTGAATCTTCATCTCGAATGAACCACTTAGGCTTAGGCACCCTCTCACATTTCCATTGGTGATGTTGTCATAAGGGAATTTCATTTTATACTTTCCAGCCTAAGAGATTTGGTACAAAAAAGATATGCCGCCAAAATAAAAAGATGGGGGAGGAAAAGAACATCTCCCACGTCCCTGTGACGCCAAGACTTTGCTCAGAATTTATTCAAGTGGGTTTTAAATACCATTCTTGGCTTTTTCTTTGGTGTAATATTTGTATTTGTCTGACTTTCCTCTCCATTGAAGTATCCCCATTTTAGCTGTTTTTATTCACATAATTTCCATTAGGATAGGCATGATATGCAAAGTACTTAACAGGTAGGGAGTGCATGGGCACCAACCGAGCAGAACTAATTGCCACCCTGGGCTGGGGCAGAGCCTGAGATACTCCCTTGTTGCACTGGGTGTGACCCCTCGAGTAGCTGGGTCTTGTGGAGGTGAACAGGGTCTCAGGGGAGGGACCTAGGCATGGGGTTGGTGGAGGGCACTGAGGACTTAAGGCCATAGCTACTTACCAATAGCAGATAATTGGCAACATGGAAGTATTTCAATATTTTAACAACCTATATGGACATACTAAGGCACACTAACACAACCTGCTGAATATCACTCCCATTAAGATCTACCCTTAAATTTCATTCCTAAATTTGACTTTTAAAATTTCCTTCCCAGGAACCTCACAGGAAGAACTACTTCATTAAAATTCTCAGCTTTACTTCCATAAAATAAAACTGGTCCTAGGACTGACTTGGAATTTTGGTTTTCACCATTATGGTTTTCCTCATTAGACAATTCAGCTTCATGATAATGGATTTGAATCTCATGGTTTCCACTTTGATCCCTGTTCAGTATTATTCTAAGAAATCCAGGAATCATACTCTTATTCCTTCTTTCATTTAATGTACAAACACCTTTTTACTTTATCAGTTCTTTGAGCTTAATCCTGTCTAGTAAGTTTACAGAAACAAGAAAGAAAGAGAAAAAAGCCTGCAGTTTCAGTAACAGTTGCCAGACATTCTCTCCCAATACTTGTGAAGCAAGGCTCAAGGAGAAAGCTAAAAAACTGAGAACAACAAAAATCACCCAAAAGTAGCTACAGTATAGAAGCTTCTTTTAAAAAAAATTCACTAACTTGAATATTATCTCTAACTGCAAAAAACGTTGGCTTATTCTGAACCCATTCAAAGATATGAGAAAGTTACCTCTTGTTACATGAATCTGATTCTTGTCATGTATATTCTCAAAAGAGGAAATCAGCATTTTATCCAGATATATTTGGAACCAAAGTGGTGTAAACCAAGCTCTGAATACAGAAAGAACAGGAAGAAGTTGATGCTGGTCAGTGGGTGGGTGGCACTGGAGAAGGGCAGTAACACTTGACATTAATTATACATTGCCCCATCCGATCCTAGTCAGGGTATTTGCCAAGAAGTTCTTACATTCCTGTGGCCAGGGAACAGGGCCACACTAGAGTTTCGTGGAAAACAACAGTGCATTATAAAACATTTAAATCACTCCAACTCCCTACAATGACTAAATGATTTGATGAAATTATTTCATCGAATGGAAGCCTACTTTCATGAAAGTAATCACATTTTTATCTTAAGGATTTTTTTCGAAAAGAACTTTCCTATATTCATTTTTCTTTAACAACTAACGGCTGCTGTTTTGGTGTTAACTTGCCAAGGTTTTTGTATTACCAAGGTAAATGCAGAGACATAATTTGAAAAAGAGTAATAACATTTAAAGGATGCTCTTACTTTGAGAGTGTATAGTCACGGAAGAGAAGCCAAGAAACCAAGCTCCTCTTCTAACATGAAGAATAAATTCCTAGTGAATACAGATAATATGAACTATTTCAGATAGGCTTTATTATTAGATTTGCACCAAAAAAGCCACACTTTTCCAGTCTATAGAAATAGCCTTCGAGAATACATTTTCCATATAGAAATCAGAAACCCCTAAATACATTCTGAGAGCCATCTTGAATGTCCGAACTTTTTAAAAAGGGAACTTTAAATAGTTGGGAAGCACTCTGGTTTCTGGTGCTGCATTTTTACCCTTCACCCTGTCAGGAAGGGGGGCCTCCTATGTGAAGTCGCCTCTCATTAAGATGATCCCCTCCGCGAAGACCTCAACCAGCAGTCCTACCATGTGCAGAGCTCCCATTGAAATCAAAACCCAACCTCAAGCTCACGCAGCTCCGCCTCCACATATCGTCACATCCCACACATGCTGCTGTCATCACACCCACGCTGTTGTCACAACACCCAACGGGCTGTTACTAAGGGCCCTGGTATGCTGCTGAATATATGCATTCAATAGGAATTTTCAAAACATATTTCAGGAATACTTGTCCTCAGTTCCGCGTCTTCATCTGCTCAATGCAGCCACTGTCTCTGGAAGGAGCAACTCCTATCGGGCACGGCTCCTTTGACTCTTGGGGCCTCCTGCATCCCCAGCCCCAGCCATGAATACACAATGGAGATCAGAGGAATGCTGCAGGAGGAATCTAGGGCAGTGCTTAATTGGATCATTCCCCTTCTATTAGACCATTCATATAGGTCAGCACATCTCACTTCACCCTCTCCCTCTACTCAGCAGTGGCTGCCAACTCAAGCTCAGACGCAATTCAAGTTATGTATCTGTATCTTCTTAAGATTCCCAGGGTCTTAGCCTGAGGTACCTGACAAGTTATGTTTCTGGCAAAACATTCCTTCTAGCCTCTTCGATGCTACGGAGTAGCTGTGGTCTCTATATTTAACCAAACAAAAACTAGAAGAAAATGGGGGCGGGAGGGCATTGTTGTTGTTGTTTTGATTAAAGTGGTTTGGGCAAGGTCATCTGTTCCGGGTTAGAAGAGAGACATTATTTGATAGACAGCACAAATTACTGATTCAATACTTGGGGGCTCTTAATTCTTGTTAAACATGTATGGTGAATTACTACAGGGGACAAGAGAGGTTTTGAACAAGTTTAAACACATTTGACGATATCTAGCTTAAAAACTCCTTGTCACCTTTCCTAGAAATTGATGTGAGTACCCAACAGAGGTAAAGGATGGCTAAATAATTATTACATTGGCCTTTTGAGGAAAATGCCTAAGTGGCAGGGATGACTTGTTCTCTGCTAAGGCTCTGAGTACTCTTAGATCCATGGTCTTCTAGACTTGAGCTGTCTTGTGCATTCTCTAGTTGCTTTAGAGGTCTCCATTTTGGTGACAACAGAGGCGTTATCAGTTGCTTCTGGAATGACAGCTGTAATTATTTAGTGCCAGACACTATACACAGCTTTATTTTTATATTATTCAAACCAAAGTCACATGGAGCTCTAAGATTGTCCTAACATTATCTTATGGTAGGTTGGTCACATCCTTCAGATTTCTCATATGCTTCTGAGAGCAATTCATTCCAATGGTTTAGCCATTGACACAAGAACCAGCTTAAGACTGAGAGCCTGAACTGTAGCTCCGAGCTTCTGTTTCTGGGGTGTGCCTGCTCCTCTCCTATCTCCACAACTATTTTCCTTCTTTCAGTTGAGTTCACCCAACATTCATTGGGTAACTGTGTGCCAAGTTCTTTAGTATGTATTGGGTAGTGGATGGTGATACAGGCTGTAGAATCAGACCAACCTGGCCTGAAACCTGGCTAGGAGACTTAGGGGAAGTTACTTTACCGCTCTAAGTCTCAGTTTCTTCAATGACTATCCTCAAATGAGACAATGCACAC
This sequence comes from Hylobates moloch, assembly GCF_009828535.3. Taxonomy (NCBI): domain Eukaryota; kingdom Metazoa; phylum Chordata; class Mammalia; order Primates; family Hylobatidae; genus Hylobates; species Hylobates moloch. The sequence goes on from NW_026652284.1 coordinate 53,824,161, forward strand.
AAAGTATTTAGCAGAGTGCTTGGCACACAGGAGATGTGCAGGACATAATAGCTCTCACTATTACACAGATATACACGACAGATCACAAACAGCTCATGAGCTAGCGGGAAGGAAAACACTACAGGCCATCTCAGTATTTCCTAGTAAGGGCTAGTTTCAAAGGAGTAATAATTATTCCAGCCTTAGTAAGTGGGTAGGTGGAAGATGGGGCTCAGAGGAGTAATACAGGAAATGATACCTGAGCTATGCTTCATTGGATAAGTAGTGGAAGCTGTCCTCTTGTGGTTTGAAAGACAATCACAAACCTTGTAGAGTCATAAGTAACATGGCAAATATGAGGTGACTTTGGAAGTTCCACGCCATTTCTTCTATGTGTTAAATGCACATGCTAAGGAGAGGATACCACTTGCACCATGCCATGCTGGTGGCAGCAAAGAGGCCAATAGAGAGCATAAGCACAAGCACGGCAGCAAGTAGGAGGAGGATGGAGACTGTGTAGGAGGGAGAGAATGAGGTGGGGAGAGGCAGAAGCCAGGCAGGAACGCAACCGCGGGCTTTCACCAATCTGTGGAATGTAGGGCAACTCAAACTCAGAGCCTGCAGGGATGGAACTGGACAGTCCCCAAGAACTCTGCACTTGGGACTTTGCCCAGCCGTGTGGCCACACCCAGGGCCTCAGCTCTCTGGTTCCCAGCAGCTCTGCCCAGGCTCTTCGCCTTTGTCAATCCAATCTTCCTGCTTCTTTGCTGCTTCGATTACCTAAGCCACACCTGCCACATCACCCCATCTCTCCATCTTTTCTCTTATTACCCCCCATATAGAATGACTTTTTGTTCATATCAGTAAAAAAAATTTTCACTTACTTTGTTATTTTATTAATTAACTAATTAATTAATTTTTTGAGGCAGAGTTTTGCTCTTGTCGCCTAGGATGGACTGCAGTGGCATGATCTCGGATCATTGCAACCTCCACCTCCCAGGTTCAAGCAATTCTCCTGCCTCAGCCTCCTGAGTAGCTGGGATTACAGGTGTCTGCCACCACGCCCAGCTAATTTTTTTTTTTTTTTTTTTTAGTACAGACAGGGTTTTCCCATGTTGGTACGTTGGCCAGGCTGGTCTCGAACTTCTGACCTCAGAAGATCCACCTGCCTCAGCCTCCCAAAGTGCTGGGATTAAAGGTGTGAACCACCATGCCTGGCCTATTTTATTTTTTTGACAGGGTCTCACTCTGTCACCCAGGCTGGATTTTAGTGGCATGATCACTGCCCACTGCAACCTCCGCCTCCTGGGCTCAAGCAGTTCTCCCACCTCAGCCCTCCAAGTAGCTGGGACCACAGACATGCACTACCATGCCCTGCTAATTGTTGTATTTTTTTATAGAGAAAGGGTCTCCCCATGTTGCCCAGGATGGTCTTGAACTCCTGGGCTCAAGCGATCCTCTTGCCAGGCCTCCCAAGGTGCTGGGATTACAGGCGCAAACCACCGCACCTGGCCAATAAAACATTACAAACCTAACAAATATGTAAAAGATTTTCCCTATTCCTGCTGCATCTATGCACTTCAAGCCTTGCCTACATTGTGATATGCCAAAATATGTGTTAGTCAAATTTAATGTCTTTATGATATCTAGTATTAAAAAAAAGACAACTTCTTTGAGTGCCTTTAGAGTATACACAACAAAGACTATGGGATTCCAGAGGGTGTAGCCAATGATGGTGAAGAAACCTTCTCTGAACATGTTTTTGCAGAATAATGACTTTGAAGGCAAATGGGAAAGCCCCTTCTTCTTCCTTCCAGGATGCCTGCCTGCCCACCTCCCCACTGGCACTTCCTGAGGCACACTGGAGAAGCAGAATCTGGTAGACTGGGGTTTGACCCCTGGCTGTGTGATCATGACAAATTATTTAGTAGTTATGATGCTTACTAGAGAGTGACAAGATGAATACTGTCCAGTTTTATCTGACTTTGTACCTTCAACACAATATGCTGGTCTTTGGGAATGAAAATGGCCATAGACCTTGTGCATGGCAGCGTGCGTGTGCTGGACTTTTGCTGGTATATTTTTACTTTCTTTTGACCTGCCTCGAACTGGTGAAATACAAATTAAAAACACTTTTATAACAATGTTGTCCAGAAAAACTGTATTCCCCATATCGAATTCATTTCCTATGTGCCAGTTCTGAAGGGTAAATATGGTTTCTGTATGAATTTCTGAGTACTTGTTCATAAAGGATACTGCTTCATAAGAAAGACTACAGAAAAATGAGTCACCGTAATGATTATGGAAGCTGATGTTACTAATGTTCACAGTTCAGGTTGCTAAGTCTTTCTAAGTGCTCAAGGCCTTAGTCTGATGCCCTTTGCTATAGGTTTACTGACTGATGTGCAATCCAACATTTGGACCCTTACTTTTATGAGAAGCATGTTCAGAAAAAGAAATCAAGGTATATCTACTTCATTTGGGAAGGAGACTTTCAAACAGGTAATTTCCTCTGTTCCTGGTTTATCTCATATCTGGAATGAATAAATTTCATTTTTGTAAAATGATTTCTGCTCAGTGAGCAACCACGAGGATATTCATGAACTGTGGTATGCAGGACGAGATAAGGACAGTACCTTATGTCTCCTGCAACTGACTTTGAGAGATCTTTCATTTTCACCTTCCACACAGATTTGCTCACCTTGTGCGTACTGAGAAAGAAATGGGGTTGGTGGCTACAAAAGACTTCAAAGTAGTGTTAATACATCATAATTCTTCTCATTGAAGGCCAGATTTATTAGGAAACATCTTTAGTACACCTATTTTTTCCTTTTGGTAAAGAATTTGGATTTTAAGACAACAGTTTACAATGGGCCTGATAATCTAGCAATTTCTAGCTTTTGAATGAACTTTTCCAGGATATTGCCTGAAGTAAAGGGCCCTGTTTTTCGTTTGTTTTGGATTTGTCTTTTTGCACACAGCTCCTAAGAAACAGGCTGGCAGATAGATCAAGCAGAACCCAGTTTTGAGAGGCTACCCAATCTTCTAAGCTCACTTCAAGCTAGAAAATTGGTTCTCAGAAGTCTCCATTTTCCCTCAGAATTGTCTCTGAATGAAGGTCCTTGCGGCTGCTTACTGTTCTTTTAGAGGGTGACACCTATTCTCTCTTCTCCTTCACTTTGAGTATCATTTTTCAAGCTTTCTGAGAAGCGCTGTTACACTTCTATGAAGAGACTCCAACTGCCAATCTTGAAATATTCTTTGAAACCAGTAACACCAGGTGCTCTGTCCAAGAAGCAAAGGAGGCAGCTCTATATAATATACAATGCAACATTTGTTCACAGGCAGCATTGGATTTAAATACACACACATAGAAATGCGCACGTGCATGTGTGTGTGTGTGCGCGCACACACACACATACACACACACGCTGCAGCCTTAATAGCTCAATGTTTCTCTTGAAACACTCCAAGGGTTTCAGGAAATGCAAGGCAACTTTCAATAACAAAGTGCAAAAAAAAGGAAACAGAATAATCAAAGGAAAGATTATTAAAGGAATCCAAATTGAATATAGCTTGTAATAACATGCTTAACAGAAAGGAAGTTGGGAGGTTAGATGAAGTTACATCACCAACCTGCAAATAAAAACGATCTCTTTCAGAATGATTAAAGATCTACTCTTTGTAAGCAATTTTAGAGGCATGGATTTGCTTTGTGATATCATATTAAGAAGATACAGCTAAAATGAGGTCATTGCCCAATGGAGGATGCCACCATTTTCTCAGCATAATTTATGTATGAAACCAAAAAACATATAAGAATAAACAGCAACATGATGCTCTGTACTCTTGCTGAGAAAATACTTATTTTCATTTTGAGTTTTTAGACAGTCTTACTCATCAAAGAGCAGAAAAATGCAAAGGAGAGAAGTCAGGTGAAAGAGAAATGAGCCCACCCCGGCCCACACTGACAGCTGAGCTGGGCCCCTCAGTTTCCCGGCCAGCGAGGCAGTATGGCCGAATAGCGCTGGGGTGTCCTCTTCAGTGCTCAAGAGTCATTTCCATATCTTTTGGGTGCCTATTTTGTGTTTTCTAGCACATGCAATAATATTGTAGTAAGTATTTAATGGCATTTTTTACCACAGTTCCTTTACAATATCCTAGAATATAGTCCATCGTCCTTAATTTCTATATTTAATAGGAATGTTTTTGACTAGAAAATATGTTATACTCATTTTCTTTGTTAGTAGAGGTATTAGAATGCCTCATGTATTACTGTATTTCTTAATTATGTCTTCAAATGAACTATCTCTTTCTAACTAGGCTTGGGTGGCTGCATATAATTTTTTGTTTGGGATGATTAACTTCCCTCTTTGCTTTTACAGGAGAGTGTTGTTAACCTCTTTCTGCTCCTAACTTTTTTGAGTTTGTTGTGACTGATGCTGAACACCAATCATTCTGTGTCTCCATCACTGGCTTGCTTGGTTGGAATCCTTGTAACTGTGTGTGCTCATTGGTGTGTGCATGTGCATTACTTGATTAGACCATACAGGACTTGGTGTCCCCTTCCCTTGTTGTCTTTCATTCTATTGCAGCCTATTTCTCACCCCTGCCTTCATTTATTTATTTACTTATTTTGAGATGGAGTCTCGCTCTGTTGCCCAGGCTGGAGTGCAGTGGTCCGATCTCAGCTAGCTACAACAACCTCTGCCTCCTGGGTTCAAGCGTTTCTCCTGTCTCAGCCTCCCGAGTACCTGGGATTACAGGTGCACGCCACCACGTCCAGCTAATTTTTGTATTTTTAATAGAGACTGGGTTTCGCCATGTTGGCTCACCCCTGTTTTCAAAGGCAGTGTATGCTAGTGTAGGGTCATGCCCAGATGCTCTCATCTTAAACTCTTGACTAATTCATCGAACACAAGCAATGCATTCTTGCATTTTAGGATAGCACACTTGTAGACCACACAAATGTAAATGGCAACCCATACGTTACATTCCTTTAAGCCAAAATACCATGGTTCAATCTTAGAACTGGTTTTCTGGGTTTTAGACTCATGGAGTTACCCATTCATCTTTATTATTTTCAGGTTCTGTTCATTTTTAATGTGGCTAGAAACTGGAGTTCTGTGTCTTTAAAAAAAATAATCCCTGGTCTTTGTAATAAAATTCCTCTAGAGGAGAGGTGAAAGGGCTTGAGCAACGCCTTTCTCCCCTCTGGCTTACTAGAGAGGATGAAGGTTTCTAGGCAGGATGAAAGAAATAAACCAGGAAGGAAGCCAGGAAGAAAAAGGGGGTGGAGGTAAACTTAAGCCAGTGTCAAGAGGTTGGTGAATGGAAGAATGTGACACAGAAGAGGGGGAAAGGAGAAGCCACTCTGATAAATCTCACCATCCTTCCTTAAAGGCCTGTTTCAAAGGCCTCTTCCCATGGAGTTGCCCCGGCCTTTCCCACTCTCTCACTCTCCCACCTCCTGTGAGCCTCCACTGGAATCCCAGAACGTTTTATCTACGTCTCCCTTACAGCCCTCACCAACTTCTGCTTTGTGCTGTGGATATTTATGTGACTTCCTGTAAGCCCTCCACTGACTTGCCATTTAATAAACTATTATTGAGCACCTCTCTGGGTGCTGGGTACTTTGCTAGATGCCAGGGATACACAGATGGTTGTGGCACAGCCTCAGCTCTCAGGAGCCTCCCAGTCTTGGCCTGGCTCTGGTCTACCAGGCCCACTGTCCATTGCGCCCACCATGGCCTGTCAGTGCAGTCTCCCCTGCCTGAAATGGCCTTCCTCTCCTTTTCTCGTTTGTCTTCCAAGGCCTTAGACAAAACTCTTCAGGAAGTTTTTTCTGAACTGTTGAGCTCCTAAAGAATATGCACACGCCTCTTTCAGCACTTCCCATAAGTTGACGTCTTCCATTTACAAGTCTATCTCTGCCAGTGGACTCAGGGCAGAAGTCTCACTTTTTAATCTTTGATTCTCCAACTTCAAGAGCTATGCCTGTTCCATGGTAGATAGCCACTAAATATTAGTTGAGTTAATAATTGATTAGTTTTTCTCGGCCGGGCGCAGTGGCTCATGCCTGTAATCCCAGCACTTTGGGAGGTCAAGGCAGGCGGATCACGAGGTTAGGAGATCAAGACCATCCTGGCTAACATGATGAAACCCCATCTCTACTAAAAATACAAAAAATTGGCCGGGTATGGTGGCGGGCACCTGTAGTCCCAGCTACCTGGGAGGCTGAGGCAGGGGAATGGTGTGAACCCGGGAGGAGGAACTTGCAGTGAGCTGAGATTGCGCCACTGCACTCCAGTCTGGGAGACAACGAGACTCCATCTCAAAATAAATTAAAAAAAAAAAAATTGATTAGTTCTTCTCACACTGTCCCTCTAAGGTGGGGTGGGAAAGATATCGTTTGTCCCCTTTTACAGGTAGGAAAACAAAGGGGCAGAGAGCATCAATAACTTGCCTCCAAATTTAAATGATGGTAGAGCCAGACAAGCAGCCATGTCTGCTCTATCCTCCAGGCCAAACAGATCTGCTATTAGAAAAAGGTGTACCTGTTTCCCCTGTGTCCTTTTACAAACCACTGCTCAACGAAATAAAAGAGGATACAAACAAATGGAAGAACATTCCATGCTCATGGATAGGAAGAATCAATATCGTGAAAATGGCCATACTGCCCAAGGTAATTTATAGATTCAATGCCATCCCCATAAAGCTACCAATGACTTTCTTCACAGAATTGGAAAAAACTACTTTAAAGTTCAAAAGGAACCAAAAAAGAGTCCGCATTGCCAAGTCAATCCTAAGCCAAAAGAACAAAGCTGGAGGCATCACGCTACCTGACTTCAAACTATACTATAAGGCTACAGTAACCAAAACAGCATGGTACTGGTACCAAAACAGAGATATAGACCAATGGAACAGAACAGAGCCCTCAGAAATAATACCAGACATCTACAACTATCTGATCTTTGACAAACCTGACAAAAACAAGAAATGGGGACAGGATTCCCTATTCAACAAATGGTGCTGGGAAAACTGGCTAGCCATATGTAGAAAGCTGAAACTGGATCCCTTCCTTACACCTTATACAAAAATTAATTCAAGATGGATTAAAGACTTAAATGATAGACCTAAAACCATAAAAACCCTAGAAGAAAGCCTAGGCAATACCATTCAGGACATAGGCATGGGCAAGGACTTCATGTCTAAAACACCAAAAGCAATGGCAACAAAAGCCAAAATTGACAAACAGGATCTAATTAAACTAAAGAGCTTCTGCACAGCAAAAGAAACTACCATCAGAGTGAACAGGCAACCTACAGAATGGGAGAAAATTTTTGCAATCTACCCACCTGCCAAAGGGCTAATATCCAGAGTCTACAAAGAACTCAAACAAATTTACAAGAAAAAAACAAACAACCCCATCAACAAGTGGGCAAAGGATATGAACAGACACTTCTCAAAAGAAGACATTTATGCAGCCAACAGACACATGAAAAAATGCTCATCATCACTGGCCATCAGAGAAATGCAAATCAAAACCACAATGAGATACCACTTCACACCAGTTAGAACGGCCATCATTAAAAAGTCGGGAAACAACAGGTGCTGGAGAGGATTTGGAGAAACAGGAACACTTTTACACTGCTGGTGGTACTGTAAACTAGTTCAACCATTGTGGAAGACAGTGTGGCGATTCCTCAGGGATCTAGAACTAGAAATACCATTTGACCCAGCCATCCCATTACTGGGTATATACCCAAAGGATTATAAATCATGCTGCTATAAAGACACATGCATACATATGTTTATTGTGGCACTATTCACAACAGCAAAGACTTAGAACCAACCCAAATGTCCAACAATGATAGACTGGATTAAGAAAATGTGGCACATATACACCATGGAATACTATGCAGCCACAAAAAATGATGAGTTCATGTCCTTTGTAGGGACAAGGATGAAGCTAGAAACCATCATTCTCAGCAAACTACCGCAAGGACAAAAAACCAAACACCGCATGTTCTCACTCATAAGTGGGAATTGAACAATGAGAACTCATGGACACAGGAAGGGGAACATCACACACTGGGGCCTGTTGTGGGGTTGGGGGAGTGGGGAGGGATAGCATTACGAGATATACCTAATATAAAGGACGAGTTAATGGGTGCAGCACACCAACATGGCACATGTATACATATGTAACAAACCAGCACGTTGTGCACATGTACCCTAGAACTTAAAGTATAATAAAAAATATATATATATTTTAAAAAATAAGAAGAAAGTGTGCCTGGATGGAGACTGAGTAGAAGGACTGAGTAAGGAGACAGGGGACAGACCTGGTAGGAGGCCTATTTGGCAAAAGAGAGGTCACTGAATCACAACTACTTCTTGTTGTCTCTAAAGAAGACAGGCTGGGGGTTAATGCTGCTGTGTGGATTCTATCCACGGTCAATTCGAGAAAGGAAAAGAATGTGGGTGAGAAAAACAAGGGTGAAAAGCAGATTAACAAGTGGCTGCTACTGGATAAGAACTCACAAAAAAATATCCGGACAGAGGGCACCTGGGGAGAATCAGATTAAACCTCGAATTAGAGCGAGGCTGTTTGACAAACAACACTGTGACCCAGGAAATATGGGAAACCGCTGAGCAGATTTATGAGCGAGTATCTAATTGATGTGGCTTTTAAATGTGCAGATATATTTTTGTTTTTATATGAGGGTAAACAAAAGGCAGCACAAGCAGTGGGAGGGGCCTGACTGATCCATCTGAAGCGAGAAGCCCTGGATTTAGGTCTCTCAAAATGTACAGGCTCTGTGACTTGGGCAAGTGACTCAGCTTCTCTGAACCTTAGCTTCTTTTTAAACAGTGGGTAAAGGTGATGCCTTTGCAGGGATGTGGTGAGGGTCAACTCTTCTTTACACTAGTGAATTTGGATTGGTTTTTCAAATGACTACATTCAGGGTTGGATTAGGTTGTTGGTCAGCTTTCTCAGAGGCTTCTAGGTAGACGCATCTTCCTGCCTCCTTGGGAAGCCTTCAGTCATGTGGCTATCCCTGACTGCAAGGGAGTCTGGGAAAAAGATCCCCAGTTTTGCTTTTCCTTTGGTTTGGCCTCTATAAAGGGAAGAATTTAAGGCAGAAGAGAATTAGGAAAAGCTTTGGATTAGTCAACATAGGCTACAATACCCAATACAGGGTAGCAACAGCACACGTGTATCTGCACAGAAGAAAGGGTTTATGAGACTAATAAAGTAGTAGGCTGGGGAAGGTGAATCTAATTAAATAGTAAATTAAACGTAGTAGAGGACGGGCGCAGCTGCTCTCGCCTGTAATCCCAACAATTTGGGAGGCCTAGATGGGAGGATTGCTTAAGGCCAGGAGTTCAAGACCAGCCTGGGCAACACAGTGAGATCCTGTCTCTACAAAAAAAATTTTTTTTTGAAATTAGCTGGGTGTGGTGATGTGTGCCTGTAGTCCCAGCTACACTGGAGACTGAAGTGGGAGGATTGCCTGAGTCCAGAAGCTTGTGGCTGCAATGAGCTATGATTGCACCACTGTACTCCAGCCTGGGCAGCAGAGTGAGATCCTGCCTCTAAAAAAAAAAATTTTTTTATTAAATAATAGAGATAGTGGCATGAAGAGCCCAGTAAGAAATTGCTGAAGCAGTGCCACCACTAGTTTCTAGGAAAAATAACACACAGGCATGTTTCCTGCAAAACTGAGTAGAGATTGAGTTACTTTTTTAGGGTCTCCCTTTTTCATCATATGATATTACCATTTGCTTTTTATGTCTTCTCTTTTTTTTTTTTTGAGACGGAGTCTTGCTCTGTTGCCCAGGCTGGAGTGCAGTGGCGCAATCTCAGCTCACTGCAAGATCCGCCTCCCGGGTTCACGCCATTCTCCTGCCTCAGCCTCTCCGAGTAGCTGGGACTACAGCTACCACGCCCGGCTAATTTTTTGTATTTTTAGTAGAGACGGGGTTTCACCGTGGTCTCGATCTCCTGAGACCTCCCAAACTGGATTACAATGTGGCCAGAACCCTATGTTTTTTTTATCCATCCTCCCCAATCCGAGGTTTTTATTCAGAGTCTCACTCTGTTGCCCAGGCTGGGATGCCATGGCACAATCAGGGCTCACTGCAGCCTTGACCTCCCAGGCTCAAGCAGTCCTCCAGCCTTGGCCTCCCAGGTATCCAGGACTACAGGCACACACTAATATGCCCGGCTAGTTTATTTTTTATTTTTTTTTTTTTTAAGTAAATACGGCGTTTTACTGTGTTGCTCAGGCTAGTCTTAAACTCCCGGACTCAAGTGATCTGCCTACCTAGGCCTCCCAAAGTGCTGGGATTACAGGCATGAACTACTGTGCTCGGCCTCAGATTATAATTCTTGATTCCTGCTTCTGTAATTAAAAAAAAAAAAAAAAAGGCTGGGCACAGTGGCTCACGCCTGTAATCACAACACTTTGGGAGGCCGAGGTGGGTAAACCACCTGAGGTCAGGAGTTTGAGAACAGCCTGGCCAATATGGTGGAACCCTGTCTCTACTAAAAATACAAAATTAGCCAGGCATGATGGCAGGTGCCTGTAATCCTAGCTACCTGGGAGGCTGAGGCAGGAGAATCGTTTGAGCCCGGGAGGCAGAGGTTGTAGTGAGCTGAGATCGCGTCACTGCACTCCCGCCCGGGCAACAAGGGCGAGACTCCATCTGAAAAAAAAAAAGAGAAGAAGGAGAAGAAGAAGAAAGAAATTCACTTTAAGATGTAGGTAAGTTAGCACTCTCTTATAATACTTGCATTTAAGTAGGGAGCATTGTACGATAGAACCACTGGAAGAGGGACTTTCAGATCCCTTGAAATTTGTGAGATATTACATACCTACATTGTCTGAGCTAAATGCTAACCCTGTTAACAAAACCCAGGAGTGGAGGTGCAGGAAGGGAATGCAGAATGGATATGCCTTTCATCAGTGTGTGGTGTGATAGGACAGGGCGGTAGTGTACTATAATTGGGTGGAGAGGGACAAATCTGTCAAAACATGAGAAGAAAAACTGATGTGCTAAGAAAAGATGACATTACGTTTAAAATAAGGCTTCATGAAAAGCTATACAGTTGGGTAACACCCAATCAAAATAGTGCCGCTAATGGACTAATGATGAGCATGGAGATATAACTGTGAATTATACATGGTAACTGAGGGAGGGGAGTGGGTGTAGACAGAACAGAACTGGGGAAGGATATATTAAGGGTAAATGAAAAGTTGGCCCCACACAAACCAGACCAAAGTTACAGAAAATGCCTTTGCTTTACTTATTCTTCAGTAAAATACATTATTATTTTCTCCTGGGTGTTTAACTGTAAGTTTTGCACTATTAGAAAACCACCAATAAAAAAATTTGATAAATGAGGGAATAATTACTTAAAATATAAAACAATTACCAGCTTTACAAAAGAATTTTCTTCAAGGCTTAAGTGCCATTTAAAATAATGTTCAACATGCCAAAGAAATTTTTTTTTGCATATAGTACAAACTTCAAAGAATTCTGTCTCATGAAGTAAGGATGGCTTATATAATAGAGGGATAAAAGTTGCAGTGGATTTGGTTCAGCATTAAAAAAACAAAAAACATACACTGCTAATAGATAAAGGAGACAGAGAAACGCAACCCACCTTCGGCTGTATTGAGGGGTCGTTTTATATGTTGTGCCAGTAAGCTCCTGTTTCACCAAGAAGAATTCATTAAGTGACAGCAAGTCAATGGAAATGAGCTTTATTAAAAAAGAACCGATGTAATTAAAGGTATTGGTGAAAACTAGCTCAGTTATGAAGGGGAAATGACTCAGCAGCAAATTTAAGAAATGAAACCATATACCATAGAATCTTTTCCCAGTTTTAAGTTATTTCAGAAAAAAATATAACACTCCACACAATAGCCAAGGTGCATGCCAGCATGAAGGAGGAAGAAGTGCTTATATAAAACTGTCATTCTTCACATACTAGTGAATTATAGCATTCATCTGCTGGCAGGCCGAGCAGTCAATGAGGACAGTAAGAAAGCCTGAGACTCAGGCTGACCCAGCTTCAGATGGGCAGTGGTGACTTTCATCAGTGCTGTTCTGCATAGTACAGTCTAAATGAGAATATGTGACCTCTGAAATATTTAGAGCTGTATGCCGGGGAAAATACGCCTAAGACTCTTGGAGCATCCCAGATCCAATAATACTTCTGTGGAAAAAATGTATAGGTAAGTCGAATGACAGAATATCCACAGCAGAATGGCTGTGCAATACAGTTTTGAAAAAGAATCATCCTATCCAAGTTTATGTGGTCTTAGTCACGTGGCCTGAATATGGGACAAAAATCCACACGCCTCAAGTCCAAGCAATGTGCACACTGGGCGTTTTTGCAGACCTCAGATATATGGATATGCGATGAAGCCAGAGGGCTGTGTGAGGACTGGCACCTTCTTCCCCGGGAAGCCCTCAGCTTACTGTTGTCTTGTGATCTGAAGGACAGAGAAACGGCCAGAGGCTTGGATTTGCCAGTGATGCCACATGACAAGCCACTGACTAGTCTAACACCTCCTAATATAGCACCAGCATAAGGATTAAGTGCTCACTAGCTGAAAAATAAAATTAAAAGGTGGATCTGAAGGTGCTTTGAGTATTAGAACACTTAGACCCACCTCACCCTCATGCCAAGGATGTCAGGCAGAAAGCGCGAGGAGTGAAGAGGAACATTGTGAGAAAAAAGGAGATGGAAGAAGGTGGGAAATTTCCAGCTACAAAATAAGAAATAACCCATAGTAGACTAAGTTCCAAGTGGGTGGCGCTTTGCATATGAGAATGTCATGTTTTCATACACTCTGTGATCCACATAACCTTTTTGCCCACCTCAGAGAGTTGCTAAGACCAACCAATGAAATATTGTCTGCAAGAGTGGTTCTGGAACTACAAATCATTTAATAATTTGCTGTGGTATGTGTTCTAAATGGTTAAAAAAAAAAAAAAACCCACAAAACCTGGGAAGCTCGAAGAGGAATACCTGAAAATGGTTAGGCCTTTAGCAAGTCCCTGGAGTCTGCAGGCATTTTCTTCTTGAAATGTCTGCCAACATGCATTGGAACTGAATATTCTGGGGTAATAAAAGGGATATTTCATCTTATAAAATGCAAATAAAAGTTGAGTGATCAAGTTTGGGGGATGGGTTACTTCATGATCTAATTACTGTTGACTTATTGTGACATGTAAGGAAAGAGCGCTAGAAAAAGTCTCGGTGCATCTGAAACTTTATCTTACCTAAAGAATGAAAAGACCTTCAACAATTTCTACTCACAATCCGCTGCTCTATTAACAAACAAAAGCAAAACCAAAGCCCACCACTTCCTATCTCTGAGCATTGTTCATGGTTGGGTCTCATGGCTTTGTTCCGTCACTCCTCAGGTAGAGGAGGTATATTCTGTTCATCCTAATGGGTGTGCCTTTTAGGGGAAGAAGAAAAAAAAAGTAGGCTGGTTTGAATTTAAGTTAATCCTTGCCTTCTGATATTTATACAGCTAATTTTTATTTAATGTTCCCACAGACAAATAGCCTATATGCCAAAGTAGCAGAAAAGGCAACATTTAAAAAATGGGCCAGTCTTCTCAATAGAATTGGGTGCACATGTTCACCAAAAGATAAAAATAACAGTGTACGTCACCATATTATTCAACATAGCTAAAATCTAGAAAGGTTACATAAATTATGAGACAGCCACATAACTGAGTATTACACAGGCATGAGAAGAATAACCTGTGACTATAAACAGATACAATATTGAGTGAAAGAAACAGAAAACAGATTGAATATTGAGTCACCAAAGAGTATTTACAGTAAGATTCCACTTACGCAAAGTACAAAAACAAACACAACTAAATTATGTTGTTGGGAGATAGAACAGTGGGTGACCTTTGGGGAGGGGGCGTGACTGGAAGGGGATCATGGGGTGAGGGCTTCTGGGAGGCTAGCATGTCTCCTGAGCAGGATACTGATTACACAGGTGTGTTCAGTTTATGAAAATACATTAAATGTACACTGATGTACACTTTTCTGCAGTATATTGTATTTCAGTAAGAAGTTTTTTAAAAAAAAATGGAGCAGCCTCCTAAGTTGGCAGGATTCAGTTAGACTTGCTTTGACGTGTGCTCTGAGGCCATCTGTTCTCAAACCCCCTGTTCCCACAGATCAGGATGCAGCTGAGGCACAGAAGCTTGATTTGCTTCGAAGCTTTGCAGCTGAGACCCGGAACATATGAATGCGTATTCTACTCTTACTGTAAATCATGGAGTCAGTAAATAGATCTATAAATTCAGTGGATGCTATTTTAGTAATACGGATTTTGTGCCATTTTTGAGATGTCTTAAAAACCTTAGAGATTTCACATCTCCTGTATGAAAGAAATCATCTATAAAAACGGTCTATTGAATTTATTTAAGTCAACAAAGGATTTTCTTACTGATATGTGATCAGGGTCTCATTTAATACTAATTTAGAAGGTCCCTTTGGAAACAATCATGCTATGATTTTAACTCCCTCATTTTGTGGGTCAGGAATCTGATACCCAAAGAGGTTAAATGATACGCGTATGGCCATGCAAATATTCCAAAGCAGAATATGGACTAGAATTCAGGTTCCCTAACTGCTAAACCAATTTACTTTTCATTCTAGCTTTCTGGCTTCCATGTTATTGTTGATTCACAGAATTATGAACAACTAAAAACAGATGATATAAAATTGACAATGTAACGACACTAAATGTTTTCATTGTGACAGTCATATTTTCTAAAGAGCAGGGCCAATAAATTATATGGCCCTGAGTAATTACTGGTTTTTAGAAATTAGCTAACACCAGTTTGGAAATTAATGTGTTAACGGTACTTGAAAAAAATGGAATACTCTTATACTGGAAATTATTGTTACCAATGGGAGCGATATGGGCACTTTTATTTTCTTATTCAAGAACATACCTTGTCAGAGGAGCACGAATGACCTCAGACGACCCAGAATAGAACTTATCAGGCCCTTCTACACACCTCTGAGGACATTTAGCTGAGATGAATATGGTGTTATTATAGAAGTTCTTGTCTTGAGAACATTTAGATTATTTTTATCGTATGATGCTCTTTCAAGCACTATTTACTTGCTGTGGGTCACTTCTATTTGTAAATGGTAATAGTCACCTGAAATTGAAACTGTATTCACCTATGTCCATTCTGTTTCCAAGAATCTAGATTGCTCTCACTTGCTATAGAACAAAAGAAATTCATTATTTTTCAACTGACTTACTTTCTGTATTATGGGTAATGTACTATGACTTTGTATTATGATCCTTATCAGATTAAAAATATATGTTTCCTTGATCATGGCTGTATAACATTTATGGTTTGATTCAGTACGCTTCTAATAATAGGAAATGCAAGATTAAACTAGGCATTAAAAACAACCATTGATGAAAATGAATTAACAACATAAAATATTGAGGCAGACATTAGTATCTTACCGCATTCTCATCCTAAGGCCCTCAGATCACTGGGGGGTGTAGATTGTACTTTCCTCTCAAATCTGAGGAAATGGTTACATTTTTCATGGCATTTGTACCCACAGATGACTTGCTGGCCAAAGGCCCAGTGGACACATGGAGACAAATGCTCGTGAGAGCAGCCAGACTAAGAAGTGGCTTCTAGGTACCATAGAAATGTCAGCATAGTGAGAATATTACATGTATACCATCCCAGTTCTAAACAACAACTGCAGGGGCATAATGTGAAGTTAATTCATTCAACAAGTATTACTGAGCACCTACTCTGGCAACTGGAGGTCAAATGAGATAATCCATGTGAATAGCAGGATAACACTTCCTGTGACACTGAAGAACTGGAAGAATTAACCAGGTAGGTGGGGGTGGAGTGGAAGAGAATAGTGCCACTTGGGGACACTAAGAGGTTCAGGAGAGTGAAGCCATCAGACGGGAGGGTAAGAGTTGGGACTACAGAGATGAGCAGGTGGCAGAGCATGGACAGACCCATCATTCTTGTTACAGAGGTTGGTTTTGATCCTTTGGACAGCAAGAATTCTAAAAAGCAATGCTTTACACACTGTAGGATCTCATCTATTAGTTAGCTCTGAAATAACTTTCATGGGGTCCAACCAGCACTACTTTTTCAACAAAAGAGATCAAAATAGAGTAGGATAGAAAAGGACGGAAAACATAAAACTTGTTTATATATATATATATTGATGTGAGTACTGGGTCATGATGTTAAATTCATTTTTTATTGTGAGTCACAGTCCAGAAAGTTTGAAGGTCACTTCTTTGAAAGCATTTAAGCAGAGGAATGATACGAACAGCCTTGTGCTTCAGAAAATCAATTTGGCTGCTGTGCAGAAAGGACTGGAGGGCGGCAGGCCTGAGTATAGGAAGAACGGTTGCCACAGTCAGGCTAAAGAGGACAATGCTAAATGAGCGCAGGGCCAGTAAAGATGGACAGAAGTTCTACAGAGGGATACCAGGAGGGATACACTGAGGAGGACAAGATTTAGGTGAGGAAGGTGTCCAAAATGCAACCTGGATTGTCTAGGTTTCTGCGTTAGGCAATTGGGTGGGTCTTGCTGCCCTTCTTTGTGGCAAGTAAGGAATGCCAGAGCAAACGCAGTTTTAGGGACAGAAGAAGATTATTAGGTTGGGACATGTTGAGATAAAAAGTTGAAAACATGGAGAATAAGTACAATTTTGATAACTTTATAGAAACAAATTCATTACACCCTCTACAAACCAATCATGATCAAGTGTCTATTGTCTGATGCACTGAAGTGTGATACTAATGTTAGAAATATGTTAGAAATATATATATGTATACATATATATACATATCTTTTTGTGTGTGTGGTAAGAAAATGCAGTAAGTACAGAAGGGATTCGCAAGTGTCCACAATTTGGGGACAAGTTTTTATAAAGACATCTTATAAAGCAAATGCAAAGAACAATTACAAATAAGGGCTGTAAAGATTAAAGTATATGAGCACGTACAGGGGTGTCCAATCTTTTGGCTTCCCTGGGCCACACTGGAAGAATTAAGAATTATCTTGGGCCACACATAAAATACACTAACACTAATGATAACTGATGAGCTAAAAAAAAAAAAAAAAAAAAAAATCGAAAAAAAATCTCAAAATGTTTTAAGAAAGTTGATGAGTTTGTTTTGGGCTGCATTCAAAGCTGTCCTGGGCTGCATGTGGCCCATGGGCAGCAGGTTGGACAAGTCTGATCTAGCATAATACCTGACGCAGAGTAGATGCTCTAAAAATAGTTTTTTTTTCCCCTCCACTTTTTTATACCTCGTCATTAGGTCTCAAGATGCAGCAATGCAAACTATTTACATAAGTATATTTCAAGTCACTTGATACCTAGAGTTAGCAAATGATGCTCTGATTCACAAAACGGTTTATGTTCTTTGTTTTACAAGGGCTGCCAAGAAGTTAATGGGCAAATTCATGATTCATCTCTAGTAAATGTACAGAAACTCAATATATGCATTTTGCATATTTCATCTATCCTGTTTTTAAGCCTTTTTCTCAATTCCTTCAGCCCCCAAAAATCATTAAGAATTGTAAAAGATCACTTTAAATATTTTTCTGAAATAAGTCAAAGCCTATAGACAGGTGGGTAGATGGATAAATAGATCAGATAGACAGATAGATGGCTGAAACTGATGGATGGCTATATTTTAAATTATTAATCAAATATCTATGAGTTTGGGTAGCTGAATCAGTTGCCTGAACCTTGTTTCTTTCTTTTATTAAAAAAATGTATTATATATCAAAATGTAGAGAGAAAAGTATCATGAACCTCCATGAACCCATGCCCCAGAGTAAATAACTATCAATTCATGGCCAATTTTGTTTCATCTATACCTTCACCCACTCCCCCAACCCCTGGATTAATTTGAAGCAAATTCTAACCACTACATCACTTCACTGGCAAAATGTGTTAGTATTAATCTCCAAAGAACAAGGACTCATAACTACATCATTGTCGTCCCTTTAAAAAGTTAATAATTCCTTAATACCATCAAACATCAGTGTTCAAATTTCCCCTACTGTTTCTTAATTTTTTAAATAATTTGTCTGAATTTTAGATACTGATTATTTCTGGGTCAACTTATAAAACCATTTCTCAGAAAGTTAAACTGAGGACCAGAATAGAACTTTCCCAAGGAACCTTCCCTTCCTGGCATGAGACTGTGATTCTTCTAGCTGTTCATTCAAATCCCTTCTCTCTTCCTGCTTTCTCCCTATTCTGCACACACACACACACACACACACACACACACACTCTCTCTCTCTCTCTCTCACACACTCACACAATGGGGGAAAGCTTTAAAACGTGTGCTACATGTTAGGCTGTATGAAAATGAATGTTTGACATAAAAATAAAAGTGATAATACAGCAGAAAAAAAACAAGCACTTAAGAAAACTAGTCTTAAGAATTATCAAATTCTTAATTAATGACAACTATCAAAACTTTGAGCAGAATACCTTCCAACAAAGATATACTTAAATACAATATACGTGTGTGTGTGTGTGTGTGTGTGTGTGTGTGTGTGTGTAGACCTAAATAGAACACTTTACTGTGCATTTTGAAATAAAACATCCTACTCCAAAGTTTCTGAAGTTTTATATCCATTATTTCTCTCAAAATATCTTCAGGAACATAGACACATTAAAATGAATCGCTTCAGGAAAAACAAAAAAAAGCATCCCACACTGTCAGATGCATCTTTCTTTCTACTGCTCCCATCTTCCTACTGGTTTCCCTGTCTCCAGTCTTTCCCTCCTTAGTGTCATCTAACACATAGATGCTAGCAAAGTTTGTTTTCTAAAACACAGAACAAAATCTGATGTCTTACTTAAAAGTCTTCCATTGTTCACCACTGTCTACAGAATAGAGTTCAAATTTCTAACAGTGGCAGTCAAAGACTAACATAATCTACTCCCACCCACTTCTCCAGTCTTCTATCCCACTGCCCTTTCCACCCCAATATCCTCAATGCCCTGGCTATGTTGGAACAGTGCCATTCCCTGAACTTGTCTTCCTTATGCCTCTATGGTTCTGTTCATGTTGTTCTCTCTGCCTGAAATACAATATTCCCTATGTATCCAATGTATAATAAATGTGAGCTTGCAATGAAGAGATAAAGGAATAAGACATGAGCTTTGCTCTCAAGAAGCTCACAACCTCATGACAGACAGAGATAAGTAACTTTCAAGAGAGGTGTGGTAAGTACAGACATATTAAGATGTTCTAGGTTTGGTGACGACACGAAGAGGGATTTTGCTGTGGACACGAGACTATTAGCATTTGGAAACACAATGTGCAGAAAACACATGGAGAAAGGAGGGTCCAATGGATGACTTAAAATCCCCCAAAAGTGGACATGTCAAATTAATATATAGCCACGAGATGGTTATATCCAAAAGATAACTGAAAATCATTTGCAGCTGATCACAGGTAATGCCTATGAGAGATTGTAATTGCAAACTCAAATGTAATCAGTTTGCTTCTTTTAAGAGGCCTTTGCTATCAAATAAACACGAAATATGTAGGAACCAAACTGGAAGTGCAGGATGGTAAAGGGAGGCTGAACAATCTGACTTCTGCATGAAGAAAATGAAGCAGTCACTTCCAACAAAGAATGAAGCATACTAAAGTATACACTCAGAGAAGGAAGAAGTTCAATGTGATACTAACAAATCAAGCTAGCTTAAACTTAACAGTGTGCCATACTTGCTGCCACATTCACTCTGACATCATTTAAATAATGTAAATATTTTAAAATTCTTGTCATAAAAAGTATAACATATATAAAAGAATACATATATGCTGTTTTATTTCAAACTCACACATACCACACACAAGTATTCATGTACCCACCTGCCAGGTTAAGAAATAGAACATTATCAGTACCTTGGAAGCCCTTAGAATCCTCCTGTCCAATTGCCTTTCGCTCTCTCCCTCTGAGTGGGAACCACTGTCTTGCTTTTTGTATTAATCATTCCTTTACTTTTCTTTATAACTCCACCACACACATTTTTACCACCTAGAAAACACTTGGGGTTTTAGTTTTGGAACCCTGTACAGCCAGCGCAAAGTCAGAGTCTAAGGAAAGCGCAACATTGCCATTATAGATGGAGGGCCGGGAGAAAAGAAACAGCAGGGGCCTGCCTCATCTGCCTCAGCTTCTCTGAGAAGTCAAATTGCACCTGGGAATTCTGATACATGCCAAAGTTTGAGAGCCACTGGCTAGGGTCCCTTCTAGCTTCTGATTCTAGAATAAGTATTTGGATCAAAATAAGCCAAAAAAAAAAAAAACCAAAAAACATTCTTTTTGAGTGAACAAAACTAAAGCATTCTCTAGCTAGAACGGGCTTTCTTCAACCCCACATTTATATAATGTTGCTCCAACCAAATGCTAAGTTGTTGTATGTTAGTTATATACTAATAACAACTATGCAAAGAACTAAAATGTTTTAAATAGAATTGTATTTCAAAAATATGGGGAAATATTCATTGCTTTGAATTTTTAGCTGTGATTCTTAAAGGTAGGAAATACTGCTTGTGGAAACATTACAATGAATTTTCACTACATGTAACCAGTGAGTTTTGGAGATGAATCAGAGTTGAGTATGACTCAAAAATTCCCTCCTCTTAAAACAACTCTATAGGGCAGCGTTTTTGTTTTCCTTTAGGTCTAGTACAGTAGGTGGGCCATTTTCTGAGTCCAGTTTCCCTACTGTGAAGTTAGTCTGTGTGTATATAGTCTTTCGAGTGCTATCCCACAGAGGTGGGGTTCTTTTTCCTGTTATTTGAATTCACTTTTATACCTGGAGAGATTCTTTTGGCTGCTGCTGGCTTATACTGTTTGAGCGCCTCCCAGGTGTGGGGCCACGCTTCACACCTATTATCTCATCTAATCCCCACTATAACCCTGCTGGATAGGTGTTGCATGCCTCATTAGAGACAGGTAGAGGAACTGGCCTGTGATCACATTGCCAGGAGTCTCTTGAGCTGGCAGATAAACTCCCTGACTCCAACTCCTAGAGAATTCCCACCGGGGCCACCATAGCTACTGGTTACAATTTCAAAAAAAATAAAGAATAAAGAAAATAGAAAGATTTATGATCTAAAAACAAAACAAACTTTTTTTTAGTTGAAAAATTTAATAGACATTTACACATATGAACAAATTGGTTTATTTTCAGGTATCTCTAGGTATGAAAGGAATCCAAAGGAAGGAGAAGAAATCTTTTGCCTTGGCACTTTGCAAACTGACTACTTGCAAACACACACTCTTATATGAGCAGTCTATGCCAAAGAAGCTCTTTTAGGAGACAGTAACAGAAGTGATCTCAGTATTCTGCCCTGCATTTAACATAGACCACTTATTTGTGTTAAAATGTATTTAAGTTTTATTTTTAACAGAAGTCTTTTATTTGGGTTACAAGCTATATATACTATAAAGAAATTTATTTTCACGGTCAGAGAAATTAAGAATTACTAATTGTGACACAGATATTTTAACATGTAGCAATAACTGGGGGTTATATTTATAGTTCGTTAATTTATTGAAAACACTCAAAAATAAGACTTCACAACTTCATTTGCAGGATTATATTGAGAAATTAGGACCAGCTACTGTGTACTTACACCAAGGTTCAGGTGTTAAAGTACGGATGCTATTTAACCAACTGAGATGACTTAATTGGTGGTTTTCTCTACAAAGAATGGTAAACAGAGCTCCCATATCTCTTATAATTTCCTTGTATCAGAACCAAAAATGATATTTAATATTTGCTTTGCACCTTACACAATAAATTTTTAAAAAGCCCCATACAAAGAGTAATCAGTGGTCAGCAAAGAATGTGCAAGCCTATCACAGACTCTGGAGGATGGAGTTGCTGGACTTTTTCCTCTGGTCTCTAGTAGCATAAAAATGGAGTTACAGAAAAAGTGCTTTCAACATGCTGATAAAAGATTAAAAAGAATCACTTGGCCTGAAGGAATTTTAACAACATAACATTAAGGAGAAAAGAAGCTGTAAAATAAAACCAAAAAGCATGTCCACAAGAACTTAAAGAAATCAGGGGGGAAAAAACCTCACAAATTGTCTAGGCAGTCGTGAGCAATCATTGACTTGGTTTGTTATAATTTTAAATTAACTTCCCTTAAAATATGTTATTTATATGTGACCATTTATATAGCTCTTATCTATGATTTCAAAGGTGATCAGTTCAAAGCTTAATGAATTTTCTTGATATTGAATTTTTAAACCTTTGAAATCCTATATTTCAGTAATGTACTATTACCTTAACATTTAAGCAAAGCTGCATGATCTAGAGAGAATTCAATCTCTTCTGATGAATAAATTTCAGTAATTGAACATAAAAACATTTGGAACAAGAAGGACTGTATAAATGAACTGTCAGCATATATTACAACATTACAATGTTGCTTAGGTAAGAAAATGCTCCTTGAAGAAGTTGGCACAACGAGAAGCCAATAGGAAAAACAGAGGAAGTAAGCTATCACTGAAATAATGAGCAGGAATTCCATTAAGGCTCCAGGCCAGGTATGTGAAGGAGGTGTGATTGATATGCAGGACTTGGAGATTAACTGTGTGGGACTTACTGAGGCCATGCCTACATGCATCTAACATAGTGCTATATTTGGTATCAGACTTTGACTGAAGTGGTGTTTACAGAGTCACTGCTCTTGCTAGTTCTTTTCTTTTAAATGCTAAGGATTTTGTTTCAGCCACAGCGTCAGGAAGGGAGCATTTTCACGAGGCAATGAAAAATATAGTCATATCCAGAGTTAGTCTCACATTAAGATGCAATTAGTGTTCACTTTTAGAGTCACCAACAATTTAAAAAGCTACATTTCATACAAACACAGGGATGACAATGACCATGAGGTCATCAAGTCCCTGTGTTCCTATCAGTAGGTCCCTTTGGATATTGCTAATAAATGATAAGATTTTAGAAGCCAACATAATGATATGATATAAAAACAATGTCAAAAATTTGATATTTATGAGTATGGCAGTATGGAAGAAGACAGTGTTCTGAGGCTGCTTCTAGAATTGCTACAGAGGATTGGAATCTAGTTCAAGTTAACATAACATCCTTGAAATGTTAAAAGACAAAGGTTACTTTTGAATATATTATTTCTATTGCAAGTGACTGCATAATGGAATGGAGGTCAGCTTGGTGGATTTGGAAATTCTTAGTCTTTAAAACATTCTTTCTGGAATAGAAATGAAGCCCTGGAAATCTTGCAGAGTAGAACTTGGCTAATGAATGGCTTTCTATGACATGATTTACAATATAGTGAGGGTTAAATAATGTTCTATCAGATTCACCTATTACTTACGATAAAAGTATATTTAAAAGGTACAACAAAAATATCTTAGTTTGTAAGGTGGATATCAGTCTTGCTTACCAATACCCAAGTTATATAAAAGGGTCCCATTTTCCTGTTTATGGCTCCTGCTTTTCACTAGAAGAAATGACCAGCCTGTGATTCCCAGTTCTGCTACCAGCTCACTGTAAAACCCTGACAAATCAATCACTCAGCACTCCATGGCAATCACAAACTCAGATGTGGGCACACTAGAGGTTAGTTCAAATTACTTACAAAGGTTTCTCTAATAAAATAAGGATTGACAACTGGGGCCACGACAGAAGAGAAGTCACTTTAAGGTATTTACCTTTTCCATACCTTATTAATTAGTTGATAATTTTACATGATAATTACACTTGATCCTTCTTCCAAGACCAAATTCAGGTAGACACGTTCTAATTTCACAGGCAAAAAACCCAGAACAGCCCCTGTTGTTTGGATTCTATGATGCATTCTTCAACCCCAGCAACTGGTATTATAGGTACTGTTTAAAATGTTGCTTTGTTACCCTGAGAACAACATCCTTACTCTTTTTTTTTTTTTTTTTTTTTTTTTTTTTGGAGACAGAATCTCGCTCTATCACCCAGGCTGGAGTGATAGTGGCACACTATAGTGGAGAGTGCAGTGGCACAATCATAGCTCACTGTAGCCTTGAACTCCTGGGATCAAGCAATCCTCCCACCTCAGCTTCCAGGGTAGCTAAATTATTTGTTCTAAAATTATTATTCATATAACGCATAAGCATTGATTCTTTCCAAGACAGGCACAATTCTGTGAATGTAAAAGTTGGTGCTCTGCCCCCGGGAAGTTTACAATCCAATTACCAAGTGGCCTTGTGAGAAAAGTGCAAAGTGCAAGTAAGACCAGGGAAGCGAGAGATTCAAACCTGGTGGAGAATTAAAATACATGCTTCTGGATAAAGGTGGCCACTGCAATGGGATTTCAAGAACCAATATAACGGTAAGCTCGGGAGCTCAGACCTGTAATCTCAGCACTTTGGGAGGTCCAGGTGTGCGGATTGCTTGAGGCCAGCCTGAGCAACACAGCAAGGCCCTCATCTACAAAAAATACAAATATTAGCCGGGCATGAGCACAAGCCTATAGTCCCAGCTACTCGAGAGGCTGAGGCAGGAGGACTACTTGAGAGCAGGAGTTTGAGGCTATAGTGAGCTATAATAGTGCCACTGCACTCCAGCCTGGACAACACGATGGGACCCTATCTCAAACAAACAAACAAAAAAAACTATGATAGGCAAAAGTAGGGAGAAAGCCGTCCAAAACAAGGAGAGGCAGAATGAAATAAAAAGTCAGGAAAGCCCAAGGAAAATTAGGTAATTTGGCCAAAGCCACGGACTGTGTGGGGATCCAGCAGAGGAAGAGGCTGACAGGAAGTGCAGGGCCTGCTCTTCAGGGTCTTGGCTTCTTCTCTGAAGAAGTCCAGACAGAGGGAAACACATAGAGGCCAGATCTCTTTCTATAAGTAACTAACCTGTAACTTTGCCAATTAAGTGCATAATAGAATATTCTTCCTCTTATTGATTGTGTGAACTCAGTGAACACAGGAGTCATGTTTTCTCACCACTGAATCCCAGGGCCTGCCATTAGTGAACACTCCACTTTTTTGTTGAATAAATAAGTAAATGAACAAGTAACTAAATTGATTCATTAAAGGTAAATATAAAAACTTTAATTTTGCTATTAGTATATCTCTTAGTGAAAATAAGTTCCTGTGTAACTTATTTCAAATAAATGAACACTTGAATAATCCAGCAGAGTTTCTTCCCTCCACATTACTTTCTTTCCAGGTTACTCAAAATGTCATATAACTAGAGAAATATTAACAAATTTTATATGCAAGAAGATGATGTCACAAACATACTTCAGACTGGTTTTGCATATTATCAACTAGCTATTAGTATAAAAAGTAGAACAGCTACTCTATCAAACATGACCGCTAATTTTGGAAAATCTTTTCTCTTTCTCCTGAAAAATATCCATTTTATATATATATATATATATATATATATATATTTTTTTTTTTTTTTTTTGAGACAAGGTCTTGCTCTGTTACCCAGACTGGAGTGTAGTAGCATATTATGGCTCACCGCAGCCTTTACCTCCTGGGCTTAAGTGATCCTCTCCCCTCAGCCTACCAAGTAGCTGGGACTACAGGCATGTGCCACCACACCTGGATGATTTTTTTATTTTTTGTAGAGATAGAGTCTTGCTATATTGCCCAGGCTGGTCTTGAACTCCTGGGCTCAAGTGATCCACCTACCTCAGCCTCCCAAGGCGCTGGCATTATAGGCACAAGCCACTGTGCCCTACCTCATATCTGTTTTTAACAGGGTTATTTCAAGCTGGAAATATAAGCAAATCTTTTTATAATGGCAACAGAAAGCTATATCTAATATTTCAAAATTTCCCTTTCTCACTGGACATTGAACTCTTGAGATGGCTGGAAGTGGTAAAGGCAATAAGCTCTTGTGACATTATCCAAGCATGAAAGCATTTTCATGAAATCATGGCCTAAGAACACTCTTGTCTATCAGGCTGCCGGTGCTATCTGTGGGTCAGCTAGGAAAATGATGCAAAGAACTTCTTTTGAAAGGATTCTCCAGAATTACCTCTAGGAAGGACTCTGGAACTCAGTGCCTATAATTAACTCTGGTGGGTGGTAGGAGTGGAGCTTGGCAAATGTGTGTCTTGACTGGCATGTGAGAGAGGGAACGTGGTCTTTCTCTCCCTCTAATAGCCATTGGAAATTAATAAGAAAGTGAAGAGGTGACTTGTGAATTTTCTGTAATAATAGAGGAGGCTCCCAAACATTGCAATGATTATGGATGAAGAATTTACTTCTTTCTCCTCTTTCACATAAACACACAGAAGTGCCCTTCCATTTGATAAAGAGGGTGATAGGAGATCTTCTGGTTTGTTTGTTTAACGTCCAACTCTTGCCTGATCCTGCTGCACTCTGCAATTTGAAAAGGAACACTTTTCTTGTAAATAGCCCACATAAGGCATCTTGGCACATCTTAAGAGCTTTACATATATCTGTACAAGGCAATATTGTGGCATTATTATCAATGTTGAACAATGGTTCAAATAATCCCAGGACAAATTAGCTTAATACAGATTAACCACTCATACCACAAAAGAAAACCAAAATGTGGGATCCAAGAAAGGAGAGGTTAAATTCCAAAAACCAAAAATAAATTTTCATTAGGTACAAACTATAATATAAAAATTAGTATATCACAACCTATGTTAGCTGATCGAGATAAAATATTTGGAAGAATCAGTGATTCTGAAATACAAATTTTCTTACATATATTCTTTGGGAAAAAAATCTGTTTACCATGAACAAAAAACATTTTGTGTGGCTCCAGTATTTAAGCTAGGCCAATTAGTTTGTTTAGTGGCATACAGTTTGCACTCAATAAATGTTAGGGAATATATGTGTGAATGAATAAAAAATTTACCATAAATACTTTTTGTCTCTTGAAAACACAAAGGGCTAATATAATTGTACTCTTTTACAGAGTAGGAATTTTTAAATTACCTTAACTTGTAAACATAATTTCAAATTCCAAATAAAATGATAAGACTAAAATCAGAAAACAGTATATTATTTTCTGAATTTTTACAGTGCTTTTGACACTTTATATTCCAGTTGTGAATGTTCAAATATAAAAATGAGTTCAAGTTTTCTATTTAGAAGACCAAATTCGCCATAAAATAGCTTTTGATCAGACATATCCCAGCATTTATGTCTTGCTGGTTCAAGGAAATAAAGCTGTAGTCAAGGAAATAAAGCTGTAATAAATCGCTCCAAAGCAAAGACAAAATGACCACCCAATTAAGCTATAACTTTAAAAATCACCTTGAGGTTACCCTGAGAAGAAATATGAGGAAAAGGGCAATTAAAGATCAGTCTTTTAAATCTGAGGTCTCCTCATTGACAATGAAAGATTCAGTTACTTAAACTGTTTTTCACTGTTTCGTTTATGAGTTGCTTTTAACAATATTTCATCCCTCAACAGAGGAAATAAGGAATCCTTAAAAAAAAAAAAAAAAAGCTATACCAGGCTATCAAAATCGTTGCTAAGGAAAATAAACTAATCAAGATTGATCTCCTGGGTCCTCAGAAGTTCACCAATTCCAAATGTTCTCATAAGTTTCAAAGAGAATAAAACAACAAAGCTTCCTTATAATACAATGCTTAATAACTCATTGTGGGGCAGAGGAATTAATGACAGTGGCATTTTGTAAAATACATTTAACTTTAATTAAAAGTACTCATTTATTTCTTTTCTGAATAACCTAACTTTCTCTTTCTCACATACTAAAAAGTCTGGGTTGATTTTTTTTTTCTATCAATTCTTAAGGGATTTTCCAGAATAGTTTTAAAGAAAAGATTGGATGTACTGCTGTTAGCAGTACTTTCAGCAGAAGGATTTTTTTTTTCAAATTTATTAATTTTTAAAAACGAACAACAATGTGACTAAAGAAAAATGTCTACAAAGCAAACAAAATGGTGACTTCCTTTATATGCAAGCACAATGATCCATTATTTCCTTTTCAAGAGGCCTTCAATATTAGTTACTGAGAGAGCAAATGACAATGAAAAAAATATTAATTGCATTACTGAAAAGAGACTATAAGGCAATAAGCTTATTTTCCCTCATTTAAAAATGCTCTTCCTGCTTCTTTTAAATTCCATTAAAAAACGTAGTTTGCTATAAATGACACACAAATGGGATGAATAAATAGTTAAGTACAACTGATGGAGGTCTTAATCTAATGTACCGTTGTCTGTCAGCTAATCTCTCCCGGTTTAACAATCTGAGTTTAACTACTTCATGATGAATGAGACAGGGTGCAAATGACCTGAGTGTTTCAGCCCATAAAACAGGCTTGGGGAAATAAAACCTGCAAATTTGATCACCAGACTTAGATTGACCACCACTGGCAATGCAGTTAGGGTTTTAAAGGAATTGTCTACATGTAATATTAAGTAATGAAGTTCCAACCATTTATACTTAAAGTACCATTTGCTCTAAGGCAGCTTACTACTATATGCAAGACTTGCCGTTACATAACTGAAATTCAGACAGCTCTGAATTCAAAGGTGGTGAGCTAATTGTCAGAGCACCTACTGATGCTGAGAGTTTTATAGACTCAGTTCTGCAGAAAGTTTCTTAGGAGCATTAACATGTACTCACATTAAGCAAGAAAAACTCCAGTTGTTAACAGCAGTAGGTCTATTGTTCAGGAAGTAATACTTTTCATGAGATTCATTATGAAAGAGAGGGGGGAAATCCTTTTTGGCATTCTGCATATAAAATCTTCTCAGAAAGACATCTGCAGTTTAAAAAAATTCCACCTACTTTTACTACTACAACCTTTGTTAATTTGCTACAGTTCTCTGCTCCAGTAACTTAAAAGTCATTTCCTTAAGAAAACAGATGACAGACAACTTGAGTGACTGATTATATTGTGCCATCACTTTGTTTTTCTCAGAGGCCTTGGTTTAAGAGGATGGATGTTAGTGTAAATGACAGCAAGGGGAGCTTCGCATAAGATTTCACTTCTGTTCAAAGACAAGCTAATGTAACCTCACTGCGGTGCCATCAACTTGACAAATGGACACCGCGCAACCCTCTGCCTCCCACTGAAACCGGAGAGCCTGATTTACACAATATTCTCCCTGTAGATGGAAAAAGACTTCATGCTGCTAGGCTGTATAATGGGTTGATCTGATAATTCTTTGCATGTAATGAAATTTGATAATATGAAGGTGAAATGCATCTCAAAGAATGAGGCAAGCTAATGAACTTATAAAACTACACTTAAGTCTTTCAAAACCTGAATAAACATTAAAAGGGACTTAGCTCAATCCATGTTGAGAAAACGTAGCAGTTCTCATGTTTTAACTCTGCAATCAAAGATACGTGGCCTTTACTTACAAGGAATAAAAGATTCCAGCTCTAAGGAGTATAGCTCTATTCAAACAATTCAATATGATCTGCAGAAATTGCTGTGCCTTATCTTTACCATCAGATTTTGCTGGTCCTCAGTTCCTTACCTCAAGAATTCTACATTACTTTATCCTGTTAAATTATTTTCCTGGAAGCTCACTATTCTTCCTTCTAAAGTAGGGAATTTCTTAAAGAATTGATAAATAATGCCATGCAAAATTAACAAATAGTTCATCTGGAGATTTAAACGTACCTTAAACTGGCACAAAAATCACAAAAATTAGAGCTTCATAAGAAACATACACTTCTGTTTTAAAGTCGTAAGTTCTTACATATTCAAAGTATGAATGTTTAAATAAAGTATTCTGAAAAGAAATTCATGGTATAGTATATTTTACAGGCAAGGCTATCTCAAATCCTCTGCAGTAAAACTGTCTATTAGTATTAATGCCTGGAAATAAACACCATGAATGTAAACTACAATCAGAAGCAGTTTTAACACATGTAAATGTTGAATGAGGTAGAATTTTAGCCTTATATTTACTTTGCTGTTGTCACAAATAAAAAAAGCACTTATGAAAACATTTCATGCTGAAGTGAATGGATTTCAACAGCTGCTGATTTGGTGACATGGAGAACCCCAGAGGAGACATCCTGCTGAATTAACGTTTTGGAAATGTTAAAAAGAAACTTCAAACAGACCTTGTTTAGCAGGCGGTCAAAGATTTTGCTCTGTGGGGATCATGTGAAGGCTAGCAGAGCAGTCGCTCAGCCATGAATCAGACTTGTCAATAGTTGCCTATTTTCTCAACAGGTGACTTAAATAGGCACACAGTCTATTTCCCCTAACATTTCTGTGTGTGCTTGTGCACAAAAAAATCATGCTAGACTTTGCTCTGGGATTTATTTAGGAAGCCACAGCATGCAGGGATGGGGAAATAGTTGTTTAAGGGGTTTAGATATATTTTTTAAATGTGTACTTTTGCTTTTTTAACTAAAAAAATTAGCTAAGTTACATTTAAAATCTTATTTTCAAACAAACCTTTATCCTAAGTTAGAAACCTGGAACAGATTCAATCAAATAATTATAGGACAGTAAAGAACCTTGAAGATACCAAAGATCAAACCCATCATTTCACAGATGAGGAAACTAAGGCCTACAGAGCTTTAAGTGATTTGCCAAATATTTACTTGTTCATGTGTTCGGACTAGAACTTCCATTTTCTGACTCCTTGGTTCAAAATTAGTTCACTAAACTTATCCTTAAGAAATAAATAAGAAGTAGTCTTCTTTGAGCAATGTAAAAATACGCAAGAGAAGAAACCATTAAACTGAGTAAGATCTCATGGTTCAGTGTTTTTCTGATTTGGCATGTTTTGATTATTTTCCTTTAAGCTGGCCACAGAGAAAGAGAGAGAGTTAATGGAAAATTCCTTCCCCACACCACCAAGAAGTAGAGGTGGGGGCTGGGGTGAGAAAAGGCCCAGTACCAAGATGTGTTTTCTACTTTCAACATTTAGGAGTTTAGTGTAAATGTAGAGTACAAAAACGATAAAGCATTTCTTTGTTACTGATTCAGATTGGCATTGTAAACTATGCCATACAAGCTACTATTATGTCAGAAAATTACCAGGTATCCATTAAATGAGCTCAGACTGTTTTCTATTGTTAAGAATTTTTTAGTTGTTTTGGAAAGCCTAAGTACAGAGTTCAGTGAAAGTTCTCAGAGGTGACTCCACAATCACAGCAGTACTCATTACCTTAGTCAACCTCTCCTACTGCTTCCATCAATGCACGGTCATTACCAGCCAATGCTAAAATGGAATCCGAGGCTTAGTAAATCACCTCCAATTGACAAGATGCTTCCTAGATAAGTACTCTCTTGAAAATACTTTCTACATGATTCAGAGTTAAAAATTAGGAAGAAAAGCAAATGCCAATGCCATACACACACACACACACACACACACCTCTCAGGACCCAAGTTCACTAATTCTTGTTATTGAAATTCATATTTTGGAAGTTTAATTCTTCATATGGTATGAGGAAACAGGTTACTCTAACGCAAAGGTTGATGGGAGTGTAAAAGACAGATTGGATTTATACATCAAAATGAAAAATGCACTCATCCTTTGACCCAACATTCCTACCTATAGAATGCTGAGGAGATAATTCAACAAGTGAGGAAAGATATATGTGCAAAGATTATAATGGCAGTATTTTTTATGGTAGTACAAAGCTGGAAATTAAATTGGTGGTAAAATAAAGGTATATACATATACTGGCATACATGCAGTTGTTAAAAATCACTATTCACTTAATATAAAGCTACAGTAGTAATAATAAATGGATCAATGGAACAGAACAGAGAACCCAAAAACAGACCTACACTTACTTGGTCATTTGATTTTCAAAAAAATGCCAAGGAAGTCCATTTATGTCAGAATAACAGAATATCCATGTGGAAAAAATAAACCTCAACTTCTTCCTAACATCACATACAAAATTTAACTTGAGGTCTACCTTAGACCTGAATGTAAAAGCTGAAACTATAAAGCTTTTAGATGAAAACAAAGGAGAAAATCTTCACAAATTGAGAATAGAAAGATAAATAATCATAAAATAAAAAACTGATAAATTGAACTACATCAAAATTTAAAAATTCTCATGAAAACACATTGATAAGAAAATGAATAAGGAAGCCACAGACTAAGAGAAAACATTTGCAAAACATATATGACAAGGGTTTGAATAAGATATATAAAGAAATATAACTTAATAATGAAAAAACAAACAACCTAATTTAAAATGGAGATAAATTTGAATAGACTCTTCACAAAGAAACATAAATAACCAATAAACACAGGAAAAAGTACTCAATGTTATTAGTCATTAGGGAGTAACCATTTAAAGCCTTAATGAGATACCATTACACACCCACCAGTATGGCTAAAATTAAAAGGTCAGTAGCAAATGTTGGCAAGGATACGTAACAACTGGACGTTTCCTACATTGTTGGTGGGAGTGTCAAATGGTCTCTTATACAAAACACACACCTACCCTATGACCCAGCAATTCCACCTCTAGGGATTGATGCAAGAGAAAAAAACATGTCCACAAAAGCCTTACACAAGAATGCTCACAGCAGCTGTATTCATGATAGTTAAAAAATGGAAACAGTTCAGGTATCTATTAAAAGGAAAATGAACAAACAAACTGCATTTATGCAATGAAGTACTATTTAGCAAAGAAAGAAACAAATCTTGGATACACACAACAGGGCTGAATCTCAAAAACACTTTACTGAGTAAAAGGAGCATTACAGTTCATTTATATAAGGGCTGGAACAACGATTGCCTTTGAGGGTCGTGTGGGCTGAGATTTACTGAAAAGGGACGTGAAGGAACTTATTGTGATGATAACGTTTTATATCTTGACAGGGGTTTGAGTTGCACAAGCATATGATCAGAACTTGTCAAGTGATACACTTAAGATTTGTACACTTTGTTGTTTATCTCAAAAGAAAAAAGGAACTCACGTTTAAGGACAGCCATGCTAAACTACTTGGGGTGGAGGGAGTATACAGATGTCTGCCTCTTTCTTTGAAATCCAATTCAAAAATGAGATGGGTTAATAGAGACCCACTTAAATAGAGAGATGAGGTGAACAAATATAGCAAAATATTAATTATACAATTTAGGTGGTAGGTATGTGGGTATTCACTATAAAATTCTGTCTCTCTTATTCTCTCGGTGTTTGTGTGTGTGCATCAAAAATACACAAATTTGCTATCAAAAGAATGTTTAGAAAATTCCAAGATGTTTCTGAAAGTGGAAACCTAAATGTATTACTAAAATATGCATACACAGCCTCCCAAGATGCGAAGATGACCACTTTGGAGGAACCAATGCTTACTTAGATGCATATGCTCTGGAATGTGTATGTGTCTGTGTGTTGTAACTCCCAGAACTGAAGGAAGTGTGCTAGAATGGAAAGAACTGTATCAGGTTTCACAAAGCATGGGTCTGAGTATCAGCTCTGCCATTTATAAGTTATACATGTTTAGATCAATCCCTTTACTTCTTTGGGCTTCAATTTCCTCATCTTTGACATAAAAGTGTTGATCTAGACCAGCATAGTCCAACAGAAATATAGCTCAGGCTACATATATAATTTTTATAGCCACATTTAAAAAGTAAAAAGAAACAGATGAAATTAATTTTAATAATATTCTTTATTTAACCAACACAGTATACCCAATATATTATCATTTCAACATTTAATCAATAAAAACTTATTAATGAGATCACTTACATTCTTTTGTTTTTGGTGCTGCCTTTCAAATCCAGTGTGCATTTTATGCTTGGAGCACACATCCCAATTTGGAAGAGCCAAATTTCAAATGCTCAATAGCCACATGTGGCTAATGGTTAACGTATTAGACAGCACAGACCTAGACAGCTGCTAATAGTCCTTTCAGTTTTATAATTTTTATTACTTTGTTGTTGAAAATAATATATTAATAAAATTAGCATCAAATTCAGTGCAAGTATATAAAAATCATAGATCAAATGCTTCCATGGAACATCTGCTTTCATCAGAAAAGGTTCATTAATTCTTATCTGGCAGTTTAAAATTCTGGATGATTTTTTTTCTAACATTGAACAATCATTAAGAAGCAAAGAACTGGCAATTATCTTCTGAACTCAACCTCACAGAAAGTGGATTACTTCATCTATTAAATTGGCTTAAGTCTATTAAATAATTGCCAAGTCCCCATTTCACATTCTATGATGCAGATTTGGCTCTAATCTGAAGCTTTAGATCTTTATGTAATCATAAGAATTGCAAGACTGGTTTTAAAATGAATAAACATCCAAAATTATGGCTACAGCAGTAAAGCTTATTTAATTTCTGCTTTGTTTCATGTAGTCTAAATTATGAAGATTATTAAAGGGCTTTATTTTAGTGAACCACATTTATATAAGCAAATCAATATTCAATAATAAATATCACTGCAATTCTTGGCAAAGGATTGGGAAAGGCCATGTTCATTAAAACAGGTGATACAAAAGCTGATACTCAGGTTCTAATTGAGAAAAACGTATAAACTACTAGCTATGAAGTATCCCTCGGTAATAAAGACTGAAGTAGAACCTACTTGCATCACAGGACAACTTTTCAAGTTATCAATTATACTTGCAATAGAACCTCTGCAAGTTATTTATCTCCAGGTGAAAATCATACATAATTTCAACTAGCTTATCAGTTTTTATACCAAACTTTACAGAAATTATATAAATGTTCTCCCTGATGTTACTATAATCTTTTGACCCTTTTCTTTCCCCCTCAAATTTATAACAGACTAGTAATAACACACTTGAGTGTTTCTGTATCAGTATAATTACCATAACAGAATTACTTCTTAAAAAGAAGTGAATAAAATATCTCACATGCTTTGTCAAAATACAAAAGGTGTTTCTGCAAATCTCTAAATTTCGTTTTAACAAATACACAGTGAAAGCTGGTAATGATAAAACATATTTATAGGTGGCAACATAATACACTGATCTCTTAATGTCTAGCACAGGACACATTGTGTTTGTAAATTTGCTAGCAAGATAAAACTCATGTCCGTTGGAGTTAACTTTCTACATGATTTATATTATTTAACGAACATTTAGCAGAGCCAGCCTGCCACATACTACTACCTTATTTCTGGGGGAAAAAAGGTAAACATTATTGCTATGCTGTGGTCACCTATAATTCCTCCAGGCAATTATCTATTACATGTCAGAGATCAGTGAAAAAAGTAATAAAGGCAAAGGCAAAGGAACTCTAAACATAATATGGCCCATGCCCAGCACACTGCCTGGCATTTAGGAGACATTCAGTGTTTGTTGAATGAATGGTCATAGAACATATATGCACAGTACAGTCTATGTGTGTGTACACACTGTGGCCTGCATTGATTCCATAGGTAAATAAATACACTATACATTTAGTAGGTATGAATGTTTACTTTTTTTTTTGCTAGAAAACTTTTATTCTGATTCTGAAGTCCAAATCTAGCTCTCCCTTGGAGTGACATAAAAACTCAAGTCTCTTTCCTGCTTTCATCATTAAGCACTTCATTTGTTCATCAAGTATTTGTGTAACTGGCACTATGATAGGCATGGCGCTGACTTAAAAAGAAAATCATAAAGACAAACACATAGACTAATAATTATAGTCCTTATTTTGTAAACAAGGGAATTGCTATTTGGGGAGATTAAGAAACTTGCCCAAGGCAACCCAGCAAGTGAGTATATGAACCAAGTGTCAAAGCTGTACCCATTTGTTTTTCAACTACCCCATAAGACATAAACACTGAGCAGCTAAGGGAATGTGAGGGTTAATTTTATGTGTTAACTTGGCTGTGCTGTGGTGCCCAGTTGCTTGGTCCAACACTAGTCTAGATGTTCCTGTGAAGACATTTTGCAGATGTGATGAACATATATAATCAGCTTATCAAATAAAGCAGATTATCCTCCATAATGTGGGTGGACCTTACCCAACCAGTTGAAGGCCTCAAGAGCAAAAACAGGATTCTCAGAGAAGAAGGAATTCTGCCTTAAGACCATAACACAGAAATCATGCCTGAGTTCCATCCTGCTGGCCTACCTTCAACTCAAGACGGCAATATTAACTCTGCCTGTTTCCAGTGCACTTACCTGCACTATAGATTTTGGACTTGCCAGCCCTCACAACCATGTGCAACAATTATTTAAAATCAGTTCAGTCTCTCCCCCACCTACTCTCTCAATACATGTAAGTCCTGTTGTTACTCTGGAGAACCCTGACTGACACAGGGTGTCATGGCTAAATATGGAGGTTGAGAGGACATCAAAATGTGGCCAGTAGTGCAATACTTGGAAGTGGATAGGACCCAAATGGACCCAAGATACCAAGGATAAAGCCTTGGGCACAACAGCATTTAAGGGGCCAGAAGAAGACAAAGAGCCAAAAGGAAGAGATAAGTCGGTCATGGCAAAAGAAGGCTTCACAAAGGAGGGAGGCAATCCTGCAGAAAGGGCAAGTAGGAGGAAGTCTGAGCATAGGCCTTTGTATTTGGCAATCAGAGGACAAGGGTGACTGTGGCCAGGGCAGTTGCAATGGTGACTGGGATGGTAACCATCCTGTATTCACTGTATTGTCTACCAGTGAATAAGAGGTAAGAAACTAGAAAAAGGTTGGCAGTTGAGGAAAGGAAGAAAATAATAGCTCAAAAAGGACAGAATGGTGGAGGTGGAAGACTGTGTTAGAATTAGGGAGACATTTGTAAGTTGAGGGAAAGGTGTCATTGGAGAAGAAGATAAAGATAGAAACTAGTGAGAAAACAAGTCCCAGAAGTAAGATATCCCTGGATACGGGCTCTAGACCATGGGAGTATGGAATAACTCTAATCTGAAGTGAAATACCTCTGTCAAAGACAAGCAGTGATAGTCAAGAGATTGGCACTCTCATGGATTGAGCTGAAGCTGGGGCTCCATGCATTATTTTACTTATCCTATACTTTTTCAGGGAATTAAGAGGTGAGGTCATCACTGAGAGTTCTTATTAAATAACATATATGTGTCTAGTACCATACGGGATTCAAAAAAGCGCAAGACCGATTCTTTGCCAGTCTTATCTGTCAAGCTATTATGGTCCAGTATATAGTCTCTCAGAAGCAATGGAGCATTGGTTCCAGGAACCCGCATGGATACCCAAATCCACAGATGCTCAAGTCCTTTATATAAAATGGCATAGTATTTGCATATGATCTATGCACATCTTCTGTAGACTTTAAATTACCTCTAGATTACTTATAATACTGAATACAATGCCTACATACCACTTCATTGGTGTGGATTCAACATACTACTTGGCACGTGGCAAATTCAACTTTTGCTTTTTGAAACTTTGTGAATTTTTTTTTCCAATTATTTTTGATCACTGGTTATTTGAATCCACAGATGTTGAGGGCTCACTGTAGTTAAATTATCCCTAGTATTAAGTTACACAGTATTTTGTGGGAAACCTTTAACAAAATATGCTTGTTTCTGCCAGTGATTAGTAAAAAAAAATTGTTGGCCCTGTTTTTCATCATTTGTGCACTTTAAAAAAATAGAAGCTTGAAAATGTGATTTCTGCTAGTTATATTTTCAATTATAAAAACACCCATATGATCTTAGTGGCAATAAGAGACCAGTGTTATATGACCGTGATAAAACTGCACAGTATATTTTAATCTTACTCTGTTCATATGTTTAGAAGACTAAACTTGAGACTAATTATATGATCAATGTCTCCTGTTTTATTATTTTACCTCAGAATATTAAAGTGATTACACAAATAATAAGTAATGATATTTTTCCCTTAAAATATAAAGGAATTTGCACAATTTTCTCACATTCTGCTAAACAAGGAGATGAGTGGTTAGAGGCTAAAATCTTTAAGTTCTCCAATGATGCATTAACTAAACCAAAAAGACAACTTTACTCATTTCAAAATGTTTTATTATAACAGCAGTCTTCGAAGGCAAACACAAAAGATTCTACTATGCTTAGATTTTGAAACATAAATAACCAATTTAATGCATCACTAATGATGTACAATAGATGTCT
Organism: Hylobates moloch; assembly: GCF_009828535.3. NCBI lineage: Eukaryota > Metazoa > Chordata > Mammalia > Primates > Hylobatidae > Hylobates > Hylobates moloch. The sequence goes on from NW_026652284.1 coordinate 53,862,273, forward strand.
TCTGCAGTACCAATTCAAATAAGAGACTGATGTAATCTGCCAGATACTTCAAAGTAACTAATTTGGTAATAAGAAAATACTTCTTTTGTGCAAACTTTCCTACTAAAAAAAAAAAAAACTACAGAAACCCTCCCAGTTGAATATTTACTAAATAAAAGTACCGAACCCTCATTAAAATGTGATTTAATAAGAAAAAGAGAAATATGTACTTTAGGCCTTCAAAATTTATCTTGAGTAACATTAGGCTTTTAGATGGAAATACATCGCTATACAAAGAAAACAGATATTAATGGCAAATTATGATCTATTTTAGAATTGTGTATTTATATCTGACATCTTAAAATTTTAAATATCTATTACATTTGTTGCTATTATGTTATACACCCTATATACACACACTCCAGATGCCTTATCTATGAAAGTATACTAGTACATTTCACTTCTCTATAAATCTTCCCCAGTATGTGTAAGTAAAACATTTCCCAGACTCTAAACCTCTAAAGGTAAAAGCTTAGGTCAGAGTTTCCTGAGTATATTCTACTATGATGTTAATATGTTTTCCTGGGGAAAGAATCTTAGACTTCTCTTTGCCTTTGTTCTCCCTTGCCCATCAGAGAATTCACAATTTTGGCCTTAATGGGAAAAAAGTATAAAATTCAACAAGTATTTCCAAAAGCAAGTTTAATACAATAATTATTCATTGGCCAAGACATTTGTCAATTGCTCTTTTGGCTCACAAATTCAAGCAAAATATAAATGTAAATTAAGATGTTTTCAATTATCTATTGCTTCTTCTCCAGGAGCAGCTAATCCTGAGAAAGTACCTATTATTCCAGAGAGGAAAAAGAAAGCAGGAGTTTCCATTTCTGTTGGCCACTTGGGGGTAAGAGCGTGTGTGCAGAAGTAGGACACAGGAGATACTTCTTAGGGCTCCTTCTGCTGATATTCAAAAAACCCAGAATCCAAATTACCTAATTTGTGGAAAACATTTTCTTAAAATTGGATTTTTTTTGTGGCTAATAATTGGGCAGAATTAGCACCCATGAAGTTACAGTAGGATTTTCCTTTATTACGTCATATTTTAGGATATATGTTCCCAATAAAAAATTGATTTGAACCATTTATAATGTTACCAATAGAGCATTATTATGATACCTATTCTACAGAATTGCAGAAGCACCAGAAAAAAAAATTCCTCATAAGAATTTGCTAACTTGTTTCTTACTTCATATAACTGTTGTACATGTCCTATACCAGTGCAGTAGTCATAACGCTTGCAAATTTTCTTGACTTCCCCTGACCCACTGGATAGAATTCAAATTCTAGTGTCCAAGATGCTTCACTCTCTGACCTGTACCTCACATTCTAACCCCTGTTCCCACTAATATCCAAAGATCAACCCTATACCTCAACCAAAAGGTCTGTCAAATAAATGACCTTGCGCCTCTCCACTCAGTGTCTGGGCCCATGCTAGCTCTAGCTAGTAAACGGCCCGAATGCCTTTTACTAAATGCGTTTTTTCTCTATTGCCTAGAGGGAGCCCTGGTTCATCCTTCAACGGTCACCTTCTGCATAAAATTCTCTTTGTGGAAATCACTCCTGCCCCATCTCTAAAATTCCTTAAGCATTTTGCTTATATATCTCATAGGCCAGTTATGTGTTGTTGTTGTCGTTTACATTACAGATTTTCTTCTAATTATAATGATTAATTTTTAGGGACAGCATCCATTTTTTATACACACTTTAAAATCCACACGGGCACATATTGTCACACTGGCTTACATGCGGCAGCTATTCAATAAAGGTTTCTTGAATGATTAACTTTTATGTTATCATAATTTTGTACTTTGGATTTATTCTTATTTGAGCAATCACTGTAGAAACCAGTGGGAAAAACTGTTACTGCCTGCAATCTCCTTTCAAAAGCAAACAATAGAAACGATTAATCTCTTAAGTTATAAATTTGATTGGAGGTAAGAATAGAGATCAGCCTCATTCATAAAATGAGACAGTAGAAGCCCATAACAAGACTGATGTCAGGAGCTAAGCAAAAGGTCTGAATGACAGGTGCCCTCATAGCTGTGGAAAAGACACAGGGCATAGCACAGTGTACATGGGAGACACCGTTTGGCATAAAACATAAATGAATACATAGTACATCGAAGTGCTTTATAATGAAGTTATGCTGAATATATTTTTTTTACTACCCTATTGAAGTGGTCAAATTTTAAAACCTCCAAATCAATGAGGCTTAAAGTAATAGCAGGGCTCATTTCCTTGGATGATACGTGATTCTCTGTTGGGAGTTCTATCATCTACATAAATTGAGAAGCCTGGAATGAAAAATTAATAAAATAGGGTTTATTTTCATGGAATTGACCTAAACAGTGAATTACTATTTGAAAATTACTCATGTAAAACAAGAACTAAACACTCAAATGCCTTGATTCTTGTTTAAAATCCAACAGCATTTTTTTTTTTTTTGGCACATAGGGATACTAAATGTTTGTTGATTTTGTTGAATGGATAAATGAATGACTAGCTGCTTTTTAAAATTAGAATATTAATCACTTCTTGGCCTTTTGGCTAAGACCAAGTATAAAATTAGAATATTAAATAATTAAACAAGTGATGCAATGTTAATATCTGAGCATGTACTTCAGGGGGAGAAAGTGAAAATTTGTCTCTTGGCTGAGATTGAGAAATGTTCCCCTAAATTTTATACTGTTTCTGGCTTTGCAGGACACCACCTCCAAGGAAACTCTATTTCTCTTTGACAGTCCCAGGGGCCTGACCAACCTTAGGGAGGGAGTCAGTTTCTATTAGAATGAAAGCAATAGTCTGCCGCCCATCAAAGATATCTGGAGACAAAAGGACAAAGTAAAAGACATATAAAAAGAAAGAAGAGGGAAATTGCAACTGATGTCAATATTAAAATGAAAGTGGACCATTATTTGGTGACCTTAATAAAGAAAACCTTTGAATAGCATACTTTGAAAATGCTATTTTGTCTCAGGTCATTTTTACGCATATCCCAAGACGCATATAGTCAGTAGGACCTCCAGAAACTTTTCACATTCATGAAAGCCCAGAGCGGGAAGCAACCTACAGCGATATTAGCTTAAAAATGACTTCTGATAGCTTCCTACCAGCTACTATCAGATACAATAGCTTACTTAAAATGGAACTGATAATTTGACACCAGGTTCTTCAATACTTGGCATTTCCCAAGGACTCCTGCAACAAAATTATCAATGACCACAGTCATTTTTTCTTTGGCGTTTCATGTGAAAGAAATACTAAGTTGTCACAAAATATTCACATTGCTATCAAAAATCAACACAAGTTGTAGATTCATTTTTCCTTCCTTTATTTTACAGACTTTAGGGATTACATAGACTATACATTTCAAATGTATAGAGTGTTTGAATTTTTTAAAATGACAGTTTTGGGGACGCACCACTTAGGAAGCAGAGACAACACGGGGTGTGGGAGCCTAGCTGTTAGGTCTCTCTCTGGCAGCTTACTTTTGCCACCTAGTGGGGGAGGCAGTTTCAGAGTCAGGTTTTATGTTTTGTATAAATAAGATTGTCTCCTTTAAGACCTAATGATCAGCTTATTTGGAAAAAAAAAAAAAAAAACTTGTTTTTCCTAGTGAGGATTTTATATAGATTTTTAAAATAACCTTAAATAATTTCTCCAAATTGGTTTATTCTATGGCTATTGGTTTTCTTTCAAGCAGTTAGTATTCACTACAACGATAACTTAGAGAATTCAAGGTGAAAATAAAACTTTTTTGTATACATCTATAATTTGTAACTATTCAGAAAAAAAAAAAAGGCCTTTTCCTGGTTTCCAGTTATTTTCTATCCCTTGACTTTGTAGTATCTCACGAGATCTATCTTTTGGCTCATTGTTGTTCTTTCTACTTAGGTGGGGACCAAATCTATATCTTTATCCCTAATTTCTCACTGTGGCTACAATCTTCAATCTTCAGTTATCTATCAAATCATCTCTGGAAGACATTTAATATGGCAAAAACCTATGTCATCGTCCTCCAAAAGGATCAAAGAATGGGCTTTCCTTTTGAGTCAGTGTGGCAGGCTTCATCAGAGCTAGAGTGCAGCCTAGGGCTAAAAATGGCAGAAGAGATTTTTTTAAGCAAGTAAAAATTAATAAAACAGTTAAGCAAAAGGAACAATCAGAAGTCAGGATCAGTTTACTGGGCTGGGCAGGAGGAAACACAATGATCAAGAGAGGGTGGAGCAATAATAGTGAACAGGAATTGAGGTCAGGAACATGGGAAATTTGAGGCAGGTCACAAAGTTAAAGCTAAAAAAATTGGAAATAAGAAGTAAGAGAGGTTGGACAGAGTACCACAGCTCATGTCCTGAGGCTTGAGTCCAAGAGGACCCCCTGAGACATGGAAGGTTTGGGCCTAAAAATGCATGGTGACATGTTTTTCTACTTTTTCTTCAAATTATAAAAGCCCCTAGTTCCCATGGAGAGTCAGTCTGCTGAATTTCTTGAAGCTTCTGACCTAAATAAATTATTGCTTATGAAAATTTCCATGATCATGAATGACCTTATAATAGAAGCTTAGAAAGCTACTTTTTAACTGCTTTATTAAGGTGTAACTGACATACCATAAAGTTCTTCTGATATGGTGTGGATGTTTGTCCCCTCCAAATCTCATGTTGAAATGTAATCCCCAGTGTTGGAAGTGAGGCCTGGCAGGAGGTAACTAGATCGTGGGAGCAGATACCTCATGAACGGTGTAGCACCATCCCCCTGGTGATAAGTGAGTTCTCACTCATCACATGAGATCTGGTTGTTTAAAAGTGTCTGGCACCTCCTCCCTCTCTCTCTTGTTCCCATGCCCGCCATGTGACATGCCTGCTCTCACTTAGCCTTCTACCAGAATTGTAACCTTTCTAAGGCCTCATCAGAAGCCAAGCAGATGTTGGTGCCACCCTTGCTGTATAGCCTGCAGAACTATGAGCTAATGAACCCTATTTTCTTTATAAATTACTCAGCCTCAGGTATTTCTTTATAGCAATACACGAATGGGCTAATACATGTTCCATTGTGAGTAGTTTTAGTAAATTTAGAAACTTGTGCAAATGTCACCATAATCTAGTCTGAGAACATTTTCATCACTACAAAAGTTCCCCTGTGCACGTCTGCAGTGAGCCGTTGCTCCTAATTCCTAGTCCTAGGCAGCCACTGATCTGCTTTCTGTTTCTGAAGATACAGGCTTGCCTCAGAGACATTATAGGTGAGGTTCCAGACCACTGCAATAGACTGAATATTGCAAAAAGCAAATCATACAATTTTTTTTGTTTCCCAGTCCATATTAAACTTATGTTTACCTATACTCCAGTCTATTAAGTGTGCAATAGCATTATGTCTAAAAAAAGAACATACTTTAATTTTAAAAAGTTTATTGGAAAAAAATGCTAACACTCATTTGAGTCTTCAGAGTTGTAATTGCTGGTGGAGGGTCCTGCATCAGTGTGGATGGCTGCTGACTGATCAGGGTGGTGGTTGCTGAAGACTGGGGTGGCTATGGTTAAGTTCTTAAACTAAGACGGTTGCTGAAGACTGGGGTGGCTGTGGTTAAGTTCTTAAACTAAGACAACCATAAAATTTGCTGCATGGACTAACTCTTCCTTTCACAAAAAATTTCTCTATAGTATGCAATGCTGTTTGATAATATTTTACCCACGGTAAAATGTCTTTTAAAATCGGAGTCTATCCTCTCAAACCCTGCTGCTGTTTTATAAACTAAGTTTGTGTACCATTCTAAATCCTTTTTGTCATTTCAACACACTCACAGTATCTTCACCAGGAGTAGATTCGTACGAAGAAACTACTTGCTTTGCCTATCCATAAGAAGTTCAAGTTTCATGAGATTGCAGCAATTCAGCGCTATCTTCAGGTTCCATTTTTAATTCTACTTCTCTTACTATTTCTACCACATCGGTAGTTATTTCCCTCACTGAAGCCTTAAACCCCCTCAAAGTCACCCATGAGGGTTGGAATCAACTTCTTCCAAATCCCTGCAAATGTTGATATGTTGACCTCCTCCCATGAATCACAAATGTATCTTAATGGCATACAGAATAGTGCATCCTTTCCAGAAAGCTTCCAATTTACTTTGTGTAGATCCATCAGAGGAATCACTATCTATGGAAGCCATAGTGTTACAAAATGCATTTCATAAATAATAAGACTTGAAAATCAAAATTACTCCTTTACCCATGGGATGCAGAATGAATGCTGTGTTAGCAGGCATGAAAACAACATTCATCTCCTTGTACATCTCCATCATGGCTCTTGCATGATCAGGTACACTGTCAATGAGCAGACATCTTTTGAAAGAAGCCCTTTTTTCCGAGCATATGGTCTCAACAGTGGGCTTAAAATATCCAGCAAACCATGCTGTAAACAGATAAGCTGTCATTCAGGCTTTGCTGTTCCATTTCTAGAGCACAGGCAGAGCAGATTTAGCCTAATTCTTAAAGGCCCTAGGATTTTCAGGATGGGAAATGAGCAGTGGTTTCAACTTGAAGTCGTCAGGTGTATTCACCCCTAATGAGAAAGTCAGCCTGTCCTTTGAAGCTTTAAATTCAAGCATTGACTTCTCCTTTCTAGCTATGAAAATCCCAGATGGTATCTTCTTCCAATAGAAGGCTGTTTTGCCTCTACTGAAAACCTGTTTAGTGTAACTACCATCTTCAATGATCTTAGCCAGATCTTCTGGATAACTTGCTGCAGCTTCTACATCAGCATTTGCCGCTTCACCTTACACTTTTATGTTATGGAGATGGCTTCTTTTCTTAAACCTCATGAACCAACTGCTGCTAGCTTCTTTCTTCTCTTCTGCAGCTTTCTCACCTCTCTCAGTCTTCATGGAATTGAAGAGAGTTAGGGCCTTGCTCTGGATTAGGCTTTGGCTTAAGAGAATGCTGTGGCTGGTTTGATCTTCTGTCCAGACCACTTGAACTTTCTCCATATCAGCCATAAGGCTGTTTTGCATTCTTATCATTTGTGTATTCACTGGAGTAGCACTTCTAATTTCCTTCAGGAGCTTTTCTTCCGTACCCACAAGTTGGCTAACTATTTGGTGCAAGAGGCCTAGCTTTTGGCCCCTCTCAGCTTATGACATGCCTTCCTCACTAAGCTTAATCATCTCTAGCTTTTGATTTAAAGCAAGCAATACAAAACTCTTTCAGTTGAACACTTATAGGCTGTTGTAGGGTTATTAATTGGCCTCATTTCAATATTGTTGTGTCTCAGGGAATAGGGAGGCCTGAGGAGAGGGAGAGAGATGGGGGAATGGGTGGTCAGTGGAGCAGTGAGAACACACAAAACATTTATAAAGTTCACCATCTTATATGGGCATGATTTGTGGCACCCTAAAACAATTACAATAGTAACATTAAAGATCACCGATCACAGATTACCATAACAGATACAATAATCATAAAAAGTTCAAAATATTTCAAGAATTACCAAAATGTGACACAGAAACATGAAGTGAGCACATGTTGGAAAAATGGTGCTGATAGACGCTCGACATGGGGTTGTCACAAACCTTCAACTGGTAAACAATGCATTTTCTGCAAAGCACAATAAAGCAAAGCACAATAAAATGAGCTATGCCTGTAATTTACCTTTTCTGGAAATTTCATATATATGTAATCATACAATATGTGGTCTCATGTCTATTTTTCATATAGCATGTTTTTGAAGTTCATCCATGTTGTAATATAGATGTAGTTCAAAATAGTGCAGTAGTTCCTTTTCATTGCTGAATAATATTCCATTATATGGATAAATGACATTTTGATTACCCATTAACCAGTTGGTGGACATTTGAATTGTTTCCAGTTTTTGACTACTATGAATAATGCTGCTACTATTATTTATATACAAGTCTTCCTGTAAACATATGGTTATTTTTCTTAGGTAGATACTTCGAGTGAAATTGCTGGATGATGTGGTGAATTTATATTTAACTTTTTAAAGAAACTGCCAAACTATTTTCCAAAATGCTGTACATTCCTACCAGCAATCTATAAGCTTCCTATATAAAGTTTCTCCATATCATCACCAACATTTATTATGGTCTTTTTGAGTACAGTCATCTTAGTGGGGTGTGAAATGGTATGTTATCGTGATTTTACTTTGCATTTCCCTGATGGCTAATGACATTCAGCATCTTCTCAGGTGCTTATTAGCCAACTGTATATTTTCTTTGGGTGAACTGTCTGTTCATATCATTTATTCATTTTAATTGGGTTGTCTTCTAATTATTGAGATATAGGAGCTCTTTATATAAACTACATACAATTAATTAATCAAATATATAATTTGTAAATATTTTCCTCTAATCTGTGGCTTTTTAAAAAATATTTTATTTTAAAATAAATTTTTAAAAGCAAAGGGTCAGAAAACATCAGTGGTTGCCAGGGGTGGGGAACAGAATAACTGCGAGGGGGTAGAGGGAAATATTTTGGGTAATGCAACTGTTTTATGTATTGATTAGTTATAGAACTATGCATTTGCCAAAATTCACAGACTGGATATTAAAAAGGGTAATTACTGAGTGTAAATCATAACTTTCTTTTTTTAAGAGAAAGATATTGAAAAGACAGGAGCCAAATATTTTCCTTATGTGAAAAAAAACAGGGTTTATGGTTTTCTCTGGTAGATAGTAAAAACAATTACTGGGGAATTATAGTAAAGAACAGTAAGATGAGAGATATCTTCAATATACAACGGGTAAAAAAATTAAGAACAATATGCTTATGCAGAGGAAATTTCTTTTTTGTATTTGAGTTGATAATTTGACCTGGAATTTTTCTCTTGGAATAAAACTGTTAGAAATGCTTATTTTTAAAATTTCACAAAATTCTCAGGTAGTAAGCAAAGCATTAGAACAATAAAGAGCTCTACAACTAGTTCCATACAGCATTTTGACGTAAAAATATGCATAAATCTTTAATTGGAAAGTACATTTCTTTTTTTTTGAGACAGAGCTTCGCTCTGGTTGCCCAGGCTGGAGAGCAATGGCGCAATCTCGGCTCATGGCAACCTCCGCCTCCTGGGTTCAAGCGATTCTCCTGCCTCAGCCTCCCGAATAGCTGAGATTACAGGCATGTGCCACCATGCCCGGCTAATTTTGTATTTTTTTAAGTAGAGATGGGGTTTCTCCATGTTGGTCAGGCTGGTCTCGAACTCCCAATCTCATGTGATCTGCCCGCCTCAGCCTCCCAAAGTGCTGGGATTACAGGCGTGCACCACTGTGTCTGGCCAGAAAGTATATTTCTTTACAGTAAAAAATTAATAATATTTGGACAAATAGTCAAATTTGTACAAATAGTACAATTCAGATGTAACACACTACCTATAAACGATGTATTTAGCTAAAACTAAATATAGTTATTTACAAGAACTAATTTCAAAATATACATATATGGATGTATTAGTCCATTCTCACACTGCTAATAAAGACACACTCAAGACTGGGTAATTTATAAAGGAAACAGGTTTAACTGGCTCACAGTTCAGCATGACTGGGGAGGCCTCAGGAAACTTACAATCATGGCAGAAGGGGAAGCAAACACATCCTTCTTCACATAGCAGCAGCAAGGAGAATAAGTGCCCAGTGAAGGGGGAAGCCCCTAATAAATCCATTTGATCTCCTGAGAACTCACTCACATCATGAGAACAGGATCGGGGAAACTGCCCCCATGATTCAGTTATCTCCACCTGGTCCCTCCCACGACATGTGGGGATTATAGCAACTATAATTAAAGATGAGATTTTGGTGCCAAGCCTTATCAATGGATTTACACAATTGATATTTAGAAGCTCTTCAAATCTATTTGTAAATTTAAAAGTTAAGTAGAATCATCTCTGCCTTGCAATTGGGAGCTGCAGCAGGTCAACTGGCAGTGCCTGCCTGTGTGGGCAACGTTCTTGGTGACCACTGAAGGCAGCGTGGGCTCATCAAAGCGAGGCTGCTCTCTGGGTTCCTTCCTCTTTGGCTACTTATGGTGTCGGTGCATGAGATGCTCTATCTTATCCACAAAGGGAAACAACCTACTGGACAACTGAAAAAGTGAGGAGACTAAACATGCAGTGTTGTGCTTACTTCTAAGCAATGGAGCTAATCCAGAAAGGTCCATACCAGGCTGATAAAGCACTTCTCTTTTGGTTTAGTATTCACCTTCATCAACATCACTTTCACCATCACAGTCATTCTACCCCTCCTCCTCATCTTCTTCCCTCCTTTCCTCTTTAAGAACTTTCAGGATTTACTAGTGGAAACTTTCTTTGGCAATAATATACCTTCAAGAAACTGAAAAATTTCTGATTCCTCTGCTGTATTTGCTAAATTACTGTTAGTGCTTTCTTCTTTCCACTGCCATGACTGTAGGAATAGATGGTTAGAGACCTAACAATAAGTTGTGTGGCCTTGGCCAGGAGCACCTCGAGGTTGATGCACAACACTGTGGGGGAGCTCTTCATGATGACCGGATGTGGGACAGGGACAGCAAGAGGAGCCGCTGCTCCCTGCACTTATCTTTGCCCACAGCCACGTCCCCCACTTTTCCGCCCCTCCCATGTGGGTGGCAGCTGGTGCCCCACCATGAGGTGGCTCTCAATTTTCATTTTCTTAATAATGTTGTTAATGCACAACAGTTTTAAATTTTGGTAAAGTCCAATTTACCAATCTTGTATGGATCATGATTTTGGTGTCATATCTAAGAACTCTTTGCCTAACCCAAGATCATGAACATTTCTCCTATGGTTCTTTGAGAAGTTTTAAAGTTTTGGGTTTTACATATAAGTCTATTATCTATTTTGAGTTAATTTTTGCATATGGTATGAGGTAAGGCTCCAAATTCATCTTTTTCATATGAATATTTTATTTTCCCAGTACCCTCTGTTGAAAATGTTATTCTTTCCTGATTAAATTTCCTTGGCACTTTTATTGAAAATTGATCAAAAATAAATACAAAAGTTCATTTCTGGACTCTCAATTCTGTTCCATTGATCTACATGTCTATCCTTATTACCACTAAGTAGAGTACTGTAGTTTTACAGTAAAACTTAAAATTCAGTAGTGTAAATATTTCAATTTTGTTCTTCCTTTTCAAAACTGTTTTAGTGATTCTGGTCTCTTTGTATTTCCATATACATTTTAAGATCAGCTTGTCAATTGCTATCCCCAAAAGCCTGCTGGGATTTTGATAGGGATTATATTAAATCTACAGGTCAATTTAAGGGAAAGTGCCAGCTTAACACTAAAGGTTCATCTAATCCATGAACATTGAATATCTCTCATTTGTTTTAGATCTTTAATTTCTTTTAGCAATATTTTATAGTTTTCCATGTGCAAGTCTTGCACCTCTGTGTTTAAACTGATTCCTAAGTATTTTATTCTTTTTGATGCTATTGTGAATGAAATGGTCTTAATTTCATTTTTGGAGTTTTTTTTTACCAGTATACACAAAACAACAAATTTTTGTATATTCATCTATAAATTATATCCTGTCTGTAACTGAACTTGTTTATTAGTTCTAATAGGGTGTTTGTGTGTATGTGTGTGGGGGGGTGGGTATTTCTCAGGATTTTCTACATACGGGATCACATCATCTGGAAATAAAGAACATTTTACTTCTTCCTTTCAAAGCTACATGCTGATCTATTTTGAAGTCTATGGGTGTGGGTTCTTCTGCCATCTCAAATCTGTTATTGAGTTACTCAAGTGAATTTTTCATTTCGGTTATTGTACTTTTCAACTCCAGAATTTCCATTTGACTTTTTAAATAATTTATCTTGAGATTCTTTATTTGTTGAACCATTGTTGTTATACTTTCCTTCAATCCTGGTTTTCTTTAATTCCTTGAACATATTTTAGCTGCTTTTAAGTATCTGTCTGCATAGTACATCTGAGCCCACTCAGAAACACTCAGTTTCCACTTCCACTCACTGTTTTTTCCCCCTAAATATTAGTCACCCTTTTCTTTCTTTAAATATCTTATAATTTTTTAAGCCTGAATTTTAGGTACATATTGTACTAACTCTGGATTTTTATGTTCTTCCCTTGGGATTGTTGTTCTTGCTGTGGTTTTCTTTTTTTGTTTATTAAGTTGCCTAAACTAAATCTGTGGAATCTATCTCCTTCATAGTGCATGGCTGCTTGTCTCTCTACTTCATTTTTTAAAACTTATTTTTGTTTTTATTTTTAAGCCTGATTTCTTAGGGGTCACTCCCATGTCTGCATAGCTTAGTGGTCAGCCAGTAATTAGTCAGTGGTTATGCTCAAATACCCTAAGCTAGTAAAGCTTTTACCCTCTGCCCCTGGGTCTGTGGTTGGGTTGGGGGAGCCCATTAAAAACTCAGGCAGTTTTCAAGTCTGCCCTGGCATTTACTTTCTGCCAGGCCTTTTTGCATCTTCTCTGCATATGTGCAGATTTCACAGTCATCCAGGGTGTATAGGTAGCTTGAGCCCTCTCTGATATCTCCTGCCTGTGTTTGAAGTGTTTTGGTGAGTTTATCAAGGCTCCCTACCACTGTGCCGTTTTCCCAAATCTCCCTGATAAATTTCTGGCTAGTCTGCTGACACACTGTTGGCCCCAACTAAGAATGTAACCTCAGGCTCACTGATTTGCTAGCTGGCCTTTCTTGTCTCTTACCAAGATGTCTACTGTTACTCATAATGTTGGTGGGCATGGGGCTTTCACATTACATTTCATACCAAGGAAGGCCACTCCATCAGTGAAACTGATGGTTTTCATGGCCTTCTTTATCCTTGTAGAACTATTGTGCTGAGTCTGCAGGTGGGGGATGGGAGCATCCCCAGGCAGAAACACCATAAAATCCTAATTAGCTTACTTGGAGCACTATAGTTTGTCTGTGAATAAATGCTTCTCAATTTGTTGAGTGCCTTTTATCAATTTTCAGAGTCCTAAAGTTGCTGTTTTTGACACTTTTGTCTACTTCTATTGTTGTTTTTTGGAAAGGGAATTTGTTCAGCTCTCACTCTGTTCTCTTGGTAGTCTACCTTTAGAACTATTGTTAAGAGCTTTTTTTCCCTCTTTCATACTTAGCTGGTCATCAAGGCCTGCTGATTTTTTCTCTGCAATGTCTCTTTAGGAGAGATGCTGCTTTCCTTGCCATTTTCAGAGTCACACCCATCAAGGTGATCAGTATCCATTCCTATATTCCTATGATAGAAGCCTTCCTCCCCATCACAGTCAGTTCTGCATCTGGCTGCTAGATTGATCTTATAGACACCAGCATAATCACATCCCTTGTTCCTGAATGAAGAACGGCTCTTTGTTGCAAAGAACATAAATTTCATACTGCTCAGCCTACCTTTCAAGAATGTATTCAACTGCCTTGATCTCATGTACAATCATTTATGTCTGGAACTCCCACCAAGTTGAGTTTTTCTATCCCCACATATTCTTTGTCAACTTCCATTTTTCTACCTTTTCTCACGCTGTTTCCCCTATGTGGAATGTCCTTATAATCTGCCTTTCAATTTTTGGTCCATCAACTCCTAAAAGAAGCTTAATCAGATTAATTCTTCTGTTCTTGATCATTCCTATACGCCATAGCTCTTCAGTATTCCTATGTAGATTTTTAAAACATTTCTGGCACAAAATCATACTGGTTTGTGATTGGTCCTCAATTGTTTCTGTATGTGTTTTATTTTTTCTCTAACTTTTTTTTTCCTTTTTAAGGATTTATTTTTTAGAACAGTTTTAGATTCACAGCAAAATTGAGCACAAGTTACAGAGACTTCTCATATAACCCTTGTCTCCAACTTTTAATTATAATCAATTTAGGACTTTATTTATTTACAAAACAGAAGATACTTCTTAGCATCTAGTACAGTGGTGGACATGCAGCTGGTGGTTAAAACATGACTGTTGAGTGAATAAAATGTTTCTTGATCTTCAGTGAAAATTCTAAAAAATCTTTGAAAATGAACACTTTTGGATTTTTTTCCTGAAGACCTTAGCTCTTACATATACCTCGGAAAGCAGCAGTAGTATTAAAACTATTTAATAGTGTGCCATGAAAACTGAAAATACAATTGGACAAGAAAACAGAGTCCTGAAAACCGCTGGGCCAAATAATGACCTATTAGTTCCTAGACCATGGGGAAGTCCCAGAGGTCCTGGACATGAGGCCATGAAGGCAGGGGGTGAAGAATGAGGTAGTAGCTATTTGTCATGTGGAATGAAAGTATTTAAACATTTTAACAATTGGCACAACAGTATCAGGGGACAGCCTGAATGTCGGTTCTGCCAGCAAGTAGACTGATACTCTCTGGATTTCATAATGGCTATAGAATATCTATAAAGTAGAATTCTGTCAACCTTCAGCAGTTTTGGATTTGGAGAGAAACATGAGAATAAGTCCCTGAAATGTAAAGTGCAGACAAGAATAGTCAGAAGCCAGTGTCAAGGATCAGTTAAACAGCACAAGATCATAGAGTACAGAAGTACCATAGGCCAAGACAAACCAATAGTGGAGACCCTAGGTAAGTAACCAGAAGTCAGAGTTCAAATTAAGTAGGTGGAACAAGCCAAACAGATAGGAAATTCTAGGTGAGGATCCCAGCAAACAGTTGTCTAGGAAGCAGAAATGCATGGATAAGGAGACTCTGACTTCAAGGCAACCTTCTCCCTGTGCTGAAAAAATTTTTCTCTTTTTTTTTGGGGGGGGACAGGGTCTCACTCTGTCTCCCAGGCTGGAAAGCAGTGGTGGCTCACTGCAACCTCCACCTTCCAGGTCTTCAGCATATCAGTCTTTTAGAGTAAGACATTTAAGTGTGGGTCTTGATAGGGCAGTGACTCTTTTTTTTTTGGAAACAGAGTCTCGCTCTGTCACCCAGGTTGGAGTGCAATGATGTGATCATGACTCATTGAAGCCTCAAACTCCCAGGCTCAAGCAATCCTCCCACCTCAGCCTCCTGAGTAGCTGGGACTATAGGCACACACCACCATGCCCAACTAATTTTTTTTTTGGTATTTTCTGTAGAGATAGGGTTTTGCCATGTTGCCCAGGTTAGTTGCAAACTACTGGGCTCAAGCAGTCTGCCCACCTTGGCCTCCCAAAGTGCTGGGGTTACAGGCACAAGCCACCGCGCCTGACCTAGAGCAGTGACTCTTCTTACCAAACAGTAGAAACCCTGATCTAGGTTTGCTGGTAGCATTATCACTGTTTCATCTATGGAGGGTAACAGAACACATTTTTTTTTATCACTACCTTGCCCTTAAAATTTAATTTCACATATTTTAAATATTTGGGGGTTTAACAATGCCTTCAAATTTCTTCCATCAGAGGATGCAAAAGAGAAGCCAATTAACTAAAGAGTATTTAAAAAAATATGTAATCTAAAAAGGCATTCAGTGCCAACTTAGAAACAAAGAGAGCAGGCCAAATAACTATTAGCAATGAAAGAATAATATTGAAAATTTTGAAAAATAACCAGTAACTGGTTTGTCTAAAAAGGAATTTGGACATGGGGAGAGGCATGACTTAATTGAAGGTTATTGCTAAGGGAGAGAAGGTTACAGCTTTTCAGTTTTAAATAGTATAACAAATCATACACAACACCATAATTTAAGTTTATGAGGAAGGTAATACTCTTTAGGTTGTAAAAGTGACCTTCAGTGGGCAATAATGCTCTCAAATCCGTGGCCTAGGGAACTATATTCCATTGATCATCACTTTAAAAAAGTCTATATAGGCAACAGTTTTCCACTATAACTTTCACATCTATTTAGCAATTATATACATATAGTATTTATTGGTTTAATAATGTATCTGGTTTGATTCATTAGTAGTGAACTGTTAACAGAAACGTTTTTAGAATATTTCCCCAATGATCTTCAAATCAGCATCAAACATAGAGGCATACAGAATAGTAGGAATAGTAAATTCCTACCTAAATATTTTTAATTTAGAGGGGACACAAAGAATTAGAATACTGAATTTAAAATGAAGAAACTGGGCAGGCATGATGGCTCATGCCTGTAATCTTATCACTTTGGGAGCCTTAGGTGGAAGGATCAATTGAGCCCAGGAGTTCAAGACCAGGCTGGGTAACTAAGAAAAGAAAAGAAGAAAAAAGAAAAGAAAAGAAATTAGCTTATTAGGTGTGCTGGCGTGTGCCTGTAGTCCCAGCAATTCAGGAGGCTGAAGTGGGAGGATCACTTGTGCTCAGGAGTTTGAGGTTACAGTGAGCTAAGATTGTGCCACTGCACTCCACCCTGGGCAATAGAAAGAGTTCTTGTCTCAATAAATAAAAAATAAAAAAAAAAAATGAAGGAACTACTGATAAGCAGCATATATGCAGGTCCAAAACTGAACAAAACTTACTAGAAAATCTAGAAAACACTTTGGGTTCTATTTATACTTTGTCTCCTATGAGATCATGAACATCAAATTATCTTCAGAGATAAACTGTTATGAAACACCAAGCTACAGATAAACTGAGGTACAGATTAAATAACCACATTTTTAGTCTTTTTTAGTGTGAAAAGTTAGGTTTTTTAAATTATAAAATTTCACACTTTTTGCCGATTAAAATAGCTGTTATTCATCATCTCAGGGGAAAAAAAAGTGGGAGAAGGAAAGCAGTAAGTAAGTTCGTGGGTTTTGACTCTAGTCCAAAATTGTTTTATAGCTCAAATTAATAAGTCACTTGTGTGCACAATATCACTGGATATATGCAACCTCTCAGAAATGTGGTTATGCTGTTCTAAGCATATATGAAATTATAAGTCAGTTATAAAATACACAATATTCAATCTTCCCACTAGCTTCCCCTATAACTCACTGTTGGTTCTGGAAACTGCTTATACATCTGAAATGAAAAAAGTGAAAGATCACTATGGAAATAGCAGAATATTCTTTATTACTTAAAAAAAAAGTTCAGCTCAGAAGTGTTTCTAAATGGAATTTCAGCAAGGAGAGAAAAGTAACCTTTGCCATAGGCAAACTTTCTTTTCACGCTCTGATAAATACTGATGAAGACAGACTTATTTATTATTCCTTCAGAAAATAAAATTGGTTTCCACTGCAGAGTAAATAAATTCAAAATTCACAGTCAAGTCTAATTGTGCTATAAAATAAGCAATATTTCCAGAAAACTGGCTTCTTTCCAAAAGAGAATGGACTCTGAATAACCATGTTTAAGGCAATATTTGATACAAAATTCAGAAGGTGAATTTTTAAGGCTTCTTCCTTCTAATCCTAGGATTGAACTAGCAAACTTTTCCTGTAAAAAGACAGATAGTAAATATTTTAGGACTTGCAGGCAATAAGGTCTCTGTCGTAACTACTCATATCTGTCATCATAGTGTGAAAGTGGCCATAGGCAATACCAAAATAATGGTTGTGGTTGTGTCCCAGTAAAGCTGTATTTACAGGCACTAAAATTCAAATTCCATATAATTTTCACATGTCATGAAATACTATTTTTCTTGTGATATTTTTCAGCCATTTCAAAATGTAAAAGCCATTCTTAGTTCAGGTGGTGGGCTGAATCTGACTCACAGGCCATAGTTTACTGACTCTTGTTTTTGTCCAGAGTCTATCTATTTTTAGTCTATTATTTAGATAGAATAATATCTATCCTGTGGTGAGAAGCTCCTGGTGACTTTTCCTGCTGTAATTTTTTTTTTAAGATATGATTAAATTCCTTAACTATAAGATATAATTTGCATAAAATGAAAATTGTATATAATAAAGTTAAATGTCAGCAGAAGACATTTTAGTTCTAAAATCAAGGGACAAGTTTCGGAGGGAGGACACATTTTGAAATATAAAAAAAAAATCAACAAATACGAAAGCACTTTACCAAAGCAAACATTAAAGTTGATGTTCATTTTTAATATATATGTCTTAGCACTCTAATTCATAAAAAGTAAACAAAAATCAAGTTATATTTTGAATTTTGGCAGCTCCAGGACCTCCTGGAAGTTGCCAGTGGCAGTGATTATACCCAATCTTTCCACACCCCACAGCACTCGGCGCTGCTGATATACAGAGCAAGCAAAGCCGCTGAAGCTCAAAACCTGCACTGAATCTATCTCAAACAAAGAATGCCAGGACCCACTGCAGTGACCCCTAGGATGATGACATGGAATCTGTTATTATGCAATGTCACTTAAGTATGTCTTTTATATTAATAAAAAACTTCGTCTTGGTAAATTCTTGCTCAAACCTATGATGTCGCTTTAGATTCTGAGGAATGCAGTCATGAATGACAATATTCAGTGAATAGTGACTTGTATACTAATAAGGAGGCTGCCCCTGGTACTTGAAGAAAGTAATTTAGGACACCATGAAAAATGTACTCATATGCATAATACGTTAGAACAACGAAAAGTTACAAACAGAGAAAAGAACTAATGGAGATATATAATGGATTCCTAAGGCCAATTACATGTATTTACAGCATGTGCATACACCAAGATCAAGCTCTGGGATTCTTTCACAAAAAAATGTCCTTATAGGGCCACCACTAGAAAAAGCTTTCTAGGCCAAACATTCTATTTCTCTCACTAATTTTACCAAATGAATTCTACCAAACCTAAGTCATTCTAATTTTCTTAGAAATTCAATTTAATCCCATCCTATAAACATATATCAAGTGCCTCGTAAGTGCAAGAGCATAAACACTGGCAATACAGAGGTGAGCAAAACTCTGCCCTGTATCTCAAGGAGATAACTGCCCAGTGGGGTAGACCAACATGAAGAGATCTTGGGAGACAGTTTGATAAGTTTAACAATGGGATAATGTACAAAGTACAGATAAGGCACAAAGGAAGCAGAGTTTTAACTCTCTCTTGGTTTGGGGAAGGCCTATTGACTGGAGTGACATCTTGGTTGAATCTGACAGAACAATTAAAATTCCCCTATGAGCAACGAGAGAATAGGCCAGACAGAGGGAACACACATGCAAAGATACAGATATAAGAGCATGAAATGTGGTAACTCAGGACTGCTAGAGCATAAAGCGTGGGTATAAGTTAAGTACAGGGTGAATGGTAAAAGATGAGATCGGAGACATAGGCAAAGAACCAAATCACAGTCTCCTGAAATTTCATCCTGTAGACTTGTGCATCCAACACCCATGTGGCTACTGAGCACCTGAAATGTAATAGTTTTAAATCAGATGTATTATAAGAATAAAATACATACCAGATTTCAAGTATCAAAGAATAGTATCTCAATAATCTTAAAAGTTGATATGTTGAGGTGATATTTTAGATATATTGGGTTAAATAAAATGTATTATTACAATTAATTTTAACTGTTTGACTTTTAAAAATGCGGCTACTAGAAAATTTACAATTACGTATGTGACACTTGATCCCTTATGTAGTAGTCCTTGTGGTTGATTCCTCAACAACTACTTCACCCCAAGCATTTAAACCAGAAGCGGTTACTTCTCCTGCCAGCAACTGGTGTAGAAATGGGCACATGACCAACCCAACCCCGGCTTATAAATTGAGGGAAAGATAGCTGGAGGGGTCCCTGGTACAGATGTCTTTGCCCAGGACACAAGAAGATCAGCTCTCTCCTTCTGGACATGGTTACACTGTACACAACACAGAGAACTCCTGTGGCTATCTTTCTGAGTCAGAGGATGAAGTGGAGGATGGCAGAGCTAAGAAATGGGAATAACCTGAGTCCTTGCTGACATCATTGAGCTGCTTTATCAACCAACCCTGGAGCTCACCCTTCCTTTGAACTTCCTGTTATGTGAGATAATGAGGTTCGTTATTATTTAAGCCAATATGAGTCAGGTTTTCTGTTACTTATAGCCAAAAGCATCCTGGCTGATACACTCCATTAGACCATAATTACCTCAAGGGCAAGGGAATACAGATACTATCACTTAAGACCATCTCGTACTGCAAAAGTTCTGTACATAGTCTACAATCAATATATTATTGTTGTGATAATGTATATTGGGGTAATATGTGGGAAGGCTTTCCCTTTCTTAGTTCTAAAATACCATTAGCTGTAAGACATTACAGCCTAATGACTCAGGCGAGGAGAATTTTAATTAATCAGAGAATAACCTACAAGCAGAACTTAATCAAAAATAGAATACTCACTAGATTTGGAAATTGTTACACTTCATGAATGTCCTTTCATTAGGAGGCCTGACTTGAATCCTAGTCAAAGCATACACATTGGAAACAATTCAGCTTAATTTTACTAATCTGGACATAAACCCTTAAAGGTGATTTAGCAAATATACAACTGCTAGAGTTTATACCTCATTATTCTGAGAATTAAGCAAAATAATGTATGGAGAGCCTAGCACATATGTATATGTATGTATATGGTAAACATACTACATATAGATTTGGTTCTTGCTTATTTTCTCTTGTAGAATTGGATTTTTATTCAAAATACAAATGGTTCCCAACTTAAAATGATTCAACTTATGATTTTTTGACTTTAAAATGGTGATACACATTCAGAAGGAACTGTATTTCCAATTTTGACCTTCTCCTGGACTAGTAATATACCGTACTCTCTTAAGATGCTGGGTGGCAGCAGCAAACTGTACCCTCCAGTCAGCCACTTGATCATGAGGAAAAACAACTAATGAGGTAGGCTAGGCTAAACTATGATGTTCAGTAGGTTAGGCGCATTAAATGCATTTTCAACGTATAATATTTTCAATTTAGATGGGTTGAAGAGCATTTGTAATGTATGAAATATGCAGTCATTTACTCTATGTGGTAATCTTGCTTTTGTTGACTAGAAGTCAGATTACAGTAAATACTAATATATATATATGTTAAACTTCATTGGCTAGTTAATGCTTGGTTAGGTGGTTGATTTACTAATTCATTCTTTCATGTATATGAAGCAAGTAAGTTCAAGATCTAACCTCAACACAATAAGGTAGGCAGCAATAAAACTATCAACTAGAAATTAGAAGCTATAGTGTTTTTACTAAGCTACATCTACTTACCCAATCTTTGTGGGATTTGGTGATATTGACAATGCAATCAGAATGAAGATGAATAAAAAGAAAACAAAGATAGGGAAGGAAGTTTATGACTTTGGGGCTGTAATTAGAAGGTAACTAATGTAATTAAAGGAGACAGGAAAAGATACTTAGTAACATCTAAAAGTGATGAGGAAACATGTAGAAAGGGTGTCATGACAGAGTCAAGAATAATACTTAGTGAGTTATATCAAGCTAGGAGATTACAAAACCCTCCTGAACTATCACTAAGTATGCTGCTTTTAATAACATACACTAACCAATACAACCAACTTCCAAATAGGATATGCTGAAGAATATTGAGCAAAACCCTCACCAGCTCAATCTTAAAAAATAAATGACTGACAAGTTCGAAATTTCATAAGACAATTGGCTCAGCAAGGACTAAGACTGTAAATCAGTGACCTTTGTATGCACTAGTGTCTAAAGGAGTATTCCTACACACAGTTGTTCACAGCTCATGTTTGCTGAGAAATCTGTATCTGAAGATTTAAGCTATGTTTTTGTTCTGGACAATTAAACTAATTTGAGTGTGAATTTCTAATATCATATTTGTTGTGATGAATAAGGTAAACATGAGAATGTCAAAACATTCTCTCCAAGACACCACGAGGACCTCCAGGCAAACCCAGCCAGAACGACTGCCCACTGTCTGGATGAGAATTCAGGGTTTCAGGATGGGAAACTCTGGCCTACAGACGTCTTCCCTAAAGCCAGACAGGAGTGGGCTTAGACTACTTTTTGTAGACTGATAATTACTTTAAGAAGTCTGGGCCAGGTGCAGTGGCTCACGCCTGTAATCCCAGCATTTTGGGAGGCTGAGGCGCACGGATCATGAGGTCTGGAGTTCGAGACCAGTCTGCCCAACATGGTGAAACCCCGTTTCTACTAAAAATACAAAAATTAGCTAGGTGTGGTGGCGTGCACCTGTAATCCCAGCTACTCAGGAGGCTGAGGCAGGAGAATCACTAGAACCCGGGAAGTGGAGGTTGCAGTGAGCCAAAATTGCGCCACTGCACTCTAGCCTGGGTGACAGAGCAAGACTTCGTCTCCAAAAAAAAAAAAGAAAAAGAAAAGTCTGAAGCAGGCCTTAACTAATCACTGGCATTTGGAGAAGCCCGAAACCAGGCTATGGGTTAAATTTAGTGCATTCCAAGGTGAAGCCAACACACCAAGAGAGCACAGGAGAGGCAAGAGGACGGCATCCACATTTCCTCAGAATCAGGACTGCATGAGTAGGTGATAAAGCAATGAATCTGGCTGTTTTTTTTTAACATTAGGCTTAATCTAGTATTATCTATATACAGTAAAATTTACCCTTTTTAGAGTGTAGTTCAGTGACTTTGACAAATGCAGTCATGCTTCTACCACCACAATTAAGATGTAACACATTTCCATTACCTCCCAAAATTCCCTCATGATACTCTGTAGTTAATCCCTCTCCATACCCCTAGCCCCTGCAACCACTCATCTGTTTTCTATCCCTATAATTTTGATTTTTCCAGAATGTCATATAAATGGAATCTATACTATGTAGCCTTTCGAATGGTTTCTTTCACCAACCATCATGTAACTGACAATAAGGCCAGTGAGCCTGGGACACAACTGACGAACTGGAAAGTGGTAGGAATTGAAGTTGGAGAAGTGGAGGGGGCCAAATCATATAGGAGTTTGTGTGCCATGGCTAAATTTTTTGCATTTTATAGGAGGTGTGATGGGAAGCCATTGGAAGGTTTTGTGTAGTTGAGTAAGGTAATCAGATTAATTTTTCACACCTATAATCCCGGCACGTTGGGAGGCTGAGGTGGGAGGATTGCCTGAGCCCAGGAGGCTGAGGCTACAGTGAGTTGTGATTGTGCCACTGCACTCCAGCCTGGGTGACAGAGCAAAACTCTGTCTCAAAATAATATGTGAAAGAAAGAAGAGAGTGGAACAAAGGTAGAAAAAATGAGGCTAATTTAGAGGCTGCTGCAGTCATCTGGGTTAAAAATGATAGTGACTTAAACTAGAATGGTAAAATTGGAGGTGGTGAGAAGCAGTCAGGTCAGAGACATAATTTAGAGGAAGAGATGCTGGGACAAGGTGTAGCATGTGAGGGGGACTAGGGGTTCAAGGAAAGCTCCAAGGATGGTCTGAGCAACAAGGTAATGATGGTAACATTCACTGGGACAGAGGAAAGGACAGAAGAGGTAGGAGCAGGCATGGTAGGGAGGAGCAGGCATGGTAGGGGGATGCAGGGAACAAAGAGTTCCATAAATTTGGACATCATCAGCATATAGATGGTATTGAATCTTTCCCCTGATCATTTTGCATATCCATATCAACTTCTGATAGAGAAATTTCAATTAACAGTCTCTGTCCTGTTACCCTTTAATACAGCAAGTGAATGCACCAGGTAATGTATTCAATTTCCACTTCACTAAGTTTCTAGAGTCACATTTTTAAAAAATAAGAAGATAAGCTATAAAGGCTCAAGTCCAGAGAGCTCTTCCATATCTTGCCTTTGTTTTCCACACAGGTAAGAACAACCTGAGTTTCATAAGAAGGACCACTCCCAAATTTCACATATACTTTTTTTCTCAGAATACCAATTCTGTTTGGTCAACTGCATTGGGCCAAATAGATTACGAATATAAACTTTAAAAAAATGATTACAATTTTTCTTGCTTTAAAATGTTTCCCTGTTTACTAGCATTTACAAATTAATGGGTGAAAAAGCATTTAGTAGTCCAAGTTTTCCACCTTATGAGATCAAGTTGATGCTGCTATGGTGAAGGAGTACCTTTTGCTTAGACAGACCCTTAGGTTGGGGAGAAGGTAATGACAACATAATGTAGAAAAGCCAGAGGGTGTGAAGTGGGGATTTACTTTGTGTCTCCCTTCCCCAGGGAGCCCAATTATCCAAGAACAAGACAGGAGCAGTGATCACACCACCCACTTTGCACCTCCTAGGCCACTGCAATAGTGTTTGATGTACCGGATGATTATTCCTGTCCATCATTTATTCCAGTCATTTATTCATCTACCAATTTGACCATCATCAACACATTTCCTGAAAGTTTCTATCTTAAAATTTCATGCAAATTTGTCATCTATAAAATTGTATTTGCTTTAATATAAAAATGTCTTAATTTATCACTGAGTGCAGTTGACATTCAGTTAGATATAGTGAGACCACTATGTACAGTCATGCAGGTGTACACTGCACACCTCAATGGGGTGCCTTCACACTGCAGTTATTGTGGATTTATTACAAAAATTTTCTGTCAGATGGCAGTAAAATGCCTTGAGGAAGAGGCACTTTTTTTTTCTAATTTGTAAAGCTGTCATATGGGTGAACTCAAACTGAACTTTGAGTACCTTAGCATAAGAACTTGGCATAAGCCCGAACTAGCCTCATTATCTTATATATGAAGAAGCCAAGTCCCAAGAGGTGAAGAAACAAGGTCCCAAAGCTAGTTTAAAGCAAAATTGCATTTGATCCCAGTCTGCACTCTCACTCCAGCGTTACAGCAACATGCCACCTCTGTGAACAGTGGGTTGCTCTTTTCAGAGGTGTGGGTTACTGATGTGCTCTTTCATTTCTTTGCTCAGCCTTAGAAGAGACCTTTCCAAGATAGGTATCCCATGCTCCTTTTGACATTTGCCTCTACCATGAGTGGATACATAGATAGATATAAAGTTAGCTACACTGTACATGCCCAGTATTCAAAAAGGTGAAGTTGCTAGACTGTAAGCTCCATGACAGCAAGAACCATGTCTGACATTCTCCTCATGTATCCTTAGCACCTAGCACACAGTCAATTTATACTTTATACAAGGAAATGTAATACTCTTCTGTAAGCTAATTTAGGCCATGCCCCTCAGGTTCCTACTGCACTCTCTTCTACAGCTAGGGCATATGTCAACGTAAAACCCTGAGAAGCACTGGAGTGGTCTCTAAGCTGCTTTCCATATTAATATGCTACAACTGTTTATTTTTGGTTGGGCTCATTCAACCTGGATCAGGAAGATCAGTTATAGAATCATAACAGCACTGGAGTGGATCTTGTAAGTCATATAACCCAACGCCTTCATTTAACATAACCAGGAAACAGAGTTGCAAGGAAGTAACAGAATCCGTCCAGGTAGCTGCAGCAAACCTATACTATGGTTCATTCCTAAAACTCAGATTTTCTGACTACCAATTACATGATCTTCCCTAAATATCACAATACTTCCCCACCAATGAATGAATAATGATTGGAAACAAACAATGTCAGAGACATCGTGAACTAGAAAGGTATGTCCTTAAGAATGTTTTCCAAAGTCTTGTTTGAGTTGGGCAATGACAAATCATGAGTTTGAGAAGATAGACTATTTATTCTTTCCAAGCAAGAGGTACTAGTGAGATAGAAGAAAAGAAGATTAGTTAGGTAAGACTATTAGAAGTCCTCAAATTTACTGAAAAACGGATATAAAGCTGGATTATAGTTGTTCTGTACATGAATGGTTAATTTAGAAAGCATAACTGGTTAGTCATACAGAAAACATGTATGTCTATTTACTCTGACTCCAAGCCAGAAATTCTGTGATTTAGGACATTAAAGTGATTATTTTAATGAAAAATATGTATTCTCTTGTAAACAGGATGTATTCTCAAGCTGCTATCTAAACAATAAAAGGAATTTATTAAGAAACAATACACTTTTCAGATTTTTAGCTTTATTTCAGAAATAAACCTTTAAAAGTAAAAACAATACTGGAACTTTATTTTAATAATATCCCAAGTTATGGGACTAAGTTGATGGTTCTGAAAGTTTACACAGTTGTTCTGTATACAGTCACGTGCTGCATGATGACGTTTTGGTCAATAACAGACCACAAATATAACGGTGCTCCCAGAAGGTTACAACACTATGTTTTTACTGTACATTTTCTACGTTTAAATATACAGATACCATTGCATTACAATTGCCTATGGTATTCAGCAAAGTAACATGTTGTACACGTTTGTAGCCTGGGAGCAGGAGGCTTTACCATATAGCCTAGGTGTGTGGTAGGCTCTAGTATTTAGGTTTGCGTAAGTACATTCTGTGATGCTTGCACAGCAACAAAATCACCTGATGATGCATTTCTCACAACATATCCTTGTCATTAAGTGATGCATCACTGTACATTCTATAATACAAAACTCTTTTTAACAGAACCAAATGAGTATATTACAGCGAGACTCCAGTGTTATCTGTATTGTTTTGTTGACCCTTCCTCTCATATATAACTATTAAAGATAAAAATAACCTGTGGGACAACTATTTCTTTCTTATAAAATAATTCTATATTTAAAATAATAACGAACTACAAACAAGAAGTTTAAAATAATTTAAACCTACTATGATATCAATTTCCCAACACAAACAATTTTGATTTTTCAAGTCTAGTAGATGGTGCTAGCGGATAATGTACTAAGGAAAGCAAAGCTGCATGTGCGCACATAGCTTCCATTTTGATGGCCTTCCATTTCCGAGCTGGGCCATAACACAGCAAAATGGCAGTGGCATATTATACCTGATCATGGCTGGCTTCAATGGAGCTTCCAATAGCATGGAAAGTCATCTGCACAGGGGCTAATGTCAGACAGGTCACACACTCTTTGCCACTTTGTCTATCACAGTAGTGAACCTATAACAGAACACACGCAATCCACTGAACACCATTTTCAGAGGGGACAAGATATAATAGGTCCTTTTTCAAAGGGTCTAGATTTCAGGAAAATTCAAATAATTTACACAGAACACACTTTAAATATTTAAAACCTTATTGAACCCCTTCAATATCTAGGACTTGAATTGAATCTATTAATTCCATCTTAAGTCTTTTTGAGGATTTAAGGGAGTTTAGGAAATGCTATGCAAATTGCTTTTACATTATAGCTAGTAGAAAAATTCACAACTAAATACTATAACTATCTTTCAAGTCCAGCTTTTTATAATACATGATCCATAAAGGGCTCAAGCATAAGCGTAAGTCAAAGTTCATCTGATTCTAATGTTACTTTGTCAACCTGAATTTTCTCTCTCTTTTGACTCCATGTGTATGTGACTGCCACATAATTGGTACTGACACTCTTCTATTTCTACAGTATAGTCCCTACAAAACCACTGTTGAATATATATCACTATATCATGTTCTGTTTGAAATTGTGACATTATAATCAAATTGAATTACATTGAAATGATTTGTAATGTGCAGACCAAAATAAAGTGGTCACAATATTATCTTTCATTTAGTTAAATACAACTAACCATTATTAAAGCCACATGTAAGACACTCCACATCAGAGGTAGGGTACATGGGGAAGGGGGAAGAGTTTGAGTCCATCTTCCTATTAAGAAAATTTCCATCCTTCCATTTACCCACCGTCAAAAACTTCCAGGTTTTTAAAATTCTAAGCTAATAAAGTAAAAAGGGCATCACTTTTGTAATAAAATTAATGAAAATATGCCTATAGAATAAAATAGGGTTCCTATTAGAGAGAAAATTGGTTTTATTAGCTATAACTTGCTCAATTTGTTAAATGTGTACAGATTTAGGATAAAGGCTTAAGTGAAAATCTTGAATTTGTGAGGAAGAAAATTAAAACACATACCTGAGTTAGTTCCTTGTCTTGGTTTTTATTCTATACCTGAGTTACTTCCTTGTCTTGGGTTTTATTCTAATTGCTGCATAATGTCCATATATTTTATTGCAGAATATGGCCTACATTTATTTTATCATGTATAATATGTATCTGACTGAAAATTACAATATGAGCCCTAGTCTAATGGCTTAATAATTCAAGTTTTTTAAACCAGTAGGGTTGTTAAGAATGGCCATCATTTTCCCTGGAGGTAGGGAAACTTCCTCCTGGGAATCTATAAAAGTAGTTTAGAGCTCAAATCAAGTCAACATAAAAGGCTTATTCCCAAAGTACTATAAAGATTTTGTTATAAAAAATATTTTTACCAAGTTAACCTTGGGGAAAAAGGTTTGACAACAGTTCTAATTCACCATCCTACACTTCCTGAGCAAATTAAAAGCTCAGTCAATGTATACGAGTTCAAGAATGTGGAAGTGTTGTTTACTACGCAGCAAGTAGGTATAAGGGGAAAAATGAAACTTATCACATAACAGGTTTATGTAAAAGCTAATAAATGCTGACACCAAAATAATAGCAACAGTTCACAACCATTTATGGCATGGTTAAACTATTATGCCTGATATAGTGCTATTATAAAACATGCTCTTTTAAAATTTAATAAAATATAATTACCCTTTCGACACCAACTGAAAGTCTGTATGAAAGACATGGCAATCTCCTAAATATACAGTGACAGTAAACACTTCTATGTCAGCTGACTTAATGTAGCTCTATTCTTTCTCCTAGAGAAATGAAAACTAGAAAGGACAAAAATAGGACAATTGCAGTCAAAAAAATAAACTTTAAACTTCGTTTCCATCAGTGACTCAGATACCATTAATGAGAGATATAACTTTTCTCTCAACTGTATACAATTCACTGTGAAGCCTGCAAGTACTAATAAAACATTGTGTCCTACAGACATTCAATATTAGTGTGTTTACATATATAACTCATATATGAAAGATAAATGTAAAGGTGCAAGTTAGCACACAGCTCCAAAGATGTCACAGCACCCAATGATGTGACAGAGACTGCTAGTTGTCCTCCAAGATTCTTCCACAGTAATTCTTAGCCAGGCACTTGGAAGCTCAGAACAAAGACCATATTTCCCAGGCCCCCTTGCAACTGGCCATATGACTAAGTAGACTGTAAAAGAAAGAATTATGTGGCAGCTTCCTGAAAACTTTTAAAAGAGATTTCAAGTGCGTGCCTTTTGCTCTTTTTTACCCATTTTGCCAATCTGCTCTTTGGAGTATAGATATTATCATCTTGACCATGAGGACAAAGGCCAAAACCTAGATGAGAGTAGCGAGTTGGAAGGGACCTGGGTCCATGAGGACTTCATGGAACAGAACCATCATGCCAGCTGTAGCCTGCAAGCTTATGGACCTTTAAGTGACAAAAAAATAATCTCTATATTGTTTAAGCCACTGGGCTTTTTATCACTCACAAAAGAACCTAATCTCAGTGAGACTTTCTCCTATTGGCCTAGAATTGACACCAAGACTCATGGCCAAAACCAAAGGAAGCTCTAGAGAGCTGCCAACATTTAGGGCTAGGCTTTCTCCTGAACCCCCTTGTAAAAGTCAGTACAACTGGCCCAATCGCAAAGAACACACAAAGGAACAAAGGATGGGGTGGTGGTGCATCAGGAGGGAATCATCTGGATTGTCAGCCTGATGAGAAATGCAGTATTTCCAGCTAGTGGGTAGCTCTAAGAGAATAGCTGATAGAGAGTGGGAATACCTGCATGAATGGGAGGCTGACATTTCACTGCCTGGTGGGAGGCTTGCTGAGAACTGAAACTGTAGGCCCTTTTTGAATAGAGATTTTGACCGAGTTTGCTGTATGTCCCTGGCAGTTTAGAAGCATATGAAAATACAGAAATTGGGCTTGGAGGTATCTGAGAACTTATTGAAGGAGTCCTAGGTAGGTAGTGTACCTGAAAAAACAAAAAGATAGAGGAAGATATGATCACTTCCTAACTCCATGGCCCTTGAAGAGCATGAGAGAATCCCAGCAGAAGCCAAGGGGCTACTCAGGCCAGCCAAAGTAACACTCACCAACAGAGGAGGTCAGAGCACAAACCACTGGTAAAGCCCAAAGAAAACGTGGCTGTCCCTCAGGGCCAGAGGGGGCCACTGACTCAAGACACATGGACATGGTGTACATGGAAAAGCACAATGGAGGCCAGCAGGAGTGGAGGAAACCAGGACGAGTAGCAGCTTCCTCTACCCTAGTCACCCTCTAACCCTCCAGAGCAGCAAAGCCATGAAATAGACGTAAAGTGTGCAGGAAGGTGTCTCAGAGCCAGGTTAAGCTCCGACCCCACCAACCACAAATACATATGCTTGGGTGAGATGAGGAGTGAAAGAGATCAATGCACACTCTCCCTCCTCTAACTCTCTGGAGCCAAAATGAATGGCTTGCAATGGAAGGATATGAACTTGGGAGTTTTACACTGACGCGTTAGATTTTTAAAAACTAAAAGCTAGCCAGAAAACTATGGAATTTGCCAAAGATATCACAAAGGAACATGAATGGGAGATGTGGCAAGGCACGGAGGAAGGGGGTGACTGGAGAAATATAAAATCATTCTGTGTTATATCCCCACTGCATTGAGACTGCTCAGTAAACCAGATAAAAATATGTGGGAAAAAACATGAAACTCTTGCTTGAGGACCCAATTTCAAATTAAACGTAATAATATGCTGATAAAAGACCTTAAGAAAAAGTCACATTTTACATACTCAACCAATGACTCATAAAGACAAGTTAAATATGGCTTTCTTCAGGTACATATTTTCTTCCTGGAAATAAAAATATCAGTGCTCATGAAACTGTGAATTAAAAAAATATGTAAATGACATTTTGAAATTCACTCTTCTAAGTCTAAAAATGCTTCTTATGATTCAAAGCATTTGCAGGAACCAGGAATCTTAGAACACGATATTAAAATAATTAGGGCAACAAAATTCCATTCATTGTGTCTGTAACACACAAATCTTCAGAACTGACTGGGTAAACTCTTTCTGCTAGAACAAAGCAGTGCGTTTCTACAAACGTGGCCCAAAAAATTCCAATACACAATGTCATAGGACCTTGATTTTGATGAAAGAAAAATGAATAAAGATAATTACAGAAAATTACAAAAGATTCATCACCCTATGTTTTGAAAACCAACAATAAAATCCTAAGGACCCTGCAACCAACTTAACAGACCCCCTCTGAGTCAAGGGGACCTCAGAGAAACCTGAAAAACTGAATTCCCAGCCATGACAGAAAGGGAGGTTGGATATGCGCAGTCATTGTAGGCATAACTAACCAACGTTAACATTGAAATAGAGGTCATAAGACTGATGAAACATGTTATTTGTGGCAATAAGATTCTAAGTTCCAACCTGACTCTAAGTTTCAACCATAGCATCAACATGACAGATGGCAGTCCCTGAAGGAAATTAAAATATTTTACCCTAATATATATTTATATGACATACCTTGAAATGGCCCTGCAAAGCAGTCTCTTGTGCGGGGAACGTGCACCTCTACAGAAACTCCATTAATGTGGCCAAGCCTCCCCTTTTTAGGCCTTTCCTGGGTCTAAGAGATTAAATGAGAGTCTGGGCTGAGCACGGTGGCTCACACCTGTAATCCCAGTGCTTTTGGAGGCCAACAGGGGAGGATCCCTTGAGCCTAGGAGTTTGAGACCAACCTGGGCAACACAGGGAGACCCCATCTCTACAAAAAAAATTAGCCGGGTGTGGTGTGCCCAGAAGTTTGAGGCTGCAGTGAGCCATAACTGCGCCACTGTACTCCAGCCTCGGTGACAGAGTGAGACCCTGTCTCAAAAATATAAAAAATTTTAAAAATGAGAGTCTGGCAACTTTAAGGTCTGAAAAGAGACATTTACCATCTATTCTTTCTAAAGGCTGTCACCTATGAGGCTTCATCTATATAACAAGAACCTTGACCTCCACAACCACTCCCTTTATCTTAAGCATTTATTTCTAAACTGACTTCAAGTCTTTAGACAAAGCTTAACACTTTCAACCAATTGCCAATCAGAAAATCTTTGAATCTACCTACAACCTGTAAGCCACGCACCTCCTCCACTCCCCACCCAGCCCCTTCCACAGCTTCAAGATACTCTGCCTCCTTAGGTTGAACCAATATGCACCTTCCATGTATTGATTTGATTTTACCTACAATTCCTGTCTCCCTAAAATGTAACTCCAATGCCCAGGGCACACTTTCTCAGGACCTCTTGAGACTGTTCCTTAGGCTATGGTCACTCATTGGCTTAGAATAAACTTCTTTAAAAATACTTCAGAGTTTGGTTTATCAACAGTTTAAGATTTATTATTTGTAAATTACATCATTTTGCTGCCTTTGGTACTCTAAAATGTGAGCAACCAATCTTGATTTTTATAATGTTATAGAGCTTCTTCTGGATTTTTAACACCATCAACTACTATAAATTGATATTTTGTTTCTTTCTCATGAATTTACAGAAACTATTCCACAGAAAGGTGAGTTATAAATTTCAATACATCAATTAAATAAGACGGCTTTCTTTGAAATTTGCAAATCTATAATTTTTAAGATAAGTTTCCCAGTTTGATTTGTAATCTCATAAACCCAGATGAGATGCTATACTTAAGATGGTATACTAAGTTTCCTAGTTTGAGACGTACTCTTCTAAACCCAGATGAGATACTATACTTTTGCATTCTGATATTGACTTTGCCAGTCTAAAGACTTCCTTTTTCCTGAAGAGAAAATCAGGAAGTGTTCATAGAATCACTTCAAATATTCATAGAATTTAAGAAATAGACAAGGCACTGTGGTTCACACCCGTAATCCCAGCACTTTACAAGGCCAAGGTGCGAGAACTGCTTGAGGCCAGGAGTTTGAGACCAGCATGGGCAACAGAGAGTGATGAGACCCTGTTTCTGTTTGAATGAATGAATGAACGTCTTAAACTACATAAAACGCTAGGTGTGTGAATTTTTTTCATGCTGTTTTGAAAATATGAGGGGCCATCCAAATAAAAATTTAAATTTCCTACCCCCAGCTCCAAAAATAAGTTGAGTCAAACTACTTCCTGCAGAGCTAAAAGTCCTTGATGTTCCATGACTACTAATTTTACTAATCTCAGCAGGGAACTGGGTGAACTGCTTGTCTGTCAGATGTTTTTAATGGCTACCCCCTATGGAACAAAAATGAGGGTATAAAAAAGACCTATGTTTAAAGAAAGTTGCTTGTTAGATCATTAAGGTATGTGATACATAGCACAATTACTGTGTTAAGAAAACATATTTGATTAGTACACCTCAGATTCATTAACTGTGGAGCTGACTTCACAGCAGTAGGTAGCAATTCCACTGTAGCTACTGCACAGGAGCCTTGCACAGAAGAGTACAGGCAGCAAGGAGCTGAAGAGTGACAGTTGAACACCAAATCTTAGGAGATTCAAAACATGCTTGATTCTTGTGGTGTCTGCACCTCAGTTGTACAAAGTTGTACAAATAAAGACCTAAATCTTTATTAAGACAAAATAGCATGTTCTTGGCAAGGCACAAAGCAGCTTTCTTTCATAAATATTGACCTAAATAAGTAGATTAAGTTGGTTTCATAACTTTCTTAACTACTACTTTTTTCGATCACTTGATGACATGTAAATTATTGTATTTATTTGAGTTAACTACAGTCAACAGTACAAATCTACATGTTAGTTCTATTTATAACTAACGAATTAATGTATAAATAAACAAAATTAATTTATGCATGAAAAGTATACAGAACTGTAGCTAGCTCATGATTAGTATTAATAATAAATATCAGATAGTCTTACTATAACACATCCACTCATCATGTAATAAAATAAATGACAAGATACATAATTATTGAGACTAATATTAATGAGAATAATATCTGTTACTGTCTCTTCAGTTTTTTTCCCAATCCTTTCCATAACCAACAAACACCATATCCACTCCTTTGTAACAAAAATATGAACATACATTTAACACGCTTGGTCATGTACCAGTGTTTTAGTTGATGCATAATCTGTTTCACTCTAAATGCAATATGCTTGTTACATTAATGCCTCTAAAGGGACATGGATAAATTAATGAATGAAATTATATTACACAGACTGAGACACAACTTGGAATTATCTTTTCTCTCTTTTAAAAATCCTATGTTTTAGATACGCTTTGAAAATTACATGCTTATACATGCTTATATTTGATAATCAAAATCTGGCAGTAATGTATAAAGATTTATTTTTTTGTGCAAGCCACGGATAAAAATTGTCTAACAAATGAAACAGATGTGTTGTCAGCATTGTTTAGGGGGATAATAACATTCTTACTGTAAGTGACAAGCATGTACAGTGACAAGCATGTACATGACAAAAATCCTAAACATTTGCTCTTTGCTTTTTTTTTTTTTTTTTGAGACGGAGTCTCACTCTGCCGCCCAGGCTGAAGTGCAGTCGCGTGATCTCGGCTCACTGCAAGCTCCACTTCCCGGGTTCAAGCCATTCTCCTGCCTCAGCCTCCCAAGTAGCTGGGACTACAGGCGCCCACCACCACGCCTGGCTAATTTTTTGTATTTTTAGTAGAGATGGGGTTTCACCGTTTTAGCCAGGATGGTCTCGCTCTCCTGACCTCATGATCCGCCCACCTCGGCCTCCCAAAGTGCTAGGATTACAGGCGTGAGCCACCGCCCCTGGCCTGCTCTTTGCTTTTTAGTTTCCGTTAACTATGCCAGTGAAGGTCTAGGGAGGCAGCTAATTAGGACATAAATTACACTTACACACACACAAACAATTATTTTAGTTTTACATTTCCATCGAAAGAAAACATTAAGTGATTCTTTAACAGTTTCATGTCTACCAGAAAAGGAACTTCCCTATTTTGCAGTACGCACCCATGTTTTGACATACCTATATACATCATTTACATATGTAAAAGAAGCCACATTAAATGGTAGAGGGCTTTGTAAAGAATTAACCTTTTAATAAGAAAAATTATTTTCAACATTAAAGGAAAATTATGGTTACATAGGCAGTCAGTATACCATCAAACTAATACAAACTCTTCTCTCTATGGGGCAAACTCTACTATTTCTAATGTATTACAATTCTATTGTATTGAATATCACTTCAAAAAATAGGTATCAAACACAGGACCTTACAAATCTTATTATATGCTGGCTTAATTCATAACGGCATTTAATTTTTTTTACAAAAATATTTTAACATGGTGCTTTCTACTCAGGAATTACAGATTTTCAAGATATATAATATATATTTGAATTTAAAATAGTTACATTTATGATGACAGACCATTTATGATTTCCACATCCAGACAAGATGAGATAGATTAACTTTTTCTTATTTTTCCTGCTTAACTACAAAAAGCTCTGGACGTTATATATAAAATAAGCATAATTCCAAAATGTGGAGAGAAGGAGGAAGACTGACTAGGGGTCAGTCTTTGGGACCCAAGGAATAATACAGTGGTGAATTCCTAAGTTTTCTTTTTGCTTTACATATCCTGGGCTGGGTACCAGAAAAGCCAGCAACTTGAGAATGCCAATGGGTATAGGTGGGAAAAAAAAGCCCTAAGAAAGTCTACTCTTTCTAACCAAAGGACCACAAAAATAATAATATAACAACATATAAATCTTTTAGGCAATAACTGCCCTACTCCATGGAAACACCATGGAAAAAATGGCAGATCCACCTCCATCCTCAACAGCAAAAGTCAATTTGGAAGCCTACACTTTCACCTCACCAGACTATAATGAGGTGACCCAATTTCCTTGCTAAAGTTGTGACAGAGAAGGCCAAATGGGGAGTTAGGATTTTCATCCCTGTTGGATCCCTGGACAGTCACCTGCATCTGGTGATGATGGGGCATCCTACTCCTCCTTGCCAGGGTGGTGCCAGTACAGGCATGGTGGAAGGTCAGGACTTTCACCACCACCCAGCTATAACAATATCCCTCCTCCCAAGAAGATGTCAACAGAGGCTAGGTGGAAAATGTGAACTTCCAGTAACAAGGCAGCACCCCTATTCCCTAACTGGTACAATGTCAGAGGAGGCTTACTGAAACAGAAATTTTAGGAACACAGTACTCAAAATGTCCAAAATTCAGTAGAAAATTACCCTTATACTAAGAACCAGAATAATCTCAACTTGAATGAGAAAAGGCAATCATCAGATGCCAACAAGATGTCACAGACGATAGACTTATCTGACAAGTATTTTAAAGTAGCCATCATAAAAATGTTTCAATAAGCAATTACATACATACTCTTGAAACAGATTTTAAAAAATAGTCTCATGAAAGAAATACAAGGTAACTCAGCAGATGGGCTTCATAGCAAAATGGAAAGAACAGAAGAAAGTATCACTGAACTTGAAGATAGAAAAATATAAGCTCCCCAATCTGAAAAACAGAGAAAAAACAGACTAAGAAAAAAACAAATAGTTCTTCAAGGGTCTGTGAGATCATAACATCTAATCTGATGACTTGTGTCATCAGAGTCCCAGAAGGAAAAGAGATGAGTGGGACTGAAAAAAATTCGAAATAATAATGGCTTAAAATTTACCCAGTTTTGGTAAAAGATAAACCTACACCTTTAAGAAGCTGGGTAAGCCCCAGCAAGATAAAAACAAACAAATCAACACACAATCAAGCTTCTGAAAATTAAAGGCTAAGAAAAATCTTGAAAGAAGTGAGAGAGAAACAACTCCTGACCTACAGAAGTAAAAGAATGACAGTAGTTTCTCAACAGAAACCACGGATGCCAGAAGGAAGAGGCATAACGTTTTCCAAGTACTGAAAGAACTGTCAGCCCAGATTTTTATATCCAGAAAAAATATCCTTGAGGAAGAAAGGAAAACCCCAAACATTCTCAAATACAAGGAAACAGTTTGTCACCAGCATACCTACCCTGAAACAATGGCTAAAATTAAGTTATTGAAACAGTAAGGAAATGATAAAAGCAGGAAGAACAAAAATGAAAAAGAGTATGAATATTGGTAAATACAACAGGTTTCTCTTCTCTTTTTGAAGTTTCTAAACTATATTTGACATTTGAAGTAAACACTATAGCACTTTCTAATGTGGTTCTAAAAGCACGTAGAGGAAATATGTTATAAAGAGTCACATAAAGAGCACTGAGACGGGCACAGTATCACTTCTGTGATAGTCTTACCAAAAATGCACAACCTCAATCTAACCATTTGAAAACACCAGGAAAACTCAAATTCAAGAACATTTTACAAAATAAGTAATTGATTTTCTTCAAAAGGGTTAAGATTGTGAAAGACTGAAGAACTGATACTTGATTGGAAGAGACTTGAGAGACTTGACAACTAAATGCAATGTGGATCCTAGACTGGATTCTGGACCAGAAAAAGGACATTAGTAGGAAAACTGGCAAAATTTGAATAAGATCTGTACATTAGTTAAGAGTATTATATCATTTTAAATTTCCTGGTAGTGATAATTATACTATGGTAATATAACCAGTAACAATAAAGTCAGTACTATTTTTTTTTACTTTTCTGAAAGTTTAAAATCCCTTTTTAAGGGCCATTTACAATACGAAATAAAATCATTAGTGCTATGAATTAAGGAGACTTGAAAGTAGCCAAGAGCCTATTAAGAATAGATAATAAACTTAAGTGTTTCTTTGCAGGCCAGAATTTTATATTTAAAGAGTCTTCAACCAATGAAAGAAGGGAATCTGTGGGGACTACATTTTCTCTTAATTAGAAAAACAAAGTCAGTGGGGCAATGTGGTACTGTCTACCTCTGATACGGAAAGGAAAAAGGGCGCAGAAAAAATTTCTCGTATAAAGGCCTGGAAACTTGTAATATTGAAAGCTTCATGGAAAAAGTGGAGTAAAAGCTTTCTCCTTAAGTCAGAGTTTTAGAGGAAAAAAAAAATAGTAACATAGGCCTATGCATGAGAATCACAGTAATGGGGACCAAGAAACTTAAACCAAGAAATATCAATACTTGCTACTTGATTTGCAAAAGATAAGAAGAAATAAGTTGGTGCTTAAACTACAAATCCAAACTGGTAGCAAATACCACTACTTACGACAGATTCTTTTTTAGATAGTCCTATTTTTACTCTAAGAAAGCATTTCTACCACTACCTCAACCTTCTCCCCTATCATTCACTTCATTGAAAAAGTTTGCACTAAAGCCACCCTAACAGGGAACAGTAACCACATAAATACCAACTCTATTAGGTTTTTCCGTGCAGCATTTGACATAGAATTTGATGGACAGTCAGGAGAGACTACTGCCCCAGAAACTAAGAGAAAAGAAAGTCCAAGAGGAAAGAAGTTTGGATTTGAGTCCAGCCAGATTAAGTGCATCAGAAAATAAAACGCAAAACTATTCAGAGGACTGTAAACAGAATCCAAAGTCTCTATAATGTATCATTCACAAATGTCAAGATGCAATCCATCATTACTTGCCATAGAATAAACAGAAAAAGGTGATTTATAATCAAAAGAAAAGGCAGTCAATAGACACCAAACTCAATACATCTCTGATGTTGAAATCATGGGGATAAAAATGGTGTTTAATGCACCTATGTAACTATATTTGAGCATGTACAGGAAAATATATCTGCAATTAATGAATGGATAGAAAATCTCTGCAGAGAAACAGAAACTAATGAAAAGGACCATATAGAAATTCTAGAAATGAAAAATATAATTATGCAAAGTAAAAAAAAATTTACTGGATTAAGGAGACACAAGTCACTGAACTTATAGATCAATAGAAATTGTACAATCTGGGCCAGGTGTGGTGGCTCATGCCTGTAATCCCAGCACTTTGGGAGGCCAAGGCAGGTGGATCTCTTGAGGTGAGGAGTTCAAGACCAGCCTGACCAATATGGTGAAACCCCATCTCTACTAACAATACAAAAATTAGCCAGTTGTTATAGTGGGTGCCTGTAGTCCCAGCTATTCAGGAGGCTGAGGCAAGATAATCACTTGAACCTGGGAGGCGGAGGCTGCAGTGGGCTGAGATTGCACCACTGCACTCCAGCCCTGGGCGATAAAGTGAAACTCCATTGAAAAAAAAAAATTGTACAATCTGAAACTAAGAGGAAAAAAACGAATAACGCCTCAAGGAATCTGTGGGACAATATCTAAAATGCATGTAAATGAAGTCCTAGGAGGAAAAAGAGAGAAAAAAGGAGACAGAAATTATTTAGGGAAAAAAATGGCCAAAAACTTCCCAAATTTGATTAAAATAATAAATATACAGATTAAAGGAAAAAAGAGATATACAGTGAGATGAATGGTGTATCCTAAAAGATATGTCCAAGTGTGTAGCCTTAGTATCTTTGAATGTGACATTATTTGAAAATAAAGTCTTTGCAGATGTAATTAAAGATCTGGGAATAAGATCATACTGAATTTCGGGCAGACTCCAAATCTAATAACAAGTCCCCTTATAAGAGACAGCAAAGAAGAATACACATACACAAAGGAGAAGGCCATGTGAAGGTGGAGGCAGAAACTGGAATGATGAATCTACAAGCCAAGGAAAACCAAGAATTGCCGGCAGCCACAAAAAGCTAGAAAAGAGGCACAGAACAGATTCTTCCTCAGAGCCTCTAGAAGGAACCAACCCTGCTGACACTTTGATTTCAGACTTCTGGCCTCCACAACTGTGGGACAATAAATTTCTTTTGTTCAATCCATTGTGTTTTTATATAATCAATTATGTAATGAATATCTTACATTCAGAGATTTTCCCATATTTTGAATTATTTTATTTGAACAGATGTCAAGTTTACCAGTTAGTAATTAGTCAATTCAACGAATATTTTAAAAGAATTGGTAGAGTTCCAGCTTCTGACAACAGGAGAATGAATTCACTGGATAAAGTCTTTTGCAGATATCAAAGTAAAATACAGACAAAATAAAAAATATCTGAAGATACTAGAACGTTACCAAAATCAAGCAGATACCAGGGCAGAGATTTCCCTTGAAAGATCAAAATGTATGCAGTAAGAATTATGAGTTTATGACTTTTTTTTTCATCTTGTGCTTCTTATAGTTCTACTGGTGGGAAACTGCAGTCTTACCCACTGGAGGACGCAGAG
Source organism: Hylobates moloch (assembly GCF_009828535.3). Taxonomy (NCBI): domain Eukaryota; kingdom Metazoa; phylum Chordata; class Mammalia; order Primates; family Hylobatidae; genus Hylobates; species Hylobates moloch. The sequence continues at coordinate 53,902,172 of NW_026652284.1, forward strand.
GAAAGAGTTTAGAGTTGGCAAATGAGCTAGACATTTTGGGAAGAAATCCCAGGAGAAAGCTGCAGAAGTGGCACAACTTTAAATCTGAATCTTTTACCCAAATTCCAGCTGACTGCTAAACTTCACATGCACAAGGGAGATCTTGGAAGGCCCAATGGAAAAGTAGGCAGAAACCAGTGAGAACTGGTTGAGATTTGAAAGTCTGCTACTTTCTGAATAGAGTGCAGTCCCTAATCTGAATGCAGCTCAAATGATTGAACGCTAAAGCTTTATAGGCCTGTAGTATCAGTGGGTGTGTGACTGGCAGATCAGCTAGGAATTTAGAGGAGGAAATGCTAGAAAGAAGAAAAGGCAAAGAAAGTGGGCCCCAAAACATGAGCATAAACTCAGCCCAAATAATTGGCTTTCACTATATGACACAGGCACAGAGGAGACCATAAAAGAAAATGCTGCAGTTATAAGGTAGAAATACTGAGTAGAGTATATCAGCTGAGGGATACCACCATGAGGAAGATAAAGCTTGCAGCAGTTTTAGCTTAAGCAACTTAACCAAAAACCAAAACCAAAATAAAAATATTAATCTGGGGAAGAAATGATGATCCAGAGTTGCAACATGTTATCCACAATGTCCATTTTTCAAACAGAAACTAAAGACATGCAAAAATCAGGAAAAAGGTAAACCACACTCATGAATAAGGCAGTCAACAGAAATTGACTCCTAATGGGCCCAGCTGTTGGATTTAGTTGACAAAAAACTTCAAAGCAGGTATGATATAGATGTTCAAAGAATTAAACGAAAATATAATCTCAGTAACTATACAGATATGGAATCTCAACAGAGAAAAGGAACTATAAAAAGCAACCAAACGGAAATGTCAGATGTGAAAAATACAACAAAATGAAAAATTTATTATAGGGGCTCAACAGCAAACTGGAGAGGATGGAGGGAAGAATCTCTAAGAATCCAAAACTTGAAGCTAGATCAATAGAAATTACATAATCCAAAAGACTAAAGAAAAATAAATGGAGCCTCTGAAGCCTGTGGGAGAATAACAGGAGATTTAACATATGTGCAACTGGAGTTCTAAAAGGAAAGGAGAAAAAGGTAGAAAACTTTTTTGGAAAAAATAGTGGTCCAAAACATTCCAAAAATGGTTAATAAAAAACACACCATTATTTTACAGTTCTAAGAAGCTAAATGTATCCCAAACTAGATTAAAAACACTCCTACATGTACCATAATCAAATTGGTGAAAAACAAAGACATATAAAGTATCTTAATGCTTTAAGTATTAAGAGGAGAGATTCCTTGCTTGAGCCTAGACAAAACACAACACATGACATACATGGTCCTGTAACAACTGGCTATCCTATGAGAAAAAAAATAAATTTCCACTCTTACCCCATACCATACATTAAAAATTAACTTTAAGTGGGTCTTAGGATTAAATATAAAAGCCAAAAGCATTAAATGTCCATAAGAAAACTTAAGATAAAAAGTCTTTGTGATCTTAGGGGTAGTCAAAAGATTCCTCAGATGAGACTAATAAGGCATAAACCTTAGAGGGGAAAACTGAAAATTTTACTTCATTGAAATGGAAAAACCTCTGTTTTTCAAAGGATCACATTAAGATAACAAAAAGACAAGTCATAGGGAGGGAGATAATATTTGTAATGCAAATTACTTATGGCCAGGATATAAAGAACTCTTGTAAATCAATAATTACAGGGGAAAATCCCAATTAGAAACTGAGTAAAAGATGTGGACACTTGGCAAAGATACACAAATGGCCAATAAGCACATGAAATGAAGCTCGTATCATTTGTCCTCAGTGAAATACAAACTAAGATATCAATGAGACACCATTATACTCTCAATAAAATAAGACTGACCATATTAACACGTACAACCCTCATACATTGCTGGTAGGAATGTAATGTATGTAATACATTAAAATAGAATCTGAAAGTTTCTTATAACATTGTATATATACTTACCATGTGATCCAGCAATTCACTCTAAGGTATTTTCCCAAGAGAATTGGAAACGTATGTCTGCACAAAATATTGTAAATGAATGTTCATAAACAGCTTTATTTATAATGGCCCCAAAGTGAAAACAACCCAAATGTCCATCAACAGGCAAACTGAAACAATTTGTGGTATATATACATACAATAAACTAATTCTTAGCAATAAAAACTACTGATACATGGAATGTGTGTGAATTTCAAAATATACTGAGTGAAAGATGCCAGATACAAAACTGTGAATACTGTGTAATTCCACCTATATGAAATCAGTGAAAAGGCAAAACTAATTTTTAGTGCCAGAAAGGATTTTGTGGTTGTCTGGAGGTGAGGAAAATCGGCGGCAAGGGCGGAGGCAAATCTTTTGCAATAACGAGTCCCATCTTGATTATGGTGGTAGTATACATTTTGGTGACTACATACATTTTTCAAAACTCATCAAACTGTACAATATGGGTGTGTTTTATCGCATGTAAATTATACATCAATAAGGTTGATTAAAACACTTAAGTGTAGTTATCTCTGACACAACTGAAGACACTAAGTCATGGTTTATATTTTGCATAATCATAATTAACCTCACAATTAACTAATTTCCAAGCAACTGTTACATTAGGAGCTTAACACCATTTGAATTTATTGTATGTGTTCAGATGTGTTTATCTGCCCTTGCACCTACACCAAACCCGCCCTTCTTCCACACTACCATTCTGACGTTAGCTCATTGAGGGCAGAAACCCTGGCTATCACTTTCATGTTATATACTCAGTGCCAAGTCGTGTACCTGGTCCATGGCAGATGCTCAATACATACTGGTTGAATTCATGAACAAATGAATCCCTTACATGTTAGTATGCATCTGGAATCTCTTGTAGGCCTTTGTCCATTCTCCCTGGGCAATATTAACTGTTTCTATGGCTTCAGTTACATCTATACACTGATGACTCTCAAATCTGTATGTACTATGTTCTCTTACTGATCACTAGACCAATTTCAACTGCCTACTGGACAAATCCATGTGAATGTCCCACAAGCAATTCAAATTCCACGTTTAAAATGGAACTCGTTAAGTTCCTCCATATTCATCTCATCCATAGTAAAAATAAAAGTTTGCCTAAAACATCTCACACTCATACTATCTCACTTACTCCTCAAATGGTCTCTACTTACTTTTCAACATATGTAAATCCAGCTTCCACCCTAACCAGGCTAGTGAAAGCATCCTCTCTGAAGTCAGCACAAGAGATCATTTAATTTTCTCAATTGAGCCTTAGACATCTGTACCCTAGATCCACTCCTCCATGCCCAACAGCTTTGTCTTAACTCAATCTTTACTCTTTCTTTCCTGGATTCATAAAAAACCAGTCTAATTGGTCTTTCTGTTATCAAGTCTGTCTCTTTCTTGTCTAGTTCATCTTTTACACTGCTGACAGAATTATCTTTCTGTTAACCAATCATGTCACATCTCTTTTAAAGATAAGTCAGTGGTCTTTGTCTAATGGCTAAAAAAATTCTAACTCCCAACAACACACAATTTTTTTCAGCCTCCTCACTAGCCACTTCCACTTTAAATTATTTTCTAAAACACCATGCCCTTTTATGTCTTCAGTGCTTTGATGCTTCTGCCTATAATTCCTTTTCTTATCCACCTTAAAATCTGAAGTATTCTTTAAAACATATTTCAAATATTCCCTCTGCTATGAACTCTTCCCTAATTCCTTCAGCCAGAACTGTTCATTTCCATTCACAATTCTTGACATCACTAACCACACTTCGAGTTAACATTTATCAGGTTATACTTACTATGTCATTTATTATGTGGGGTAGGCATTACATACATTATTTCTTGCATCATGCTACAAACATTTAATTTTTTTTTATCCGACCATTGTGTAATGTTTGAACACTGATCCCAGGAGGTAGGATTAATTTGTGGCTGTGGGTTATCTTCTTCTGCATATTGATTTTATTTGCCTGTCAGTCTCCAGCTTGACCATAACTCCCCGAGTCCAATGTTTAGCATGTTTAGCACGCTACCCAGCATTTGTAGGCCCTTAATGAGTACTGCCCAGTGTGAGTAAACAAATGTTCCATGTCCTGTGCTTCAGCTGAATCAGTTCCAATGTTTAATGGGATGGCATTCTATGGGCAGATTAACTTCATATCCATCTAATTCTTCATATACATGCTGAAATTATGGAAACCTCTTCACAATATACTATCTACCACCTATCTTTCCCTTAGTAAGAGTTTTTCAAACTGTAAACCTAGTACTGTTTTCCTGCAATGGCTCAAATGTTCCGTTTTAGGACTTGATTCTAGACTTCATTTTGAGACACAGTCTTGCTCTGTCTGTTGCCCAGGTTGTATTATAGGTGTGAGCCACCTCATCCGGCCTGTACTTTTCTTATGCTTTAAAAAAAATAGATAATAATATAGATAAAAAAAAAAATTTGGAGTTTTTCAAGCATATGTTTTCTCTGACAGTTAAATCTGCTTTTTGATGTGACTATGTTAAGATGGCAGAAATTTCTAGAACCTAAAATCTATCAGGATTTAAAATCAAGTAAAAACAAGTAAACTACATTACTACTGTGACGTTTGATGTATGTACTCCCAAATGTGTTTACATATAAAATTTTATATTAGAATAAAATCTAAAGTCCCTTCCATCTCAAAGGAGTCAGAATCCTTTTTTTTTTTTTTTTTTTTTTTTTAATATATTTTTTGAGACGGAGTCTCACACTGTCACCCAGGCTGGAGTCCAGTGGTGCGATCTTGGCTCACTGTAAGCTCCACCTCTTGGGTTCACACCATTCTATTGCCTCAGCCTCCCGAGTAGCTGGGACTCCAGGCGCCCACCACCATGCCTGGCTAATTTTTTGTATTTTTAGTACAGATGGGGTTTCACCGTGTTAGCCAGGATGGTTTCGATCTCCTGACCTTGTGATCCACCTGCCTTGGCCTCCCAAAGTGCGGGGATTACAGGCGTGAGCCACCGCACCCGGCTCTATTTATTTTTTTGAAACAGGGTCTTGCTCTGTCGCTCAGGCTGGAGTGCAGTGGTGGGGTCTTGGCCCACTGCACCTCCACCTCCCTGGTTCAAGCACTTCTCCTGCCTCAGTCTCCCAGTAGCTGGGATTACAGGTGCCTGCCACCATGCCTGGCTAATTTTTGTTTGGTTTTCTTTTTTTTTTTTTTTTTGGTAGAGACAGAGTTTCACCATGTCAGCCAGGTTGGTCTCAAACTCCTGACCTCAAGTGATCTGGCTGCCCTGGCCTCCCAAAGTACTGGGATTACAGGCATGAGCCACCATGCCCAGCCAAGGAGTCAGAATTCTTAAATGGCTTACTCAGCTGTATATACAGTTGAGGGCAGAAATAAATTTATTAATGAAATCTATGACAAAAACAAACCAATATCCATAAGACTATGGGCCACTACCATACATTAGTCCTACTTACAGGGACTGGTCTTCAAACATTATACAATAGCTTTTTTCAAAATCAAATAAAGATTTGTAGGCAAAAACATACCAGGTATTCTGAAATAATATATGTAATGCCTACTTCACTATGTGGTATGTGAATCCGTCAATAACTGTCAGTTTCCTCCCTAGTTTATCCATATATCCCCTAAATGCATGCCCCTGTTATGTCAGAGCAATTTTTTGAGTATGCAAAAATCTTTTACATGCAGCATTCCACATACTGTTATTTCTTAAGAGTTGCCTTGGGTGAGAAGAGAACAATACATATGAAATTTCAGCCACTGTCATTTGTGGGGGAAAAAAAAAATCTCCTTAGATATAGCTGGATGCTGGAGAAAGGGAAATGCTGGAGTCACTTCAACATGACTTGGAATGAGTATAGGTATACAGCTGCCATCCACCTGAAGAGTACTATAATTAATTATATGTCAGGAAAAATTACATCATCGTCAATCTTTTCTAGCAAAAGGAAATGTAATGCATCTTTAGATGAAAAACAATTTTTTCCTTCAAATACTTGATTTTTCAAATAATTCCAAGTAGTATAATTTCCATGTGAGTTGAAATCTCTTCTGATACAAACAGAAAAGATTATCAGATAGTTCTACTTGGGAAGGACACGAAATGATAATCATCTTTTTCTGCATCATGATGGCTCATTTCAGATCTACATTAAAGTTTCTTTGGTTGGAAAAGCTCTTACGGTGTTTGTATATTACTTAGATTTTGTTGAAGTATCTTGTGTGTCTTACTATGTATGTGCTGGTGCATAAAGGCTCAAAATGAGTATCACAGCGACATAGGGTGGGTGATTAGACCCAAATAGTTTCTGCAGTAATAATGGACTGTTTTGCTCAAGGCCTGCTTGATCCTTACCTGTATTACTGTTACTCATTGTAGTTTTTATATGCACCAGGATTTCTTTCTTCAAACATTGTATTTTTTTTTTACAGGGTTTACAATTTCAGTAAAATAAGTTGATCTACAATTCTGCTGGTTTTTATGGAAGTACAGGTGTGTGTTATGTTTGCATATCCCTTGGACTTTGGCCTGCATATCAAAGTCTAAGGACACCAGACACAACCGGTCAGTTTGCATTAACTGGAGCTGCCCACTGGAATAACAAACCTGAGTGTTAATGTCACTAAAGGAAGACCAAGCCTTCAGGAGAGTTCTAACACATAAAGTCTTTCCAGGGTCCTTGGAAGGTAGTAGAGGTCAAATTCAAGAGAGCTTTTTAAGAATTTTTAAGATTTTAATGGCAAATCAGAACAGCATCTGCTGACCAAACCCACGAATGTGTTTTGCTCATTGTAGTCTAAGTAATTTGTTATGGTTTTATACATTTTTTAATAGCCTACATGAACATTTGGTCTCAGAGGCAATAGAGTAAGTTATGTTTCAATGACAAATTAAAAATGAGGGAAAACACACAGCTGGGCCCTCCATATCCATGGGCTATGAATCCAAATATCAAAAATATTAAAAAAAAATAAAAAAAACACAAAAAAGCAATATGGTATAACCATTACTCATACAGCATTTACATTATATTAGGTATTATAAGGCATCTAGACATGATTTAAAGTATAAAGGAGGATGTGTGTAGGTTATACGTAAATACTACAACATTTTATATAAGGGACTTGAGTGTCTATGAACTTTGGTATCTTTGGGGGTCCTAGAACCAATCCTTCCTGCAGATACCAAGAGACAACTATATTCCTAAGTGTGGGTGTGTATGTACATGCATTATTTCTTTCTCCATATTCTCCTAAGAGAAATTTACAAAATTGTACTTGTATTGATCTCCTAACAAAAATGAATACCTTATTCTAAAAAAAAAAATGCTGCTTCAGATAGCCACCTTGATGATAACTATATGGATTGGAAAACAAGAGGTATAGGAGAGATAAGAATAAATAGGAGAAAGGTTGATTCTCAGATTATCAGGGAGACCACCCACCACCCCCCACTTCCACCAGCCCCATCCCAATGTAATCTACACTAAAGTCATATTGTTAAAAAATAAATACTTAAAAGAAGCCTGTAGCTATAAAAACCTGCTATCATCATATTAAACTCCACAAAAGGAGGCATATGAGTTGAAATGTATTAAGCGTGAATTATATTTGAAAAGGAAGATTTTAATTTAAGTGGACAGTCTCATCTTGCTGGAAATGGCATGATTATGATACAGTAATGAAATGCCCCTCCATAAAACACTCCCTGATTTTGGACAATAAACTAATTATAGTTTAACTAAAACACCAATTAAGTGTTTCTTTATATTATTTATGTGAGGAAAAAAACCTAGTTTGTTATACTATACTCGGAAGGTTTCACAAACAACACTGTTTCAGTGGATGATGCTCACAGGAGAGGCACAGAATAGCAAACTGAAATGAAATCCATCTAGAAGGGATGATTTGCTAAAATAATCCACTTTCATTTTCAACCTAATTTTTAATGACTGAAACCACTTATATTTATAGATTTCTAATATAATTAGCATAGAAAAGCATATTAAAGATGTGAAAACTTAAAATAATGCAAAGTACAACATGAAACAAATTCTTTCACTTCAGTTCAAATGCACAGCATTTCAAGAGTGTCTTTTGCATAATAAGTTTCTTTAAAAAGCTGAATGATTTTGAAACATTTTGCCATTATAATAAAAGAGTACACAACAAGGAACCCTGAAACACTATGGTAGGACTACAACTTTGAATGAGTTCTTATAAAATGTGTGGAAGTTACAGAAGCATACGATTAGGCTGAACAACAAAGTGTGAAGTTCACAGAACTACTGAATAAAACATTTAAAAGAATATGAATAAAATGTATTAATACTTGATAAAACTTGAAAGAAATAAACATTCATTTCTGACAGAGATCCAAAAGGTTCCATTCGAAAATACGATAAAAACTTTAGGTGAGACCAAACAAGAATAAAAGAACTGCTGAGAATGTGCAAGTGTTCGGTCACATTCTGCTCTCTTAAGTCAGTTTTATTAATAACTTTAATTGTATAATAATTTTACCTATTTTGTAGGTTTAAAAGAATTTGAGCTTGGATACCTACATTCAGTTGATCAAAGTAGCTTTTTGTAATTTATAAATTCAAATTAAAGACTGGGTGATGAAACAAAATTAAAAGTTAAAACAACTTTGTTTTCAATACACTCATATATTTTTACTTTGTAATACAATATAGCTGTCACATACAATGGCTCTAGTAGGCTTAAATCAAATTGCAATGGACAAGGAATGCCAAAGAAGGGTTTACACAATATTCAATAAGCAATAGTATCTGTTCAGTGTGCAATAAAATAAAAAAGTTCTAACCTAGAAACACAGAAAAAGAATTTATTGTTTTTAAGTTTCAGAAATAAAAGTAACAGAATAGTGTATAATCTGTAACAAGCTGGTCCTATAATTTCTAAACTACAGTCCAATTAAAACATTTAAGTAATAGAAACAATCTACATGTTTTTCTACCAGGTAAATATACCTGAGAGGGTTACCTATAAAGAAATAGGCTTTAAAACTTTTAACCACAAAGAACCTTCTGCTGCGACATTATGAAGATGGGCTATACATGTGGCCGGACTAAGCCATTTCCCAGAGATTCTGCTCACTGCTTAGCTGCAGGTAGTGGTCCATCAGTGACAGAGTATTTTACATCAATACCAGCTCATTCAACCAAAGAAGCACAGTAATATTTTAAAATCACCTGTTTATATTCATTAGTATGTAAAAATCACAATACACAGATTTGGAAACGTATAACGTGTCCATAAAAAAGAGCATATTATGTAAGCATAAGCTTTTTAAAAAGGCCTTAGCAATGCAATAATGAGGGAAGCAGACTCTATGTGTTGACTACAGTGAAAATATGTTAAAATTATAATTACTGTCATTGCCAAGAGCTTAGAAATAAAAACAAATTTAAAAAATTAAGACATTCTGGTAGCAAAATTACATCTACTGTAACAACAGCTCCAAGCAAAAAATCAATTCAGAGCTTGAATGCAATTTGTGCTTTGTTTCTATAAGAATGCAGTGTTACTCTCAGACATTTCTAAATGACTAGATTCATAAATAAGCAGTGAATTTCTTTTCATCACAATTTATTTCTAATTCATCCTACGGAGATTATAGATAGAACTAAAAATTACTTAGCTTTTTTCCAGTACTTTATATAAATCGAGATCTTTTTTTAAACAGTGATTTATTGTGTTTCTTAAAGTAAAACAACAAAAACAAATTCTAAAATTATAACTTTAAATTAAGTGGTTAAAATTTCAGATGACAGAGCCAATAACTGGTAACAACTTCTTTAAAGTTCATATTAAGAGTCCAATTAAAAACACTAACAACTACCTGGCAATAGTTTGAAAGAATCAGAAGGGTTCGGTGAAGGGAAAAAAAATATCCGAACATGCAAAATACCCCCCAAAACACATGACCTTCTTTTTCATTTTATAATCTAAACTTGTAAAATTTTTATAAATACATGATCATTCTACACAATACAGATCTTCTAGAGCATTTCTAAAGGATATTACAGTTTTTGGTCTTAAGGAATAAAGACTAAGATGGAAAAGGAGATGAAAACAGTGAAATCTGAGGAAGCAATACACTCTCTACACACAAGCAAACTGTAGTTCATCCAGTCAAGTTAGCGGTTACAGTTCAGTACATGATTTTCAAGGCAACTAAGAAGTCAAGACACAGATATTTCCCCTTCCTAGAGTTTACAAATCTTTTAAAAGCTCCAATGTATCCATAAAGGAGTGCTGATTTTTGTGGGGTTTTTTCCCAAAAGGAAACAAAGAATAAATAGGGGAAAAAAAGTTTCCATCCCTAAATTCACATACACAACAAGTTAAGTTAAACTATAAGCTAGTTTTAGACTACCCAAGTGAAGTAGAATTGTTGGTACTATCTGAGGCAGGTGCTACCCTCCCTAGTCAGTTCAAAACATGATCCAGTAAAACAAATACACATTGTTATGCCTCAAACAACTATAAAGCATTTCATTATTCTTCAAATATCATGTTTAATTAACTCCTAAGGTAACAGACTTCCAGAATGTTGTATCTTAATGGTGTACCTGAATCAATACTAGCAACAGAATGCAAAATTCAAAATTGCTATAAAGGTAAAATCATCATAAAAAGAAACTCAATCCTTATGTAAAAAAAGGGAGAACTGAGTGTGAAATACTAACACCAAATGTCTGAAGGCAGAATTTTTGTTTGTGGAAGACAGAGTAAAGAGATAGATGCACCTAATCAAGACCAAATGGAAGACAGTGAAGAGTATGAAAAATGCTTAAAAAAGAAGAAGGAAAATGGAGAAGAGACAGGCAGCAAAAGAATTACTAGATAGATCAAAAATAAGAGAAAATAAGGCATGTGCATAGGGCTTTTTTGTCTGTCCTTTGTGTTCCTAAATAACTTAAAATGTAAGTGGCATGTAGGCCATACTAGCAGGCAAGAATGAGCCTTGTGATGGATACAGATGAAGAATCTGAGGCTAATGAATTGTTTTGTTTTTTGTTTTTGCTTTTAATTCATACCTGAAAGCCTTGAATCCTTGCTAAATATTCCAGTTGTTTTGAAGGTGGTACTGGAGAACAAGGGGGAGTAGGAGAACTTCCTTTTAAACCTATGGCTTCAGCTGTAGAAGATGTTCCATTCATAAGGAGTTCCCTGGCAATTGTAGCTGAACTATTCGATGTGGCAGATATACTGAAGAAAGAGCTTGAAGGTTGGTTCATATCTTTGGGTGACAAATAGCCTAGGGTAGTGCCAGAGATTACTTTGTGGCGGCTGGCTTCCATCTCTTGATAAACATCAGGAGACAAATGAAGAATTCCTTTTGGAGCTATAAATAAAATGAAGAACACTGTTATTATACTTAAAATAACTGAAATAGAAACATGTTATAGCATTATTAACTCAATGGCTTTACTTGGTGTAGTAACAAAGAAATGAGAAACACCGCCAAACAAGTATCTTTGTCATACTGTAGAGGCAATTGCAGCTTCTATTGAAAGGTGAATGTCTGTTTCAATTTTCCTAAAATTAGAGGTTTAAAAACATCCAAAAAAAGCGGTTTCAATGGGACTTGTGTGTAGTAGCGAAGCTATAAAGGCACAAGGGAAACTGACGTGTGGAAGTATAATGGGGCAGAAAATCGGGAATGTGCAGTGTCTTCACCCTGCAATTTAACATTTTATATCTCATAAAAGAGGCATGAAACCCCAACACATACAGCAATTGAGGCACATCAGGTAAAATAAAGGCTGAATCAGTCCAAATTTCTTTGGAGGTACAAATGCATGTATTCAACAGCCTGGTGATCCTCTCACCTCCACAAGGATGTCCCACAGACAACTCTAACTCACGAACACATAAAAAAGCAAATGGGTATCATCTCAAAACTAGCACTGTCTCTAACTTGCTTTGCTCATACTACCATGTGGCTGCTCATGACCCAACCTAGACTCCTGGCAACCATCTCTGATTTACTCATAAGCAAGTAGTTATCGTGTCGCTCAAACATCTCAAGAATATGACCATTGTAGGGATTATCTAGTGCATTAATTCAAGCCAGGCCATGGACAGGTTTGTTGATGGAGCTTAAACCATATTAGAGAAGCACTTTCCTTTGACTATCATTTGTCTCAGAGAAGTTTCAAACCACATTTTAAACTGCTTATTCTACTATCTTTTGATCACGTATCAATAACTCTCAAATGATATTATCTTTTAAAATTATTGGTAAGTCACCACTCATAAAGAATGTGCTCTGAGAGACACAACTTAATTCCCTGTTCTTGCCCCTTCCTCTCCTGATGCTAACCTTCTGATTCAAGCTTCCAATGTTTCTCTGCTGCTAGTATCCTCAGTGTCCATTTCCCAAAATGTGTTCTATAACATGGTCCCCAAATAAAATGGTTCCATAAATAAAAACTGAAAATAATGCAAATTACATAATACAAATGCTTTTTGTGAAATTAAAAATGCACATTAGCATAGTGAAGAATCAGAAAACTCAAAGAACAAAAATCTATTCAACTTGGTTTAACTCAGGATTCCCAAGTTTACTTTTTGTCCAAGCCTTTAACATAGCATGAATAAAACAGCTAACACTTTGGGAAATGCTGGAGGCTGGCCCAACTCTCCTCTGACTCAGTCATTTCCAATGACCTGTTTTTGAGATTGATGATCTTTTCTTCTGCTTGACATTGTCTGCTATTGAATCCCTCTGGTAACTTTTTCAATTTATTTTATTTTTTAGCTCCATGCTTTCTGCTTGGTACTTTTTAAAGTTTTCTTTTTGTTGAAATTCTCACTTTTTTTCATGTATTGTTCACCAGACCTCAGTGAGAATGTTTATAAGGATTACTTTGAATTCTCTGTCAGGTAAATCACATATCTCCATTTCATTATGGTCAGTTTCTGGAGCTTTATCTCATTCTTTTATTTAGAAAATGTTTTCCTGTTTCTTCATTTTTCCTTGATTCTCTGTGTTTGTGTCTGCACATTACATAAGACAACCACTTCTCCTAGTATTCATAAACTGGCCTCATACTGGAGAAGATCCTAACCAATCAGCCTGAATAGAGATTCTGGAGGCCTCTCAAACTTTTATGCTAGTCTAATCCACTTTCTTTGTTCTTGGCAGTCCCCAGGCATCAGTCCCTTGCTTGTCTCAGTCCCATCAGAGCTCTGAGACAAGCAAGGCTGAAGCCAATTCTTCAGGCAACTCCCAGATAAGTTGGGCCATTGGATACATGGTGCACCTCTTTGCCTCTCCAGGAAAAAGCTGAAAGCTGGAGCTTTTCAACAGTTAGCTTTGTGCTGGGCTGAGCAAGGGATGGTTACAGTGACCACCACCACCAGCCACTTCTGTCTTCATTGGCCCCAGGGTTGCTAAAATATGCCATGATCTGTCAGCATTCTGAGACCGGCCAGACAGAACCCAGTCCTCTGGGTAGCCCCAGAAAAGCTAAGGCATTGGATGCGTGGTATACATCTTTCCCTTTCTAGGCAGAAAGAAGCTGGGAGCTGGGGGTGGAAGGTGGTTGTCCTGATTGTATGGCACTGCACTGTGGGTAGGGATTACGGCATGAGGGTATCTTGAATTTCCCTGCCAATTAAGATCTGGCTGGTTTCATGCTCACCTGGCATACAGGAGCCTCTTAACTGGTTTCTGGATTTCTCACAACAAAAATTTGCCTATAAATTATTGTTGAACTGCTGTGTTCCAGGGCTTCCTATTCTACTATCTTGCCAAGGCTAGAACATTCTCTTACTTAAAGGTCTTTCACCAGTTTATCAGTTACACTACAGAACCCAAACTCCTTAGGATAACCTAGGAAGCCCTTAATAATCTGGCTCCTACTTATCTCTCTATCTTCATCTACTAAATATTTCATGAAGATCCCATGCTCCAGTCACACAGACATATCCAGTACTCCAGGTTGTTTGATCCCAACACATCTTTATTTCTATTGTTCGTTACACACATGCACATACTCTCTTACTTAAGCTCCAACTGCTATTGTGCTAGTTAAGCTTCAGGCATCGCACCAACCAATACTGTCCCGACCTCAAGTTATGCTCAGTCTATCAGGAGAGGAATGAAAATGGATAATACAATGTGATAGGGGTCTCACTAGAGACAGGTGTAGAGAGCAGTGGGAATGGGAAAGGAGAAGTGCTAAAAGCTCAGGGAAGGCTTGGTGGAGACGACGATGACAGTAAATTTCAAAGGATGAGGAGAATACAGTCAAGGAGGAAGAGGACTGAGAGCAGATGGCCAGCAGGAGCAAGGGCAGGGACCTGGAGAGTTTGTGTTCTAGGAAACCTCAGGCCATGCCTTATCACAAGAGCATACAGAGAGTCAGAATTGCAAATGCAGGTGGTGGCACGCAGGGGCCAAGGTCCGGGGAACTTTATCCTGATGCCATTAAGTATAAAAGACTTTTGTAAGTTTTTTAAAAAAACCTTTAAATAGCTTAAAATAATACAGACAGTCCTCCACATGCATGAGTCCCATATCCCTGGATTCAACCAACTGTGGATAGAAAATATTTGCAAAGAGAAACAACAACAACAAAAACAACAACAGAAAACCCCACACACAATAAAAAATAATGCAACAATAAAAAACAACACAAATTTTAAAACTAATAACTATTTACATAGCATTTATATCATATTTGATATTGTGTAATCTAGAGAAGATTTAAGTATACTAGAATATGTGCATAGGTTATATGCAAATATGATGCCATTGCCATTTTCTATCAGGGACTTGAGCATCTGTGGATTTTGGTATCTATAAGGTGTCCTGAAACCAATTCTTCACAGATATCAAGGGATGACTGTATATAGATCCTATTTTATGTATTTTCTTTATTCCTTTATGTTAACTTTCAAATTCTCTACATTAACATGTGTTAGTTTTTTTATAATCAGGAAAAAATTTCAATAAATTTTTTACAAGAAAACATTATGTACTGGAAAAAGTTAAGATAAATCTCATCAGCCAGAGGACATTACTTTCAACATTTTGCTTTAAAGATATGTTTTTAATCCTGTTTTATCTATGCACTTTTTAGTTGTTGTTTACTTGAAAAAACAAGTTAAATACATAGGAATACCATATGATCCTGTCATTGTTTATAAAACAATATATTTCTACAACTAATACTAAAAGTATAAAATTTCATTATATGAACTGTTTCTTTAAACAATTCCATATTATCAGATATCTAATTTATCTCCAGTTTTCTGCAATTATAAACACAATGATGAACATTCTTGTAACTCAATCCTTATTCACATGAAAATTTATTTCCTCAAGTTAGAAGCGGAATTGCTAGTTGAAATTGATATTGCCGTCCAAAGAAGTTGTACCAATATCAGATGCCCACAGAGATATATGAAAGTACCTTGTTTCCTATTTTGGTATTGGAAATTACTATTAAAAAATCTTAAGGCTGGGCGCTGTGGCTCGTGCCTGTAATCCCAGCACTTTGGGAGGCCGAAGCTGGCAAATCACGAGGTCAGGAGTTCGAGACCAGCCTGGCCAACATGTTGAAACCCCTGTCTCTACTAAAAATACAAAAAATTAGCTGGACGTAGTGGCAGGCGCCTGAAATCCCAGCCACTTGGGAGGCTGAGGCAGGAGAATCGCTTGAACCCGGGAGGTGGAGGTTCCAGTGAGCCAAGATCGCGCCACTGCACTCCAGCCCAGGCAACTCTGTCTCAAAAAAAAAAAAAAAAAATCTTTGCCAGTTATCAACAGTAACAGAAAGCAAGTCAGTGGTTGTCTGGGGAGCGGAGCTGATGGGAGTGATAGATTGCAAAAGGGCATGAGAAATCTTTTGGGGAGATGAAAATGTCAAGACTGATTAAACTGTAGACATTATATGCAGTTTATTATACTTCAATTATACCTCAATAAAGTTGTAAAAAAAATTTGCCAATTTGATAAATGGAGTGTCATATTACTGATTTTTGTTTTTTACTATCTGCATAAACATTATATATATTTTAGTTTAAAGAATAACTTAAATGTTATAACTCTAACTTCTATACTCAATTTAAAAAATCAAGAAACTTAACAGCATTACTTCAGTATTGTTATTATACAGGACTAATGGGTTTGCCAATAGCAATATTATAAAGCAACAAAAATGCTCTCCACACTCAAGAGAGGCATTACCTCACAGCATAAAAACGTGGAGTTCAGGCTCTCTTACTCTACAGTAAAGCCTGAGTGGACTTTTCTTCACAAATAAAGATCACTTTCTGCAGAGTTCAACTAACAGACTAGTCATAGAAATAGCATAAAGACATAGATTTATGTGGTCAAGAACTGAATGACTTTTAACTTGAACATCAGTTACAGTGTTTGGATGGGTCTTAATTCACTTAGGATCTTCCTGTTGTAAACTTAAGTCGCTTTTCAATAGTATAAAGATCTAAAAGTAGAATCAAAGAGTAATTTAGGGTATGCATATTTAAGGACCTTATTTTGCTAATTAGGTTTCTCCCAAAAAACTACCCCAGTTCATACTTCTATTAGTAGGATGTGACTGTTTGCCCACACTTCTCCCACAACAGGTTTCAGTTACCCTAAATAATCATTGCCACTCTACAACAATTCATTGTTAATTTATTTTTGTTTGGTTACTGTTCAGGATAAACTTTTTCTCATGTAGCTACTTTAGGTCTGTGCCTTCCTTGACCTCAATTTTGCTTATGGACTTCAACCACTACACTTCCCTCGCTCAGGCTTGTAACATTCATTATATTCATTCACCCTTTATCTGAAGAGGTCCTGAACCCATTCTGCCATCATCTATCTTTTGTCCCTGATTTTGCCTTTGATGCTCCTCCCATCTTGGTACAGTCTATAACCACAGTACACAGTTACAATGCAGATACAACATGGGCACTGTTCTAGTACTTTACTTCTCATTTAATTCCCATAACAACCATATGAAATGGGCATTATTATTTTCCTATATTAGAGATGAAAAAAACTGAAGCATGGAGAAGATATGAAACTCTCCCAAGGTCATATGGATAATAAGCAGCAATGCTAGAATTTGACTCCAGGCAGTCTCTCTAGAGTTTGAATACTTAACCATTACATTAAATAGAACCTACCTAAAAGAACAGGTAGGAAACTAAATGCAACATCCCGCCAGCTCCAAACCCCTAAGGCTTAATCCAGTAAGTAAATGCTCGGGGTTTGCCCGATTGGCTCCAAGGATGACCCATGTCATGATGGTTGTCCCCAGATGTTCCAGAGATGAGCTCACCAAAATCTCACTGAAGTATACAGAGTTTATACGTGATGTTAAAGGTCTAAAGTTGCCAGGGACTGTGATAACTTAACGCCAGCCTACTGTACCCATTCGACATGTTTTTGCTCAGTAGATCTGTGCTTCTTTCCGATCGGTATATGAATTCTCTGGCACACAAATCTTCCTGGAGCATCTTTATGGAGCTCCAGTTCTTACTGAAGAGATGAAGAGGGAGTTTTGAATTGGAGAGCTCTTAAAAGGTTTTATAAGCGAACTCTGGAGAACCTTGTCTTTCAATGATCACTGATGTCATGATTCTTTCAGAGATGTTAAAGAAGATAAGTGTTTATGAGTAGCAAGTGGTATCAGAGGTATTAAAACACGGCAAGCCAAGGCAGCAAGAAAGATAATGCCACTGATCCAAATGGTTAATGCCACTCCACTGGAACTCCCAGTTTCTCTGGAAGTCCTTGGAATGGGCATAGCTATTTCAGAACAAAATAATTTCATTTTTCACAGCAAAGCTTTGAAAAAAAAACTTTGTTTCCATTGCCAGCTTGAATTTATGCCTCAATAATGTTAGACTATAAATTTGTTTATAGATACCCAAATATCCAATAATACTCAGGCCCACTTTGCTACAGTGAGTTTTTCACATAAAAAATTATAATTAAAAATTCTTAAGAACTAGAAACAGGGGCTTCTGGTTCAAAACGGGAAATGTGAGAAAATTATGAACAACAGCATGATTATCCGCCTTTAATGATTTTTAAAAATCATTTATATGAGAACTGGTAGGCTCCAAGTAAGGTCTGTAGTCTAGTTCATTGTATTATGACAATTTCCTGGTTTTGAAAATGTACTATAGTTATATAAGACATCACCACTGGAAGAAGCTGAGTGACGGGTACATGCAACCTCTTTGTACCATTCTTACAACTTCTTGTGAGTCTATCATTATTATACTTTTAAAAGTTTTTTTGAAAGCACTGTTTTATGCTGCTCTGGGCCTCTCCCTCAATATAGAGACCCCAGAACAGGGCGGTGCCGGGGACACCAAAGTGGGAAGGACTGGCGGCAGCACCAGTCCTAGATATAACTCTGAGGATAAGCAGGGCTGGCACTGGCAATGCCTGCTCCTTGACAACTTTGCTCACGGCCTTTGTCTAATGCACAGGTCTTGGCTCCCCAGGCTCTGGGTGCTTGACTTTTAGCTACATGAAAGCAAGGGAGATCCTGATGGCAGTGTGGGCCTCACAGCCGGGACCTTGTTCTCTCCCAGGGTAGCCTGAGGCCACATATTAGGTAAGAGTACATGTGACCCAAGGGAGCCTACTGGACCACCATGGTCATGTCCCTGAAGGTCAGGGACAGGTGGAATGTATCCTTGGCATGATCTTTAGCTACTAGACTGATGTGAGCTACAGAAATCCCCCTTCCTGCTGCCCTGTTGCTGGGATCAAATCGAACAGGTAGCATTTGTATGTGACTCCACCTCTTCTTTTACACACAGCTCACTGCAAATCTGGTCTTCCAGCTGAGGCCCTCAGACCTTCAGTTCTGCCTAATTTTTAAGCCAAATATATACTACTTATGAAATCAAAAATCAACAATGCAAAATTTAAAATAAACTCTTGTGGAAAACTAAAAAGAGAAAATGTTGGCTAAGAGCAAAACAATGAAAAAATAAAAAAATAGGTAAATAATTTGTTAGAGGTTTCTTCTTAAGATCATTTTCAGAATCACCTTGGAAACGAAAAAGAGACACACAAAAAAAAGAGTCATTACTGAACAGATTTTTTTTTTCTTTTTTCTTTTTGAGACAGAGTCTCGCTCTCTCCCCCAGGCTGGAGTGCAGTAGCGCCATCTCGGCTCACTGCAAGCTCCGCCTCCTAGGTTCACACCATTCTCCTGCCTCAGCCTCCCGAGTAGCTGGGACTACAGGCACCCGCTACCACGCCCACCTAATTTTTTATATTTTTAGTAGAGATGGGGTTTCAGTGTGTTAGCCAGGATGTTCTCGATCTCCTGACCTCGTGATCCGCCCACCTCGGCCTCCCAAAGTGCTGGGATTACAGGCGTGAGCCACCGCGCCTGGCCAAAATGATGTATTTTAATGTGCTCAAAAAGCATAAGCTGAACAGTGGTGAAAATTAACCTTGCTCTTACCCTTAGAGTTGAAAGGAAGCACTGATTTTATTAATTTGTGCATTTTATTGGTCCTTTTTTTTTGCTACATTTAACATAATGATGTATGTGAAGGGTTCTTAATTTGGTGAATGTTTATGAATAAAATTACTGACAACTTTTCAGGAAGATGTTTGCCTTTTGGTGAACACAGTACCAACGAGAAAATGCGCTTAGTCCAGTCTTGCCCCCAGAAAGGCAGAATCCCAGGTCATGACACAGCATCCAGCGCACCTCGAAGAGGAAGAAGGAGGAATACAAAATAGTAAATAATACATATTCCTCAAAACACCAAAAATGAACAGAAATAACAGCAATACAGGTTTTTCAAAAATGTTTTAAAGATCAATTTATGATGAACTGGGAAATGCCTTTGGAAAGCTTGTACCTTAGTCAAATAAAAGTGCGAGTGAGTTTTCAAATTCGGGACTGGCTGCTATTTTTTCTTTAAAACAGGAAAATGGAAAGTATGTAATAACAAAGAATATGAACCTGGGTATGGTGAATAAATTCATCATTCATCTTTTTTTTTTTAAACCTTACACAAATGCAGTAACATACTTTTGCCAGAAATTTTCTTTAACAAGAAGATTCTGGAGCCCAAAATGAGTCATGCAAATCAAAGAACAGTCTGGCACAGAGGTTATTAATAGTGATGCAAGGGTCCCTAAATAGTTTGAAATAGGTGACTTCACAACAAGGGCAGTGCACATTGTATATGACTCAGTCAGTGTGGTGCAGGGAAGTGATTGGGGAGTTCCGGAATTCCCCAGAAGCGCATTCACCACTCATCTTAATAATAAGGAAGATTTCACTTAGTTGGCTTATTTAGAGGAAATTTTTTTCAAGGCTCAGCTTTTCAATAAAGACAAAACTGTGACTATTTCTACCAAGTAAGACAAAATAGTTGCTGTGAAAATTATGTTTGAGAGCACCTTGTGAGGATAATGAGTCATCTTCAATTTTTAGTTTATTTAAGTGGGGTTAAAATGTTGCTCATAAAATAAAGACCGTTCTTCTTGGTTACGTTTCTTCTCAGAAAAACTCCATTAGTTATGATTTCCCTACAACAGAAAAACACCAAAAAATGGATTATATAAGTCTGACATATGACAAAAGTGACCTGATCTCTCAGCAGGAAGAAACACATACTGAAATGTCTACCACAG
Source organism: Hylobates moloch (assembly GCF_009828535.3). Taxonomy (NCBI): domain Eukaryota; kingdom Metazoa; phylum Chordata; class Mammalia; order Primates; family Hylobatidae; genus Hylobates; species Hylobates moloch. The sequence goes on from NW_026652284.1 coordinate 53,922,890, forward strand.
CAGCTTCCAAACACTGCACCACAATACTCCTCTGCCAGGATTCCTATTGCTTCCTAGTCAATACCTGCAAACAGCTCACAATACAGTAATAATACAATACAATAACAATAATAATTCTGGCTAAAACTCATAGAGTCCTTACTAGATATCAGGCTTGTTCCAAATGTTTTGCATATATTAGTTTAGTAATCCTCACAATGACCCCCAAGAAGTAGGGACTATGAACATCCCAATTTTACACTTGAAGGCCCTAAGACACAGGTGATATTACTGGCTTAAAGTCACAGCCAGTAAGTGGCAGGTGTTGGGGCCAGTATCCAGGCATCTGGCTACAGTCAGCAAGTATAACTACCTTTCAGTAGTAAAACAAATAACAAACCAAGAACTACTGTTCTTATATCTACACATTTAAGAAGTTCTGGGCATTTAGATTCTTGAAATATTCTAACACCATGATAGAGACAAGAAACTGTCAAGATATTGAACTTCCTTTCTTCATTTCAGACCTATTTTCTAGGCTCAATGAACCTCAGTCTCCCCTCTCATAGTAAAAGAAAAGATGGAGGTCAGTGGCAGTGGCTCACACCTGTGATCCCAACACTTTGGGAGGCCAAGGCAGGAGGATCACTTGAGGCCACAAGTTCAAAACCAGCCTAGGCTATACAGCAAGGTGCTGTCTCCACAAAAAATTAAAACTTTAGCTGGGCATGGTGGCATGCACCTGTAGTCCCAGCTACTCAGGAGGCTGAGGTAGGAGGATCCCTTGAGCAGAGGAGTTCAAGGCTGCAGTGAGCTATAATGGCATCTCAGCACTCCAGCTTGGACACACTGTCTCTTTAAAAAAGATAGAGAGAGAGAGACTGAGATTTTCTCATTGTAAAACCACCCACTGGGAAAAATGTAAAAATAATGCACTTGGCCATTTTCACAATTTTGTTTGTGGGAAGAAAGTAAATTCAAATATTAGGTTCACATAAAGAAAAACTTAAGCACAGCCTTAGGATGAAAGAACTTAATCCACAAAACACTTTCTTACAATTCTCCTGATATGATCTAATTATGATTTAACAATTTACTACAAATTAGTCTATTATTCAGTCTATTATATATTATTCAGAAACTTATAGAAGAATCCACAATATTATTAATAAAAACAACTAACTGGAACTGTGTAAATATTAAGTACTGGGCTGGGTGCAGTGGCTCAAACCTATAATCAGCACTTTGGAAGGCTAAGGCAGAAGGGCTGCTTGAGCTCAGGAGTTTAACACCAGCCTGGGCAACACAGCAAAACCCCATCTCAAAAACTGTATTTTTAAAATAATATACATACATATATATATAAAGTACTTATCCAATTTTTTAATTTTCTTGTAAAAATAACAAATTCACTTTTTAGAACCAGGAAAGAAGCAGCCTAGCAAGAAAGAAAATTTAGACAAAACACACCTTAGTCCAGCCAAATACACACAAAAAAACCTGTTCTCCCACTTTTATCTATGTATCAAAGGCAGAGAGGGACTTTCACCCTTGCAAAGCTGTAACAACTCTCCCCAACTTCCCTGATGTGGTAGTGTCAGAAAAAACTGAGTAGGCAGCTTGGACTTTCATCCTAGCCCCGTGGTGTCAGTGGAGATCATGTAGGGACACTAAACTTCTACCCCCACCTAGCAGTACTAGGATGCCCCCTCCCCTCCGTGCTGGAGTGGTGTCATGAGAGAATAAAGGAGAATCAGAACTAGTGGGAACAAGGTCACCTCACTATGGTGTCAGTGGAGACCATATGGGGACCAGAATTTCCACTCAATCCAGGGCTGGGGGTGGTGGAGAGGGTATGGCTATAACAGCACAACATGAGGAACTGTTATGGTGACAGAACTGTTCTGTATCATATTTATATTAATACCTTAGTTGTGATATTGTACTACAGTTCTGCAAGATGTTACCAGAGATAAACAAGGCAAAGGGTCCACAGGATCTCTTTGTATTAATTCTTACAACTGCATGTGCTCTATAATTTTCTCAAAATAAAATTTTTATTAATTATTTTAAAATTTACTGTGGAGATCAGGATCTTGCTATGTTGCCCAGGCTGGTCTTAAGCTCCGGGCCTCCCACTTCAGCCTCCCAAAGCATTGGGATTACAGGCGTGAACTACCATGCCTGGCCATCAAAATAAAAAGTTTAATAAAAAAGAAGTCTTGGGTGACACCAGCAAGATGGTAGAACAGGAAGTCCCAGCCCTTATTCCTAACTCATACATTGATTTAACAATGATATACAGACCAAAATACCTTTTTGAGAATTCCAGAATCCAGTTAAGAAGTTGCAGTACCCCAGATGAGCACAAAGCCAAGAATGGCCACACTGAAACATATAAGAACAATTTCACTTTACCCACACCACCCCCCTAAGTCAGCATAGCTTAGTGCCACATAGCTTAGTGCCAGGAGAGAGCATTCCAGATCGCAACTTCTCCCTTGGGGTAAAGGTGGGTGGAATGTGCATCCAACATTTTAGGTTTTTGGAGGGCTTCCCAAGGGACTAATTTTTGTCTTGCTTCACTTAGAGTGCTGACAGAGCCAGCATATTTTGGATACCTGGGATATTTAGTTTTCCCAGCACCATTTGTTGAAAATGTGGTACACATACAGCATGGAATACTATGCAGCCATAAAAAAGAATGAGATCATGTCCTTTGCAGGGACATGGATGGAGCTGGAGGCCATTTTCCTTAACTAACACAGGAACAGATATCAAATACTGCATGTTCTCACTTATAAGTAGAGATATTTCATTATGAGAACACATGAAGACATAGAGGAGAACAACACACACTGGAGCCTAACGAAGGGTAGAGGGTGGAGGGTGGAAGGTGGAAGGAGGTAGAGGATCAGGAAAAATAACTAACAGGTACTAGGCTTCATATCTGGCTGATGAAATAATCTGTATAACAAGCCCCCATGACACAGTTTACCTATATAACAAACCCGCATGTGTACCCCTGAACTTAAAAAATGAAAGTTAAAAAAAAAGAAAATATACTCAGTGGGTCCTCAAATAATGTTGTTTTGTTCAACATCATTTTGTTATAATATTGATGAGAAAAAAATCAAATCCCACCTGGGGCCACTGTCTTATGTGGAGTTCTCATGTTCTGCCCATATCTGTATTGGTTTTCTCCAGGTCCTCCAGTTTCATCCCACATTTAAAAGATATGCATATTAGGTTCACTGGCAGGTCTAAGTTGTCCCAGTATGAATGTCGCGTGTGCGTGTGTGTGCACACACATGCATGCGCACATGTGTCCTGGAATGGAATGACATCCTGTCCAGAGTTGGTTCTTGCCTTTGCTCCCTAAGCTGCTAGGATAGGCTCTGACCAACCTCAATCCTGAACTGGAATAAGTGGGTTAGAAAATGAATGACTGAATGAATATAAATGAATGTAAAATTAAAATCTGTAAAATGCACGATAATCATATAATATGGTTTGGCTCTGTGTCTGCACCCAAATCTCATGTGGAATTGGAGTCCCAGTGTTGGAGGAGGGGCCTGGTGGGAGGTGGCTGAATCATGGGGGCGGACTTCCCCCTTGCTGTTCTCCTGATAGAGTTTTCACAAGATTTGCCTGTTTGAAAGTGTGTAGCACCTCCCCTGCTTGCTGTCTCTCTCCTGCTGGCCATGTGAAGATGTGCTTGCGTCCCCTTTGCCATCTGCCATGACTGTAAGCTTCGTGAGGCCTTCCCAGAAGCAAAATCCTGAACAGCCTGCAGAACCAATATCCAATTAAACCTCTTTTCTTTATGAATTAGTCTCAGGTATGTCTTTATAGCACTGCAAAAACAGACTAATACATTATACAAATGCACAACAATAAACAATGCAGTACAAAAGTGTTCAGTGAGCCCACCATATCTGTCATTGTTTGTTTTTTAATTGTGTGGTGGTAGGAAGTACTGCTTACAATTTTCACTTTGCAAACATTTATTCTTTGATTTAACCCACCACCACCATGGCTGCTATCACTCACTTATTCACCACACATTGAGTAAATAATTATCTTGTTTTTATTAAACTTTCTTAATTGTACGTGTAAGCTCATATTTATTTCAATGTTTAATATTACAATTTGGGTCTTTATTGAGAAGTTTGGTGATATTTCTCTAATCACAAATATGTTGTAAGAACTTAACTCTTGTTTATATCAATCAGCCTAGGGTAAAACTGATTTAGTTACATGTCATTTCACTTAAAGTAGTAGTTTCCAAGAACTTATCAATGATGTTAAGTAAGAACTTATTGTATTTAATTTTTTTAGTAGTAAAGCAAAAAAAAGAAGTCTAATGTTCTGTATTAACACAAAATGTAATAAAGTAAAAACAACAATAGTACATTGGTAAATGCACCAGACTGGAGCCCAGCTATCTGGGTTTGAGTTGAGGCAGCAGATATTCTCCTTATCATGTTTTCTTCATCTGTAAAATGAATTAGTCTTAAGGAACTTGAAAATCTCTTTCAGCTCTAATAATCTATGAATCATCTTAACACAAACCAGAAAGGTTGGAATAAAAGAACACACTTGAATAACATCACCCAAAAAGCCTGTTGAGTGTTTTTTAAATTTGACTATTACTAAAGTTTTTTAAATTTTAAGAAAAATCAAGTAATGTAGATGGCTGTGTCGCTGATGTAATAATAGTTAAAAGAAACATTTCACATAGTTTCTCAGCCATTTAGTGTTTTTACATGATCCACCCAAATATCAATCTGGTATCTGAAATAATAGTTTGAACATTTTCCATGTAATAAAACATCTTAAATGTTTTATAAAAAAAAGATGCTGGTACATGATATACAAAACATTCTTTCAAAAAAATGCATACTTAATTTTAGTGGAATTTCTTAAAAACACTATTCTCTTTTTTTCCTTTAATTACCAGCAAATGACATATCTAGGAATAAAGGTGCTGTCTAGTGGCAAATGCAGAAACCTTGGAGTCAGAAGACATGAGTTCAAGTCTTCACTGCCTTTAACTAAGAGTGTCTTTAGACCCGTTATAAAATCAACTGAGCCTCAATTTTCCCGTACGTAAAACATCTGACGTTGGACATTCTCCAACCTTTTCACACTTAAGACTCCTTATGTTGTTTTTCTTCTATGCATACCATGCTTAAAGGATCTGTCTTTCAGACAGACTGCATTTATTAAGTAATAATAAATCATCTTTCAAAGACTGCCAACCTGAGATTCAGAACATCTTGAGGTCTGAATTCAAATAAAATTCTAATCCAAAGCGAAGCAATCTACTAAGACTAACTGTATTATTTCCATTAGGTTGCTGAAATACTAATTATGCCAACCATTATTATATTGAGTCCAACAATACCACACTGAGAATCTCAGGTCTGGATCATATCTAAATTCCTAGAATTCTAATTGTTATATGTTATAAACTACTCAAAAGATCATTAATACAGTGGGGAAAAAAGTGAAAATGTAATTTTTTCATTTGCTCAAATACTGAGCACCAACAATGCCAGATACTGTGCTATATGATTTACTTTTTAAGATTAAAAAAAAGTCCGGGCGCGGTGGCTCACGCTTGTAATCCCAGCACTTTGGGAGGCCGAGGCGGGCAGATCACCTCAGGTCGGGAGTTCGAGACTAGCCTGACCAACGTGGAGAAACCCCATCTCTACTAAAAATACAAAATTAGCCGGGTGTGGTGGCATATGCCTGTAATCCCAGCTACTCGGGAGGCTGAGGCAGAAGAATCACTTGAACCCGTGAGGCAGAGGTTGCAGTGAGCCGAGATCACACCACTACACTCCAGCCTGGGCAACAGCAAAACGATTTAAAAAAATGATTTTTTTTTCAAATAATATTTGTCTCTCTTTTTTTTTAGATGAAGTCTCACTCTGTGGCCCAGGCTGCAGTGGCACAATCTGTGCTCACTGCAACCTCCACCTCCCAGGTTCAAGCAATTCTCCCGCCTTGGCCTCCTGAGTAGCTGGAATTACAGGCATGTGCCACACCATGTCTGGCAAATTTTTGTATTTTTAGTAGAGATGGGTTTCACCGTGTTGGCCAGGTTGGTCTCAAACTCCTGACCTCAAGTGATCTACCCACCTCAGCCCCCGAAGTGCTGGGATTACAGGCATCCCACCTTTTTTTATTTGCTGGGGGGGAGGGGGGAGTTGGGCAGGATGGTGATGTTTATCTTATATATGGACTCGTCTTTCAATAAGCAATTTCATCTTTAAAAACTAATGAAATCATCAATAATACCAAAAAGGGTACAATATAGTAAATACTTTCTAAAAAAATGAAAGAACGAATGATGCATTAACACTATACAAAGAAGTTTTAGGGAAACTATCCACACTGCCTTTCTGAACCTTAATAGTTTTCAACCATACAGTTAGTTCCCTGTTGCTTATTTTAGTGCTTCATAATTGATGCTTTGACTACTCTTACATCTCTTATTTCTGTTGCCAAGGAAGGAGATTTTTGTCTTTTCAATTACTTGTACTCCAAGTAGTATGTGCAAGAAGATTATAGACCAAGTACATCTTTATTCACATTTGTTTAAACATACATTGCTTTAAACTGACTCATGTTAAAACACAAGAAACACTCAATGATTAAGCTGGGTGCAGTGGGTCGTGCCTATAATCTTAACACTTTGAGAAGCCAAGGCAGGATGACTTCAGGCCAGGAGTTTGAGACAACCCCAGGCAACTCCGCAATACCTTGTCTCTAGTGGGGGGACGGGGGACAAAGCTGGGTGTGGTGCCATGTGCCTGTAAAATTAGCTACTTGAAAGACTGAGGCAAGAGGATCCCTTGAGCCCAGGAGTTCAAGTCTGCAATGAGCTATGATCATGCCACTGCACAACTGACAGAGTTTCACTAACAGAGCGAGACCCTGTCTCAAAAAAAAAAAAAGACAACGATTAAAACTGGCACATAAATAGTTAGATGAACAGAGGAGAATAGAAAGTCTGGAATAATGCCAAATTCATAATCTTAGTACATGGTAACAGTGAACTCTCAATGTAGTGGGGAATAAAGTTGGGTCCATACTTTCAGTATAAATAACAGATGGATCAAGACTTCAAGATTTCAAAAAATGAAACTATAAGAGTTCCAGAAGATAACTTAAAAGAAATGCTTTGATTGGAGGTTCCAAAATGGCCAAATAGGAACAGCTCCATGCTGCAGCTCCCAGTGTGTGCGATGCAGAATTTCTGCATTTCCAACTGAGGTACCAGGTTCATCTCACTGGGGCTTGTTGGACAGTGGGTGCAGCCCATGGAGCAGGGTGAGGCATCATCTCACCTGGGAAGCGCAAGGGGTCGGGGAATTCCCTTTCCTAGACAAGGGAAGCTGTGACAGACGGTACCTGGAAAATCGGGACACTCCATCCCTAATACTGCACTTTTCCAACAGTCTTAGCAAATGGCACACCAGATTATATCCCGCGCCGGGCTCAGAGGGTCCTATGCCTACAGAGCCTCGCTCACTGCTAGCACAGCAGTCTGAGATCAAACTGCAAAGCGGCAGTGAGGCTCGGGGAGGGCCATCCGCCATTGCTGAGGCTTGAGTAGGTAAACAAAGCGGCCGGGAAGCTCAAACTGGGTGTAGCCCACCACAGCTCAAAGAGGCCTGCCTGCCTCTGTAGACTCCACCTCCGGGGGCAGGGCATAGCTGAACAAAAGGCAGCAGAAACTTCTGCAGACTTAAACGTCCCTGTCTGACAGCTTTGAAGAGAGTAGTGGTTCTCCCAGCACGGAGTCTGAGATCTGAGAACGGACAGACTGCCACCTCAAGTGGGTCCCTGACCCCCGAGAAGCCTAACTGGGAGACACCTTCCAGTAGGGGCTGACTGACACCTCATACAGCTGGGTGCCCCTCTGAACGAAGCTTCCACAGGAAGCATCAGAGAGCAATATATTTGTCGTTCTGCAATATTTGCTGTTCTGCAGCCTCCTCCGCTGGTGATAACCAGGCAAACAGGATCTGGAGTGGACCTCCAGCAAACTCCAACAGACCTGCAGCTGAGGGTCCTGACTGCTGGAAGGAAAACAAACAAACAGAAAGGACATCCACACAAAAACTCCATCTGTATGTCACCAACATCAAAGACCAAAAGTAGATAAAACCACAAAGATAGGGAGAAACCAGAGCAGTAAAGCTGAAAATTCTAAAAATCAGAATGCCTCTTCTCCTCCAAAGGAATACAGCTCCTCGCCAGCAATGGAAAAAAGCTGGATGGAGAACGACTTTGACGAGTTGAGAGAATAAGGCTTCAGATGATCGATAATAACAAACTTCTCCAAGCTAAAGGAGGATGTTCAAACCCATTGCAAAGAAGCTAAAAACCTTGAAAAAAGATTCGACGAATGGCTAACTAGAATAAACAGTGTAGAGAAGACTTTAAATGACCTGATGGAGATGAAAACCATGGCACAAGAACTATGTGACGCATGCACAAGCTTGAGTACTGATTTGATCAAGTGGAAGTAAGGGTATCAGTGATTGAAGATCAAATGAATGAAATGAAGTGAGAAGAGAAGTTTAGAGAAAAAGGAGTAAAAAGAAATGAACAAAGCCTCCAAGAAATATGGGACTATGTGAAAAGACCAAATCTATGTCTGATTGGTGTACCTGAAAGTGAAGGGGAGAATGGAACCAAGTTGGAAAACACTCTGCAGGATTTTATCCAGGAGAACTTCCCCAACCTAGCAAGGCAGGCCAACATTCAAATTCAGGAAATACAGAGAATGCCACAAAGATACTCCTAGAGAAGACCAACCCCAAGACAGATAATTGTCAGATTCACCAAAGTTGAAATGAAGGAAAAAATTTTAAGGGCAGCCAGAGAGAAAGGTTGGGTTACCCACAAAGGGAAGTCCATCAGACTAACAGCTGATCTCTCGGCAGAAACTCTACAAGCCAGAAGAGAGTGGGGGCCAATATTCAACATTCTTAAAGAATTTTCAACCCAGAATTTCATATCCAGCCAAACTAAGCTTCATAAGTGAAGGACAAATAAAATCCTTTACAGACAAGCAAATGCTGAGAGATTTTGTCACCACTAGGCCTGCCTTACAAGAGCTCCTGAAGGAAGCACTAAACATGAAAAGGAACAACCAGTACCACCTGCTGCAAAAACATTCCAAATTGTAAAGACCATTGATGCTAGGAAGAAACTGCATCAAGTAACAAGCAAAATACCAGCTAAATCATAATGACAGGATCAAATTCACACATAACAATATCAACCTTAAATGTAAATGGGCTAAATGCTCCAATTAAAAGATACAGACTGGAAAATTGGATAAAGAGTCAAGACCCATCAGTGTGCTGTATTCAGGAGACCCATCTCACATGCAGAGACACACATAGGCTCAAAATAAAGGGATGGAGGAAGATCTACGAAGCAAATGGAAAAACAAAAAAAAGCAGGGGTTGCAATCCTAGTCTCTGATAAAACACACTTCAAACCAACAAAGATCAGAAGAGACAAAGAAGGCCATTACATCATGGTAAAGGGATCAATTAAACAAGAAGAGCTAACTATCCTAAATATATACGCACCCAATACAGGAGCACCCAGATTCATAAAGCAAGCCCTTAGAGACCTACAAAGACACTTAAGACTCCCACACAATAATAATGGGAGACTTTAAACACCCCACTGTCAACATCAGACAGATCAACGAGACAGAAAGTTAACAAGGATATCCAGGAATTGAACTCAGCTCTGCACAAAGGGGACCTAATAGATATCTACAGAACTCTCCACCCCAAATCAACAGAATATACATTCTTCTCAGCACCACATCGCACTTATTCCAAAATTGATCACAGAGTTGGAAGTAAAGCACTCCTCAGCAAATGTAAAAGAATAGAAATTATAACAAACTGTCTTTCAGACCACAGTGCAATCAAACTAGAACTCAGGATTAAGAAACTCACTCAAAACCACTCAACTACATGGAAACTGAACAACCTGCTCCTGAATGACTACTGGGCACATAATGAAATGAAGGCAGAAATAAAGATGTTCTTTGAAACCAGTGAGAACAAAGACAAAACATACCAGAATCTCTGGGACATATTTAAAGCAGTGTGTAGAGGGAAATTTATAGCACCAAATGCCCACAAGAGAAAGCAGGAAAGATCTAAAATTGACACCCTAACATCACAATTAAGAGAACTAGAGAAGCAAGAGCAAACACATTCAAAAGCTAGCAGAAGGCAAGAAATAACTAAGATCAGAGCAGAACTGAGGGAGACAGAGACATAAAAAACCCTTCAAAAAATCAATGAATCCAGGAAGTGGTTTTTTGAAAAGATCAACAAAACTGATAGACTGCTAGCAAGACTAATAAAGATGAAAAGACAGAAGAATCAAATAGGTGCAATAAAAAATGATAAAGGGGATATCACCACCCACCCTACAGAAATACAAACTACCATCAGAGAATACTATAAACACCTCTATGCAAATAAACTAGAAAATCTAGAGGAAATGGATAAATTCCTGGACACATACACCCTCCCAAGACTAAACCAGGAAGAACTTGAAACCCTAAATAGACCAATAACAGGCTCTGAAATTGAGGCAATAATTAACAGCTACCAACCAAAAAAAGTCAAGGACCAGATGGATTCACAGCTGAATTCTACCAGAGGTACAAAGAGGAGCTGATACCATTCCTTCTGAAACTGTTCCAATCAATAGAAAAAGAGGGAATCCTCCCTAACTCATTTTATGAGGCCCACATCATCCTGATACCAAAGCCTGGCAGAGACACAATAAAAAAAGAGAATTTTAGACCAGTATCCCTAATGAACATTGATGCAAAAATCCTCAATAAAATACTGGCAAACCAAATCCAGCAACACATCAAAAAGCTTATCCACCACGATCAAGTTGGCTTCATCCCTGGGATGCAAGGCTGGTTCAACAAACACAAATCAATAAATGTAATCCAGCATATAAACAGAACCAAAGACGAAAACCACAATTATGTCAATAGATGCAGAAAAGGCCTTTGACAAAATTCAACAGCCCTTCATGCTAAAAACTCTGAATAAACTAGGTATTGATGGAATGTATCTCAAAATAATAAGAGCTATTTATGACAAACCCACAGCCGATATCATACTGAATGGACAAAAACTGGAAGCATTCCCTTTGAAAACTGAATCAAGACAGGGATGCCCTCTCTCAATACTCCTATTCAACATAGTGTTGGAAATCCTGGCCAGGGCAATCAGGCAGGAGAAAGAAAGGAAGGGTATTTAATTAGGAAAAGAAGAAGTCAAAATGTCTCTGTTTGCAGATGACATGATTGTATATTTAGAAAACCTCATCGTCTCAACCCAAAATCCCCTTAAGCTGACAAGCAACTTCAGCAAAGTCTCAGGATACAAAATCAACGTGCAAAAAATCACAAGCATTTCTATACACCAGTAACAGACAAACAGAGAGCCAAATCATGAGGGAACTCCCATTCACAATTGCTTCAAAGAGAATAAAATACCTAGGAATCCAACTTACAAGGGACGTGAAGGACCTCTTCGAGGAGAACTACAAACCACTGCTCAGTGAAATAAAAGAGGATACAAACAAATGGAAGAACATTCCATGCTCATGGATAGGAAGAATCAATAAAGTGAAAATGGCCATACTGCCCAAGGTAATTTATAGATTCAATGCCATCCCCATCAAGCTACCAATGACTTTCTTCACAGAATTGGAAAAAACTACTTTAAAGTTCATATGGAACCAAAAAAGAGCCTGCATTGCCAAGTCAATCCTAAGCCAAAAGAACAAAGCTGGAGGCATCATGCTACCTGACTTCAAACTATACCACCAAGCTACAGTAACCAAAACAGCATGGTACTGGTACCAAAACAGAGATACAGACCAATGGAACAGAACAGAGCCCTCAGAAATAATACCACACATTTACAACCTTTTGATCTTTGACAAACCTGACAAAAACAGAAATGGGGAGAGGATTCCCTATTCAACAAATGGTGCTGGGAAAACTGGCTAGCCATATGTAGAAAGCTGAAACTGGATCCCTTCCTTACACCTTATACAAAAATTAATTCAAGACGGATTAAACACTGAAATGTTAGACCTAAAACCATAAAAACCTTAGAATAAAACCTAGGCAATACCATTCAGGACATAGGCATGGGCAAGGAGTTCAAGACTAAAACACGAAAAACAATGGCAACAAAAGCCAAAATTGACAAATGGAATCTAATTATACTAAAGAGCTTCTGCACAGCAAAAGAAACTACCATCAGAGTGAACAAGCAACCTACAGAATGGGAGAAAATTTTTGCAGTCCACTCATCTGACAAAGGGCTAATATCCAGAATCTACAAAGAACTCAGACAAATTTACAAGAAAAAATCAAGCAACCCCATCAAAAAGTGGGCAAAGGATATGAACAGACACTTTTCAAAAGAAGACATTTATGCAGCCAAAAAACACATGAAAAAATGCTCATCATCACTGGCCATCAGAGAAATGCAAATCAAAACCACAATGAGATACCATCTCACACCAGTTAGAATGGTGATCATTAAAAAGTCAGGAAACAACAAGTGCTGGAGAGGATGTGGAGAAATAGGAACACTTTTACACTGTTGGTGGGACTGTAAACTAGTTCAACCATTGTGGAAGACAGTGTGGCCACTCCTCAAGAGTCTAGAACTAGAAATACCATTTGACCCAGCCATCCCATTACAGGGTATATACTCAAAGGATTATAAATCATGCTGCTATAAAGACACATGCACACGTACATTTACTGCGGCACTATTCACAATAGCAAAGACTTGGAACCAACCCAAAAGTCCATCAATGATAGACTGGATTAAGAAAATGTGGCACATATACACCATGGAATACTATGCAGTCATAAAAAAAAAAGGTGACTTCATGTCCTTTGTAGGGACATGGATGAAGCTGGAAACCATCATTCTGAGCAAACTATTGCAAGCACAGAAAACCAAATACTGCATGTTCTCACTCACTGGTGGGAACTGAACCATGAGAATACTTGGACACAGGGTGGAGAACATCACACACTGGGGCCTGTCATGGGGTAGGGGGCTGAGGGAGGGATAGCATTAGGAGATATACCTAATGTAATGACGAGTTAACAGGTACAGCACACCCACATGGCACATGTATACATATGTAACAAACCTGTACGTTGGGCACATGTACCCTAGAACTTAAAGTATAATAAAATAAATAAATAAATAAATGAATAAATAAATAAATAAATAAATAAAATAAAAATAAAGAAATGTTTTTAATTTCAGAGTCGGAAAGGTATTATTAATTATACCCAACTTACACATGCTATAAAAGAAAAGACCATTTTAAAATGTCAAATATATTAAAAAGAAAAACCAAACTTTAAAAGAAAATTCCATCATAAACAAAGAAAACAGAAAAGAATTTTCATGTCATAAAGGCACACAGATGCACATACACAGTCCTACCAAGTTAAAAAAAAAAAAAAAAAGAAAAAAGAAAAAGACTAACCAACCTAATTTCCAAATGGACATCAGATATGGTTATGTCATTCACAGAAAAAGTATAGAAATGGCTCATAGATCTACCAAATACATACTTAGTCTCATTCTTAATAGGAGAAATGCAAAATAAAACTATACTGAATACCATATTTCAACGATCAAATTGGCAAATATTCAGAACTTTGATAGCACACTGTGTTGCTGAAGCTGTAGGGAAACAGGAAATCTCCTACACTGATGGTAGAGACGTAAACTGATGTCTATTGACAGTACTCTGGCATCACCTATCAAAATTAAAAGGATACATACTCTGTAATGGAGTAATTCCATTTGTAGGAATTTCTCCAACAAATATGCTACTACATATGTAAAATTACTTATATATGAGGTTTTTACATGGCAGATAATAGGAAAATACTATAAAGAATCTAAATATCCATCTGTGAAAAACTGATTAAATAATAATAAATCCCTATACATATCCATAGGAAAGGATCTTCAGGACATACTGTTAAGCTAAAAAAAAAAAAATGGGTAGAACGGCATGTTCAAAAGGCTAGGGGGTTGAATAATATATACTTGAATTTGTGTGTATATATATGTGTGTATAAAATGTATGTAGATTTATACATACGTATATAAATCATATATATAAATTCTGGGACAATACACGCACAAAAAAACAACCATAAGTTACTTGCTTGAGGGTCAGGGTGGCCACTGCACTAATGAGGACAAAAAATACAGAAAGCTGTTTTGCATTTTTAATTTTTCCCCATTCAAAAACCCCAGTAAAAATAGAAAATGAAAAATAAAATTAATGAAATAGTGGAATTTGAACTAAACTTCAACTAAATTCATTATCAAAAATGAAATTGAAGGTAAAAAATGATAAAAGATTTCTACTTGTTACAGCATGGGAAATTAGATACTTTGAAGGGCCCTCCCACTATGAAACAACTGGTATTTCTTGTAAATTTGAACTTACACATATTATATTCCACTCCCAGAAACTCATACCTGTGCACCAGTAGAAATGTTCAAAAATGTTCATAATAATATTGTTTATAATCACAAAATCCTGAAAATATTCCAACTGTGGACCAACAGATGAACGGATAAATCACTACAGGATATTCACATAGTGGATGAAATACTTTATGTAACAAAATAAAATAATCTTAAATTGCAATCTTAAATTGCAATCTTAAGTAGGGGGCAGGGGAGGGCAGAATTCCAGAGGACAATATACCATATGACGCCATTTTTCTAAAGTTTAAAAAAAAAGCAAAATTAAATAAATACTGATAAGGACTCATTTATTTGATGAAATTATGAGGAATAAAGGGTGGGGCGACTACATATAAAATCCAGAGATAGTGGCTACTTCTGCTGGAGGAGGCATAGCCAATGGGGGATATGAAAGAGGAGAACAAACGTGAAGGTAAATATATTGGTAATGTCTAGTTCTTAAATTGGGCGGTGGGTTCATGGGTGCTCATTATCTTGCTTAATAACTTATATAAGTGTTAAATACGTTATGCATCAAATATTGCCTATTTTTTTAAATAATAGCAGTTAATGTTTCTTCACAAATTGTAATACACTTTAAGATTTTATAAAACTCCACCTTTCTAGACAAACTGAATGAGTAATTAGGAGCATTACCTTTATTTTCTCCTTATGCTTATTGTACAGTTTCTTTGCTAACAGACAAAGGCAATTAAGTAGTTCTTAATACTTCAACTTTGAATTTCTGCAAGATATTTATCTGTGCTATCATTACAGTCTGCTCCTAATTTTGAAAATACTAATTTTAAACACCTTTTGATCCCCATAGACCTCTTAGAATACACAGTACATATTCTAAATTTCAGCATACATTTCAGAAATTGAAATTTCATTCAGACTCTAGAAAACTATGTTTCCTCTTCTTTACCTTCAGAAAAGTTTCCTCAAGACTTCAGTGTACAGATAATTCTGCTTCCCTAGCTGTTTAAATATAATATTTATGGCCGGGCACAGTGGCTCACGCCTGTAATCCCAGCGCTTTGGGAGGCCAAGGTGGGCGGATCACAAGGTCAGGAGATCGAGACCATCCTGGCTAACACAATGAAACCCCGTCTCTACTAAAAATACAAAAAATTAGCCAGGCGTGGTGGCAGGCGCCTATAGTCCCAGCTACTGGGAAGGCTGAGGCAGGAGAAGGGCATGAACCTGGCAGGTGAAGCTTGCAGTGAGCCGAGATTGCACCACTGCACTCCAGCCTGGGCGACAGAGCAAGACTCCATCTCAAAAAAATAAAAAATAAAAATATATATATATGTGTGTATATATATACACATATATATATAATATTTATGTTTAAATGCAGTCAGATTGTGTATTTCAGGCCAAAGTTTGTAAATGTCCGTGTTTTAAATATTCTTAATTTTTTTCTGATTATAAAACTAGTATATGTTCATTACGGAAAACTATTCTATTTTTCCGTATGTTTTAGTTAAGCTCTAGAAAGAAATGAGCCTAGGCGCTGTATACTTACGGCTAATTCCCTTCAGAACGGCAGTAAGTCAGAGTCCCATCAGCAGCATGTGACAGTCTGTTTCCCCAACAGTTGGAAGTATCATTTTTAAATCCCTGACAATTTGTGTGGATCAGAAATTTCATAACATTTATTTTTAATCTGCATTTTCCTGATTGCTAAACATTTTTTCATGATTTCTTATCTGCTCTTTTTAATTGTCTTCTTAAGATCTTTGGCCATTGGGGTGTTTGCCTTTTTTAAAAAAATTGGCTTTTATGTGTTCTTTGCATATATTCAATTTGTTGCTATGCTGCAATTTATACTGTCATTTGCCTTTTTATTTTCTTATGCAGCTCCTTGAACTTGTTTTTAGCATTTATGTATATAAACCCATCTTTTTTACTTTATGGTTTCATCCATTGCTCTTATGCTTAAAAACACTATCATACTGCAATGAATAAATGCATCCTAAAAATGCTCATATTATTTCCATTTTTAAAAAAAATGTATCTGCTATCTTTTTATGTGTAAAAATGAGCCAAGCGAGTTTTTAAAATCACAACAATTTAAATTCATTAAATCTTTCCTGAGAATATTTCAGAAAAACAGGCTATCTGTGCTAATCTGATCAAAAACTTACTCTCTAATTTCAGATTCTTCTTCCTTTAAATCAATGGACTTTTAAAGACAGACTCAACTGGTATGACTAAAACAGAGGCAAGCTTAACACTACCTCTAATCTTCCTTCCTAGATTCAGTAGGCAAGAAAGGAGAATTCTTGTCAATGTAATTTTTTAAAGACTATAGCTTCTCACCACTCAGGTAGGTCTAATATACAGTCATCAATGTAAAAGAAGGATGATATCATTCTGAAATACTTGGATCTTTCCTCCTGTGTTCAGAGGAGAAGGAGCAATTCTACCTGCAGGCTCAAATGGACAGCAATGAGAATGTGTATGTTCCCTCCCATTGCTCCCAATTGCTTCAGATAGCCCTCTATTTACGAGACCTTTGTTTGAAAACAACCAGGTATTCAGGGACTGGGCTGCCCAGTACAAGTAACCCACCAATCCTTCTAAATAAGATCACTAAAAGCTGGCTACATTCTTACATTTGTAACACAGTATTTATGTCTAAATAAATAATTAAGTTGGATCACTCAGCTTTGTATTTACATCCAATTGGCTCCAACTGTTTTAACTGTCTCACTACAAAGTGGTTTCTACTATGGGAACCCCAAAGGGAATTTGTTCAGGGAACTCTCTCAAAACACTATTAAAGAAAGTATATATTAATCTATTACCTTAAAAGTCCAATACTTATATACCTCCCTTCTATCTCCCTCCCCTAACCTCCCCCGCAAAAAAACAAAAAACACTAGAGGTTCTAAATATAGTACACAGCATTTGGGAAACCAGGAGGCAATCTACCCAATGTCATATCACTGGGACAGTGTAGCCTCCTGGTTTCAGGATGTTCAGTGTTTAATAATACAGGCATATGAAACAAAAGTGACAAAAATATTGGTAAGTCAACTAAGATCCTAAAGAGGTCAATAAGAATGCTATCTCATTCCACAAGTATTTGTCTTTGGTCATCTCTAATGAACCTAAAAGTGCCAGCATATTTCACAGGGGCTAAATAAAACTTTTTAAAAGGTTAACGGAAAAATATTTATGTGAAAAATGTCTCCGAATAATCGTTTAGTGGGTGGATTCGGCACATACCAGTGAATACCTTTGAGCTTAGTCCAATCTTGAATTAAGCTACAGTTCACCTTTAAGAAACTATGAACCTGCTTTTAAGTAAAAGCCTGTATTAATAAGAAACATGGAATGTGAATACAAAAAGAGATATTATCAGCTGAACTGTATCTAAATATTTTACAAAGTTTTCCAAGAGCCGTGAGTTGTCAGTAGATCTTTAAAATTCATGATCTTTTTTTAAAAAAGTTAGTCATTCATCCGTAAAAATCTAGTTTTTTATGTGTACACCAAGCATAAAATTGCCCTATGCTAAACTTAACATAAACCTCACATTACAGAGTTATGTGTTCTTATTCTTCAACATAACTATTACAGTGATTCAAAGGATAAAAACACACTTAGAATAGTCTACCTTCTGCTGCATTTCAGTACAATGAAGAAAGCCTGAGCAACACCCAAAAATTAGGTCCATATTTTAAATCTGCAGGCAATCAAGCAAGGAAAATAAAGTGAGGAACCAGGCTGTGTAATCACAATCACTTGCAAAACCATTTAAACTATTTTCTAGTTGTAATTGTTAGCAGTTTCCTATGACTGTAATCTTTTAAAAAATATCTTCCACTTAAAAAATTAAATGCACATGTACATTAATGTTTTTTGTCTACTTATACTTAGGTGCTATGCCAGATTAAAATTCCCCTCTTTCCCCTTTCCAATTCTGCATTCCCTTCTTTTCATTTTTGTACATTATAGTTCCAAGCTAATTTCGTATTATTTACCCAAATAATGGGTGGCTAAAAATTTGATCTTTAATACTACAATTTCGAAGCAATGTAGAGTTTAGCAAAACCTAGCAAAAAACCATAGTGAGTTAGCCACTTCATGATGACAGTGTTTTTCACAAAGTAATATGTTACCTTTTCAGATGTTATTCAAGGATGGTTAATCATTTTATAAGTGTTACATAATTAAAGATTCTCAACATTATAAATTAGTATGCATAACTCTTAACAGAGAAAATTGAATAATAAGATGTAAATTGAGTTGTTCAAGGTCAGACAGTATGTCAGTGAAGCAGCCAGCACTGGCAATCTCAAATTCCTGTCTTCCCCCACATGTGCCATCCCACAAGATCCCTGCTCTAACCTTTGCCTGCAAAATGCTAACTCCGGTATTCTTCACAGGACAGAAATCATTTAGAATACAATTTCAAACTTAAGAAACTGATTGAGAAATTAACCTAAATATTACCATAATATATGAATTTAAAATAATTTTCAGCTAATTGGTCCATCATCTGAATGATCAATTCCTAAGCACAGTCCCACTTCTTCATAATGTTGTATTTAAGCGCCATTGAGCTGGCTCAAGGGGACTCAGGTTTCACTTGTGAGAATTAACCCTTGGGGAATGAAACAGCTACTTTTCAAGGCCGGGCGCGGTGGCTCACGCTTGTAATCCCAGCACTTTGGGAGGCCGAGGCGGGCGGATCATGAGGTCAGGAGATCGAGACCACAGTGAAACCCCGTCTCTACTAAAAATACAAAAAATAGCCGGGCGTGGTGGCGGGCGCCTGTAGTCCCAGCTACTTGGAGAGGCTGAGGCAGGAGAATGGCGTGAACCCGCGAGGCAGAGCTTGCAGTGAGCCGAGATCGCGCCACTGCACTCCAGCCTGGGTGACAGAGCGAGACTCCGTCTCAAAAAAAAAGAAACAGCTACTTTTCAGAGCTGGGTTGCCCTTATCCTCTACGGTAACCCAAGGAAGGGACAATCCAGTGTTCATTCAAAGAACTCTTAGAGCAGCTTTCTCACCTCCTTACAGCTGGGAAGGGATAACAGAACATTCTTATTTCAAAGCCTTAATCTGAACCATTGTAGACCAGGAATTCCTAAAGCATTAACCGTCTGGTTAAGTTTTAAGCTGGCTTCAAATAGTTTTCTCACTTCTAACTTTATGTCTCAAGCAAACCCGTTACGCATTCTTACACATTTCTGATCACTTAAACTCACTGGCCTCTTTGTGATATTTCTTCCTATATCTGCACAGAACAGAAGCATCCCCCACTTGTCTTCCCATTAGATGTATCCCTTAGCAAGCTAAAAAAAAAAGCAAACACATAAAGCTAGGGGCCAAAACATCACTGTTTAATGATGGAGCCTGCAGGTTATCTATAAAGTGATTTCACGTCAAAATTGTCAAGTTAATAACTATTTGATCTTTATATTAAAATATATAAAGTTTATATTCTTTGAAAAAAATGTTTAGTGCCTAAATGTAACTATTCAATAATAAGCTATATATTCTTGGTCACCATATGTATGCACAAACCATCTGACAGACAAAAGTATAAGAATGGAATTTCTGGCACGCCTACATAGAATAATATCATTTTTATAAAAGAAAAGAGGGAGGAGGCATGGAAGGAAATCAACATTCATTACATGCTTACTAGGAAACAGGTACTGTGCTAAGCACTTTACATAAAACTGCAATCAATTTCATGTTTATTACATTCCCTCACCAAATCCTTATAAACCAATATATTCAAACATCAAAGGAACTGAACACAAACTCTAGGAATCCTGAACTGATTCCATTTTTTCCTTGGGCTATGTGCTAAGGCCATCATATTCATCACCCCTATTTACATAGGCCAAGGGCTCAGAAGCACATTAAATTATTCCCAGAAAGCAACCCCAAAATGCCATCACCTCACTGAAATATTCAAGAGGCTAGTTTTGATAATCCAAGAATTCAATTCTTATGAGCATACTTTGATAAGAATATGCTACTAATTTCATTATACATCAAGAGATGAGCTGCTAATATCAAAGGCTAAAACCATGGATTATGATAATTTACAGATTCAAGCTTTTTCAGTGTCCAGAGGTTGTAAAGAAGATAGGGTTGGAAATGGGATAGACTGGGTGTTTTTACTAGCCAAATGTTTTGATTCACTGATTTGCAGTAAAATGGTCACTTCAGTGAAATAGATGCTTTTCAGGAAGTGAGAGAGAGTATTAAGGAAAAATGTCTAAATGTCCGGTGTAAAATATCTTGATCATATACATTTGAAAAAAATTAGTAAACTGAAATTGTTTTTTAAGTGTTTGACAATACTGTAAGTGGAACAAATTGAGCAATTTTATTCTTACATTTCTGACATTTCACTTAGTGACTTTAATAAAATATTAATATTCTAATGACTCAGCAAAATGCAAAAAATGCTTAGGCAATGTTAAGTGAAAAAATGTTATGCATATCATAATTATATAAAAATTTGTGTGCATATAAAAATAATTGGAACTTTGAAAGTTGATTTGACAGCATAATCAGCTTATAGATAATTCTTTATTTTTCTTATTATAAAAATTATTTTTATATTATTTAAATTATTTTTTATATTTTTATATTTTTTATAATGTTGTTTCAATAAAAATGGCAACTTTAAAAAAGCATGTGATCACTACATGTATTAAATGGCACTCTGTCTGCAATGGTTTAACTGTGTTAAGTGTATCTGTGTCTTAGTTTTCTAGCTATTCTGCCAGTTCCAGGAAAGCAAACACCAGGACTCCTTTGTACCCTCCACAATACTTAACACAGCCTCTCAGACCCAGATAGACCCAACCAATCCCAGTGACAGCTAGGCACTGAGCCAGTGATGGAACACCAAGTGCAGACAACATAAAAATGAGAACTTACTATTATTTGTTGGTTCAGGAAACCCAGGCTTTGGACCACTCCATCCTTTGTTTTCCCCTGTCTGAAAGATTAAATCAATTGTTCAAATCAAGAGAAACAAGCTTATGTAAAAGGAAAAAAAAAAAAAGGTGACCAATTAAGCAAAGGCAAGGTCCTCTCACATGGTTATTCTGCATATTATCTCTATCTCTGACCCTGGGATGATGGCTACAAAAGAAACTAACATGAAGGGTATCATTTATTCCTTTTCTACACCTAAATCTACTTCTTATGTCCTTCTACTTTTGTCTGATCATGTAAATTTATAATTCAAGGCATAAAGCCAATATTCAATATATGTATTATATAGAATATAAGCTCTAGCTAGGTAGTGAAAAAAATAAATCTTTTTTTTTTTTGAGACAGAGTCTCATTCTGTCGCCCAGGCTGGAATGTAATGGCTTGGTCTCGGCTCATTGTAACCTCCGCCTCCTAGATTCAAGGATTCTCCTGCCTCAGCCTCCCGAGTAGCTGGGATTAGAAGTGCCTGCCACAACACTCGGCTAATTTTTGTATTTTTAGTAGAAATGGGGTTTCGCCATGTTGGCCAGGCTGGTCTCAAACTCCTGACCTCAAATGATCCGCCCACCTTGGCCTCCCAAAGTGCTGGGATTATAAGCGTGAGCCACTAAGCCTGGCCAAAAAGTAAATCTTATTAAAATAGTAAATAATAATCATTACCACAAATGCTTAAGTGACCAAAAGAGCTTTTGTATGATTCCCCAGGTCAAATTAACAATCTAACAATCAAACATTTCTGTAGACAAAAATGTTGTTATGTCCATCTAGAAAAGTCCTATGGTAAGGGTCACCAAATACTGCTATAATGACATATACAAAAAATACAAATATAAAAAAAAATAAAAATAAAAAAAAGACATATACAAAAAAATTGAAAACTAAGTCCTAACTTTAAGTCCTAACTTTAAGCAAAACATGTAATATTCTGACTTTTGCCAAATGATTAGTGTTTGGTATAAAATACATTCTGAAATGTATATGCTTTGAAGTAGTAAGTATTCAAATAAAATTAATAAGTGACTTTAGTTATATTATCTTTCTGTACAGCTGGTAACTTATCTCTTATGATGATAAGCATTTTATATTTATGTTAACAGTCAAAGGTCAAATAGAAAATTAAGCCTAGATATAAACACAAAATACAATTGCTGCAAATAGTTTACCCATGTTCATTTTTAAGAAAAGTTGTTCTTACTGAATTCATTCCTTTTTAATCATACATCTTAGGGTGACAAGGAAAGATATAGTGGCAGACAGCAAAAGCAAAACCGAAAATAAAGAATCCTGAAGAGTAAGTTGACAGTACGTTAGAAACAACCAGCAGCTTCATATGAACTAGGGAGCATCTCTTTCTCTCTCTAATTAGCTCTTTTATCTCTTTAAAACACAAATTCCTGTCTTCATCAACACTTACCATCCTGAGAGATTGCTGCTATAACCTTTGACTGCAAAATGCTAACACAGGCATCCTTCACAAGAGAGAAATTACTATGTAATAAAATAGACTGATAGTGGTAATAGCTAACAGCTAATACTTAAGATTTAAAAGTGTGGTTGCTAATGTGCTAAGTGTTTTGCATAAATATGGATTATCTCATTTTCATCCTCACAAGAATTTGGTAAGATAAGTGATATTAACATTCAATTTTACAGACAAGCAAACTAGGGTTAGAGTTCCTGTAATTACTCTAAGGTCACACAGATAATATGCACAGGTGCCAGGACGTCAAACTATGTCTTCTAACTAGAGGAGAGTAATCATGCTACCTTTGTACTGTCATTATCAGGAGAGAAAAAAGAAGCTAAAGAAAGGAATGAACAAAAAAGTTACAGATTAAGTAAAACCGTGCCATCTAAGAATGAAAAGAAAAACAGTGAGATGAAGAACAGAGTTTGGAACTATTAAGAAGAATGCTCTCTTGCAGTGAGCCGAGATTGCGCCACTGCACTCCAACCTGGGAGACAGAGCGAGACTCCGTCTCAAAAAAAAAAAAAAAAAAAAAAGAATGCTCTAAAGGTACGGCCGGGGTGGAAAGGACTACTGCAAAAACAAATGAGAGAAAAAACAGAAGTAGACAGTTCCAAGGGGTGAAAGAAATTTAAAAGATTTTGAAAAGCAGCTAAAATCACTACTCACAAGAAAACCTGGTGAACAGAAAGAAACAAAGTATGTTCAATTTTTCTTTTACATTCCTACCATACTTTTAATTTTGTTCATACCTCCAAAACATAGCCTGTACTTATCAAAGTGCTGACAACTGTTTAGGTTCTTAGATAAATAATTATGTTTCCGGAATCGTGGAGCAGTTCTACAATTAGCCACAGGATTTTAGTCTTTCTAAACAAGTTTTTCATTTTTAATTAGGGGAGTTAATAAAATCTGTTTTATTCGACTAAACTTATTTCTTCTATCCTTACCTTGCTTATGTTACCTTAATACTATACAATTGGCTGGATGTGGTGGCTCAAGCCTGTAATCCCAGCACTTTGGGAGGCCGAGGTGAGTGGCTCACCTGAGGTCGGGAGTTCAAGACCAGCCTGACCAACATGGAGAAACCCCCGTCTCTACTAAAACTACAAAATTAGCCAGGCATGGTGGCGCATGCCTGTAATCCCAGCTACTCAGGAGGCTGAGGCAGAAGAATCGCTTGAACCCGGGAGGCAGAGGTTGCAGTGAGCCGAGATTGTGCCATTGCACACCAGCCTGGGCAGCAAGAATGAAACTCCGTCTCAAAACATGTATATATTATGCAATTTATCCAGTAGGTAACATATGATTTTCATCTGAGAGCTATGCCTGACTTCAAAATTTCTTTCTTTTAAAGATCATTGTTTGAAGAGTAAGGGGAAGAGGTCAGGAGAGATGAGGTCAAAGTAATTACTAAGAGAACTTCTCTCTTGAAAAGGAGAAACCCAGCAAGCACAACGTACAGTTCATCTCCCAATCCTTACTTTCTGTATTTCTTCTACTGTACTCCTCAGACACAAACGAGAAATATAAAAGGAGATGATATGGGTTGGCTCTGTGTTCCTACCCAAATCTCACCTTGAATTGTAATAATCCCCACGTGTCAAGGGTGGAACCAGGTAGAAATAACTCAATCAAGTGGGTGGTTCCCTCATGTTGCTCTCTTGATGGTGAATGAGTCTGACAAGATCTGATGGCTTTATAAGGGGTTTCCCCTTTTACTCGGCATTCATTTCTCTTTCCTGCTGCCCTGTGAAGAGGTGCCTTTTGGCACAATTTTAAGTTTCCTGAGGCCTCCCCAGCCAGCCCTGCAGAACTATGAGTCAATTAAACCTCTTCCTTTATAAATTACCCAATCTCTAGCAGTTCTTTATAGTAAACAAACTAATATAGGAGACAACAGCAGGAGGTAAATCAAAGCCTGGAAAGTGGAAAGCAGATGAACAACTTGTAGCTAGCTTAGCAGATGTGAGTAACTGAAACCTAACCTGCAGAGGAAGAAGCCAACAAAGAGCTCACAGTAAGGTGATGTGTCACCCAGAACCCTAGAAAGCCTCCAGAATTAGGAGTACACCTGGTACATTTAAAGATGAATCCTAGAAGGGGCTGAAACAGAAAGACTATCTGGAAGTCTTCTCAAGGTATTATGAAATCTCCCTATCACCTCTTTGACCCCATGCAGTCAGGTGCCTATCTCTTCCTAATAGGGGCTTCTTGTTGGGAGAGGCTAAAACAGAGAGGCTCTGGATACCAGGCATAGTTGAGGGTGAAATCCATGTGTCACCCTGCAAATAAGGAGATGGGAGGTCCAAGGTTTCATACTGAAAAATAAGATTCCGAGCCTCTTTTCTCATTTGCCCCTCAGAAGACACATCCAGGGTTCCAAACCACAAGGAACAGAAAGATAATGAGGAGAACAGAAGAAAAAAAATGCAAAAAAAAAAAAAAATCCTCAGGCACATAAGAGAAATACTACACCCATTAAACAAGAATAGGAAGCCTTAAAAGGAATATTCTGAGAATGAGGGAGAACTCTGAGAAATCAAAAATAAAATAGCTGATGTGAAAATGTCAGAGAGGGACTAGAAAACAAACTTGAGGAAATCTTCCTAGAAAACAGAACAACAACAAAAACAGAAATGGGGGAGAAAAGAAAAACCACAAGACCATCCATAAGACTGGCATCTCAGAAATAAATAACAGCAAAAATAAAAGGAAAGAAATTATTAAATAAATAAGAAATTTCTCAGTTTAAAGTATATGAATTTCTAGACTAAAACTCAAATGTCCAACACAATTTATCAAATACATATATAAAATACACATATCTCAGAACCCCTGAGAAAATAGTCTGAAAAGCATTGAGAGGGAGGAGAAGGGTAAAAGTTTCATATACAGGCTGAAGAATCAGGTGTTGAAATTTTAACAGCAATGCTGGGAGGTGCAAGACAAGGGTGTGATGCCTTCCCAACTCTGTGAAAATTTACTTCCAATTTAGAATTACAGCTTAGAAAAAAAACTATCAAGTGTGTGGGAAATATAAAAAAATTTCAGACCACAAAATCTCAAAAAAAATTTACTTCCCATGTATCCTTCACGGGGAAGGCCCTAAAGTATGTGGTCCATCAAAACAAGAAAGTAAACCAAGAACAAGGGAAGCTGTCCAGAAAATAGTCAACTCAACAAAGGACAGAGGCCAAAGAAATTTTCAGGATAATGGTGAAGAGAAGAACCTAAACAGCAGCTCTGCAGCAGGCCTATGAATCAATCTGCAATACAAGACGAAGATAAAGAGCTCTAAGGGTTGGATAGGGTGTAGGTTAGGAAAGGAACGAAAAAAACTGCATGATGTGCTTGACTGGTAAAGACTTTGGGGACAGAAAGATGTAGAAAAGTGTATGTGTGGAGTATGTACCAGAGTTAAATCCTCATTTTCCACAGCAGAAAGTACATTTAATTTTTTTACTTTTATATTACTTCTCATAATATTTAAACATGAGAAACCAAGAGATAGCACAAACTACCCATAGGGGTAAATAATAAAATAAATAGTTACAATAGGTGGTAAAGTGGTTGCCTCTGGCAAAGGGGAAGCAGAAATGGCCAGTGGCAGGGAAGAACAGGATATTTTGGTATTTTAAATTATAAACCTTGAGTTTTTATACTATTAATCTTGTATAAATTCTGCCTTTTTATATATGTATTACTTTGAGTGTGAGTACTACTTTGATGAATATAATGATCAAATACAAAAAAAGAGTAGTCATGTCTTGACTTACAACTCCAAGATATTAAGAAAAACTCTAAGATATCTGAATGAAGAAAATCAAGATGCAAGAATGGCATATAAAAAAAGAGGTTAAGAGAGTATTCCACTTTTCCTTAGAATCTAGAAACATAACAATGACAAAGAGCCAATCTGAAAAAAACAATTGCAAATTTTCTTGAACCCTTTAGAGACCTGAGACTACAAGGTAAACAAGCAAAATGAATTCTAGCGAGTGATAAATCCTTCTGGGAGAGATAGGACTCACAAAAATGTTAACAGCTTTGGCAGGGCAGGGATAGCAGAGATGACTGCCATGAATGTAAGTAAGAAGAAAGTAGATGAAATGTTAAATTCTTAAAGCCTGAGTATGAGCTAGCATGATAGTTTAGAAAAACTGGGAGCTCCAGACAGCAGCTCTTTTCCATTGTCCTGCCCTGGATTCTCAGGAGGACAACTGGGGCTACAGCTGCAGACCAGGGAGAGCCCAACTTGGTGCAGGAATGCAGCTGGTTAGTGGCTGCACTGAGGGACAAGCACAGAACCTTGCCACTTCTCTAGACCATTCTCCAATACAAAACAAAAAATTTAAGCCACTGGGGGAAGGGTAGAAACAAATCCTATATGCCTTTGAGGCAAAGGCAGGAAATCCTCTGGTCCTAAGAGCTCAGTAAAGCTTCATTGCTTCTGACAAAGGATTAAAAGCAAAAGCTATATGCTCCTGAGGAAAAAAAAAGATAGAAAACCTACTTGAGAGTAAGACACTACAACAGTATAAAGCAGAGGTCTGCAAATGCTGGGAAATGTACAGGAAACTCTCTCATGCCCAAACTGCCCATAAATCCAAGACAAAGTTTGGTTACCACAGAGAAGAGACCAAAAACAGAAAGATCCACCTCTGACACCCAGGCTCACAGAATCTGCCAGAAAATGAAGCTGGACAAAAAAATCAAGAACTATGACACCCACCACAATCCCAGGATTAAATAATAAATAGCAGCAGTCTACTACAGAGCCTGAAGAGAGATAACCCCATGCCATGACACAGCAAAGAAGAGACCTCTAAACCTGAGCGCTGAGCAGAGAAACTGTGAAAAAATCCTCTCAAAACCTCACACTACACAAAGCACAGGTAACAGCATATCACTACTGAAGGAATTTGTAGTTAATAGTGACTATGGCAATAACAAAACCCAAAATGAATTCAGTTAATAACTAGACTGATGCAACCCTCGATCCAAAAAGTCTGAGAGAGAGACATATGCTGATTTCTCAACAAATACTATTTGACTTAGCCTCTACTATTTTTCTGTTGCAAGGTCCAACACTCATTAAAAAATTATGAGATACCCAAAACTGCAAGAAGAAATAAACCACTGCCAAAACATAGGGAAGACAACAAAACACGGCCCAGAGATGACCCTGATGCTAAACCTTTCAGAAAGATATTTTACAACACCTACGATTCATAGGTTGAAAGACCTACTGGAAAAAGCAGATAACATACATGAGCATATGGGGAACTTCAGCACAAAAATAGAAACCACAGAACAAAAACATAAGGAAATCCTAAACGAAAAATATTAGAGATCAAAACATTAAAGAAAATCCTATAAGACAATACCAATGGTCTAATGAATGTATAAATGGAAACTCCAAGGAAAAGAGGGAGAAAACAAGGAATAAAATATATTTTAAAAGATAATAGCTAAGAACTTGTCAAAATAACCGAATGACATCAAATCACAGATCCAAAATGCTCAGAGAACCCTATAAGGACAAGGAGGATGAGAAAGATGAGGATGAGGATGAGGACGGAGGAGAAGCAGGAGGAGGAAGAGGAAGAGGAGGAGGATAAAGAAGACAAGGAAAAGGAGAAGGAAAGAAGAGGAGGGAGGAGGAAGAAAAAAGAGAAGGAAGAGGGAAGAAGAGAGAAGAAGAACAATAGGGAAGGAGGAGGAGGAGAAGGAATAAAGAGGAGATAAAAGAAAGAGGAGAAGGAGGTAGGGGGAGAAGGAAGTAAGAGGAGAAGAAAAAACGAGAGAAGAAATGAGAAGAAGGAAGGAAGAGGATAAGAAGGAGAAGAAGAAAAGGTGGAGGAAAAGGAGAAGGAAGAAAAATAGAAAGAAGGGAGGAAGAAGGGTGGGAAAAGAGTACAGGGGCAGAGGAGAAAGAAAGGAAGAAACAAAAAAAATCAAACTTAGATACATCACAGCCAAATTGTTGGAAAATAAAGAAAAGAAATATATGAAAGGCTGAGAGAGGAAAAAAAATACATCAACAAGAACAAGTAAGAATTACAACAGACTTTACATTGAAAATTATGCCTATCAGGAGACAATGGAGCAAGATCTTTAAAGTACTAAAAGAAACAGGAAACCCAGAATCCTACATCCAGAAAAAAATAACTTTCAAAAATGAAGGTGATTCACTGGAGGCTTAAAAAAGAAAAAAAAAAGTGAAATTTTCTGCTAGAACAGTCACTGAAGAGCAGCAGCCATAGTTCTGCATTACCCCATGCCCATGGGCCTCAACCAGGGCCCAAGGTGAACAAGAATATGAGCAAGCTGAGGCAGGGCTGCCACCCTGGACATCTCACCAAGCATACAAAGCTTGTGTAAGACAGCATCTGGGAGGTGTGTGGCTTCCCCCATAGAAGTGGCATGCCATGAAGCTGCTCAAAGTCTCCAAGGACAAGCGGGCCCTCAAGTTCATTAAGAAAAGGATGAAAACACACATTTGCACCAACAGGAAGCAAGAGGAGCTGAGGCAATATCCTGACTGCCATGAGAAAAGCAGCTACCAAGAAGGTCTGAGCCCCACCCCACTTTGTGTATAATAAAACCTATAAAGAAAAAAAAGAAAGTGAAATAAAGACTTTTTTGGCAAACAAAAGCTGAGAGAACGCACTGCCTACAGATCTGCTAAAATAAGTAATATTAAAGGAAGTCCTTCAAGCAAGGAAGGGGTATAATACCAGAAAGAAATTTGAATCTACACAAATAAATGAAGGATATTGAGAATAATCAAAATGAGAGTAAATATAAAAGGCATTTTCTGCTGATTTTAATCACTTAAAAAGATAACTGACTATATAAAGCAAAATTAGTAACAATGAATTGTACGGTTTAAAAAATATAGAAAACTAAAATGTATAGCCACAATAGGAGGTCAGAGAAACTTAGAGAAGTAACATATGTGACCACAGTAGAGGTCAAAGAAGAAAAAAAGTAAACAGAGTAAGTGGGGGGAAAAAAAGGCAACTAATAAAATGGTGTGTTTAAATACAACAACCTCAATAAGTTCAATAAGTGCAAATGGTCTAATCACCCTAACTAAAGGGTATCAAATTAAAGTTTGTCAAATTAAAATTTTAAAGAACAAGACCCAATTATATGCTTTCTAAAAGAAACCAATTTAAAGATAGGTTAAAAGTAAACACAGGAAAAAAAATATCCCATGCAAACACCAGTCAAAATAAAACTGGAGTAGCTATATTAATATCAAACAAAACAGATTTCAGAACGAGGAATAAAGGGAAATATCCAATAAAAGTGGTCAAGTCATCAAAGACACAACACTAACTGTATACGTATATAACAACAAAGTTTCAAAATGCATAAAACAAAAACTAATAAAACTATAAGAAGTAGAAATAGGAAAATCCAAACTTATAGTTGGAAACTTTAACACTGGACAAAACAAGTAATCATAACAGATATAGGGCCTGAAAGAAGAAATCAAGAGGGAAATCAGAACATATTTTGAGTTGAATGAAAGTAAAAACCCATACAGCGTGTATCCCAGATGTAAAAAAAAAAAAAAAAAGAGAGAGAAGAAAAACCCAACTTGTCAAAATGTGTAAGGTAGAGCTAAATCAGTGCTTAAAGAAAAATTCACAGCATTAAATGCTTATATTAGAAAAGAAAGTTCTCAGATGTATAGCCTAAGCTTGTACCTTACAAAATTAGAAAAGAACAAAAAATTAAAAACAAAAACAAGTGACGGATAAAATAAAGAGCAGAAATAAAAAAAAAACTAAAAATGGAAAAACAGAGAAAAATCAATGCAACTAAAACCTAATTGTTTGAAAAGACTTAAAATTTTATAAAATCCCTAGCTAAACTGAACAGAAGAAAAAGAGAAAAGAAATAAATGATCAATATCAGAAATGAAAGTGAGTATCATTACAGATTCTGCTACTGCTAAAAGAGTAAGGGAATGTTATTTAGATTCTGCCACTATTAAAAGAAAAAGGGAATGTTACAAACAATTTTATACTAGTAAATTCAACAACTTAGATGAAATAAACTAATTCTTTGAAAGACTAAAACTACCAAAGTTCATTCAAGCATAAGTAGCTAACCTAAGTAACCCTATTGATTTTTAAAATCTGAGTTTATAGTTAAAAAACCCTTTCCACAGAAAATTCTAAGCCCAAAAGCCTTCATTGGTAACTTCTACCAAATAATTAAGAAATACCAAGCAGGTGAGGCGGCTCACGCCTGTAATCCCAGCACATTGGGAAGCCAAGGCAGGCGGATCATTTGAGGTCAGGAGAGCAAGACCAGCCCGGCCAACATGGTGAAACCACTTCTTTACTAAAAATACAAAAAACCAGCCAGGCATGGTGGTGCACGCTCTAATACCAGCTACTTGGGAGGCTGAGGAGGGAGAATCGCTTGAACCCGGGAGGCGGAGGTTGCAGTAAGCTGAGACTGCACCACTGCACTCCAGCCTGGGTGACAGAGCAAGACTCTGTCTCAAAAAAAACAAACAAAAAAATCCTGTTTTTGCTGGTTTTAAATATTGCTTTTGCCACACTCATCAGAAGTCTTCTTATTGATAAATCAATATATTCAGTCCTTATCTTATTTGATCTCTCTGCAGCATCTGACTACCATCTAGTAGTCATTCTCTATTCCTTTTTGCAGGTAGTCTTTCCTCCTCTTTTTTACTGCACCTTGCATGCATCTTATCTACTATTCAAATCTTACCCATTACATTTCTGAAATATCTCTGGAGTCTTTCCCTTCCTCCTCTCTACCTTCACTGTCTCAGTTCAGACCCTCAATATCTCTTACCTAAACAACTCTGGTTGCCTCCTGACTGGCCTTCCTGCCTTTGGTTTCGCTCTGCTCAAATCCATGCTCCCCATTACTTCGAGTTATCTTTTGAAGAATGCAAACCAGATCAATTCACATTCATGTTCAAATCTTAAATGAGGGTTTCTTCAAACCTTCTCCTTCGCATAATAACAGTGACCTCAGCTTTTTCTGACTTTCCAGGTTCATCCTCATGCTCTCTAGGTTCTGGGACACTATAGTTTTGTTATATGGTTAAAATTCCTCACTCCCTGCACTTAAAGAACGATCAGCTCCCTAAGTGCAGAAACCAAGTCTCAGTCATCTTATTAAAATCAGTCATTTTAAGTGTCTGGCATTTAGTGAGTGTGATGATTAACTTTACATGTCAACTTGTCTGGGCCACAGTGCCCAGATATTTGGTCAAACATTATTCTGAGTGTTTCTGCAAGAGTGTTTTTGGGTGAGATTTACATTTAAAGTGGTGAACTCTGAGTAAAGCAGATCACCCTCCACAATGTGGGTAGTCCTCATCTAATCAGCTGAAGGGCCTGAACAGAACAAAATGCTGACCTCCCTGGGCAAGTGGGAATTCTCCAGTAGACTGTTTTTGGACTGAAATTTCAACTCTTTCCTGAGTCTCCATACCGTCAGCCTGTCCCATCAGATTTTACACTAGCCAAGCCTCCACAATCACATGGGCCAATTCCTTAATATATATACACAGACACACACATACATACACACAAACACATACACACACACACACACACACGTTGATGGTTCTGTTTCTTTGGAGAACCCTGACTTATACAGTGGTTATGCAAAAAATGTTTTTCAAATTAATGAAATTAATTAATGCTGGTTTTTTGTTGTGTTTGCTTTCACTTAATTTACAAATACGTGTCTGTGAGGAGATTTATTTTGACATATTTTTATAGATCACTCACCAGTTTTAAGTCAATATAAATGTGTTAAGTTAAAACAACATATATACAATATAAAAGACTACAGAAACTGGAACACATGTTAGGTTTCATGTTACAAATACTTTTAAAAGAAGAAAAAGTGTTGACTAGCCAGGTTATAAAAACAGAATTGAAATCTCTAGCAATAATACACAAAGATTTTTTAAAATCATTCAAAAGAATTGCCTAGAAAACAAAAAAGTACATCTAAGTGTCTTTATATATTTTTGTTTCTAATTCTAAACTTTTAAAATGTGTTCCTGTAGAAACTAAAAATATCTCTGAAACAGAATTCTTGTGTGAGAAGATGGCCTGGTCTAAAGCATATTACTTTTGATAAAAGTAATTAGTAAGCCTGTTTTATGAATGTTCACATAAATAAAATGTTTGATAGAAATAATGTCTACATATCCACAGATAACAAAATGATACTTAATACAAAATGGAAATAAGCCAATTTCTGCCAAGTTATCTGCCAAGTTCTGAATTCAGGGTTCTCTGCTTCCCTTGTAACAGATGTAGGTGTTAATGATGTCATTAACTGCTGCAGAAAAAATAGGGGACCATGAACACAGGTCTTGGCAGAAAATAAACACCCTATGAGTTCACCTTTAAATTTAAAGTAAATAGAAAAATTAGTTTATAGAGTGTCTGTCCAATATAGTTCCTGCCCTAAAGGGATAAGTTAGAATTTTTATTTCCAGTGTTTTCAGCTGTATTCCAAATATAAAGGCTAACAACCTGTGTTCTTAAAAGGCACAAATTAAGACTGTGTCTATATGGCAAAAACAACCAGTCAACAAGTTAAAAATGTTAAATTGGTATTACATAAAATATGTTCAACCATACAACAAACTTTTTGTATTTTCTAATCATAAGATTATAAATACTCATTAATATCTCATCTTACTCCATATGTTGTTTTGTGCTTGAATCATCTATCTTTGCATTGCCTCAGAAAAGTTAAAATTGACATTTACTTTAATACCAGTTAGGACCAAAATTTATTAATCACTTCGATATTATGAAGATAGGATACACACATGTAAACTTAACTCTTACCTTCTCAAGTTGATCCTGAAGATTAGTGGATGCTTTATAACCAAGTTGTAACAGCATTGCTTCTGCAGCATTTTTTTTGGCTATCTTTTTATTAGGTCCTGTTCCTGTAGCAACTTCATTGCCTACCTTCACCTGATAAGATTAAAGAAATAAATCAAAGAAATAAATTTATGATAAATTTAAACAGGAAGCCCTTACATCATAAAGCAATTCTACTCTCTAGCATTTGAAAACAAAGTTCAGTCCAAAATAAAAATGGCAACTAACATTTATGTAGTGTTGTACATGTACATGAAAAAAATTATGAAAAAATGGTCCTTAAAGTATCAATGGAGGATTATCTCAGGATGGTAGAATTTTATAGAATTTTTACTTCCATATACATTTATATGCTATTTGATTTTTTTAAACACTAAATTTATATTATTTATATAAGCAGAAAAAAATTTACATTTTAACAGCATTCGTGTTGGTTATGACTACATTTTAGCATTCTTATATTTCAATTAATAAACTGAAAAGGCTAAAATTCATATTGGTGCCATTTAAAATAATGGTCAAATTGCAACATTATGTAAACATTCAAGTTTACAAAGATTTATATTAAATAGTTCCTGAAGAGAATTAATATACAAGTGTTGCTACAACATTATGATTAAAAACAAAGGCTTCTGGCCAGGCGCAGTGGCTCACACCTGTAATCCCACTTTGGGAGGCCAAGGCAGGAGGATCACAAGGTCAGGAGTTTGAGACCAGCCTGGCCAATATGGTGAAACCCCGTCTCTACTAAAAATACAAAAATTAGCCGGGTGTGATAGAACGCACCTATAGTCCTAGCTACTCAGGAGGCTGAGGCAAGAGAATCGCTTGAACCCAGTAAGTGGAGGTTGCAGTGAGCCACGATTGCACCACTGCATTCCAGCCTGGGGCCACAGAGCGATACTCCGTCTTAAAAAAATAAAAAAGGCTTCCAAGTCAGATTGAGATATGAAACTCAGCTCTATTATTTCCTAGCTGTATGAACTGGTACAAATTATTTAATAACTCTAAGCCTCAGGTTTTTCATCAGTAAAGCCGGGGTAATACCAACTACTGCACAATGTTGCTTTGAAAATTAAACAAGATAATGTATGTAAACCACAGCATTTAATCTATCATAATTGCTCAAAAAAAAAGATTTTTATCATTAGAACTATTCTACAGTTATCTTCTGTGAGCAATTTATACATGTACTTAAATACACATCAACCATACAACCATAAAAAGTAAAGTAGATAGCAAAAAAGGATAGAATTACAAGGAGAAACAGAAAATACACAACTATAGTTGAATTTCTTTTTACACAATGGTCTCAGTAAGTGATTGAAGAAATAGTTAAATAGTTAATCACAACTTTGGAAATTAAACAATGTAATTCTGGTCGGGTGTGGTGGCTTATACCTATAATCCCAACACTAGGAGGATTGTTTGAGGCCAGGAATTTGAGATCAGCCTGGGCAATACAGTGAGATCCCATTTTTAATTAAAAAAAATTTTAATTAGCTAGGCATGATGGTGCATGGCTGTAGTCCCAGCTACTTGGGAGGCTGAGGTGGGAAGACTGCTTGAGCCCAGGAGTTCAGGGCTGCAGTGAACTGTGATCATATCACCACACTGCACCCTGGGCAACAGAGCAAGACCACATCTCTAAAAAAATTAAAATTAAAAATTAAAAATTTTATAAACAATGTAATTCCAAATTACCTATGGGCAAAAGAAGAAATTCCAGTGAAAACTAGAATATATTTTAAATAATCCATGGAAATACATCAAAACTTGGACACAGCAAAAGCAGGGTCTAGAAGAAAATGCATAGCCGTTAACAGCTTACAGGAGGGCAAAAAAGTAATGAGCTAAACATCCACTTCAAGAAGTCCCAAACATATCAGCAAAACAAACCCAGAGAAAATAGAAGAATAAAAAGCAAAAAGTAAGGAAATACAAAACAAAGTACAATAAAGTTAGAAAAGCCAAAAGTTGGTTCTCTAATAAGACTAATAAAACGATAAACCAAAAGTCAGACTGATCAAGAAAAAAAATACGAGTTCTTCTCTGAGATGGGTATTTTTAAAAAAGAAAAGAGGAGAAGACACAAATAAGAAATGAAATAATTAAAAAGGGAGATTACCATCACTTCTGCAGCATTACAAAATAATAAGGATTACTGAGGCCGGGTGGAGTAGCTAGCTACCTGTAATCTCAGCACTTTGGGAGGCCAAGGCAGGTGGATCACTTGAGGTCAGGAGTTCGAGGCCAGGTTGGCCAACATGGTGAAACCCTGTCTTACTAAAAATACAAAAATTAGCCAGGCATGACAGCAGGTGCCTGTAATCCCAGCTACTTAGAAGGCTGATGCAGGAGAATTGCCTGGACCCAGGAGAAAGAGGCTGCAGTGAGCCGAGATCATGCTACTGCACTCCAGTCTGGGCGACAGAGTGAGACTCTGTCTCAAAAAAAAAAAAGGAATACTGAGAACAATTTTATGCTAATATTTAAAAACATATTTAGATACAATGGAAAAATTCCTAGACAATACAAATTACCAAACTGCCACAGAACAAGCCTAAAGAATATGACTAAAACTACTAATGAAATTAAAACCATAATTAAAAACTTCGCAAAAACAAAACTCTTGAGATCTTCTCCATAAAGTTCTACTCAATATTTAAGGAAGAATTATGCTATTCTTCTCATCCAAATTCATCCATAAAACAGAAAATGAGAAATCAGTCCCCAATTATTTTATGAGCTCTCATTTTGATTCCAAATCCCAACAAGAACAGTATAAGAAAGAAAATTTACAGAAGAGTTTCACTCATGAACATAGATGCAAAAGTTTTAAACAGTATAATGAATAAAGCAATATACAAAAAGAAAAAGATTCATGACAAAGTTAGGTCTATTGCAGGAATGCAAGTTTGGTTTAACATTTGAAATTCAAACTAGAAATCGACATTTATTCCTAATGAAAATTATTAGCAAACTAGGAAAAGAAGAAAACTTTTTTTTTTTTTTTTTTTTTTTTTTGAGACAGAGTCTTGCTCTGTCGCCCAGGTTGGAGTGCAGTGGCGCGATCTCGGCTCACTGCAAGCTCTGCCTCCCAGGTTTGCGCCATTCTCCTGCCTCAGCCTCCTGAGTAGCTGGGACTATGGGTGCCCGCCACCACACCCAGCTAATTTTTTGTATTTACAGTAGAGACGGGGTTTCACCGTGTTAGCCAGGATGGTTTCGATTCCTGACCTCGTGATCTGCCCATCTCGGCCTCCCAAAGTGCTGGGATTACAGGCGTGAGCCACGCCCAGTAGAAGAAAACTTTTTTAATATGATAAAGGGCATTTTACAAAACACCTACAGCAAACCTCAGGAAACACTGTACTCAATGTTGAATGAAACTAACTAGAAACAAGACAAGGATGCTCCCTATTATTACTACTGTTTAACAGTTTACACAAATCCTAGACAGAGAAATTAGGCAAGAAAAAGTAAAAAAAGAAGCAGAAGGGAACTCACTATTTATAGATGTGATTTCATATATAAGGAATCTAAGAAACTCCACGGATGAATTATAAGAATTGATTAGACTGTAATAAGCTCAGTATGAAAAAGAGGACTGCATTTCTACATTTCATCAACATTCAAGTAGAAGATGAAAAATATTAAAAAGATAACATTTACATTAAATGAAAATCAAATACCTAGGATGTGCAAATCTTCTACATAGAAAACAAAGTCTTATTGAGAAACTTTAAGAAAAATCTAATAAATAGAGCAAAATGCCATGTTCATGGATTGAAGACAATACTAATGTAATAGTATCAGTTCTCTTCAAATTGACCTAAACTCAATTAATTGAACTCAATGAAAACTCAATCAAAATTCCATATATCTTTTTACAATAACTTGAACAAGATGATTCCAAAATTTACATGGAAATGTAAAGTGCTAAGAACAGCCAAAATCTTTTTGAGGAAGAGCAAGGTGGGG
Organism: Hylobates moloch; assembly: GCF_009828535.3. Classification (NCBI taxonomy): domain Eukaryota; kingdom Metazoa; phylum Chordata; class Mammalia; order Primates; family Hylobatidae; genus Hylobates; species Hylobates moloch. The sequence continues at coordinate 53,960,843 of NW_026652284.1, forward strand.
AATACTTATTTGTCTGGATATCTAGACTTATTATGAAGTTAATATAAAGAAAAAATTTAAATTTGACTGCACTAAAAATTACTCTTGTTCTTCTAAAAGCACTATTTAGAAAGGAAAGTGACAACACAAGAGAAGGTATTTAAAATGCCATATAACTGCAAAGGGCTCGCATCCAGAATATATAGAAGGTTCCCATATATCAGTTTTTTTAAAAAACGAGCAGAAAAATGAGCAGAAAAGTGAATGGGCAATCCATATCTGAAAAGTTGAATTGTTTTACCAGTTATCATTTTGTTTAAAAAAAAAATTAGAAAGTTTCAATAATAGTTTCATGCCACTTTAATACATTTCACAATGACAACAAAATTCAGTTTTCAGCTATACAGCGTGATACTCTAACCATACTTTTCTCTTTTGTCTCTTGTGTAAAATCATAATATTGGCTGTTTCATCTGTCCCAGAACATACAGATTCCCATTTGGTATCCACACTTGAGTACTGCTCATCATTTATTCTTACATCCTTATTTACAGTTTTTATTTGTGTTATTATTTCCAACAGTACTTTTAAGCTTCAGTGAACCACCCAATTTTAAGGAACTGGGAGAATATACAACAAAATGGTAACAAAATACAAACTTAAACATAAACAATGTGCAAATGATATAAAAAAGGAGTTGTACTCTCTTTTAACAGAGTTTCAGTAAAGACAAACTAAATGACAGTTCATATAGCATATGAAACACTGAAAACATATTCATTACAGAATTTCTGTAACAACTATCACAAATTGTATAGTTTAAACCTGTGAAATACTTTTTAAATATTTCATTGCCTTTTCTTCTGAAACTGGAAACCACCACATCATGACAAATCAGAAGTAGTCTTTGGACCTCACTCTGAGAAGGACAAATCTAGTACAGTCAGACCAGGTATTCAGAGCCAGATGAATACACACCACCTGCCGTAACAGTGTCTGCCTCAACATGGCAGGCCCTAGGGATAATCTACTCAAACCCCTGGCTAGAGTTACCTCTGCTCCCTGTTATTTTTTCCAATGCTTGGTTTGTTCCCCCAGCTTCATCAGTCCCTATGTTGTTGCTGGAATCCTTGTTAGTTAAAAGATTAGGCCAGTTATGTCAGAAGCTTCCTCTACTGCTCTGAGGCCTGGTCTTGGACTTGTCAGCTGTAATGCTGTTCCCATTCCTGTATTCCATCTGGCCTATTCTGATACCTTCAAAACTTACTTCTTCTAAAACAAGTGCTTCCCAGATTCATTTACCCATTCACCCAGCCCTTGCCTCATGCAAATTTTAATAATCACATGGTTGTATAGTTTGTAAGCAGTTATTCTAGAGTAATTTGTTAATATAAAAAGACTACATTGCCAAAGGACTTTCATTCCCTGCTAATAAACACAATGGTCACTCAAAACATCACTTTATTATAAAAGTTAAGTAAGTATATAAATTTCACAAGTCATCTTCCTTGAGAGGTCACAAATTTTATAACTATTGTAAATAGGTCTCTACATTTAAATGTTAATTTCTATCGGTAAAGAAGCTCAATTATTTTACCATGCAGTAAATTTAAGACTGTCAAATGTTTGTCTTTAAATTTAACAGCTCATTCACATGAATCAAATCCTCAAAAACCTAAGAAACTAAAAACTTCTGAAATAGGATTTACCTAAAACTTAATTTTTATTTATTTTTTAACAACCTGGTGATCTCTATCACAGGCTGAAAAGTTAGTATACAGTGTGCTGATATGCAATTTGGTTTAGTTATCATTATTTTGTTTGAAAGATTAAAATGCTCCTCACCAAAAAAATGAAAAGCTTTAAGATATCTGCTTTGGAATAAAATACCCAAATAATATCATCGGAGATTTTCTTTTGTTTATCTAGTAATCAACATAAGTTGCATCCATTTTATAATATACAGACTTTTTCTTTGGTAATAGATAAAAATGAGCATCTCATCTCTAGAAACAAATGATAACATTGCCTAAGTAGTTTATACAAAAGCCGTTACTTTGATAAAACTGCTGCAATACTGTAATGAATCCACTGGGGCTTCCAGAAGGGGAAAAAACAATATGAATTCAGTGCAAAAACATTTAAAAGCACAGCCAAATGTCCCCATTTGACTAGAATGTTTATGAATACCCATAAAATGGAAGCTGGCCTAAGATATGCTAAATTCCTCTTTCAAAAGGGGTACCAAATATACTCTGTAGAAAAGGATTTGTTTAATAAAGCCAAAGCCAGTTTATATTCCCAATACATGTCTAAAATTCAGGCGATTTTTTTCTTCAAGCTTTGGCATTCAAAGTATATGTTCCAGAATTCTTCAAAGTTAAGTATGTCAAGGAAAAAAATAGTGAACATATTTTACCAGTGATAATAATAAAACAATCATGTGCTGGATCCTAATAACATCTTGACAATAATGTGATTACTAATCACAGAATTCCCCTCTTTTTGGATATCTGGGTTCCCAGGAGTGACTTATCTATGACTACATTATAAGTTAACATCTCCAACAAAAGCCATACAGGCAGAAAGGCAGGCAGCAAATATCTATCAAATGTTTATTAAGGTCCTACTATTTACAAACCACTGTATTGGGTATTGTAAGATAAAGAAACATGGAGATTATAAATCGGGAGGAAAGGCACAACTTAGCTATACACTGAAAGTTAATCAATATGAGACACTGTATTTGAGTGCCAAAATGTCTATCTACCACATGGTCAGCACTTAATATTTGTTGATTTTATCTAAGTTACATAAAATGTGAGATCCTTGGATTTGACTAAAAAGTTTCTTTGACTAACCAATTATTTAAAAAACAGTTTGGGACTAAGCACAGTGGCTCACACCTGTCATCCTAACACTTTAAGAGGCTGAAGCAGGAGGATCACTTGAAGCCAGGAGTTTAAGACTAGCCTGGGCTACATAGTTAAGACCCTGTCTCTATAAACAGCAACAATAAAACAACATTTAATTAGCTGGCCATGGTGGTGTATGCCTGTAATCCTAAACTACTCAGGAGGCTGAAAAGGGAGGATCTCTTGAGCCCAGGAGATCAAGGCTGCAGTGAGCCATGATCATGCCACTGTACTCCAGCCTGGCTGACAGAACAAGACCCTGTTGCCCCACCAAAAAATAAAACAAAAAATTAAAAAACAGCTTGGGGAAAATAATAATTTAAATATTGACTGGGTATTAGATGATTCTAATGAATCATGTCTAATGTAAGAAAAGCTCTCATATTTCTTAGAAATATACACTGAATATGTAAGGCTGAAATGACATGTAGTTAGAAATTATCTTTGAAATACTTCAGGAAAAGAAGAGAGAAAGGAAGAAAGAGAGAGAGAAGAGAAAAATTAATAGCTGAATCAAGTGTGGCAAAAATCTTAATAACTGTTGTGTTTGAGTGATGGGCATATTAATGGTCCATTACTATTCTCTCCCCACCTTTGGATATGTTTGAAATTGTAATAAAAAAGTAAAAGAAAAATTTCTTAAGACTGGAGTTTGAGCTGGCAAATGAAGATGAATAGGTAGGGGTTGAAAAGGAGAGCATTTTAGGCATTCTACCTCATTCCTAACCCATCTGCCAATACACTAGCAGCCATTCCTCGATTTTCTTGGCTACACAATGCAGCGGTCAGGTCTCAGCAATTCTGAGTGCCTCAGCCCCCACCACGGTTAGCTAGCCTGTTTACTCTCTTTTTCTAACTTTCCTGACAGCCCACAAGCTCAGGATTTTGGCCCTGATCCATCTACTACATCCATCCTTCTAAATTTTGTTTCTAATTCCATGTGTCTCCAATTCCCAGTAGTTAATAAGACTCCGGCTACAAAATGTAACACAAAAAGTTAACAGATAGGCATTAAATGATAAACTCTATGGTAAATAACCTGTGTGAACTCAGAGTCCCTTGGAAAACTCATGTTGTCTATTGTAACATGTCCTTGACACTTGAATGTTTCTACCAAGTTGGTAGGGAGCCTGGACAGAATGAATGCTTTAACTGGAAACAGTTTTACTTTCTGCTATTAAGTCCTAGTTTGCCTTTTGCCCAAATGTCTATTCCATCCTGGGGATTTCTACATCTTTTCAATAGTTTTAAAAGGTTAGAAATACCTGCATCACAAATTCTCGACGTCGAGGCATTCCTCTTTCTGAAAGCAAAACATAATCCGGCTCCTTTTCCTTTTTGGCCTGTTGAATTTGTGCCAGGCGGCTAATAGGGTTCATCCCTTGGCCATATTCTGGTCCGGCCTAAAAATTAATTTAAGAAAAAGTTTTAAAATATGCTTGTGAAACTTGTTATTGAATCCTTAAAGAAACAGTGCTTCTTCCCTCCACCCCCACACCCCAAAACTGTGACTAGAAAAGATAAATGAGTCATTTATGAATATTTATAAAGGAAAATCATAAAATAGACCTGTAACCAAGGCTTCTTTGGGACTTGGGGCTTAGATGTATTAATGGCAAGCTGGGTCAACTATGCTTTTTAAATTGGGCAAACTCTTCAGTATACCAGAGGTACTTCACAACTTCTGTTCATCAAGAAACATCAAAAAGAACGTAAGAAGACCAACCACGAACTGGGAGGAATCTCTGCAACACATATCATTTTATTTTATTTATTTTTTTGAGACAGAGTTTCACTCTGTCACCCAGGCTGGAGTGCGGTAGTGCAATTTCAGCTCACCGTAACCTCCACCTGCTGGGTTCAAGTGATTCTCATGCCTCAGCCTCCCAAATAGCTGGGACTACAGGCGCGCCCACACCATGCCCGGCTAATTTTTATATTTTTAATAGAGATGGGGTTTCATCATGTTGGCCAAGCTGGTCTTGAACTCCTGATCTCAGGTGATCCCACTGGCCTCGGCCTCCCAAAGTGCTGGGATTACAGGTGTGAGCCACAGCACCCAGCCACAACACACATAATTTTAAAAAGACATATCCAGTATCCAAAACATATTTTTTAAGACACCTAAAAAGTATTAAGAAAAAGAGAATACAAAAGGGAAATGGGCAACAGAGATAAATACTTCACATAAGGAAAAACTCAATATTTGAAATGATAACTAACCTCTAGGACACAGAAAATACATATTAAAATCCTCAGTGAGTTACTATTTCACATCCACCAAATTAGCAAAAATTAAGAAGTCTAACAGCCCCAAGTGGTGAGAATGGGGAGTAACAGAAACTCTTATAAAACACTGGGAGTACTATAAATCGGAAAACAACCTGGCAATGTCTAGTAAAGCCTGAGATGGTACATCCTATCCCAACTAGCCTATTCCTAGGCACATACATACCCTAGAAAACCGTAACCCATGCATACTAGCTCATATGTACAGGAATATCCACAGATGCATTATTTGAAATAGGAAAAAAAAAAACTAGAATATTCAGCAATAAAAGAACAGATAAATTACAGCATGTTCATATAATGGAATGGTATATAGCAGTGAAAATGAATTAATTATTGCTACATGCATCAAGATGAATTTCAGAAAGAATTGTAAGTAAAAAAGGCAAGCTACAGAATAATATATATATAGTATATTTTATGTAAAGCCCGCTAAAACTACAAAATACTGCTGAAATTAAGATCTAAATAGTCAATACATCATGTTCATCCATAGAAGACTCAACAATAAGATGTCAATTCTCCTCAAAATCCCAGTAGGCTTTTTTCCTTCTTTTTTTTTGAGACAGAGTCTCACTGTTGCCTAGGCTGGAGTGCAGTGGCACGATCTCAGCTAACAGCAACCTCTGTCTCCTAGGTTCAAGCGATTCTCCTGCTTCAGCTTCCCGAGTAGCTGGGACTACAGGAGCACGCCACCACGCCTGGTTAATCTTTGTATTTTTAGTAGAGACACGGTTTCACCATGTTGGCCAGGCTGGTCTCAAACTCATGACCTCAAGTGATCCTCCCACCTCGGCCTCCCAAAGTGCTCTGATTATAGGCATGAGCCACCGCACTTGGCCCCCAGTTGGCTTTTTAAAATTTAATGTGTAAGCTGATACTAAAATTCATATGGAAATGCAAAGGACAAAGAACCAAAACTTTGGAGGAAAAAAAAAAGACTCAGACTACCTAATTTCAAGATTATAAAACTATGGCATTCAAGACAGTGTGTGTAGTATTGGTATAAAGATAGACAAAGGGACCAATGAAACAGAATAAGTGCCCAGACACAGATACACACACACACACACACACACACACACGGTCACGATTTTCAACAAAGGTACAAAAGGAATTCAGTGGGGTAGTCTTTTCAGCCGATAGTCTTGGGACAATTGGCTATTCATATGTAAAAAGAAAAAGAAAAAAAAATCTTCATGCCAAACCTCATATCATTTATAAAAATAATTAACTCAAAATGCCTCATAGACATAAATGTAATTTCTAAAACTATAAGACTTCCAGAAGAAAAATTTTTGTAACTTGGTTAGGTAACAATTTCTTAGATATAACACCAAAATCACATTCCATGAAAAAAACCTAATAATAATAAAACGAAACAATAATATAAATAATAAAATAAATATAATAAATCTTCAAAATTAATAACTTCTGCTCTTTGAAAAACACAAGTCACAGGCTTGAAGAAAATATTTGCAAAGTACATATGTAATAAAGCACCTGTATCCAGAGCATATAAAGACCTCCAAAAATTCAATAATAAATGTATTATTATTTGAAATAAGCAATTAAAATTTGTTAAGCTGGCAAAAAATTTAAATAAACAATTCATCAGGCCTCATGTGGCAGTAAACACATAAAAAATTCTCGATATCATCTGCCACAGAGGAAATGTAAATTAAAACCAAAATGAGATATCAATACCCGTCTATGTGAACATCTGAAATTTTAAAAACTGACTATGCTAGGTGTTAGCAAGGATGTGAAACAATTGGAGTTCTCACACACTGCTGATGAGAATGTAAAAGTGCACTGCTGCTACAACTTTGAAAAACTAAAGTTGACTGTACCTACTAAATGACCAAGCCATTCCACTTTGAAGGATTTACCCAAGAGAAATGAAAGCATATGCTCTTGAGATATACACACAAATATTCATAGCTGCTTTATGAGTAACAGCCAAAAATTAGAAACAGCCCAAATATCCACTGACAGGTGAATGGATAAACAAGTGGTGGTATATCAATTCAATGAAATATTACCTGCAAAAAAACAGAACTACCAATTCATGCATGCAACAATAAGGATGAATCTCAAAATAATTATGCTGGGTTAAAGGAGCCAGCCAAAAAAAGAGTGGTTTCTTGGCAAATGAAGGTAGAAGATTACAAAGGAGCATGAGGAAAATTCTGGGAGGAATGGATGGGTTCATTATGTTGATTTTGGTCATAGTTTTACACATGCAAACAAATATGAAAACATATCAAACAGTGCACTTTAAACATGTACAAGTCACTCTATGTCAATTATACCTCAATAAAGTTGTTTAAAGGAACTAAACAAATAACTTTTTTTAGAAAAACAAACATAGTAAAACTATAAGGCAGGAAATGGCCATACAAAACTAATGATAAAGGTTGCCTGGGGAAGGTTGCACGAGGACGTGATGGAAGAAGAGCGTACAGAGAGCTTCAATGCTTATTGAGAGATATTTTATACTCAAGTTGGGCAGTAGGTCTTTCTCACACTTAGTATGCTTTTTTACTTATACACAAGTTTATATATAGCTTTTTGCATGTATTATAACGTAAATGCAAAAATTCAAGCCGGGTGCAATGGCTCATGCCTGTAATCCCAGCACTTTGGGAGGCCAAGGTGGGCGGATCACCTGAGGTCAGGAGTTCGAGATCAGCCTGACCAACACAGAGAAACCCCACCTCTACTAAAAAAAAATACAAAAAATTAGCCGGGCATGGTGGCACATGCCTGTAATCCCAGCTACCAGGGAGGCTGAGGCAGGAGAATCGCTTTAACCCGGGAGGTGGAGGTTGCAGTGAGCCAAGATCGTGCCATTGCACTCCAGCCTGGGCAACAAGAGCGAAACTCCGTCTCAAAAAAAAAAAAAAAAAAAAAAAAAAAAAAAAAAAACTAGTTCAACCATTGTGGAAGTCAGAGTGGCGATTCCTCAGGGATCTAGAACTAGAAATACCATTTGACCCAGCCATCCCATTACTGGGTATACACCCAAAGGACTATAAATCATGCTGCTATAAAGACACATGCACACGTTTATTGCGGCACTATTCACAATAGCAAAGACTTGGAACCAACCCAAATGTCCAACAACGATAGACTGGATTAAGAAAATGTGGCACATATACACCATGGAATATTATGCAGCCATAAAAAATGATGAGTTCATGTACTTTGTAGGGACATGGATGAAGCTGGAAACCATCATTCTCAGTAAACTATCGCAAGGACAAAAACCAAACACTGCATGTTCTCACTCATAGGTGGGAATTGAACAATGAGAACTCATGGACACAGGAAGGGGAACATCACACTCCGGGGACTCTTGTGGGGTGGGGGGAGTGGGGAGGGACAGCATTAGGAGATATACCTAATGCTAAATGACGAGTTAATGGGTGCAGCAAAACAACATGGCACATGGATAGATATGTAACAAACCTGCACATTGTGCACATGTACCCTAAAACCTAAAGTATAATAATAAAAAATAAAAAAATAAAAAGCAAAAATTCTTGGAAACCAAATTATCTTTCTACATATGAACTTTCTTCATGTACTTTTCCTAGAAATAAAAGTTTGCATATATTATATGGTCAAAACTTTATTTCCACCTATGAAAATTTATTCTTGTCTCTACTATCTGTAAAGACATGGATAATCACTCTGTTACAGATTACACGTTACACTAAACTTATGTAAGAGCCACTGTGCAGTCTTAGCTCTTCCGGATGATTGCTGCCATTTCGTCTTGACAATCTGTAGTGTGGTGCTCCAGGTACAGCTTCCAGGCAGATCCCTCATGGTCTTTTCAAACTATGTTTAGGATTTTGGACTTTATCCAAAGAGTAAGAAAATTACTAAAAGGTTTTAAGCAGAGGCATGATATGATTAGACAGGTGTCTCTAAAAGACCATACTTTTTAAACGATCATTTGGTGTCAAGAGTACGTGTAGCCAGTTAAAACCTTAACTGTAGTAGTTCAGGTTAATAGATGACTGTGAGTTGGACCAAAGAGTGATAGAAGGGAAGGAAAGAAAGGAACCAACTTAAAAAATATTAGGTGACAAGGCCAAGCACAGTGGCTCACTCCTGTAATCCTAGCACTTTGAGAGGCCAAGGCAGGGCGGATCACAAGGTCAGGAGTTCGAGACCAGTCTGACCAACATGGTGAAACCCCATCTCTACTAAAAATACAAAAATTAGCCAGGTGTGATGGCGTGCACTTGTAATCCCAGCTACTCAGGAGGCTGAGGAAGGCAGGAGAATCGCTTGAACCCAGGAGGCGGAGGTTGCAGTTAGCCAAGATCACCCCACGCACTCCAGCTTGGGCGACAGAGCAAGACTCCATCTCATAAAAAAAAAAAAAAAAAAAAAAAGAAAAGAAAAGAAAAAGAAAAAAAGAAATATTAGCTGACAGAATAAATAGGACTTAATGAATGATTGGACATAAGGGGTAAGAGAGAAGTTAAACCTCGGGCGCAGTGGCTCATGCCTGTAATCCCAGCACTTTGGGAGGCCGAGGTGGGTGGATCACAAGGTCAGGAGTTCAAGACCAGCCTGGCCGATATGGTGAAACCCTGTCTCTACTAAAACTAAACAAATTAATCGGGCGTGGCGGCGGGCACCTGTAATCCCAGCTGAGACATGAGAATCGCTTGAACCAGAAGGCAGAGGTTGCAGTGAGCCGAGATAGTGCCACTGCACTCCAGCCTGGGCAACAAGAGCAAAACTCCATCTTCAAAAAAAAAGAGACGTTAAAAATGACCCCCAGCATTTCAGCAGCTGGATGTTAGGGCCAGTCACTGAGATAAAGAATGCTGCAGGAGAAAGAGGTTTAGAAGGGAACATGATGAATTTGGGCCCAAAACTTGAGGCACCCGTGAAACAGTAAGTGGAGATGTCTCATAGGTAGTGCAGAGCATACGGTATTCGGGAATCATCTATTTAAAGATGAAATTGAACCCCTAGAATTAGAAGAACAGCTTAGGGAAAGAGGAGGAAAAAGACTGAGAACTTCACCGTTGCAATGGTTAGACGAAGGGAAACGAAAGAGCAAAGGAAACTTTTAGCTTTTGATAAAATACTGGTTTCAACTTCTACTTATATCCTGAAAAATAAAAATTAAATAAAGGGCTGGGCGCAGTGGCTCATGCCTGTAATTCCAGCACTTTGGGAGGCCGACGCATGTGGAACATGAGGTCAGGAGATCAAGACCAGCCTGGCCAACATGGTTAAACACTGTCTCTACTAAAAATACAAAAAAATTAGCTGAGCGTGGTGGTGTGCACCTGTAATCCCAGCTACTCGGGAGGCTGAGGCAGGAGAATCGATTGAACCCAGGAGGTGGAGGTTGCAGTGAGCTGAGATTGTGCCACTGCACTCCAGCCTGGCAACAGAGTGAGACCCTGTCTCAACTTAAAAAAAAAATTAAATTAATTATAAGGGGAATGAAGAGGGACTGATGAGAAAAGACAAATCCACATAATAATTTATAAGTCTAAGATTGAAATCCCAATGAAAAGGTAAAGAGAAGCTCTGAGTCTAGCACTAGAAGTAGTATGCCCAGTTCATGAAGATGTTAAATAAATAGGAATGTGTTTCCAGTAGCATACTGTCTTTATTTCTGTTTAATTTGACTCAGAGAATGTCTCTGAGTTCCAAGGAAATTATTGTTGATACAGATTGCAATGAAAAGAATCAGATACATAAATCCAATTTAGATAATGATGGAGTTCAGCGTACATTAAGAATTGCTTGGGGCTGGGCGCAGTGGCTCATGCCTGTAATCATAGCACTTTGGGAGGCTGAGGTAGGCAGATCACTTGAGCCCAGGAGTTTGAGACCTACCTGCACAACACTGCAAAACCCTGACTCTACAAAAAAATACAAAAAATTAGCTGCGCATGGTGGTGTTGTGTCTGTAGTCCCAGCTACTTGGGAAGCTGAGGTGGGAGGATCACCTGAGACCAGAAAAATCAAGGCTGCAGTGAGCTGAGATCCTACCATTGCACTCTAGCCTGGGCAACAGGTGAGATCCTGTTTCAAAAAAAAGACAAAAAAGACTCTGGGTGGCCAAGGCAGATCACTTTAGTCCAGGAGTTCAAGACCAGCCTGGCCAACATAGTAAAACCCCATCTCTACCAAAAAATACCAAAATTAGCTAGGTATGGTGGCACATGCTTAGTCCCAGCTACTCTGGAGGCTGACATGGGAGAATCATTTGAACCCAGGAGGCAGAGGTTGCAGCCAGCCGAGATCATGGTGCCATTGCACTCCAGCTTGGGAGACAGAGTTAGACCCTGTCTCAAAAAAAAAAAAAAAAAAAAAAGGCAGTGGGGGAGGGGATGACTTGGTTTCTTGCTGACTGAAATGAACTACCAGCACTCTTGACAATTAAGTTATTCCTTGGACAGCAAATCTTAAATCATCATTCTATATACCAATAAGGACAGTCTTATAGTAACTGTCCAGAACATTTGATCTCTAAGATTAGAAAGATTTCTTTGAAGTCTTGTCTTATAGAGGAGAATTACATCTAAAAACAGAATGTAAACACAAAGACATTATCAGGGCAGTTTTACATGTTAACAGGATAACCCTATACAGTGAATCTGAAAATCCAAAAGTTCACAATTAACCAGTATCAAATGGGCACTGGAGTCAGATGTGACAACTGGATTTGAAAGCTGATTCTGCTACAGGATCTTGGATAGGTTTCTTAAATATAAAGGGCCTCATCTGTAAGATGGAAATGAATGCTGCATCACAGAGTGATTAAGTGATCAAATGAGACAATGTGATTATTTTATTACTTTAAATAAAACCAAGGCAAATAATCATAGATATTTTCTCTGCTTCCATTGAGTGTAACAAACTATAGACCCTCAATGTAAAAACCACACAAAGAAGTAAGGAAAATGCTGAAAACCAGGATACTATTCCAAGCTGATCCATTTACTGACATATTATAAGGTATGAACATACTTAAAATTACCTAGATTCCAACTCATTATACACGTTATTCTCTCAAAATAATCTTACATTTCAGAGAGTATCTACAAGCTTTATTTTAACATAAGACAGACATGGCAAAAGTAACTCCAAGTGTGATGTATATGAGGAAAAATGCAGGAGGCTAACCTAGTCTGGGAGTAGGAGAGGACCAGAGGAGTCCCTAAAAAAGTCAAGTTTATGCTGAGATCTGAATGATGCCTAGGAGGGAAGTTCTGGGAGAATATTGCTTATATACTGGAAGCAGTAGCAAATAATTGAGAATTCAAAATGTTTCTCCTATCTCCCACCTCTGGGGAATAACATTTAAATAATAATCTTGCTTTTAATAGCTATAGTTAAAACAAGAGTTAGATTTATATCCTACTATAGAAATGTACAGATCTTTTCCAGCCTAACAGTTGTTTATTATTATTATTATTATTATTATTATTATTATTATTTTGAGATGGAATCTCATTCTGTCACCCAGACTGGAATGCAGTGGCAGTGATCTTGGCTCACCTCAACCTCTGCCTCCTAGGTTCAAGCAATTCTCATGCCTCAGCCTCCTGAGCTGTAGCTAGTATTACAGACGCATGCTACCACACCCAACTAATTTTTGTATTTTTAGTACAGACCAAGTTTCACCATACTGGCCATGCTGGTCTCGAACTCCTGGCCTCAAATGATCCACCCGCCTCAGCCCCCAAAAGTGCTGGGATTACAGGAGTGAGCCACCGCGCCCAGACTGGTTTATTATTCTTAATTTATCAAGATAAAACTTAGTTTAATAGAGTAGACGGAAGTTATGTGACCAGTTTTGTGCCATCATTCCAACATAAAATGCTGTTCTTCCATCATAGAAAAGCCATAGATTTTATATATTAATAGATTTAAGAAAACAGTTCATGGATATATTCACATAAACATAAAATGTGAATAGGTAGTATTAGATACAAAATATCAATAGTTAATACATGTTATTTATTACAGTATTTGCATTATCATTAATAATAATGAATACTTAATAATTACTAATGCATTTTGTGCATTGTTTCAGTTAATACTTAAAATAATCCCATATAGCAAGGTCAGTTACCATTCCCACTTTATAAATGAAGAAATATTTTTAAAGTTAGGTAACTTGCTCAGGCCACAGGGATTCATACTCAAAATTGACTCTAAAGGCCACTCTCTTAATAGCGATATTCTACTCCTGATTGTGTAGGAGGAACATATGAATGAATGTGCCAGTCCTCTTTGGAACCACTATGACTCATGATAAGTGGATCTACTTGTATTTATTTTTAGTCTACCTTACATATAACATATAATTCCAGTTCAGGGAATGCATTACCTATTACATCTTCTTTTAAGTGAAGTAATGTCAGTATTCATTAAAAACAAGTATTTAAGTAGTTATTTTTGTATATATGTATATATGTATTTTTAAATAAAGGTACAAAGGTATAAAACCTGTAAAAATACCTAAATTGTGCCATTGTGCAATCAAAAGAAATCCATTGAGATTAAATATATTTCTTATCTGTAATCCTTCATTTGTACAGCCTGATCAGAAGAAGGCTGCTAAATCAGTGAGGCTGAGCCAGCAACTGAAATGCTGGCAATTTAAGGCTCTCTCTGGAAACACAGAACTCCAGCTCCAGACATGTCATACGTGTCAAGCATTCACAGGCACTGTCCTGTACTAAATGCTGATTCATCTCATTCCTCTGATATTTACCTTTCTTCTCTTATTAATGTAAATAAATTCTGACCCAATAAAAGAATCACAATATCTTGAAAAGCTGTGTGCTCTATATTCTTCTTTGGCAAGGTATACACATCTGAACGAATGGCAACAAAATAACACCATCTACTTCATATGGTTGCTATGTGGATTAAATGTGATTAAAGCATGCAAAGTGTTGGGACAAAGTCTGGCACATAGAGTGCTTTATGATTTCCAGCTGCTGTAGCTATCATTGTTAGTATCAGTCACATGATTTTTTTGTGTGTATCTTGTTACCAATTTCATGATATCCTAAGAAGTTACTATGTAACAGCCTTGTGTGCAGAAAGAACACTGGATTAGAGATCAGAGCAGTTCAGGAGGTTTGACATGATTGCTGAATAAAAATGAGCAAACTCTTTGAACACGTTTTGTAAAATGTTATTTGTAAAATAAGGGCTAAGATAATCCACCTTACACGGTCATGAGGGGGATTATAGTAAAGGTGACATGAATGGTAAAGCACTTTTTAAACAACAAAGAAATACATAAATACCTAAGGTATTATGATTATTTGGTGAACAAATGCAGGTGCACAGGTATTTAAAAAGCAAAACAGAATTGTCATTAATTTATAATCACATGTCCTGCTCTGATTTCAGGACTGTACATTGTCCATAAGTTCAGGGATCTGCCTTATAGAAAAATGCTTATCTACAGCTACTATAATATTTATTTAGTAAAACTGACTGATGTTCACAAATATAAACTTACCTTTACTATTGTTTTAGGGCGTTTTTTAAAAAATAGTTTTGGCTTTTCCACCACAGGAAGAGGTGGAAGTTTTTTAAGCTCCTGTAAGACGGTGGTCGCAGCGCGTTTCTTGGAGAGTTTTTTGCTATTTCCTTCTCCTTCTGCAGAGAACTCTCCTACTGACACTCGAGTAACAAAGCTTTTCATGTGTGGTGGTCCACTTTCTTTAATAACCTATTAAATTCAAGTAAAATATTAAATAATGGATAGGCACTTAAGATGTATTCTTCAAGTATGACTTAATATTCACATCAAAACCAAAATTAGTATTATGCCAAAATTATAGTATTTCTTTAAGAAAGCTATTATGAAGGTATTATACTGGGACTATTTATGACACTTGATGCTTAATGCAGTTGAAACAAATATAAATAAACACATTTGATTCATAGTCAAAATGATTTATTACTTTAAAACAGATCATTCTAATTACAGTTTCTCCATGTCTTATGGAGCACAAATTTAAGAACATCAAAGATACCATTAGATTAGATACCATATTAGATTAGCCATCTAGAATGATAATTTGTATATAATTACATACATATCTAACTTCCTCCTATGTACGAGTAAGTTACTGGAGAAACGAGTAGTTCTATAAACCATAAGGCACCATGCCTGTGGAGGCCTCTCAAAAACAGTTGATGGATAAAAATAAGCTGTTTTTGATAGTGATGTCAAAAGCTGTTTTACAGAAAGAGATATTTATTCTTGTGACATGATTTTTAAAAAGTAAGTAGGTATGCCAAGAAAATTCCTAGCTTTCTGGAGTAATGAGTTATGGATCTGTCAACTATGAATGTAATGTTCCTAAACCTTGTTTTATCTGCTCTCACTTTTACACTATGTCAGCTTTTGGAGGAAATATGCCTTCCAAAACCTGAGGATTCAAAACTTTAGTCTCCTTCAAAATTATGACCTATACAAGATGCCCTATTTAAGTAGTTACTATTTAACATTACACTGAAATTCTGTCTTCTAATATTGGATACCAATTAGGAAAAGGAATGAAAGCACCGCAATATTTCAATAAGGTGACATTATTAGGGATGAGGAATTTATCATAAGCACACTTTCCAAGTAATTTAGGTTTACTATTTAAACATCAAAGCTGTTTATTTTAACCACTTTGATAGACATTCTTCTCGATTTTTTTTAAAAAAGAATATATTTTACTTAGTAGAGAATACTAAATATTTAACCTTTAATTGTTCACATTAGATCATCATTATAAACATGAGATATCCTATACCATAATATATTGATGTTCCCAAGAACATCTAAGAATAATAAAACTGTCTATTCTTACTCATTGTAGCCTTTAAAAAAAAAATTCCAATAATTTTTTAGTATAAGCAATTACTTTTTACAGGTTTTCCAAATTTTCCGTATCATTTCTTGCTGGACCAATAGGATCTCAAGTACATTCTCTCCCTGACTTCCTCATTTTGCTGCTTTTAACATGCTGTGGACTGAGAACCAAGATAATGCAACCTGTAAGAATGTGTCCAAGAGAAAGCAAACAGTTTCTCAGTCCAACTCAGATGATCCTGCCAATGAGTAAGATGTGGGAGCTTTCTAGTAGGTGAATGTCATGCAATGTGAGGGAAGATTCTCCACAACTCTTGCAGCTTATTTCCTGGTTCTTGTCTACTTTCCAGACATGAATTGTAAAATTAGTGACCTCTTAATAAGGGAAGTATTATAATAATTATTGTTTTCTTTTTTGAAATTTCATAAATTTTATGAATATATTTGCAATATATTTATCTAGCTGTAAAGTCAAGAGTTGCTTCATTACATCTTACTTCTTGGTGATTTTGTTAGTTGCGGTTAAAGTTAAACATATTTTGGCCTCCACGCAATTGAAAAAAAAATTGGACATTAACGTGTGTCACTAAATCTTAACTTGAATAAATTTAATTTAATCCTATTTAAAATACCAAATCCTATAGGATACCACCAATTATCTATACCCAGAAAATAACTTTTATAATAAAAATTGAAATATCATGTATACAAAAGGCTTAATACAGAAAAGAAAAAAAATCAGAAGGAATCTGTGTTATCATCATGATTTCTATTTTCACCAGGGCCTAGATCATTTCATAATACTGGGTTTGAACATATAGAAGCACATTAACTCTTGCAGGATACTAGTATACCAGTTAATCTGATTTGTTTGTTTGTTTAAAATAACCAGAGCAAGGGAAAAAATGGGAAGATCTCTACCGAGTACATACCTCAAAACTGACAGGCATATTTCGCTTCAGAGCAATTTCAAACACCAAGCTGATCTCAGACTTATTTGCATCTTTGTCATCATCCATATCCTTTCCTGATTCACCATTCTAAATCACAAAAAAATAGGATAACACTGAATCTTGATATTATAACAAACTTTACTTTTATTCTACAGTCAAGATGGCCTATTTAAATTACAAGAAGAAACAACAAACTATATAGACTGTATCTGCTGCATTCTCCTGTAACCACAGCAGTCAAGGGCTTTCCTGCCAAGCTTTTTGTTACTCGGTTTTTAGCTTGTTTTCCTTGAAGGAAAAGCATTTAATGCAGACTTCGGAAATATTTTGCTCAGCCACACACTAATTTGAGTTCAGCTTACATCCCTAAACCTGGCACTCTTGTTTTAGAGTTCTCTACCCACCCAACCCCCAACACCCAGGAATTCCCCCACTGGCGTTCTAATGTGATCTATGAGGATGAAGTTACAGAAAGAGTACAGGATGCAAACCAGAAGCATCCTAGTTGGAGATCTATGTCTGGCACAGGCATCGGTTTACTTTATTCACTTATTTAACACATACTTCTGGAAGGCCTCATATATGCTGAACCTACTATAACTATTAGAGAGAAAGAGACAGTATTCCTGCTGTCAAGAAGTGGGAGAGAATGATCTAGTGGGAAAACAGATCAAGAAATAGATAGGAGCTCTCATGAAAGAGTACAAGCAGAAAAACACCTAAGTCTGCCATTAAGATAAATATCAAAGGAGAAAGAAACAATTGGTTTGGGGAAAGGAAAACTGTAGAGGTTGAACTGTAGAGTAAGTAAGAAGCTCACTACGCTGCCGGGCACGGTGGCTCACGCCTGTAATCCCAGCACTTTGGGAGGCCGAGGCGGGCAGATCACGAGGTCAGGAGATCGAGAACATCCTGGCTAACACAGTGAAACCCCATCTGTACTAAAAATACAAAAAATTAGCTGGGCGTGGTAGCATGCGCCTATGGTCCCAGCTACTCAAGAGGCTGAGGCAGGAGAATCGCTTGAACCCGGGAGGCAGAGGTTGCAGTGAGCCGAGATCCTGCCACTGCACTCCAGCCTGGGCAACAGAGCGAGGCTCCATCTCAAAAAAAAAAAAAAAAGAAAGAAAGAAAAAAGAAGCTCACTATGCTATGTATAGGACATACCTGAGCTAGAGATACTATTTTGAAGTCAATCGACAAAGTAGCTGAAGCCATGAGAATGAGTGAGATTACTCAAGTACAGCCTCAATGTCATTTGTAAAACAAAGAGGACTGAAAAATCCATAAAATCTCTTCCACTTTAAATCCTTGATTCTAGATTCACACAATGTAATCTATATTCAATAAACATAGCATGAAATATAAGCCAAATCAATGTTATTTCTCATCCTCATATACATCCCCAAATCCCTAGTTGCCTGGGAAGTGAACTCAAGGGAAGAACCAAAGCTCTGAAAGATAGTCACCCTGCAGGAACACATGAAGCAAGTATAGTAGACAGTCTGAGATGCAAATCTTAGCAGGTCTTCACTCTAGTATTCTTCCCTATCAGAACAGATTATTTATTTTAATTATAAAATGCTCTGATTTGTTTCACTGGGAAAGTAGAACGAAGAGACTGTCACATGCAGCAGCACCACACCTGAGGCGATCTTTCCGGAATAGGTTCATTCTGCAGTGCTTGGAGGGCTTTCATTGCAGCATTGTGTCTAGCAGCTTGTCGAGTCTTTCCTTCCCCAAAAAATTCATTATTTCCTACAGTGAGCTGAACATAAAAGATCTTAGGCACTGGGCAATGATACCTAAAATAAGAAAATAAAAACGTTAAAGTTAGCTTAATAAAACCACTCTATAATCATTCATAAGATTTATTTTGTTTAAAATGATACCAATTATATAATGTGCTATACTCTTAAAACTTTAACCTCAAAAACATACTTTTTTGATAAAATGTGAGTCAATACATCTACAGATAATAGCTTATACTGATCTCCATGAAAAACATATATCGAATACAACATTAAACATAACACAATACAGTAAAAATTATTTTAATTATATCACAGGATACTTCCTGGCGAGAAGTTTTCAGTCAGATTTTGACAGAAGTAAGTGAACAGTCTAGTGAAGCTACAACAGAGGCTGGGTCAGTTCAGGCGACAACATGTAGATTACCGTGCTTTTTGCAGAAGATAATTATGATTAGAAATATAGGAGCAGAGAAATGGACCGACTACAATGCAAAGTAATAAGGAGAGCAGATTCAGCATAAGAATAAGGAATTTAGGCCAATTCTTAAGCAGGAAGTGTTATATTCATACATTTTACGGTGACTGAGGTAATGAGGCTAATGAGGTGTGACTAAAAACCTGCAATAATGCAGATATGAAGAGATAACAGAGGCTGTAAGAAGAAACAAGAAAACCAAAAGAAATTAAGTAGAAAAAATTAAGATATGTAATAAAATCCATTAATTCAGCAATTATTTATGGAGTGTCTTCTATATGACAGGGGACTATGACAATGAACAACAACACTTAGAGTGGGGAAGATAAACAATAAGAAAAATACGTAGAATACCTAGTATGTTAGAGGTAGATGTAAGAAAAAGTAAAGAGGAAAGGGTTCAGAAGTGCCAGGGAGGTAGGTTTTAGATAGGGTGGCCAAGAGAAGTTTCATTGAAAAAATATCAATTGTGTAAAGACGTGGAATAAGTTAGGGAAGAAGCCATGCAGATATCTGGGACAGTGCATCTGAAGCAGAAAGTATACCAGCAGCAAGGGCAGCAAGGCAGGAGCGTGCCATGCATGTTCAAGTAGCTCGGAGGAGGCCTGTCTGGCAAAAGTTTAGGGAGAGAGGAAAAGCTAGATGAGAAGAGGTGGCAAGATTCCATAGGGCCTTCCCTACAAATTGCTGTAGGCATCTTTTACCCCAAGTGAAATGACCAGCCACTGGAAGGTTTCGCACAGAGAAGTGACATAATCTGACTTATCTCTTGGAATAACCATCTGACTACTATTTTGAGGACACACTGTAGGGGAACAATGCTGGAAGCAAGGCTATCTAATAGGCTACTGGGATAATCAAGGGGAAAGGTGACAGTGGCCTGAACTAGGGTATAGCAATGGAAGCAACGAGAAGTCATCGTTTCTAGATGAATTTTGAAAGTAGAGATGATGGGTTTACTCAAGGCCTGGCTATGGAATATGAGAGGAGAGTCAGGGACGACATCACGGTTTTGGAACTAAACAACTGGAAAATGGAGTACCCATCTATTGAGACAGTGAAGACTGCAAAAGAAATGGATTTGCTGGGGGTGGATTTCAACAGCTCTGTTTTGGAGATGTTCAATTATTAGACCTATTAGATATCCAAGTGTAGATGTCAACTGGACAACTGAATTTATTAGTCTGGACTTCAGGAAAGAGGTCCAAGGTAGAAATAACATTTGGGAATCATCAGTATATAGGTGGTATTTAAAGGCATAAAATAATGAGAACTCTGTGGGAGGGTGTGATGGGAGAAAAGCCAAGCAAGCACGATGTCCTTCCTGAAAGCCAAACGGGAAAAAAGTCTGTCAAGGAGAAGGGAGGGATTAATTGGATCTAATGCTACTAACAGGTCAAGTAAAATGATGACTGAGAAATATGACCACTGAATTGAGCAACTTAGCAAAATAAACAGAATCAATTTTGATGGAATGGTGGATTTACAACAGCAATGCTGAAAAAAATGAGTTAAAAATCACTCCAGTCCTAAAAAATGTTTGTTTCCAAGCAAAAAGAAGTCCAATTGAGGTCCTACTGTATTTTAGATAATTACTGCACATCCAAGTAGTGACGCTCTATGTTCAACCCGAGATAAACTGGATACAGCCCATCATGTAAGAATTCACCAGGCAGATGGGACTAATCAATGAAGGTTTACTGAAGGTGAAGAACTAGAAATGTTGATTGGTACTGAAGATGCAGATTTGTGAGGCAATAATTGAAACCATGCAAGTGGATAAGCACCTGGAAAGGGTAAGTGTAAAGGAATCAAAAAAGAGCCTAAGGCTAGGAAATGATTAATGCCTATGATCAAAGTGCAAGGGAAACAATAGACAGCAGTGAAAGAGATGAAAAAGGGTCAAAGTTAGAAGAAAAATTACAACACAATGTCAGGGACAGGAGTAATTAACAGTGTCAAATGAAGGAGAGGACTTCAGAGTATGAAAAAAAGAAAAAGTTACTGTTTTAAACGCTTAACTTAAAATCAATTTTCTCGAACTACAGTTTTCTATTAAGATAAAGCATTTTAAATGTGTTTTTATTATAAACAAAGATTAAAAAGCATTAAAAAACTACAATCTTTTTTGCTTTTTGGTTACAACAATTAAATATTGTGTACTGAAGTGCACAATTTCCTATCATCTATTTTATTTTAATCCCTTTAATGCAGAAATTTATTTTAATCCCTTAATGCAGAAATCTGACAGACTAATATGAATAATGCGGGTCATCTTCACTTTGTATTTCACAAAATTCAATCTTCCCACCTCCACATAACTTTATTTTTAACTGGTGCTACTATAAAATTTTAAAAGACAACTTGAAATCAGAAATTTACTCCTGAACTGAGATCTTATATGGCAAACTTTCACCATAGAGCAAATGTTTACAATTAATTATAAACTTCTGAAAATAGAAGGTCCACAGCTGAAATGCTAACAGACCTTTAACTACAGTAGAGGGAGTGGGCGCCACTATAATCACTAAGGCCTGCTGACAATTACAAAACTCATTTTGGTTTGCCACAGAGACAAACAAAATTTCTGTTCATTATAACTTTACTGGAATATGATGTCATAACACATAACCATACTGAAACAATCTGCTGATTTTCTGGCCAAAATATTAATTGCACACCAAAGAGCCCTTGGGGCCTCTCCCTTTTTGGTCATCAAATATGGCTCAATGTATGTGTATGTGCATGCATGTGGATATATATGTATATATAAATTATATTGTGTAAGTATCAGAGGAAAAATTAAGTATGTTGCATTTTTAACATAAAAGGTAAAAATTCTAGCACTAACAACAGGAAATACCAAGACTGGATGCCTGACTTATTTCATTCTGTTTCACTTCATCCTCTTACTTAACAATGATTCTTAATAATATACCCCACATGGTTTGAATACCTTATATATCACATCTCCTCATACCATCATGACAATCAAGATTAGCCAGAGCACTCTCATTAATTGCATCCAGATTGAATTACAGGAGAGATGATGCAGAATGGTTTTTGTGTGATAGGTCTGGTCTCAAAATACTTATTTCCTTTGGTAAAGAAACACCCAAAATTTATTAATTATAAAGATTGATATGTTCTATTTAATGGATTTCCTTCTACTTTCACTTATTTCAAGTATTAAGCTCACTTTTAATAAGGTATTTGATATGGTTTGGCTGTGTCCCCCCTCAGAATCTCATCTTGAATTGTAATCCGAATTGTAATCTCCATGTGTCGTGGGAGGGACCTGGTTGGAAGTTAAGTGAACCATGGGAGCGGTTTCCCCCGTGGTATTCTCATGATAGGGAGTGAGTTCTCACAAGATCTGACGGTTTTATAAGCGTCTGGCATTTCCCTTGCTGGCACTCATTTCCTCTCCTGCTGCCCTGTGAAGCGGTGCCTTCCGCCATCCTGAGGCCTCCCCAGCCATGCAGAACAGTCAGTCAATTAAACCTCTTTTCTTTATAAATCACCCAGTTCAGTCTCAGGTATTTCTTCATAGCAACATGAGATCAGACTAACACAGTACGTATAATAAGTGATGTACATATTTTTACCAATTAGTATATTTACCTAAGCAGACATAGCTATTCTTGAATGATTTTTCTCAAGTAGAATTTTGTGGTCAATGTTTAGATCCCCATAATGATTACTGTTAAAAGATGAACCATGAAAACTCACCCATCCAAGTTATTTAAATTTCAGGGTCAAATGGTTGAATTTCTTTTAAATCCCCAAAAAGTCTTGGGATTTGAAAGATCCTACTTTCATCAGAATTATCTTCCATGCTTGTTAAAAATGAAGATTCCTGTGATCCAAGCCTGATCTGCTGTATCAGAGTTTCTGAGGATGGAACCATAATTTTAAGCTGCCCTTCTGACTCTCTGCATGATAAAGGTCCAGGATTATCACCACATCCCACAATGTGGCCTATGTGACTTGGCAATTGCTTCAAAGTCCATTCAAGAAAGAGACCACACACAATGCTTACTGCACAATGGTTAGGTCTTTCTCTTTTTTTTTTTTATTTTTCTGAGACGGAGTCTCGCTCTGTCGCCCAGGCTGGAGTGCAGTGGCTAGATCTCGGCTCCCTGCAAGCTCCGCCTCCTGGGTTCTCGCCATTCTCCTGCCTCAGCCTCCCGAGTAGCTGGGACTACAGGCGCCTGCCACCATGCCCGGCTAATTTTTTGTATTTTTAGCAGAGACGGGGTTTCACTGTGTTAGCCAGGATGGTCTCAATCTCTGACCTTGTGATCCGCCTGCCTCGGCCTCCCAAAGTGCTGGGATTACAGGCGTGAGCCACCACGCCCGGCCAGGTCTTTCATATCTCTTTTTCATTTAATCCTCACTACAGCCTGGTGAGGCAGGAGATGTCCCCAAGGTCACCGTAAGAGATAACAAATGTCCCCAAAAGAGTTGCTGGGAATCAAATTTAAGTCTGCCTAACTGCAGAGTCCAGGAAATTCCTTATGGAGTTTCCTAAAAATCTGCTTTATCTTCTTCCATTTTTGTTCATTTTGTTTATTAAATTGTCTATCTTCATGGAAGGCCAGAGAACCTAATGCAAGGGATCTAAACTAAGGCCCACTGATAGACTTCAGAGATGTTTTATTGAGTGAACGGCTGCTGAAACAAACAGACAACCATGACGAAACACTGTTTGTGCAGCATGTCAAATCAAATAGACACAAGTGCATGATGTAAAATCAAAGTGAAACATCAAAATGATGAGCATTGTGTGCCACATTACTTAACAGCCTAAATCTGACAAATGCTGCGTGCAAGGCCTTTTTATCCCCATGTCTCCTTGCCTTCTATCTGCTGGAAGTCTTGCAAAAAATAAATAAAATTGTAAATAAAATAAAATAGAATCTTCCTTTCCTTTAGATCCCAAACAAGTCTTGAGATTCAGCCTATCTTCAAGATACCCAATACAACAGTAAGAAAGAATGTATACTGGTTCCTTTGATTTAATACTTGGCATTCCTTACAGCTTTTTGAGTAAAGGAAAGATTTTACATTCACTTATATTTGACTGTTAGTTGTAGCAACTTTTTATACCACATATCCTTGCCAACCTCCCTAAAGTTACTTCATTTAATGCCCTCTTTATGGACTCATTTTGTATCATCTTTCTAAACAACTAAAATCCCGTATGTCCTCCCTACCATTCTGTGACTGTTTTATTCTCCAACATCTCCACTTTCCTAAGTATCATTTTTACAAGGTGAGAAAGACATATCCCAAATAACATTAGGATTTTTACAAATTGAAAAATAATTACCTCATTCTATTTGATAGCATTATTCATAAATCTCAACACAGCTTAAACATTCATATCTCCCCTACAGACTTACATCTTAAAATATATGAAAATGCTATCTTCTGATCTAATAAGGAGAGGCTTTGGATTTCTGTGTTTACTTCTAACATTGACTGGAAACAGAAATGTCACTTAACCTTTCTATCTCAGTTTACTTATCTGCAAAATATTTGTACAATTTATGTTTAAAGAACCCTAAAGGCCAAAACTAAGAATTCAAATGACATGTCGATTATTTTGACTCTTTGTACACTTTTTGGCACTGCTAAGCATTCTTTTTCTTGCTGTAGAAAAACAGCAGGTTTTTATCATAGAGCTATAAAATAGTCCTTGGCACATTTTCAAACTTGTATGTATATAAAATATCTAGATAGGAGACAGTTCTTTCTCTATTCATATCTACAAATTTTGAAAAATATATCTTTTATGAGATCTAACTTAATTCTTGAGGAATTTCAAATATTAGGACTGATTAGAAAAGATTCACAGGTCAGATGAAAATATGCTTTAAAAGAGGTGTATGGATATTCTATTTGTAGAATTACTGCAAGTATGTTTTAAATGCCTAGAGGAAATATAGAAAGATATGCACTAAAAGCTAGGATAGGGTGTTTTGAAATGATAGCATTATAAATGATGTTCTTTCCTCTCATAATCTCGAGTTTTAAAAAATAATATGGTACATTAGAATAAAAATGGAAAAAAAATACTTAATTGAAGGAAGTCTAGTCCCTGTCCAAACAAAGGTAAATCTGTGTTTGAAATTAAATTTGATAAATTAGTGGAATGACTTATGGAATACAGAACACAAACCAAGAGAATAAGTAACTTGTACTGTATCACTGATAGTAGTGCCATAATCAGGACTATGCAAAGCACAGCATGTTATCAAAGAGCCCCATTATTGTAAACACACAAGCACCACCCACAATCTCATACTTGGAACCAACATAAACCTGTTCTTGCCCCTTCTCTAAATGGATATATAGATAAATCATTATCACATCACCATTACCATAATTAGGGCAAAAACATACAAAGCACTTACTATGTGCCAGGCACTATTCCAAGCATTTAGATACTAATCTCACTGAATCCTCACAACCCCACTTCATTTTACAGATGAGGAAATTGAAGAATAGAGACATTCACTAACCTTCCCAAGGCCACTCGATCTGAGCTCGCATTTGAGCCCAGGCAGTCTCACTCCAGAGCCCATGCTCATAACTGCCACACCATGCTGCCTCTGAATGAACTGGATAGATGAACACTATAAACTGCAGAAGTACTAACTATAAACTCTGAAGAAGTCATGCTGGACTGGGAATATCAAAGCAACTTGTCTCTCTAGATGTATGAGATCTGGCAGATTCTGAAGACCTCTGTACGCCAAAAGTCAGGTGCAGGATATCAGTTGCCAAAGGCAATGCTGGGGACACTGTAAGTCTAGAAGACCAAGTTGACTGCAAAGTCCTATTTCCTCTCTGCTCATTTTTTGTCTCCTCTTAACCCACTCATCTGGAGCCCAGGTTTAAATGTTCTCATTAGGGAAATGCAAATCCAAACCACAATAGGACACTACTTCACACACCCATTGGGATGGCTATAGTTTAAAAAAAAAAAAGTCATAAAGACATGGCAAATTGGAACCCTCATACATTCTCGTGGGAATGTAAAATGTGCAGTTGCTATGGAAAATAGTTTACCAGTTCATCAAAAAATTAAACACAGAATTACCACTTGACCCAGCAGTTTCACTTCTAGATATATACCCAAGAGAAATGAAAACTGGGGTTCACACAAAAACTTGTAGGTAAATGTTTACAGCAGCATTATTCCTAATAGAAAGTGGAAATAACCCAAAGGTCCCGATGAATAAATAAAATGTGGTATGTCCCCACAATGGAGTGTTTTACAGTCGTACAAAGGAATGAAGTATAATTACATGCTACAACATGAATGAACTTACCTTATACTAAGTGAAAGCAGCTAGATACAAAAGAGTATATACTCTATGATTCCATTTAGACAAAATATCCAGAATAGGCAAACCCATAGAGACAGAAAGTAGATTAGTGGTTGCCAGGAGCTGGGAGGATGGAGTTTGAGGAGTAATTGTTAATAGGTATGGGGTTTCTTTTAGGAGTGATAGATATGTTTTGAAATTAGACCATGGTGATGGCTGTACAACACTGTGAATGTACTAAATGCACAATGAATTGTATACTTTAAAATAGTTAATCTTGTGTTATGTAAATTTTATTTCAATACAAATCATTTTTTTTTTAAATGTTGATACTCCCTAGGGTTCTATTTTGTTTCTCACTGACAAGACAGTTTTTGTAGGTGATCTCACCTCCTCTCATTCACATTCTTGGCAGACTCCCACAAACTAGCCTACCAAATTTTGTAAAGAGAAGTGTAAAAGACCTCCCTTTTACATTCTAGGATGTTACTGACCTGGTCTTCTTCCTACTCTTGTCTAATTGCTAGGGGGGTATGTGAATTACATTAATAATTCAACATATACTTATTAAAAGCCTACTAGGATGGAGTTTTAGTTTCTAGAGATGGAGAACTGCCCTCAGGAAACTATCAATCAAGTAAGTACACACACACACACACACACACACAACAAATGAGATGAGCTAGGAAGAAAAATAAAGCATGGTATAGAAAAAGCGTAACAGGGGCTCCTTTAGGAGGTGACATTTGAACACAGATTTGAATACAGTGAGAATTCTAGGCATGGAAATGCCAGAAAGAAAAAGTGCTCTAAGCAAATAAGACAGCAAGTGCAAAGGCCCTGCAGAAATAACATGTTGGTTGGTCAATTTTTGAGAAAGGGCAAGTGTTCCTTGTGCCTGACAAGCCCTGAGTCAAGGAATGATTAGTATGAAACTAGGTCTGAGAAGTCACCAGGCAGCAAATCAGAACTTAATTCCACATGATGGAAGCCACTGGAAAGTTTTAAGCAGGAAAGTGGCACAATCTGACATGATTTAAAAGGATCTTGTTGCTATTTACCCGAGCAGAGGCAAGAAGAGAGTAGCTGACAAGCCATTCCATGGTGCAGGAAAAGTCATCTCTAAAAATAGGAGACTGAACTGCCCAAGAAAATACAGGATTGCAGGCAGTGCTACAATTTCACTTAAGGATTGTGGTCATTATATCAAGGTGGACTAGTCAGCATAGATGCTTTTCTGTAGCTTCCTAGGAGCAACTGCAGCAGAGTCAGAGGAGCTGGAATTAACCAGTTACAGTTTTGCCAAGCATCGCTGCTCATTCCAACTGGGAGGTAGTAGAACACACAGGAATTAGGTAGCCATAGGACTAGTGAAAAATGGGTGATCAACTCTAGTGAAAAGCAGCCACGCTGAACCTGGCAGGTGAGGAAAGGGTGCACCCAGCCTGGAGGTTCTGCTCAAAGTCTTCAGGTGCTAAAGGACACTACCCTATTTCCTGCCCTCCCACTAGATGTGGGTGGTCCGACAGTGTGTGGCAGAAGCAGTAAGATGTGCCTCCCTTGTGGTGGCTGACAAGCAAAGCAGTGCTGGAAGTGTTCCCACTTTGTAACTGTGAAGAAGGGTCCCTGGCAAGGTGACCTGGAGGCCTCTTCTTCCAGTGTGCTGCCACTGTGTTCCCCTGGGTGCTGCAGCAGGCCTGTCTGAGAGGTAAATGGCAGCACTGTGGAAACCAGCAGAATTGCGGAGTGATGCTGCAGGAATGTGGCGGGGGGGGCGGGAGGGTGGGTTCCTTGCAGCAGTATTTCTCAAGTGGGTCCCACATAGAAAACATTGCAGTCCTCCTAATGGGGTCTAGAAACACTTAGTAAAAAGCAGATTCAGGGCTGACCAAAGGGATTCAGGATGGAGTCCAGGAATGTGCACATTATCTAACAGCCTAGGTGGTTTGTACACATGCTACAGATTGAGAAGGGCCTCCTCACAGGGGCCTTCTTCCCTGTTTGTGAATACAAAGGCTTCTGATTCCTAAATATCAACTTTGTACTCATCTGCCTTACAGAGTGCTCTTCCTGTCTTTAACAGGATTTTAGTTAATTCTCTCACTGTTTGTTTCATAAGAAAAAATTAGGATTTTCCTATTATTTCCAGAATTTGTTTTTCCTATTTCTTTCCACAATTTATTTTACTAATTTTGTTGATCCAAACTTCCAAAAGAATACTAAATAGCAGCTGATAAAGAATATTCTTATTTCTTACTTGAATGGGAACACAGCTAGTATATACTCATTAAACCTTGTTTAAAAAAAAAAAAACAAACACTGACAGTGTGGACAGAGAAAACTATTTTTATGTTTAGAATAAGATCTACTGGATTTAAGTTCCAGCTACTAGATCTATAAAGACTTTGGGCAAGAAGCCTTATGTTCTCTAAGAGCCATCAGTAATAAGAACAATTTTGTCTGCATCAACTTTCAACTTTATTCAGGTGACAAACCAGTTGAAAATTATTATACTTTTCATGAAATATAGCATATCTGTGTACTGAGGGACAATTTTCGAATAGATATATATGTTCACACATATACTATGCAATTCAAAAACATACAATTTTTTTTTAAATATAAATTTTTTTTTTTTTTTTGAAACAGGGTCTCGTTCTGTCACCCAGGCTGGAGTGCAGAGCATGACTATGGTTAACTGCGGCCTCAACCTGCTAGGCTCAAGCAATCCTCCCATCTGAGTCTCTCGAGTAGCTGGAACCACAAGCATGTGCCATCATGCCTGGCTAATTTTTTTTTTTTTTTTTTTTGTAGAGACAGGCACTCCCTATGTTGCCTAGGCTGGTCTTGAATTCCTGGGCTAAAGCAATCCTCCCAACTCAGGCTCCCAAAGTGCTGAGGTTATAGGCATGAGCCACTGTGCCCAGACACTTTTAACTTTTCAATATATATTCACTAAATACTGCATGCTAGTAATCTAATAGCAGAATCTTAAGTACTAAAAAACTTATGGAAAATATGGCTTATTGTTTCTTTGAGTTGTAAGAATATTCTTATTATTTAATTCCAGCAGCAGATATCATCTTTGGTTAAGGGTTCTCTGAGAATGCACTTTGAAAACAACTGGTGTAGAAAATCTCTCAAGTCCTTCCCACCAACAAAAGGATTCATGAAATGAGGTCTAGAAAATACTTATAAAACTTCTATCTCTCCATTATTTTAAGTCCACAAGCATATGTTTTTGAAAAGTTTGTTAAAAGTATAAAAAAGCATGAAAGTATAAAAGATACAAACATACTGGATTTTTTAAAAGAGGGTTTACACTCTTTTTAGATAAATTAATTTTATAATGTCTATAATAAAAGATTCAAATGGATGATTACGTTTGCACTAAAATCTTCCAAGAAGTTTAAAAACTGTTTGCTTTATTACAACGTCCAGCCCAGGCATCTACTCCAGTGCTTTTGCTGATCAGAATTAACTATCAACTTTGGATGTTTGCCCACTTCACATACTCCCAAAAGTAACATGGAGACATTACATCAGCGGTATTGCAGAAAGATTAATGTGCTTTGTTTGGAGATGCAAACTAATTATACTTACTGCATACTTCTAGTATTCTGTCTCTTTCACTCAAATCTAAATGAATTTAGTCATACATCTGCATATAGTTTAATGATAACAATAATGTGTAGTTAATAGATACTCACTGGAACATAAAAACTTTACTTGGCATTTTCCCAGCTAATTGTTTTTACAGCTTGACTTCACTTTATATATTAGGTGCATTCATAAAAAGGTTTACATAAAGTAAATATTTTCATACTAAATCCCATTTTCCCACTGTTGCCCAATATTAAATCTTGAGTTATATTTCTACAGGAAAATGCTGGCTCCAACACATCATAAAAATTATAATTAAAAATCTAAACATATATGCCAAGGAATAGGTATGTTTAATACATTATTTTACAAAACACTTTATCCTCTCACCTGTGATAAGAATTAATCTAAAAGATAATCATTTTGTTTCACAGTCTCACAATCATTAGAAGGACACGTATGTTTTTAAAAAAATTGCAGGGTTTTAAAGTAGCTTCATAGAAACTAAAAGTAGAAATATAATTTATTAGCTGGAACTGCCACATGGAGATGTCCTGTCAGATTTTAGGCAATGCAAGTAGTCTCAGATTATTGACAGTAATCATTTAAGGGTCTTAGAAATTTCTTCGGCTATGAGTAACACACTTTGGGGGGTTCATTACAATCCAAACCAGATGATTTACTGAAATTACACAGATGCTCTGGAGCCAATACCACTGTCTGACACGAAGCACACTTTTCTTTTTTGAGGCAGGGTCTCCCTCTGTCACCCAGGCTGACGTGTAGTCGTGCGATTATGCCTCACTGCAGCCTCAACTTCCAAGGCTCAAGCAATCCTCCCAAGTAACAGGGACCACAGGCGTGCACTACCACACCTGGCTAATTTTTTTTTATTTTTATGTTTTATAGAGATGCTTTTCAGAGAAATAGGAAAAAGAACTTTGCTCAACTACCTGGATCCTTTCATACTGTTTAATATTAAAAGTGTAAAAAAAAGCAACATTTGCTAAAATAGTACAGTACTTGGAACTTTTAGAAAACTCTTCCATTTTTAAAGTACCTTGGATTAACGTTAAATAATTTATAATTTTCAGTCATTTTAAATTAATTTGTAAAATTTTCCCTGCACAAATCCTCTGGGGAATGCACTATGTGGATTTCAATTACCTATGCTCTCCTTTTCCTGCATTGCTGCAGATACGCAAGGTATGCTTTTACATCAGTTAGTCAGTGTGAACTGTGACTCTTATTCCAGGATGCACACTAAGCTGAGAACCATCCAATCCTCTTTATCTTTGCCATGTACCCCGAGGTAAAACACAGCAACAAATAAGGGAGATGATATTGGTAAAGAGACAATGTTGATATCCAGTCTGACCACCACACATAGGAAGAGGCTGAAGTAATACTTAGAGCTTTGAAAGGGCTAACAGTTTTGGCCTCGGGTTATGATGGTTTATTCCTGTTCACAATACAGCTACGTGTATTTTAGTCACACTAAATACAAAGTGTGGCCAAAGACATTCTTTTCTGTGGACAAAATAGTTTTTGAAGATATTCTGAAATAAGTCAGTCATCATGACATCCTACTATTCCCAAAGAGTGGATGTTTACATGAGTTAGTGTAGCATAGCAGAAAAAGCACGAGCTTTGATGACATATTACTCCCAGGATGGAGGGCCAGCTCAGCCCTTTACTAGCTGTGTCACCCTGTGCAAGATACATGCTGTGTCAGAACATAGTAGCCCCAGGAAATCAGAGTTGTTGGCCTCTTCCCCTCTTGGCAACTAATCCATCAGCCTTCTTTGATATTCTACAATGTTTCTATGAAGCTTCAGCATCTCTAAACCTTTTGGTTATTCCCTGTAAAGAATACCCTTAGCTGTGGTTATGCTGGCAGAATCTCTAGACTTTCATTTCATATGCTCAGCGGCACCCCTAGTTTCCCATTAGTGCTTGTACCATACCCGGGAGAACATCACTTCATGCCTGTCTAGGAGACTTGATATTTGGTTCATTGGTCACTCAAGAATGCCAATCTAGGCCAGGCACAGTGGCTCACACCTATAATCCCAGCACTTTAGGAGGCCAAGGCAGGAGGATCACTTGAGGCCAGGAGTTTGAGACCAGCCTGAACAAAATAGCAAGACTGTCTCTACAAAAAACATAAAAAATTATCTGGGCATGGTGGTATGCCTTGTAGTCCCAGCTACTCAGGAGCGGAGGCAGGAGCATTGCTTGAGCCCAGAATTCAAGGGTACAGTGAGCTCAGCATCAAATGTACCCTTGTGGTTTGAGTACCACTGCACTCCAGCCTGGGCAATAGAGTGAGACCTCATCTATAAAAAAAAAAAAAAAGAGGAATAAAAAAAGAACACCAGTGCAGTTCAAAACACCAAGCAGTGTGCAGAAGATAAGCTGATAAATTCAGATATTATAAAAACCAGTAGAAATCAACTAAATAAACCTCTGGAAGAATTTAATGTAAAATAATAAATAACATTACTACAATTTTTAAAAAATCTCTTTGTCTTATGTAAAGGCCATTTATTTACATGTTTGGGGTTCTGTTCTACACAGACTGTTCTGAATAGACTGTTCTGTGACCTGTCAGTCAATTACAGTACAGGAGTCTAGTAACTCATTTATCTTTAAAGAAGTGCATCTTGACCAGAGAACATGAGAATGTCAACAAATCATAAGGAAATAAATAAAGCAAGTTGATCAAGGTCCTTGTAACTGAAGCCAAGAAAAAGCCTGGGAAATTAATGAATAATAAGCTCCCAAGAAACTCAAACTGAGAAAAGCAGTAAGCCATGATGAGAATAATACCTGAGATGATTAAATATATAGTCCAAATATTACTGCCTACGATCCTAAATCTTACCCACCCGCAAAAGAGAACAGCCAAAGAGCTGAAGTTGCTCATTTTTATCTCAATGAGAGAGAGGAGGGATAAGGGGGAGGCAAGAAGGGGGGAGGAGAGGGAGGAAAGGAGAGAGAGACAGCGCACGAACACGAGCAAGAGAACAAGGGCAAAAAATACTTGCTGATAGTAGGTATGATATTAAGAACATTGTATTATATTGCATTAGAAATATAGACTATTGAAAGCCGACATAAAGAACTGATTTGGATTTAGAAAAGATCAGAAGATAAGATAGTTTTATTTCCATTTTAAAATGAATATGTAAACAACTATTAAGTTCAGTACATTAAAAAAAAAAAAGTCTTGCTGCCTTTATTGATTTGGAGAAAGCCTGCCACATACTCTTACAAAGACAGGATGTCAAGCAAACCAATAAGTCATTCAAACCCAGTGTATATAAGGTTCCTTAAGTATCTGAGGAAACAACATGGAGAATTCTGAAAATCTGAGACCCACATGGGAGTAAAGAAAGAATGCATCTTAAGCAAATTTTACTTATTGTTCTCTTTGTTATCCTGAAAAATTAACTCAAGAAAACAAAAAAAGGTTTGCAAATAAGACCACATAATCCTATTTGCAGAAGATGACACTTCTTATGAGACTTAGAAACCTGCAATACAATCTGAGCTTATAAGACTGAGAACTCCAAAGCAGGAGAGTGATCAAGACTGACAAGAGTACGACCATGGTGATCTCTCAGGAAGCTAAAATCACCCCAGTTATGCATAAGAAATTCTGGCCAGAAACTGAACACTTCAGAGCTGGTGAACTCATGATAAAATCAAACAGATGAAGAGCTAAACTTATAATCTTAGTTGTCACTTGACTCTTGTTTTATCAAAATGTAATTCTAATATAATCAAAATAAGTATATCTTGTTACTACTCAAATTTAGAAAGGCCAGACTCCCCTGCAAATGCTTGAGAACCCTGTATTAGACCTCATAGTTCTCAACAAAGGGAAAAGTTTAGAGTAAATGATACGCATGCTATTCCAGGAATAGTGTTCTAGGAAGGCTACAAAAGGGACGATTTCTGCTTATACACAGGGAAAAAGGGAGTCGTATTCACTGCAGCCCTAGTCTACAGTATCTAGAGTGATACCTAGCACTGAAAAGGAGTCCACTACATATTTGTTAAATGAAGGAGAGGTTATAGCTAACAATTACTGAGTGGTTTACTATATGCTGGCACTGAGCATGCAGTAACTCATCTAATCCTCGCAATAGCCTGATAAGGCAAATACATATTGTTATCATTTCCATTTTACAGTTGAGGAAACTGAAAAACAGAGAAGATAAGTTGCTTGGCCTAGGTGGAGCCAGGTTTCAAATGAAGATAGAGTGGCTCCACAGCACCCCCTAACCTCAATACTACATTACTATATTCCTCTCAACTTAAAAGTGAATGATTGCAAGGGAGAGACAAGACCAGCAAGGGCCAGGTTCTGCTATGTGGGAGTAAAGCAATCAGGGCTAGCAGAAGGCCAAGTTCAAAGTGAAAGGATGCATGTGAGATCCGGACGGGGAAGTGCTGGGAGTGAATGCACTTTGTGACTATAGACTCCAAGTACCTCTTAACATTGGGCATGAACTGACCTTGAGGCAGCTACATGATGAGGATGGGCTAGATCAGTGGTTTCATCTTTGCCTATATACTGGAAGTACATG
This sequence comes from Hylobates moloch, assembly GCF_009828535.3. Classification (NCBI taxonomy): domain Eukaryota; kingdom Metazoa; phylum Chordata; class Mammalia; order Primates; family Hylobatidae; genus Hylobates; species Hylobates moloch. The sequence goes on from NW_026652284.1 coordinate 53,995,634, forward strand.
AGGAGCTTTAAAAAATACTGAGGACAAGTCAGTAAGAAAAAGACCACTGAGGCCGGGCACGGTGGCTCATGCTTGTAATCCCAACACTTTGGGAGGCCGAGGCAGCTGGATCACCTGAGGCCAGGAGTTCAAGACCAGTCTGGACAACATGGTGAAACCCCATCTCTACTAAAAATACAAAAATTAGCCAGGCATGGTGGTGGGTGCCTGTAATCGCAGCTACTCAGGAGGCTGAGGCAGAACTGCTTGATCCCAAGAGGCAGAAGTTGCAGTGAGCCGAGATCATGCCACGGAACTCCAGCCTGAGGGACAAAGCGAGACTCCATCTCAAAAAAAAAGAAAGACTACTGAATCAACACAAAAAATAGCACATGTTATACACTTACAGACCACAGAAAAGGAAATATAAATACTTTATGCATATGAGAAGATGTTTGACCTCATTTATAATTAAAGAAATGCAAATTAAAATGCCAAAGAGGTATCATTCTTCACCTAATTATATTGGTAAAAAACTCCAAAACATTCAAAACAGCCTCATCTCTACTCTAGATTATTGTAATAACCTCCCAACTGCTCTCTTAATCAGCAAAATGGCTCTTTTTTTTTTTTTTGCTCAAAACCTGCGTTGGCCAGTGTGGGCAGATCACGAGGTCAAGAGATTGAGACCATCCTGGCCAACATGGTGAAATCCTGTCTCCACTAAAAATAAAAGAATTAGCTGGGTGTGGTGGTGCACACCTGTAATCCCAGCTCCTTGGGAGGCTGAGGCAGGAGAATCATTTGAACCCGGGAGGCAGAAGACATAGTAAGCTGAGATCGCGCCACTGCACTCCAGCCTGGCGACAGAGTGAGACACCATCTCAAAAAAAGTAAAAAATAAAAAAACCTACATTGGTTTTGCATTTCATTCAGAGTAGTAGCCAGAATCTTTACAATGGCCTACAAGGCCTTACATAAATCTGGCTCCCAGTCACATCTCTGGCTTCTTCTTATACCACTCACCTCTTCACTTACTCTTCTCTAGCCACACTAGTCTCCTTTCTGCTCCTCAAACTCACCATATAAGCCTCCACGTTAGGGCCTTTACAATGGCTGATCTCCTGCTTCTCCCCCAGACATCCTCAAGGCTCATTCTCTCACCTTCTTAAAGTCTTAGCTCAAATCTCACCTCTTAGTAAGACCTCTCTAATTCAAATTGTGATTCCCATCCCTTTACTCAAATAGGGCTCTACTCTTCCTATATAAGCACTTTTCACTTTCTAATCTACTATACAATGTACTTGTATTTATTTTTTATTTTCTATCTCCTCCAACTAGAATGTAAATTTCATGAGGACAGAAATGTCTGTTGATGTACTCCAAGTACCCACAAGAATGTCTCACCACGTGTATGTATAAAGATATATTCTGCAACACTGATAACATCAGAAGATTCAAAACAACTAAATGTCCATGAATACAGGACTAAGAAGTTAAATAAATTACAGAGAAATCACACAGTGGGATACTAAACCGTTCTTAAATAAATAAAGCAGTAACCCTATGTCCAGTATGGCCAAGTAAACTCTCACTGAACTGATTCTCCTGCAGGAAACAATAAATTCGGAACAAACTGTAAAAAACAATCATCTAAAGGTACCAAAAAGTCAATGAAACAGGTGGACACTGGAGGCGAGTTAACATCTGGAAAAAAAGAACAGCATAGGATGCATTTCTCTCCCTTTTTTTCTTTTAATAGCTTGAATTTGAAGGCAAGCCCATCTATTCCATGTGAAATAGCTAAAATGCCACTGGAAAATAGTCTTACTGGTTTGAAGACCCAGCGATAAGGGCTCATATTCCACAGTCCCCGGAATATGGAGGAGGAAATATTAGAAATAAAAATCTGGGTGCGTTGGTGGTATAGTGGTGAGCATAGCTGCCTTCCAAGCAGTTGACCCGGGTTCGATTCCCGGCCAACGCAACACTAGTTTGGTCGGGCGCGGTGGCTCACGCCTGTAATCCCAGCACTTTGGGAGGCCGAGGTGGGCGGATCACGAGGTCAGGAGATCGAGACCATCCTGGTTAACACGGTGAAACCCCGTCTCTACTAAAAATACAAAAAATTAGCCGGGTGCAGTGGCGGGCGCCTGTAGTCCCAGCTACTCGGGAGGCTGAGGCAGGAGAATGGCGTGAACCCGGGAGGCGGAGCTTGCAGTGAGCCGAGATTGCACCTCTGCACTCCGGGCTGGGCGAAAGAGGGAGACCCCGTCTCAAAAAAAAAAAAAAAATCTGAGGCCAAGGGCGGTGGCTCATGCCTGTAATCCCAGCACTTTTGGAGGCCAAGGTGGGTGGATCATGAGGTCAGGAGTTTGAGACCAGCTTGGCCAATATGGTGAAACCTCATCTCTACTAAAAATAAAAAAATTAGCCAGGCGTGGTGGTAGGCAACTGTAATCCCAGCTACTCAGGAGGCTGAGGCAGAAGAATTGCTTGAACCCAGGAGGCAGAGGTTGCAGTGAGCCAAGACCACGCCACTGCACTCCAGCCTGAGCGACAGAGTAGGGCTCTGTCTAAATAAATAAATAAATAATCTGGAGAGAGAGGGAGCTTCATATTCTATGTATAAAACTGTTCGAATCTCCATCTGACCCCTGAACCACACACACACACACACACACACACACACACACACACACACACACACCTGGAACCAGTTCAAAGAAATTTAGCTACGAGATTAGAATTTGAGGTGCCTGTCACCCAGTGCAGGAAAAAGTTTTGTTGAGACCCCAGCCAACTACCTGCCTGCCTAAAAAATTTTTTTGGCCAGGCATAGTGGCTCACGCCTGTAATCCTAACACCTTTGGGAGGCCAAGGCAGGAAGATTGCTTGAACCCAGGAGTTAGAGACCAGGCTGGGCAACATAGCAAAACCCCATATCTATAAAGATACAAAAAATTAGCTGGGCATGGTAGCATGTGCCTATAGACCTAGCTACTCAGGAGGCGGAGGTGGGGGGATCACCTGAGCCTGGGAGGTAGAGGTTGCAGTGAGCCAAGATTGCACCACTGCACTCCAGCCTGGGTGACAGAGTGAGGGCCTATCTAAAACATACACACACACATACACACACACTTCACAGGAACATAACAGAATCTAGGTTCTACAACATATAATTTTACAATGTCCAGAATACAATCCAAAATTATTCAACATACGAAACAGGAAAAAATGATCCATTCTCAAGAGAAAAAAAAACTGTAAGCAGAAAACTACCCTGAAATAACCGAGATGTTAGAATTAGCAGCAAGGGGCCGGGTGTGGTGGCTCATGCCTGTAATCCCAGCACTTTGGTAGGCTGGGGTGGGTGGATCACTTGAGGCTATGAGTTCAAGACCAGCCTCACCAACATGGCAAAATCTTGTCTCTACTAAAAATAAAAGAATTAGCCGAGTGTGGTGGCACACAGCTGTAATCCCAGCTACTCAGGAGGCTGAGGCATGAGAATCGCTTGAACCTGGGAGGCAGAGGTTACAGTGAGCCAAGATCGTGCCACTGCACTCCAGCCTGGGTGACAGAGGAGACTCTGTATCCAAAAAAAAAAAAAAAGGAACTAGCAGCAAAGTTATACTATGTTCAAAGAGATCAAAGAAAATATGCTTTTAACGAATAAATGTATGGAGAATTTCAGCAGAGAACAGTAATTATAAAAAGTAGCCAAATTCTAGAATATGATATTCAAATTTAAAATTCACTGGATAGACATAATAGCCAAAAGGAGATGACCAAGGAATCAAGATTAATCAACAGAAATTATACTACCTATTAGAGAGAAAAAAAGAAGTTAAAAAAAATGAACTGAAGCTTAGGGATCTGTTAGACAATATTAAAAGGTCTAACAGAAGGAGAGGAGGAAAAAGGGGGAACAGAAAAATATTAGAAGACCTAAGACCCAAAAATTTCCTTTGGTAAAAGGCATATTTACGTATTCAAGAAGCTCAGTGAACTAGATCAATATAAAGAAAACCACACAAGATATGTTATAGTTTAACTGCTAAAAGCTAAAAAGACATATTATTTATGGGGAGCAACAATTCAAATGATGGATGACCTCTCAACAGAAAAAATCTGAGGCCAGGAGAGGGTGGAACAACATCTTTAAAGTCTTCATAAAGTGCTGAAAGTTAAAAAAAGAAAAAAAGAAAAGAAAAAGAAAAAACTGTCAACTCTGAATTCTATATTCAATGAAAATACCCTTCAAAACTGAAGGCAAAATAAAGATGTTTTCAGTAAACGAAAATTCAGAGAAATCATTGCCAGAAGACCTACACTACAAGAAATACTAAAGGATGTTCAAGCTGAAGAGAAGTAAAGCCAGACAGAAATCTGGATCTTCAGAGAAAACAAAAACAAAAACAAACACAAACACAAAAACAAAACAAAAAAAGGGAAATGATAGATATGTGGGCAAATAAATTCAAGACTTTTTCTCTTAATTTCTTTAAGATATAGACTAAAGCAAAAAATCATAACATTGTGGAAGTTATGCTCTATATAGATGTTATACAAATGACAACTATATATGGGCTGGGAGTTAAATAGACCTATATGGTTGCAGGGTTTCTAAAATTTTCATAATCAAGTTAGAAAAAATAATGCAGCTTCTTACATACTGACATGGAATGCTGTTTAAGGTATTTTTCAAAGGAAAAAAAAACAGATTTGGAATACTATTACAGAATGATACTTTCTTAAAGTAAATACATATACATATCCAGAGAATATCCTGAAAAGATAATACATGAAACTGGCAAGGGGTGGGGGCAAAATTGGGTAACTGGAATGCAGGGGTGGCATAATATTTACATTAATATTTGAATTTTTTATATTTTATACTGTATAAAATAAATACAAAAAATTAAATACCCACAAAAATCAAAAAGTAAAGGCTCTGAGAAGTTCTACAATAAGAAAACATTTAAATTTTCCTTGATCCAGCATTTTACAAACCTATATGACTATAGGAAACTGACTCCTCTCCCTTTTTCAAATAATAGCTGTTTCTGTCCCAACAGCAACTGGTATTGCTTACACCATATTAAAACACACTTATTTTTTTGAATCAATTTTTTACTAGAACCAACTAAATCTAGTAAGAATATAACTCAGGTCATCTGAAATATTCTTTTTTTTTTAAAAAAAAAAAAAAAAAGAGTCCATCAGAGTAACTTCAAATATAATTGCAATTTCACTGGCAGTCTAATAAAATTCCATCCACTAAAGTTCTAGACTTAATATTTTCCAAGACATTCTTAAATTCAGTCACTGTCCCATGCTTACTTGTTTTTAAAAACTCATTAGGTACCTCTGTTATTACTGTCCAAACTGAATGATATCAACTATTTCTGAAAACATAAAAAATTGCTTGTTGAACATGTAAATGATTCCATAAGAAGATGCCACAATATATTTTAGTTGCTAAAGATTAATATGAAATGATATCACATGACCTGAGTCATATTCTTACTAGATTTAGTTGGTACAAGTAGTAAAAAATTGATTTAAAAAAATGTGTTTTTTAATATGGTGTAAGCAATACCAGTCAGTGTTGGGATAGAAATAGTTGATTAATATGAAATGATATCAACTATTTCTGAAAACATAAAAAATTGCTTGTTGAACAAATGATTCCATAAGAAGATGCCACAATATATTTTAGTTGCTGAAGATTAATATGAAATATAACCATTATTTTGATACAAAAAAGAAAAACAAACCCACAAATTCTTGTTAAAGTTCAACAGATATTATTTAAATTGTAGTATCTTGTTTTTAACAATTTAACATTTAATAGTGAAAATTTTTTCTATGATACATTAATTTCACTGGTTCCTTTGAGTTTCTAAATCCACTTGACAATTTTCTTTAATAGTATATTTTATTCAATTTATCTTTGTACCTACACTAACAAAGGAAAAAGAATACAATTTGTGAATACCCAGAAATTCCTTAATCACGGAGATTGTATACAATTGTTTCTATGCTCTTTGAAGGGAGGACATGATCCTAGTTTCATTTGTGCTAACAAGGAGAATTTATACTAAAAGATCTGGGAGATGAATGAGATGCTAAAATGAAAGACATGGAAGCCTAGCAACATATTCTAGTCTAGCTAACCCTTCCTAAGAAAAAAAGATAGTACTAATAGTAAGGTGCTAATGAGCCGTACTTGGTACCCTCATGCTCGACAACCTTCTCAGATCACTCAGGTTGAAAATAAACTTCTATATTACAACTGAAACTAAAAATTACACTGAAAAGGACGTGTTTAGCACCGTAGAGGCTCCCACATATTTAAAGCTACTTCTTTTAATTCCATGTTTCAGATGTTTGAACAAGACATCAATAATTCCATTATCCTTGTTCTGGTTTGATATTATTTTTACCTCTCCCAAATCATAAAATTTGCAAAAGAAAAAATTCAACTGCAAAATTATTCAATATTTGGAAACGAAAATTTAACAAACCCTCTTAAGAACCAATAAGAGACCTATCAAATAGAATACAAATAGATACATAAAAATTTTATAAACTGGTAACAGCATTCGAATCAAAGAGGTGAAGTAGTCTAAGAATATTTACTCCAGTTATGTTAGGAACAAACTAAATTATGACTTCCTCGGGCCAACTAAATCCAGTAAGAATAACATTCTGTTGCTAATATGATCATATGAAATAATTATTTTTAAAAAGAACTTAGCCTATCAAAGTCAACTTCAAATATAAAAAGTGTTCCCCATCAATCAAGTGTATAGAAACAATATAAAATTATTCAAAATTTGTTTATTTTACAAAGATACTTCTCAAACCCAAGTGCTTCCTATAATAATATACATCATATACTGTTTACTGATCAATAGCAAAAAAGAAAAAAATGAAATGAAATTAGAATAAAATATACAACTTCTACCAGAAAAAAAAAAGACTAGAACCAGCAGGGACAAATAAGTGGAACTTATTAGAAGACACTGACTTAAAGAATTGGTTATATATAAAACATAGCTCCCTATATTGCATATACCTAAACTTATAATCCCATAAACTCTATTATTCATTAATACAGACTAGACGTCCACAAACATTCTGAAAAGAGCCAAATAGTAAATATTTTAGGCTTTGCAGGCCATAAGGTTCCTAACACACCTTCTCAATACTGCCGCTGTATTGAGAAAGCAGTCATAGACAATACATCAACAAATGAGGGTGGTGGTGCTCCAATAAAATTTTGTTTTTATGGACACTGAAATCTGAATTTCATATAATTTCTACACATCAAAAAACAATCTTCTACTTATTTTTTTCAATGATTTTTAAATATACAACCTTAGATCATGGGACATACAAAAAAAGAAAGCTGTGGGCTCTAGACTGCCAACCCCTGCCTCATCTAGAAATACATGAAAAGTAGTTACTAGAAATACTTTCCAAACATTCTTTCTAATAATTGAATATCAATAATGTTGCATTTTTACTATGCCATTATTTTTACCATATGTAAGTTCTAAAACAGTATAATCTGCCAAAATAATGACGGAATCAAAGCTAAGAAAGCTAAAATGAAGTATTCTTAATATTTCAAAGCCACAAAAAAGAAGCAATAAAAAAAAAAACAGAAAAGTGTTGTTTCATTACACATTCCTAGGTCATAAATTTCACATAAACTAACTCTATATAATACTTGCCCACTGAGTGATACAAAGTTATTAGTTATATTATGCCAAATTCAGAATTTTATTAATTCCAAATGTAATATAGTATTAAAATGTGGCCAAAAGAATCCTGGAGCCTGGGTGACATGGTGAAACCTTGTCTCTACAAAAGACACAAAAATTAGCCCGGCATAGTGGCCCTTGGACCACCTGGTCTATATTAACGAACTACTAGGGAGGCTGAGGTGGGAGGATGGCTTGACCCCAGAAAGTGGTGGTTGCAGTGAGCCAAGATGGTGCCACTGCACTCCAGCCTGGGCAACAGAATGAGACCCCTGTCCTCCTACCCCTGCAAAAAAAAAAAAAAGAATCCTGGTAGTTTCATAGTTAACACTGTTTCATATGGTAATACTGAAATGTCTTAGAAAACTCAAAGGACAAAGTTGTGAAAATTGTATTTTAATTATAGCTTACTCTTTAACTAGTTGTTAAGATCTTGAGCAAATCATGTCAGCCAGCATTTCCTAAAGTTTGCCCTGTATCCACAGATCATTCATTAATGTAACAGGATCTATGGCCAACTGAGTCTGAGAAATGCTACACATTATATACATTTCTAGAATATTTATAATGTACCTAAGCATATCATAAATTCTTAGAAGTTCTGCAGTAAAGAAAACTGTTCGTTTAATCTGGTATTGTCCAAACTTAACTACTTTTTGTGTGCCACACTTATTAACATCCAAAAAAAACTAAAATTTCTTAAAACACACTTTAGAAAATTTTCTAATCTCTAGTCGAAATCAGATAAACATCCCTTTGGGTTCTAAATTTTAGAATTCTGTGAGACTAATTCTAAGTGGTAATTTTGTGAAAGCTGTTCAACTATTAAGTTCAGGTTTACAAACCTGGAACCTCTGGATCAAATGTCCTCTTTTATACTCCCAAAACACTATGAACTTCCTCTACTAGAGCACTTATCTTTAAGTAGACATCATTTCTCTAGCTTTCTAGACTTACTCTTTAAGTGGGAGATGGAATCATCCTAGTTTCTTCAACACTTAGAAGAGTGCCTGGATCACTCACTAAATGTGTTTCGGTTTTGGTTTTGTTTCTATTTTATTGCAATAATCTCCCACTTGATCTACCCATAACCACTCTTGCCTTGCTCCTACTGCTTCTCTATGCAAACATGGTCAGGTCTCCTCCACTCAAAAACTTTCATCTTTGCCAGGTGCAGTGGCTCACGCCTGTAATCCCAGCACTTTATGAGGCCAAGGTGGGCGGATCATGAGGTCAGGAGATCAAGACCATCCTGGCCAACATGGTGAAACCCCATCTTTATTAAAAATACAAAAATTAGCTGGGCGTGGTGGCATGTGCCTGTAATCCCAGCTACTCAGGAGGCTGAGGTAGGAGAATCTCTTGAACCCGGGAGGCGGAGGTCACAGTGAGCCAAGATCGCACCACTGCACTCCAGCCTGGCAACAGAGCAAGACTCCATCCAAAAAGAAAAAAAAAAAAAACTTTCATCTTCCACTCTTCTGAAAATGAAGACCAGTTTTGTAAAATAGCCCTGGAGGATCTAGTCTCTTGCCTGCCCTCTCCTGCTTTACCTCTTTTATCACTGCTTTTCTTTATTTTATCTGCTTTAGTCATACAAAGTTAATAAAGATGAAACTAGATGGCATAGAGAAAAAAGCAGGGCAGGGGCCTGGGGAATGTCAGGGTAGGGTAGGGTGGAGTGGGTTGGGGTGAAATGAAAGGCAAGACTGAAAAGGTTACATTAGACCTTGGCAAATGAGAGAGAACAGAAAATAAATACCTCTAAAATGGGAGTATACCTGACTTGTTTGGACACTGCAGCCGGTGTGGCTGGAGTGAAGTTGGAACAGCAGGGAGCAGCAGGTGGGTTAGAGAAGTAATAGAGGTCTGAAAGAGCAGGGCTTTGTAGGATGATGTATATGCAATCAACTCCCATAGTTAACTCTCTCATCTAGATCTCTCCTGAGTCCAGTCTCCTACATGAAACACATATTTGACAACTCCTCTTGGATGTCTTACAGACATGTCTATCCCCGAAGTCTTAACTGCACTCCAAATCTGTTTCTTCTCCACTTTCCCATCTCAGTAAATGGCAGTAACCTCTATCCACTGGCAAAAGCAAGAATCCTAAAAGGTTCTCCCACTAAATTTAGAATAGACATGAAATTCCAATTAAACATCCTCCACACTAGGTAGCTATAGCCTTTAATTAATATAGCAAATATGGTAAAGACCCTAATCCCATACAGTACTCCGTTAAGTATTACCACCCACTCACATATTACACACATACAGGAAGGAAATCACTTGCATCTGAGTCCCAATCAAGGAGTTCACATTCCTATGGGGGCAGAGGCTGGTGAAGTGGGACACTGAATCTGCATATCCTCTGAAATGCCCAATGTCCATCTAAGACAAAATGGTACCTGTACCCAGAGGGTTAGCCCAAATAGTATAATAGCTTCGAGCTAAGAGGTAGCCATCATGGAGGAAGAGGTCCTTATGGCCTCTGACAATATCAATTTAAAAACAGGAGGCCCAGTGAGCCCATCAAGCAAGATCAACATCCCATATACCTGTACTTTTATACTCTAAAAAGAGATGAGAACACAGACTAGGAACTACTGCCGTGTTTGAAAATGCCCCCATGTTTGTTTTCCGCGCTACTGTGTGTTACTTCATAGTGACTAGATATAAACTCCACAACAAAAATGACAACACATTATGGTGTATTACTACAGCAGAATACTATGTAAATTTATTAAATAGTTGTACACTTAGTTACATGGAAACTCAGAACACATTCTGAAGTGAAAGCATAGTGTATAATTTGCATAAATACATACACTCATATAAAATGCTACAGCTGCACCTCTGGTAAGCCAAAGGTTTGTATGGGCTTGTCCTAGAAAGCAGGAAAGTGAGGAACTAAGAAGGCAAAATGAAAAATTAGAAATAGATTTTGAAAAGTAAGTTTTACAAACTTACCTGACAAATTTAAGAGAAGTGAAATTATACATAGTGTATTCACTGACCATTATGGAATCAGACTAAACATCAATAACAAAGATAACAGGAAAAAATCTCCAAACACTTGGAAACTATACTTCTAAAATAATCCAGAGGTCAATGAATTATCAAGGGAAATTTTTAAACTGAACGAAAATAAAATACAATATATCAAAATTTGTGAGATGCAGAAGTGAGAAAAATTCATAACACTAAATACATATCAGAATTAGCCAGGTGTGCACCTGTAGTCCTAGCCACTCAGTAGGCTGAAGCAGGAGGATCACTTGAGCCCAGGAGTTTGGGGCTGCAGTGAACTATGATTATGCCACTGCACTCCAGCCTAGGCAACAGAGTAAGATCCTGTCTCTTAAAAAAAAAAAAAAAAAAAATGTTATGAAGAATGGTCTGAGAAAAAAAAGAAAGAAAAGACGAAACGTTTCAAATAAATAATCTAAGCTCACACCTCAAGAACAAAGAACAAGAAGAGGAAAGTAAATCTAAAGAAAGCAGAAGGTAGTAAATCTAAGAACAGAAATCAATAAAACTGGAAACAAAAAAACTATAGATAAAAGCAATTAAACAAAATCTTGGTTCTTTGAAAATAATAATAAAACTGAAAATTTCCAGCAACGCTGACAAACAAAAAAGAAGACACAAATCATCAATACCAGAAAAGAATCAGGGATTATCACTAGAGACCCTGTAGACATAAAAGAATAAGGGAATACTAAGAACAATTCTACACACAGAAATTTGACAATTAGACAAAATGAGCCAAATCCTCAAAAAGCACAAGCTATCACAACTTACCCAACATGAAGACGACTTGAAAAGCCCTATAAGTATTCAATAAATTGAATTCATACATTTAAAACTCCTAAAAAAAAAAAAATCTCCAGTTGTGGGTGTTTTCAGGAAGAATTCTGCCAAACTTTTAAAGATTTAATGTCAACTCTATACAATCTCTTTCAGAAAACAGAAGAGGAGAGAATGCCTCCCAATTCTTTTTATGAGTACAATAGTATCGTGATATACAAATCAGAAAAAGAATGCCAAAGGGGTTATGGTGGGGGGAACTACAGACAAATATCTTCTATGACTATAGAGACAAAAAGCCTTAATAGAATATTAGCAAGTAGAATTTAGCAACATACATAAAGAATCTTAGACCATGACCAAGTATCGTTTATTGCAGGCATACAAGGCTGTTTCAATATTTAAAATTCAATCAATGTAATCTATCACATTAACAGGTCAAAAATGAGAAATCATATGATCAGTTAATTGATGCAGCAAAACATTTAACAAAATTCAACACCCATTCATGATAAAAAAATTTCTCAAAAAACTAGGAAGAACATGTCCAATTGGATTTAAAATATTTACTAAAAATCTACACCTAAAATCAGACTTAATGGCGAAAGACTGAATGTTTTGTACATGAAGAATGAAGCAAGGAGGTCCACTCCCACTACTCTTACACAACACAGTGCTTGAAGATCTAGCCAGTGCAATAAGGTAAGAAATGAAACACGTATTAGTCTGTTCTCACATTGCTATAAAGAAATACCTGAGACCAGGTAAATTATAAGAAGAGTTTTAATTGGCTTATGGTTCTGCAGGCTGTACAGGGAGCATTGAGGCTTCTGCTTCTGGGAGGCCTCAGGAAATGTACAATCATGGTGGAAGGCAAAGGGGAAGCAGGCACATCTTACATGGCCAAAGCAGGAGGAAGAGAGAAAGGAGGGAGGTGCTACAATTTTAAACAACCAGACCTCACGATAAGTCACTCACTATCATGAGAACAGCACCAAGGGGATGGTGCTAAACCATTCATGAGAAACCATCCCCATGATCCAATCACCTCCCACGCCACCCAACCTCCAACATTGGTACAATATGAGATTTGTGTGGGGACACAGATCCAAACCTTATCAAAATGAAAGGCAAGCAGATCAGAAACAAAGAAATAAAAATATCCCTATTTAAAGATGAAATAATTGTCTGTGTAGAAAGAAATATATTTTTAATTACCTAGAACTAATAAGTGAATTAGCAAGTTAATAAGACACAAGATCAAAATACAAAAATTGAAATGTATGTCTACATACCAGCAATAAATACATGGAAGGTGAAAGTAAAAATACAAGAAAAGATTTATTCTAAAATTTACATGGAAAGGCAAAGAAAGTAGAGTAACTCAATTTTGAAAAAGAATAAAGTATAAGAAACCACTCTATATTATTTTAACACTTATTATGTAACTTCAGTAATCAACACTGTGAGGAGTTGGCAGAGACACAGAGTTCAACAGAACATAATAGAGAACCCAGAAACAGACCCACACTAGTGTGGCCAACTGTCTTTACACAAAGGTGAAAAAGCAATTCAATGGAGGAAGGAGAGCTATCCAACAAATGGTGCTGAACAACTGGGTAACCATAGGCAAAAAACCAAAACAAAAACCTTTGACCTAAACATGACACCTGATAAAAAGAAGCTAATTCAAAATGTACATTTAAATGTAAACCATAAAACTTTTAAAAGAAAATCTAGGAGAATACCTTTGGGGATCTAGATTTGGTGAGGAGATTTAGACTTGATACCCAAAGCACACTCACAAAAAAAATTGATAAACTTGACTTCATCAAAATAAAAAACTTTTGTTCTATGAAAAACTATGTTAAGAGGATGAAAAGACAAACTATGAACAGGGAGAAAAGATTTGCAAACCACATATCTAACAAAGGATTCATATCTAAAATATATACAAAACTCTCAAAACTCAACAGTAAAAAAAACAATTTTATAGAAAATGTGCATAAGACAGACATTTCAAAGACACATAACCAGACACACACACATACACACACATACACACACGAAAAGATGTTCAACATCCCTAACCATTATGGAAATGTCAATCAAAGCCATAATGATATATAACTACACATCTATCATAATGACCAAAATAAAAATAGTGACAACCACAAATGCTGTGGAGGATGAGAAGAAACTGAATCTCTCATACATTCCTGATTGTGATGCGAGACAGTTAGGCAACTCTGGAAAATAGTGTAGCAGTTTCCTAGAACACTAAACATGTATTTACTACACAACCGAGGTATCACACTCCTGTGTATTTATCCTAAAGAAATAAACATTTATGTCCATACAAAACCCACACATAGATATTCATAGCAGCTTTATATGTATAGCTAAAAACTGAAGAAAAACAAAACATCCCTCAATAGGTGAAGGGTTCAACAAACTGTGGTACACAGAACACTACTCAAAAACATAGAATACTATTCAAAAAGTCACATACTATGATTCTATTTATGTAATATTCTTGAAATGACAAAAGCATAGAGATGGAGAACACATTCATGGTTGCCAAGGGCTAGAGATGGTAGGGTAGCAGAGGTGAAGAGAAGAGTAATAAGGGACATGAGGAGGAGCTTTGTGGTGACAGAATAATTCTGTATCTTTTTTTTTTTTTTTTTTTTTGAGACAGTCTCACTCTGTTGCCCAGGCTGGAGTGCAGTGGCATGATCATGGCTCACAGTAGCCTCAAATTCCTGGTACCAAGCAACCCTCCCACCTCAGCCTCCCAAGTAGCCAGGACAACACACATGTACCACCATGCCTGGCTAATTTATTTTTATTTTTGTAGAGATAAGATCTCACTATGTTGCCCAGGCTGGACTCACACTCCTGGTCTCAAGCTATCTGTCCCACCTAGGCCTCTCAAAAGAGCTAAGATTATAGGCATGAGTAACCATGCCTGGCCGAGTTCTGCATCTTGATTGCTGCAGTGGTTGCATGAATCTACATGTGACAAAATGAAACAGAACTACAACACATACATTTACCAATGTCAGTATACTGGTTTGAAATATTGTCCTACAAGTCTGTAAAATGTAACCAATGGGGGAGACTGAGTGCAGAGTACATGGGCTTCTGTGTGCCATTTTTACAACTTTCAGTGAATCTCTAATTATTTCTAAATAAAAAGACTTTTAAAAAGGAAGACAGAATAACTAAATCAATAGTAAAAGCAGTATCTACATTCTCAAGTTTCCAAATATGTATCTTGAAAATGTGCATCCCACATATACTATCATAACTCGTATTTTCTTGAATGATTTTATTTCATGGTGATTTTTTTTTTTTTTTTTTTTTTGGAGACAGAATCTCGCTCTTTTGCCCAGGCTGGAGTGCAGTGGCACTATCCCGGCTCACTGCAAGCTCCGCCTCCCGGGTTCACGCCATTCTCCTGCCTCAGCCTCCCGAGTAGCTGGGACTACAGGCGCCCGCCACCACGCCCGGCTAATTTTTTGTATTTTTTTAGTAGAGACGGGGTTTCACCGTGTTAGCCAGGATAGTCTCGATCTCCTGACCTCATGATCCGCCCGCCTCGGCCTCCCAAAGTGCTGGGATTACAGGCGTGAGCCACCGCGCCCGGCCTCATGGTGATTTTTATTCTAGAAAAAATACATTTTGAAGTGAGGCTTCGAGTGTTTTACTTCATAGTATCCAAAATACCCAATAACAAAATTATTTTATAAAATGGGTTTTAGAGTTTTGCAGAAATAGATTTATAATCCAATTCTATAACTTACTTCATAAATGATACTGAGCAAATTAAACTTGAGTCTCTGTTTCTTCATAACTAAAACAGGGATAAAATAATATACCTTGGAGAACTACCACGTCTGTGTATAAAGAAACTGGCAGTGTTCTACACACAGTAGATTACATAACTTTTACTGCTATCATCTTATCTCCCTGAAGGTAACACACATTCCTATGGGCAGGAGCAATTTCATGTATTTCCATTGAATCACCTTACTGCTGTAAGCATGGTGGTAAGTATACAAAAAATACCCAACATGCAAGTTTCTTTGAACTTTTAACCTCTGCCATTAAAATTACCCTTTTTCTTTACTGTAAATGGTTATCCCCTGATTTTCTGAAAAGGGTTATTAGGTTTGGAGTCTTTCAGTTGTGTCTTGTTTTTCAAATGCGAGTTTTCTTGTTTTTGTTTTTTAGAGACAGAGTCTCTCTCTGTTACACACGCTGGAATACAGTGGTATCATCATAGCTCACTGCAGCCTCAAACTTGTTGGCTCAGGTGATCCTCCTGCCTCAGCCTCCCTAGTAGCTGGGACTACAGGCCTGCACCATGTGCCCAACTTATTTTTTAATTTTTTGTAGAGACTAAGTCTTGCTATGTTGCCCAGGCTGGTCTCAAACTCCTGGCCTCAAGCAATCCTCCCACCTTGCCCTCCCAAAGTGCTGGGCCACCAGGCCAGCCTCCAATAAGAGCTTTTTGATGAAGCTAATATGTAGTTTCTAAAGGCATCAGGCCAAGAAAGAGTCGTTCAATGGTGTAATAGTTCAGAGATGCAAAGCAAAGACTGAGATTTCCAAACATTCTGCACATGCCATATTCTTGTTTCCAACTCAGCCAGTTAAAAATATTTTTTTGATATCCAATAAATGGCATTTTTCCAACGTCTCATCACTTCATACAGATCATTATTCTTGCTTACCATTTAAGTAAAGACTTCTATTTGTATTTAAATTGACTAACTCTGCTCCCCATTACCCCCTTCTCAACACAGAGCTCCAGGTTGCTGACCCTGATCTTTTGCAATTTTCTGGAAATTATTTCTATACTCACCTATTCCTCATTATATTTGTTCTATCACAATAAAAATTATAAAAAAGATAATACCAGCCCCCACTCTGTAATTTGGTATCTTCTCTGAAGAATTTATTCTACTAATTCTTCTCCTAGTTCTAAACTCCTAAAAGGAACTATCAAGTAACTATCAAATAGGATTAACAAACTCAACTTTAATACTGCTCACTAAGCTTCTTTCTCTTACTCATAAAAGTCATCTTAAAATGTACTATGATGGACAGGGCAGTTTGTATGATATTATTATCAATATATCACAACAAAAGTTCCAAACAAAATGCTTTAGATATCTTTGAGAAGGTTTTAGATATCTTTGAGAGCACACTATTCAAAGATGCTCTTCTATACTTAACTTTTTATAAGTTAGTATATATGTCTTCTATATATTTTATATATCTATATATGGTGCAAAGATAGTACAGAGTTCCCATACACCCTTCATCTAGCTTTCCCTAATGTTAGCAACTGATAAAAACACAGTAACACTGGTCAAAACTGGAAACTGAACATTGATACAACAGTATTAAGTACATCGCAGATTTTATTCAAAGATTCTATACTTTTTGAGTAACTGGTGACACTGGACTTCCAGATATGATGGGGATAACTGAATATCCAGATGTCTTGGGAGAATTTCTATTATCATTCCTAATTTAACATGGTCCCAGCTGCTCTATGACGAGCTTTGATTCTCTATGAGAGCATGGAGTCATGCTAACATAGAATCTTATGTTGGATGAAACCTTGGAAATCATTTAAATTTTTTTAAGTATAAATTATGACCCATTAACAGGTCATGAAATAAATTTAATAAACCACAACTATAATTTTTAATAAAACAAAATAGAAAACATTAGAGTATAATACAGATGTTATGGGTATCATAAATCTTTTGTTTTAGTGATATAGGTAAAAATGTATATGTGTGTGCATGTAGGTATGTATTTATATACTAGGTCACATTATTTTTAAAAATTCCTTAGCAAAGGTCAGAGTCAAAAATGTTTTAAAAGTCACTCATCTATATCAAACCAAAGAAAGTTCTCTTTAATATTCCTGACAAATGATAACCCCCATCTCTAACTAAACACTATTTAAGGTAGAATATTTGCTACTTATACATCAGACGGTAATACATATTAGGAAATTTTTAATGTGGAACCAACATTTCTCTGTTGACTTTTGATCTACAACTCACAAAAAGGGCGGGTTTTTTTCCTTCTAAAGAAAAATACTGTGCAATCCTATTTCTTTTTTTCCATCAAATTAGTGAACAGAAGTTCTTACATCTAGAAATCAAAAGTTCCAAAAGAAAGTTTCCTTTTCAGTGCCCTAAAAATAAAGGGCAATAATAGAAGAACAGAAAAATATATATGTAAGGACTCTAAATGGAAGAACAGAAGCAATGCCAAGCAAAAATGTCAAATCAATAAAGGAACATTTTTGAGGAAATGATATAAATATTGGATCCTGCCCCTGGCCAGCCCTGCCCGGCCATGCGTCCCTCCTCCTCCTCACCTTGTGGCCGGCAGCAGCCCTCTAGCTTTGGCTCCATGGACTGGCTCTCCCAAAGCAGTTGCTCAGGGCCGACCCACACCCCCAGGCCTGCCGAGCTCTCCCTGGCCCGGGCCAGGCATCCGGCCCCGAGGAGCCCCCTCAGGCCGTCAGCATCAAGGAGGCTAGGTCCTCAAATCTGCCTCTGCCAGAGAGCCACGGCTGGGTTGAGTAAAGGGCTAAACGCCTGGTGGGCCCCCCTACGTCCACACAGCCTTCACCACGGAGCAGGTCTGTGGCTTGGAGGGCATCTTCCGGCACCACCAGTACCTGGGCCCTCTGGAGTGGAAGAGGCTGGCCAGGGAAATGCAGCTGTCGGAGGTCCAGATAAAAACCTGGTTTCAAAATCGCCAGATGAACCATGAATGGCAAATGCAGGACTCCCAGCTGAACAGCCCCTTCTCGGGGTCACTGCACGCACCCCTGGCTTTCCACTCACCGTCTTCTGGCCTTGCCAATGGCCTGCAACTGCTGTGACCTTGGGCACCCCTGCCTGGGCCCCAGGCTCTGATGCTGTCCCCTGGCTCCTTCTGGGGTCTCTGCCAAGTGGAACAAGAGGCCCTGGCATCTGAGTGGGCCTCCTGCTGCGGGCAGCCTCTGGCGTACCACCCCCCAAAGCCCAGGAAGTGGCATGCATACGCTGGGACCAGCCCTGTCCACGGGGCCCTGGGGCCTGGTGTGCTCTGCTGGACA
Organism: Hylobates moloch; assembly: GCF_009828535.3. Classification (NCBI taxonomy): domain Eukaryota; kingdom Metazoa; phylum Chordata; class Mammalia; order Primates; family Hylobatidae; genus Hylobates; species Hylobates moloch. The sequence continues at coordinate 54,014,342 of NW_026652284.1, forward strand.
CAGGATGCATTTTGAGGAAATGCCTCTGACTCCAGGCCTCCCATACAGGTCTGTGCAGATCGCACGTGGCACCTACCCAGAGGACTCAGCTGTTCTGTTTACATCGTGGAGGCACCTCTCACCCTGACCCACGCAAAGGTTCTGAAGATTTCTGGAGAATATATTAAAGCCACCTCTTCACCAAAAGTTACCAAAAGGGTCGGTTTAGGAAGTAAATGAAGGGTCAGTGTACAGAGTCAAACGCAGAAGTGGGCTTGTTATGGGGAGGGCTTTCAGCATATGATAAAAGGGTAATTTGTTTTTTAAAAAGTGTTGGAAAAACTGGTTTTCCAGTTGGAAAAAGTAAAGGTTGTAAGCTTTGTGTGTAAAAAAGAAAACCATGAAGGATTGGAAGGTGAAAAAAGAAATTATATAAATAAAATTATCAAACTCAGGCAGATAATTTCATAGAAGTATGCATTACTTACTAGCAAATCTTCTCATTTTGGAAAATGTTTCACTTTTTAATTTTTTTAGACACACAAAGAAGAAAAACTTCCACATTCAAAAGAAAGACTAAATCATGCACACATGAACCCTTTCTGTTTCCTTTAACATACAAGAAAGTGATTTCATGAAATTTATTAAAACTGTTATTTCTGGCCAGGCACGGTGGCTCACGCCTGTAATCCCAGCACATTGGGAGGCCAAGGCACGCAGATCACGAGATCAGGAGTTCAAGACCAGCCTGGCCAACATAGTGAAACCCCATCTCTACTAAAAATACAAAAAAAAAATTAGCTGGGCGTGCTGGCGGGCAGGTGCCTGTGATCCCAGCTATTCGGGAGGCTGACGCAGGAGAATCGCTTGAACCGGGGAGGTGGAAGTTGCAGCGAGCGGAGATCGTGCCATTGCACTCCAGCCTAGGTGACAGAGCAAGACTCTGTCCCAAAACAAAACAAAACAAAACTACTGTTATTTCTGTCCAATTCCAAGCAACCAAAATACTTCATGTCATTAAATATGTATATGTAACACACATACACATACATATATACATATAGATATTGACCAAACCTGTATTCAACTATCTGGCCACTTCATTCTACTCAAAAGACAGATCCTTAGCAAAATGTATGAGAGAAAAAAATAAATTCTGAAGTAAAAAAATTCACCAACTAGATAAAACTCGATGTATTCCACACTTAAGGGGACATCTTAGGGCCTAATTAAAGCCCTGCTACTCTTACTTTGTCCCAAATTCAAACTATAATATCAGTTTTCAGGATAATAGCAATTGAAAAGCATCAAAGAAAGGAGCAAGCAATATGCAAAGGTGCACTGACAAAAACAAGAAATAAAATGACAATCTGACTGACAACAATGATTTGGAAAGTAACTAAAAGCACACTTGGGTACACTAGAAACAGATGTCTAGGATTATCTGGTATAAGGACAAACCATGTATATATCTCATGAGGCTTGTAATACTTATTGTTTATAAGGTTGACAATGAGTCAACAGGAAGGATTCTTTATGCTAAGAATTGTGGCATTTTCTATTTAAGGATATAAAAAATATATGCCATAACTTTTAGAAATATTTCTATCCAAAATTACTGAACTAAGTAAAGTTTTAGGTTCCAAAAAAAAGTGAACCCTCAGCAATGTGGGGAAGCTAGCTGTCCAGAACAATTGCCCCTAAGGAGTGTGGCTAACTGTAATTCTTACCTTCTTCTTTACTTCTTTCAAAAGTTCTATGACTATTCAAACCATCTCATAATCTTTGATGTTAATATAGGGTAATGTGTTTTGGGTTGTGGGGACCAGTATTTAAATGACTGGACATAGAATTACCTGGGGAAGTTTTAAAAAACACTGGGGTTCAAGCCCTACAACCAGAAATTCTGATTTAATTAGCCGAGATAGAGCCTGGGCATCAGAATTTTTAAAGCTGCCCAGGAAAGCCTGATGTTCGGTTAGTGTTAGGAACCACTTAGGTAAACAGTTTTCTTCATGACACCTTTAGGAATCTTCAAGAGAGATACAGTATGCAGCATTTCCAAAATTTGTCTTCAAATCCCTTTTACCATGGAACATCTTATAACACTGACTTAGGTACTCTTCATCTGAAAATCAAGGTAAATATTAAGTTTAGAATCAAGTTGTATAGCTTTTCAAACTTTGTAAAAGTTCCAATGTGGTTAGGAAGAGGCAAGGGGTGGGAAAAAATAAGAGGATGACTTACTTTTATCGCTACCACATTTTTTATATTACAAAAATTCCAAATGAAATATTTTAACTTAAAATTTCATAGTTTATTTTAATCATGCTTATATTAAGCCTGTGACTCAAAAGCATTTACTGTTGTGAAAGCTAATTCCAAAGATAAAACCGTGCTGCCCTCTAATGGTTCAAGATAAATATTTTTACCTATACATACTAGTAAGGTGATAAATACAATTTTATTATTTTATAAATGGGAGGATTACATTATATACCAGAAAAGAAAAATAAGATTTCAATTTTTGGTATAACTGAGCCCAAAAAATTAACTATGACTGCTATGTTCAAGCTCAAGATCCTTTTAACTGTCCAGGCACACTGGCTGACCACTGTAATCCCAACACTTTGGGAGGCCAAGGCGGGAGGATTGTTTGAGCCCAGGAGTTTGAGAACAGCCTGAGCAACATAGTGAGACCCCATCTCTGCAAAAAATAAAAAATTAGCCAGACATCATGGTGTCCCAACTACTAGAGAGACTGAGGTGGAAGGATCACTTGAGCCCAGAAGGTCATGGCTGCACTGAGCCATGATCGTGCCACTGTACTCCAGCCTAGATGACACAACAAGATTGTCTCAAAAAAAAAAAAAAAAAAAGAACTCTTTTAATTATCAAGCCATTTCTTAAACCACCATATTTGCCTATGCATGTGTAAATCAGGATAAAAATGTGCACCTCCTCTGCATTCTGCAATAGCCATCTCTAACTTAGCTTCTTTTTGAAATAAATCTATGGCAGTAGTGTTCAAACTTGAATGCTCGTACCCTACAACAAAAATTTAGAAAGTTATACATATTCTTGCATATTTCTTCTTACAGCTAAAGTTTTAATTCACATTTTTAAAATTTCATTAAGTACTTGCAAAGGATGTAGTTTCTAATTTACTGTAAATATTTACATTTTAAAATAAAATTATGTCACTCTTTTAAGTGTATCCAAAGAAACTGAACTATCATAGCAAGCTGACATCCACCTTTATCTACTTAAAAAATACATAAATTCTGTTAAATACAATTGAAATTTTACACCAGTTGTATCTTGTTTAACTTGCATTTTACTGCACTCTCTCCAAATAATTTCATCCTAATTTCATATTTTATAACTAAATGTCTTTTATTCCTCATTCTACCTTAATTCTATGCAACAAAAATAGATATATTAATTAAAACTATAGAAGTTTGTATTTCCATGTAAGTTTAAAAATATTTTGTGCAATGAGCCATTATTGCAATTATTAGCAGATAGTGAAACAAATATTATAATTTTAATACATAATTTTTTTTTTTTTTGAGACAGAGTCTCTCTCTGTCGCCCAGGGTGGAGTGCAGTGGCGTGATCTTGGCTCACTGCAAGCTCTGCCTCCCGGGTTCACGCCATTCTCCTGCCTCAGCCTCCCAAGTAGCTGGGACTACAGGTGCCTGCCACCACGCCCGGCTAATTTTTTGTATTTTTAGTAGAGACGGGGTTTCACCATGTTAGCCAGGATGGTCTCAATCTCCTGACCTCATGATTCGCCCGCCTTGGCCTCCCAACGTGCTGACATTACAGGCGTGAGCCACCGCGCCGGGCTAATTTTTTTTGTATTTTTAGTAGAGATGGGGTTTCACCATGTTAGCCAGGATGGTCTCAATCTCCTGACCTTGTGATCCGCCCGCCTCGGCGTCCCGAAGTGCTGGGATTACAGCCATGAGTCACCGCGCCAGGCCACATAATTTTTAAACAAAAAGTAAAATATTAACGGACATGAAATTCACTGACATTTATAGAGCTTTTTTTCTTTATATTGATGTATCTAAGAAAGAATATTTCTTACCGCTAAAATGAGATAGGTTCTCAATTCTACTCTTATTTCACTTATTTCAGGTATAATCACTAAGAAATGTAATTCATATTAAAAACTAAATCACTCTGAGCTTTCTTATAACAAGGTCACTCAATTTTTTCTATGCCAAAACACACACTGTGATCTACCATCAGAAATTATTTTTAATGATGTGGCAATTGATGTTAGGTCCTCTTACAATTTGCTGAAAGCAAGTAACTAGAAACTACCTGACTTACAAAGGATGCATTACACATTTGCTACAATTATTCAGATTCTCCATTTCTGGGAAATATTCCAAAACAGTATTACTATGACTTATCGAATGATTATGAATTATACCTGCTATTGTTTCCCTTAGCAGTTTAATTTTATATACTCCAAAAGGGTAGAAAATATCAAAATATTGTTAATTTCAATATCCTTTTGCTGAAATAACATTTGTTTTATAAAATGCTTTCATCTTATCATACACTTCAAATATATTTTACCCAAATGGTAGAGCTGCAAACAGCTCATTTAATTTATGGTAAACACCCACTGTCAACCAAATGCCAAATCAAAATCTGCCTTTATTTCTCAACTCAAATACATTTCAGGCTTAAACGAAAAAGATTTTAAATTTGTCTCATAAAACAAGGCCCAAATATACACTACATACAAGAGACACCAAAAACAGAGAAAGGCTAAAAAGTTGTACTAGCTTAATGAAAACGGAAAGCAGTGATTGTTATGCTGATACCAGACAAAGCAGAGTTCAAACAAAAAGGTGTTAATGGCGAACACTAGGTATTAATGCTAAAACCTGCAATTCTTCAGTGATATATAACAGTTATGAATACCTATGCACCAAATAATGCAGCAGCCACCTGAAGCCAAAAACTACAGGAGATGCAAGGAGATATAAACAGAAGCACACAAATACTAAGAGATTTTAACACATCACTCTCAGTACAACACAGATCAAGTGGACAAAAAAACATATAAAAGACCAAAGCAACAAAATCTTACAGAAGATGTTATGCTGTATGGGCCCTTCTACTTGAAAAATAAACCTTTTATTAAGTAATTTGTACATGAAAGGGAAAATACAAACTAGAAAATCAATACTGAAAGAATAACAAAAATATTACATAGCAGAAACTATAGTAAACATGTAAAACAATGGTCGAAGGAGAATTCATAACCTTCAACAGTTACAGCAATAAAAGTATTCAAATAGATGAATTAAATTCAACATAAATTTTTAGAAGGTATATATTATTACTAATTTCATATTAGATTTTATTTGCTCATTTTTTTCTTCTATATTTATATTGGTATTAGACTGCAACTTCCTTTTCTGTACTGTCTTTACCAGGTTTAGGTGTCAATGACAACTTTATTTTCTAAAAAGAATTCAGAGGCCGGGTACAGTGGTTCATGCCTGTAATCCCAGCACTTTGGGAGGCCGAGGTAGGCAGATCACCTGAGGTCAGGAGTTCGACACCAGCCAGGCCAAAATGGTGAAACCTTGTCTCTACTAAAAATACAAAAATTAGCTGGGTGTGGTGGCACACACCTGTAATCCCAGCTACTAGGGAAGCTGAGGCACAAGGATCACTTGAACCCAGGAGGCAGAGGTTGCAGTGAACCAAGATTGTGCCACTGCACTCCAGCCTGGCAACAGAGCAAGACTCCGTTAAAAAAAAAAAAAAAAATTATTTAAAAGGCACAATAGTCACACTCAGTAACATGGGGTTTTAAGAACTATCTTGGGGGAACGGGCACGGTGGCTCACACCTGTAATCCCAGCACTCTGGGAGGCTGAGGTGGGCGAATCACCTGAGGTCAGGAGCTTGAGAACAGCCTGACCAACATGGTGAAACCCCATCTCTACTAAAAAAAAATAAAATAAATTAGCCGGGCGTGGTGGCCCATGCCTCTAGTCCCAGCTACTTGGGAGGTGAGGCATGAGAATCTCTTGAACCCAGGTAGGGGAAGTTGCTGTGAGCGAAGATCGTGCTACCTGCATTCCAGCCTGGGTGACAGAGCAAGACTCCATCTCAATTTAAAAAAAAAATTATCTTGGGAAGTTCACCACCATTTATCACAATGTTTCTATGAGAAAATACATTATAAATTTCCAGTAATCAACATAAAAACAAAGTTTGGAACAAGGCCTATTTGATGATCACCCAAAATCTTACCCAGAATTTATTAGACACAATATTACATTTCCAAGAAATTATGTTATTGCAGAAACTTCTATAAACATGTAACATAAACCCTCATTAATAGTCAAAGCAAATTTGTTTTAAAAACCATACTTATGCCGGGCATAGTGGCTCATGCCTGTAATCCCAGCACTTTGAGAGCCCGAGGCGGGTGAATCACGAGGCCAGGAGTTCAAGACCAGCCTGGCCAACATGGTGAAACTCTGTCTTCACTAAAAATACAAAAATTAGCTGGGCATGGTGGCACGTGCCTGTAGTCTCAGCTACTCCGGAGGCTGAGGCAGAAGAATTGCTTGAACCTGGGAGGTGGAGGCTGCAGTGAGCCAAGATCAAGCCACTGTACTCCAGCCTGGGCGACAGAGAGAAACTCCGTCTCAAAAAAAACAAAAAACAAAAAAAAAAAAAAAAAAAACAATATAATTAAATTCTTTAAACAAGGACACTAAAATCCACAAAACTTCACTTGAAAACATATTAAACAAATGATTAATTATTTAGGTTTTAGGGTACATGTGCACAAGTTTTTCAGAATTTTTAGAGCAATGACTGGCAACCTATATAAACCTTTCAGAATTCTGAATACTGAAAGCCTACGTATTTATATGTCACATGACATATTAAAAAGAGCTTCATGGCCTCGCTTGGTGGCTCACACCTGTAATCCCAGCACTTTGGGAGGCTGAGGCGGGCAGATCACCTGAGGTCGGGAGCTCGAGACCAGCCTGACCAACATGGAGAAAATCTGTCTCTACTAAAAATACAAAATTAGCCTGGCATGGTGGCACATGCCTGTTGTCCCAGCTACTCAGGAGGCTGAGGCAGGAGAATTGCTGGAACCTGGGAGGCGGAGGTTGCAGTGAGCTGAGATCGCGCCATTGCACTCCAGCCTGGGCAACAAGAGCGAAACTCTGTCTCAAAAAAAGAAGAGCTTCATAATTTAAACTGTCATTGTACCCAGATTTTTTTTAAACACAAGTAAATAAGCATTGCTAAGCAAAATTTTGCTCAATTGAACAAAAAAATAAAGATATTGGTGAAAGAGCATTGCTTCAAACACAAAATAAACCAAGTATTTTTTCAGAGCTTCAGCAATAGATTAATAAAACTAGCCTCAAATAAAAGAATAGAGAATGCCATTTATTTCTCCCATTCTAGACAAAAGTTGTTAAAATTTTTAAATAACTTTAGGACTAGAAAGATAGACCCCTTGTTGTAAAAACATTATGAATTCAGTATTAATCAGATTTAAGTCATGGCTGTATTTTCCTAAATAATCACAACAAACTTGAGGGGAGAAAAATTATAGTAATTATCTTTTTGTTGCCACTTTGTTTATATTCACTTTTGTAGAGCATAATGCTTAAACTTTTAGCATAAAGAACTCAAAAAGGATTTCAATAGCATTAAAAAAAAGTGACCAAATGAAAATCAGACTAAAGTCAACCCAAAATTATAGAGACATTTTTTAATTTAAGAATTGGCTCTGTTTACTTATGCTTTTGTTTTTGTCTAAAGGGGATATAAAAAATGTTAAACTTGTGTGACATATCCTGTAATCCCAGCACTTTGGGAGGCTGAGGTGGGCGGATCATGAGGTCAGGAGTTCAAGACCAGCCTGACCAACATGGTGAAACCCTGTCTCTACTAAAAACACAAAAATTAGCTGGGCACGGTGGCGCACGCCTGTAATCCCAGCTACTCAGGAGGCTGAGGCAGGAGAATCGCTCGAACTCAGAGGCAAAGGTTGCAGTAAGCTGAGATCATGTCATTGCACTCTAGCCTGGGCGACAGAGCGAGACACTGGCTCAGGGGAAAAAAGAATGTATTTAACAAAGACACAGATATTTTAAACAGTCTCTAACCCAAAATTAAGTGGTGATCCCTGGGCCTGCGTGGCTGCCTCTAAAAGCAGAACAAAGGAGCATGGAGTCCTCAAGTTCTATCATGGTAAATGTATTACCAAGTTACTAGTACTTGAATACTAACTCTGTGGCAAGAAAACAGACCAGATATTCCTTGGGAATGAACGTTGAGAAAGCTGAAAGACCAGCTTGAATGGCTATCAAGCTAGACAAGGCAGAAGAGGTATGTGTGTAAAATGCTGTATATAATTACACAAAGGCCACAGATTTTCCAAAGCTCATGTTTAAATCCTAACTTAATAACTCCTGATATGCGCAATTTTCTAAGGGAGAAATGATTTTCTGGGTAACAGTGGCAGTATTATTCCAGGGTCAAGTAAATTTTAACATGGGCCAAAAATATCCATATGCAATAGAGAATCAGCCATTCCTCCTATAAAGCATACACCCAGAAATAGTAACAGAATCACAGCCTGATTTAATTTTTTTAATTAAACAGATTATAAAGAAAAATGCTAAACTTTCATGTGTAAGTCTTTGAATGGCCATATATTTTCATTTATCTTAGGTAAATACCATAAACTCTGACAAGGTGCCTGTACCATTTTATATCCCCAGCAGCAATATATGAGACTTCCAATTGCCCCACCATGACACTAGGTGTTGTCAGTCTTTTTAAACTTTAGCTATGGTTTTAATTTGCATTTCTCTGATGACTAATCACTTTGAGCATCTTTTCATGTGTTTATTGGCCATTCTTATCTCTTCTTTATTGTCCATTCAAAAATATTGTCCATTTTTGTCTTATTAATCAGTTGTAGGTATTCCTTTATATATGCTGAAGTCCTCTTTCAAATATATTACAAATGTTTCCTTCTAATATATGTCTTGCTTTTTCATTTTGTAAAAAGTGTCTTTCAAGTACCAGAAGTTTAAATTTTGATGACTTATAATTTCTCAATTTTTTCATGATCCATGTTTAAATATTGATGACATGTAATTTCTCAATTGCTGCATGATCCATGCTTTTTGTGTTCTAACAAATCTTTGTCTATTCCCAAAGTAGCAAAGTATTTTCTTCTGGAAATTTTACTTTAACTTTTACATATAGGTCTATGACCCATTTCTGATTTATTTTTGTCTATGGTGTGAAGTCAAGGTTCAGGTTTTTGTTTTTTTTTTTTGAGATGGAGTTTCGCTCCTGTTGCCAGGCTGGAGTGCAATGGCGCAATCTCAGCTCACTGCAACCTCTGCCTCCCGGGTTCAAGCAATTCTCCTGCCTCAGCCTCCCGAGTAGCTGAGGTTACAGGCATGCGCCACCATGCCAGGCTAATTTAGTATTTTTAGTAGAGACAGGTTTTCTCCATGTTGGTCAGACTGTCCTCGAACTCCTGACCTCAGGTGATCCGCCTGCCTCAGCCTCCCAAAGTGCTGGGATTACAGGCATGAGCCACTGTGCCCAGCCCAGGTTCTTTTTTTTTTCTGTCTGAAAGGCCAATTATTTTACTATTATTTGTTGGAAAGAGTATCCTTTCCCCATTAGCACCTTCACTGGAATTAATTTTGAAAGAATCAAATTGTTCATATATGGATTGATCTATTTCTTGCCTCCATATTCCAGAGATCAGCAAACTTCTGTAAAGGGCCCGATATAAAATATTTTGGGCTTTGCAGGCCATATGATCTATCACATCTATTTGACTCTGCTGTTGTAACACAAAAGCAGACTATAAAAAAGCAAGTACATACAATACATAAGCAAGTAACTGTGGCTGTGTTCCAATGACACTTTACTGACACACACTAAAATTTCAATTTCATCTAAATGTCATGTGTTATAAAATATCATTTTATTTTTGATGTTTTTCCAACCACTTGCAAATATAAAAAACATTACTTAGCTTGCAAGCCATACAAAAACAGGCAAGCCAGATGTGACCCATGGGCTATAGTTTGCCAACTGCTGTTTTATTCTGTTCCACTGATCCATATATCTGTCCCTATGTTAATTTTCTGCTGTCTTGATTATTGTAGCTTTATAAAATCTTGAAGTCAGGTAGTGTGGGCCAGCCAATTTTGTTCTTTCTTTTCAAAATTGTTTTGGCTACTGTAAAAACAATTTGCAGCAGCCAAATTGTTTTTTTGCATCTCCAAATGTCAGCACTACTTTATTAATTTTACCAAAAATTACCTATGATTTTGATTACAACTGCATTGCATCTTCACATCAACTTTGAGAGAAGTGAAATCTTAAATAATAGAGTCTTCTTTAATTTGAGCAGTATTTTATAGCATTCAGTATACAGGTTGTGTACCTATTTTACTAAATTTATCTCTGAATATGTTTTCATGCTATTTAATTCCCCAACTGCTCATTACTATTTAGCAGAAATACCACTGATTTTTGTATACTAAACTTACAACTTCTGGCCTTACTAAATTCACTTATTCAGTAGCTTTTCAGTAGTTTTGATTTATTATTTTCTACATACAGAATCATGGTGTCTATGAAGATAGTTTTATATCTCCTATTCCAATATTCCCCCATCTGTTTCTTCTTATTGTTGCACTTGATAGAACTCAAGTATAATGTGGGGTTCTTTGCTGTTTTTTTGAGGCGGGGTCTCACTGTGTTGCCTAGGCTGGAATTCAGTGGCGATCACAGCTCACTGAAGCCTTGACTTTCCAGGCCCAGACAATCCTCCCACCTCAGCCTCCCAAGTAGCTGGGACTAGAGGCACATGCCAACAGAGATGGGGTTTGGTCATGTTGCCCAGGCTGGCCTTAAACTCCTAAGCTCAAGCAATCTGCCAGCCTCGATCTCCCAAAGTGCTGGGATTACAGGCGTGAGCCACCGTACCAGTCCTCAAGTATAATGTTGAACAGAAGTGATAACAGTGTGTATTACTGCCTTGTTCCTGATCTTAAAGTATTCAGTCTTTCACTATAAAGCATAATGTTATCTGGAGGTTGTTTGAAGAAGCCCTTTATCAGATTAAGAAAGTTCTCTTCCATTCCTAGTTTGCTGAGTCTATATCATTAGTGAGCGCTGTATTCTGTCAAATGCTTTTTCTGCACCTAATGAGATACTCATATGGTTGTTCTCCTTTATTCTATTAATTGGGTTAATTACTTTGATTACTGAATACTAAATTCATCTTGCTTTCCTAGAATAAACTTCATTTAATCATAATGTTATTTAAATTTGGCTGAATTTAATTTGCTAATATTTTGTTAAGAATTTTTATCTGGCTGGGCATGGTGGCTCATGCCTGTAATCCCAGCACTTTGGGAGGACGAGGCAGGCAGATCACTTGAGGTCTGCAGATCAAGACCAGCCTGGGCAACATGTTGAAACCCTGTCTCTACCAAAAATGCAAAAAATTAGCCAGGTGTGGTGGCACACGCCTGTAGTCCCAGCTACTCAGGAGATTGAGGCATGAGAATCACTTGAACCTGGGAAGCGAAGGTTGCAGTGAGCCAAGATCAGGCCACTATACTCCAGCCTGGGCAACAGAGCAAGACTGTCTCAAAAAATAATAATAATAATTTTCGTATCTGTGACCATGGGGGATACTGATCTTAAGTTCACTCTTCCTCATCCTTGCTTTAGTAACTTGTTCCAATTTTCTTCTCTGGTTTATGAGAGTTTTAAAAAGACATTTTTAATGCGTCTTTGTTATGGGTTTAGGTTAATTTCTCCCAAATAAAAAAAATCCTAATTTAACATTAATGTTAATAATTTATTTTTAACAAAATATTTAAAAAGTTATCTTGCTACCTATCTTTCAGTTCTACATCTATTCTATAAAGTGATATCTACATGAAGTAGAATCAGTTTAAGAGTTCTGACACACATTCCATGTGTAAAGCATATGAGAAAAGAGAAAAGAATATATTCCCCAAACCAACGGGTGTAGTATACAAAAGGCAAAGTTCTATATCTATTGAAACAAATTGGGCTTTTCACCACTTTATGCTTATTTCACTTATCCAAGAGAATTTAATGTTGTACACTTGGATGATTTTTTCCTATTAGGTTGAACATATGAAACCGACATATTTGTAGGTCAAAGAAACGTCAAATATTGGCAGTTTCATATGGTTTAACCTCTAATTTAATGGCCTTGGAATAGTAACCAAAGTGAGCTCACCCAGTCTGTATGTTGTTTGATGAGTATACAAGCACCATCTGGTGGCAGAAACCAAAACTGTAGGTTTGTAACTCTTCGTATCACTGCTGGTACAAATATAGTCATCCCTAGGTTATCTTATCTGTGGGGAATTGTTTCCAGGACCTTCACCCCTACCCCCTACAGATAACCAAAATCCATGGCTCATCAAGTCCCTGATATAAAATGCTCAAGTCCCTGACATAAAATATTAATATTTTAATATTTGCATATAACCTATGCACATCCTCCCATATACTTTAAATCATCTCTAGATTACTTATAATATCTAATATAACGTAAATGCTATGAAAATAGTAGTTACACTGCATTGTTTAGGAAATAATGACAAGAAAAAAAAGTCTGTACATGTTCAATACAGATGCAACCACCCTTTTTTTCCTGAATATTTTCAATCCACAATTGGCTAGATCCATGAATGCTGAGCCCATGGATACAGAACCCAGGGATACGAGGGGCCAACTGAATATTCAACATCAACTGTTGTACTTTCCAATATGCTTTTTAAGAGGGCGTTATAAATGAGTGAAAAATCTTATATTCAAAGTTTGAACAACCTCAGAATAAATAGCACACCAACATCACAATACTTAGCAACAAATCATCAGCCTATATAACATAAACTGAAATATAATATACAAGCCGTTTTCATAAATCAGAATCTTGGCTATTATTAGTTTTACTGATAATTAACATAATGCAATAGTCAATTTGGATGCTTCAAAAAACGTCTTTCGCCCTATCAAATTTCCACTGATAGCCATCACTATCTGTAAAATTATTTCCATGTCTCACAGATTTATTTCACAGGGGTACAAGGAAAAACCAAGAAGCCTTAAGCCTTAAGTAAGTGTCTAACTCTGGCCATAGAAACAAGTAACTTTCAGGCAAAACAGTCCAAATTGTTTTCTTGTTGTTTAACTTGCTATGACTCAACATATGTTAAAAGAAAATAACTTGACCAACTTAGCTATAACAGATTGGGCCAAGAACTGGATACATTAGCAAAAGGTAACCTTGACACAAAATATACTAAACACATCTAATGAGAATGTATGCCACAAAATTGTTCCAAACTGAGTGTTAACAAATAAACAAACCCTTTGGGGAAGAAAGGATACATCTTCAATGAACAAAGAGCTGATAGGTCACTCAAACTTGGGTTGAATCCTAAACTGCCATTTTCTTAAGACATATTAACAAACCTATTCTGAAAGCTCTAGATGTTATACTACCTCTTGCCACGTCTACTTCCAACAAGTCTTCAAAGTCAAAGATAATCTTTGCTACACTTCATTGTGGCCATAAAGAGTGATAAAATGACTCCTAAATACTTCCTAGGCAATTTAAATGCAACACAGTGCAAATTAAACTCTTCATCTTTCCAAAAACCTGCTCCAACTACTCTTATGGTGAACAGTATTACTAGCCATCCAAATATCTGAAGTTATCCTTAATACCCCAAATGCAATCAAGTCTACCTTCTAAATATCTATCGACACTGTCCCCTCCTCTCCATCTTCACTATTCCAGGCCTGCATCACATTATGCCTGAATTACAACAACATCTTTGTAATTCTTTATCCCTTCAAGTTTCAACCTGTCCAACCTACTTTCCACATACTGCCAAAGCAATATTCCTAAAACATATATCTAATTATTTTATCCCCCAGCTTAAAATCCTTCAATGACTCCCAATCACCTTCAGGATAAAATCCAAACCTCGTGGCGTGGGCACTTCAGGACATTCAAATCAGGGCCCTGCCTAGACTTCACTCTTCTCATTCCAGACTTACCGAACTGTTTCTAAGTCCATGAATGAACTAAACTTCTCAGGATTCCTAGCCTTTGTTCCCAAAATCTGTATTACTTTTCCTTGCCCTCCTCACCTGGCTAAATCCTAGTTAACCTTGAAGATTCAGTTCATCCCTCCTGGAAGGCTTCTTTGGTGCCCCAATCTGGGTGGGGTGCTGAGTTCCTTCCTAATGTTTCCATAGCACCATCGGGGCACATCTATCATTCTGTTCTTTCTTTTGTTTTCCTCTTCTACTAAACTTAAGTCTATTGGACTGCCTGTCTTTCCTCAAAGTCTCTACTCAAATACAACATGTGGCAATGAGTAGGCATGCAATAAATGTCTGCTGAATGAAGATGACCTCACGAAAGACCTTCATTTGCTATTACTATCTCTATTTTGCAAATGAGGAAATTAATGGAGGTTCACAGCCTTGTGCAAGATCACTTAAATAAAAGCATCAGAACTAGGAACTGAACCAAATGTTCTGACTGTAATGGAAATAATTTTCTCTCAAAATCTTTGCTTTTGAGGAACCACTCCATAAAATAACTGCACCCTGCCAAGTAGTTTGGATGGGGCTAACCTGTTTCTCCAGGTTGGACATATAACCCAGGCTTGGATAAAGTAAAGTATGTCCCTACCCCCAACCAAGTTTGAATGATTAATTCCAGGATGGACAGTTTACTCCAAGTGTTTGTGGGGACTTTTCTAATGACTATCAAAAAAAAAAACTGCACCTTCTTCACTACAAGTCTACAGACTATACAGTGTATGAAGTACAGCAAATGGGAATCGGCTTATTTGAAAACAAAGTAGAGGAAAAAAAGAAACAAGAGCTAGAAAGAGAGAAATAGAAAATGAGGAAGAACAACACTAAAGCCCTACATCCAACCATGCCTGTACATCTCCCCAAGAGATATCTCAGTTACATAGGTCAAAAATTCCCATTTGCACATAACCTAGTTTGAATTTTGGCCCTATAGAAATCTGCACCAGCAGACCAAGGGGCCATTTGGTCTGCTGGTCTGCCATTTTGGCCATTTGCTAAGCAATAATATCTTTTTATCTGTGAATATACAAAATTGAAAAACTGTCTAATTTCAGCCATTCTATTTCTCTAATGTACATAATTTTTATAAGAAAGATGGGAGAACAAAAGCACAAAGTGTTCTCCAAGCTTTACCTTGTACTTTGTCAAATGAATTTTTATATGTTTTCTGCTTTATAATATATCTGTTAGTGGAAAGTGCCTCAAATGATAAAGAAAAATACATAACCGGATGTAATTATTGTCAAGCATCTTGGGCATAATAAAAGGAGACAGGTACTTCAGAATCCAAGTTGTATCTACAGAGTTTGCTCATGGATAAATGTTTTTTTCTCCACTCATCATTAAAAAAGAAGAAAAATTCAGTTCTTCTTAGGCCTTTGAATGAGTTCAAGTGGAGAAACTTCATCAGTAGAGGGGGGAAAAACAGCATAGGTAATACCTAATTTTGCTTAATATTACTTTAAGTAGAAAATAAAAGGACCTTTTCAAAAATCCCTCTAAATGATACCTGTTTCTTGGACTTCAACTTTCATTCCTTACCTTAAGAAGCTAATGATTAATCTGGGTTCTGACAAGGAGAAGAGCATCTCCTTGGATCTTTGGCTCCAGAGTCCCTGTAATCCATTCAAGTGTTGTCATCTATAAATTAAGGTCATATGAGAAATCATGGTTGTAACAGCCTACTGAGTAACGGTTAGGTCTGTGCTTCTGTGAGCAGAAAGAGTTTTTCAGTTGAAACATGGCTTGGTAGCTTACTAGTACTTTCCGATATTCTTTTTACCTTTTTGTGATCTGCAGAAAATCATAAAATAAAGACACTCCAAAAAAAGAAAGGTCCACATTATCTATTCATGGAATGGCCTAGGCACACCCTTTATTTATGACTTTGGAGAAATCATAAATAAAATTATTGTACCCCTCACTACAACCATAAGAATTAGATCTTGCAACTAGAAACTGCCAAGAAAGAAAAAATGCCGACATTCTTAACAGAAAATCTAGAAAAGAAAAAAGGAAAATCAAAACCACATGATCCCTGTCTAATTTCACATACTAACTCCTCTCTCCCTTGGTTCACTCTGATCAAGCCACACTGGCCTCTTGAGGCCATGCCAGGCACACTCCTACTGCGGGGAGTACTTGCTATTTCTTGAGCCTGGAATTCTCTCTCTCTCAACATTCACACTGCTTTTTCTCTCTCTTCCTTTGAGGTCTTTATTAAAAGCAACCTTCTCAGTGACTAACCACTTATTGACTGACTACCTCCCCTACAAGAACATGAGCTCCATAAGGACAGGGATTAGTGTCTGACTTTTCATTGCTTTAGCACCAGACTTTTTAAAAGTAATAAATTTAGAAGTAATAAAAGTAGTTTATTTCCATTTAAAAGTAATAAATTCACTAGTCAGAACTGTAGCAAAATTTCAATAAAGGACCACAGATATCAAAATAAAACAAATATAAAGATGTAATACTCTCATAAATCTATTTACTAGAGTGCATTAGCAATAAAATTAGTATACAATAGACTAGGTGTTCCTTACTCAGGTGACTAAAGATAACTACTGTGCTGAAGTGGGCAACTAACTCTATTTATTTACATTGGGGAACCTCAGACTAAACACAAAGGCAATGGGTATATTATACAGAGAAAGAGAAAAAAACAACTACAAGAGAAATGTGTTGTCCCTTGTGCCTCCTATGCGGTGTGAACACCAAGCTGAGGGCTGGGAAGCCTGCCATCGTATGCATCACAATTAGAAGCAGAGATGTTACAGGAGAGAATGAAATATACCAAGGAAGCCAAGAAAAGCTGAGGGTTTAGGCCAGTTAGCAAGGGGAAGATGGTAGATACACTCTGGAAGCATTACCTAAGGGAGAAAAAGACGGACTAGATGCCACCAACTGCAAGTTTCCACACCTCATGGACAAGGCACATGACCACAAAGAAAAGAGGAACTAAAGGACAACATAAGATGCCTCTACAGAGGTGAGGTATATAGATGCCTCTCCCTTTCTAGCATACAGAAAGCTCCCCCAGCCATACCTGAGAGGAAAAGGGAAGGGCAGAAGTCTAACAGAGTGTGCAAATTCTTCTTAGAGAACCTAAACAATAATATTTAAAGGAACTATTTACAATTGAATAGGACTAAGTTTTAAATGGATACAATTAAAGGTAATTTTTCCCCTAGCAAGCAAGAAACCAAAAAGTATCAGTTTATGGACTAAATAAATATTTTCCCTATACATCTAAGTTATGATATCAGTAAATACATAAAACCATAACAAAAGCACCAGCAAATATCTGATCAAATGTAGGAAAGAATTTCTTAGGCATAAAAGAAGTGAGAGAAATAAAGAAAAATCAACATTTTAGACCACATAAAATTTTAAAACTATAGGATATTAAAAACAAATACACAATTAAAAGCCAAATGTTTTAAAGCAGGAAAATTACAACAAACAAAATAGACTGAAGGTTAACATCCTCAACATATAAACATTTGAAAACTGGTGAAGCAATGGAATAAAAATCAGCAAATTAAAATAGACAAATCAAAAAGGATAAATAACAAATATCTAAAAAAAAAAAAACTATTCAGCCTCACTAGTAATCAATAAAATCGAATTTTAAAAACTGCTACTTGATGGCCAGGTACGGTGGCTCATGCCTACAATCCTAACACTTTGACAGGCCGAGAGAGGCGGATTACTTGAGGTCATGAGTTTGAGATCAGCCTTGCTAACATGGTAAAACCCTGTTTCTACTAAAAACACAAAAATTAGCCGGAAATCGCTTGAACCCAGGAGGCGGAGGGTGCAGTGAGCTGAGACCGTGCCATGGCACTCTAGCCTGGGTGACAGAGTGAGACTTCATCTAAAAAAAAAAAAACAAAACACCAAAAAAAAAAACCACCTTTTAACTATCAAAGACAACAAAAACCTTTTTAACTCAGTGTTGTCAGAGTAGAATAAGCATTCTCATATACTGTAAGAAATTAGTACAAACATTAGTGCAATTGGGCAATGCTTTATTCTTTTTTTTTTTTATTATTATACTTTAGGTTTTAGGGTACATGTGCACAATGTGCAGGTTTGCTACATATGTATCCATGTGCCATGTTGATTTCCTGCACCCATTAACTCGTCATTTAGCATTAGGTATATCTCCTAATGCTGTCCCCTTATAGTAATATAAGGAAGAAAATAATCAGTGACATGAACAAAGATTTACATAATGATTATTTACTGCAGCAATCTTAACAAAAAAGGGGGCATGAATGACCTAGATAAAAAAATAGACATACATTTATATACCTTATGAAGCCATATGAAGCATTATGCAGCCATCAAAATTATTTTGTGCCAGGCACAGGGGCTAACACCTGTAATCCCAGCACTTGGGAGGCTGAGGTGGACAGATCACTTAAGGTCAGAAGTTCAAGACCAGCCTGGCCAACATAGTGAAACCCCATCTCTACTAAAATACAAAAATTAGCCAGGCAGGGTGGCAGGTGCCTGTAATCCCAGCTACTCGGGAGGCTGACGCACAAGAATCACTTGAACCCAGGAGGCGGAGGATGCAGTGAGCCAAGATCACACCACTGTACTCCAGCCTGAGTGACAGAGTAAGACTCCATCTCAAAAAAAAAAGAAAGAAAGAAAAGAAAAAAGAAAAAAAAAATTCTTAAATACATGACAAATGGCCACTATATTAAGTGAAAAGAGAGTGCTTGTATTGCATATACAAGATACACAAATTATGATATATCCATACAAAGTACATTAACCAGCAATAAAAAAGGGCAAAACCCAGATATAAGCAACATGGATGAATCCCCAAACAAGAAAATCATTACACAAAGTAAAAGAAGCCAGACGCACATAAACACTGTATGAGTCTAGTTATAAAAAGTTCAACAACGGGCAAAAACTAGTCTACGATAATAAAATAGTGATTATTTCTGGGAGAAGGATGTGTCAAGGACAAAGAGGTCTGAGGAAACTCTGAGAGGTGATGGCAACATTCTGTATCTCGATCTGAGTGGTGATCACATGAGGATATACATATGTAAAAAGTCATCAAATAAAGTATAAATACATAGATATATAAATAAAGTCATCAAGAGGTATACTTAAGATTTGTACATTTTACTGTATGTCTATCATACCTTCATAAAGTACTACAAAAATTGCATATAAAGGACAAGTTCAACTTGGTTAAATATATTTAAATGCAAAGAAAAAAAGAAAGTACATGAAAATATAAAAGGTGGCAAATTCTGGGATTACATTATTTACATTTTTTCTTTTTTCTCCATAAATTACAAACATTCGTGTTCATTAATGTATTTAGACAAATCAAGAAAAAAACTGAGCTCTGCTTGGGAAATGAATGAGAAAGTCAACACTATAAACTGTGAAATGACTTTAAGACTTGGTCTTCCCTGCAACAAATACAGGGCCCTCATGACACAATAAAAACTAGTTCCTTCAGATCTTTTACGTTTGTGGGGTAGGAGAAAAAAAAAAAACTAGTTCCTGAAAACTGGGTTTTTTTAAGTTATTACTTTAAATATTCCTTGTGAACCTGCTTTATCTAAATTCCATGCAAAATGCCCAAGGTCAATTAGATTTACAATGAAAATACTCTTTTGAGTGTGAGAAACTTTTACAACATGGATAAAATAATAATTAAGAACAAAACCAAAAAAGACATACAAACCTCTGATTGTACATGCCCCGAAAGTTGTAATTAGCTCTATAATTTGGGAATGGCTTTGGATCTAATGGCCTGTAGATGGCAGGCTCTCCCCTTTTCATAGCAAGCCCATTCAGTTCCACAGTTGGAGTTATACTGCCTGTTTAAAAAAAAATTAAAGGCACACAAGTGAAATATCATCACAATTAAACATGCAAGCTATATTTATACAACACTTAAATACCATGGAAGAAGGTAAGAATGGATGGACCACCTGTATGATTTTCTAAGGAACTGCGAAAACAAAGTAAAAAACCAAGAAAATAGTTT
Source organism: Hylobates moloch (assembly GCF_009828535.3). NCBI lineage: Eukaryota > Metazoa > Chordata > Mammalia > Primates > Hylobatidae > Hylobates > Hylobates moloch. The sequence continues at coordinate 54,034,578 of NW_026652284.1, forward strand.
CTAATAAAATCTTGGGATTTTGCAATGTTTTCCGTACATTAATGACAAAAAATTTGAGTGTGCAATCATTACTATCAAAACATAGTAAACAGACGATTCTTAGATTGCTAACCGTGAACATTATTTTTTGAAGTACTGCATTTCATCATTACTTACCCCAGAAAGCTTGCATGTATTTAATCATTAAAAACATCATCTGTGAATATTTTTATTTATACTTTGGTAATTAAATAACTAAGCATTAGCAAGAAAGTCATCAGTGGTTCTTGGACTTATCTCATGAAAAAAGTTTTTTGAATTTTTTCTATAACCAACAAAACAGAGTAAATATAAGCAATGTTTCCTGAAACTAAAATGTCATCGAATATATTCCTAGCAAACATTAAAGATACTTACAAGTAGCATTATCAATAAAAGCAAAAGACTGAAAACAACCTAAACAACCATCAATGCAGCACCAGTTATATAAACGTCCATAGCATAAAACACTGAACAGCTATAAAAGGAGGAAGACTACTACACACCTTGCTTCTTTTTTTAATTTTACTTAATATACCTTGGAGGTTATACCTTAGCAGTGTAGGGTATAATGTTAAATGAAAAAAAGCAAGGTACCAAATAGTGTGTGCTTTATATTATCTTTTGTCTAAGAAAGGTGAAAATGAAAATATAAATACATATTTGCTTACTTTTTTTAAAGAATAAACCCAAAACTAAAAAAGAAAAAAAAAAGTTACTTAGGAATGGAAGCTGTATGTCTCTGAATGTACACAGTTTCATAGATTTTATTTTGAAAACATGAATTTTTTGCATAATTATAGAAATCAAAGTTTCATCCAAAAGGGGTGGGGGAACAATCTCTAAAATCGAAAGAAAACTGGAACTAAATCTATCTACAGTGACTTAACCACAAAGAGAATTATTTCAAAAGATTTTAAACACTGTAAAATAGCCATGAGATCCTAAAGAGAAAAAAAAATCTTAAACCGTTTTCAGTAATCACATTGTTAGTAACAAGTAATATGCTTTTACTTAAGTCAAACAAAATTAAATAAAAATGGAGACAAAGTAATCTCTAAAAAGAAAACAAAGCAATTAAAACCTAACAGTGAATCAGATTGGTGGCCCTAATCATACAAAGAACAGTTATTTCAAATAACTTTAAAATATAGTCAAATAACCACATATTCTAAAGATTTTTTTAAACCCTGCAAATAAATCATAAGCTATTTTCAGTAATCATGCTGTTAGTAATACTGGTGTCCCTGTCTCAGTGCAATTGCTATTATAAAATTATTTTATATATATATAATATACATAAAATAGATTAAAGAATTAATGTCAGAAACAAAGATTTTTAGCATAAAGAGATACAAATATAAAATCAAATACATTACGTAAAACCCTGTAGTCTTAAATCCTAACTGAAAATATCACAATGAATTCATGATGTATTTTCTCTTAAGGAAAAAAAAAAGTACTAGGTATTTCCTAGCTTAAGTATCCACTTAAGAGGCCTAAAAGCCATAACCAATCCATTAAGCAATGAGGATGGCCAGCATCCAGAGTTTGCTTCATAATTATCATTTCCCAATTTTTAAAAAAACAATGCTCAAAGAAATGGCTTCTTCCCAACCATGATACTGGCAAATAAAGGGAAAGAACTAAGTACTTACCTTGACTTTACATAATAATCATACTCAGAGAAAACAGATAACGAGGGAAAAGTTCTTCATCTGTTAGCCAGAAGGATTGCAGCTAATAAATGCAGAAGAAATGACCCTCCCATCTGGCAACTACTGATAAAATAATGGATCTTTTCAGCAATGAGCATCGGCAGGCTTCTACGACCACTAGGTCAACTAGGGAACTTTATGGGAAACATGATAATGGATGAACCAGGCTAGGATAACTGGACCTACTGATGTACTTAAAAATCACAAAATAAAAACAGGAAATTAAATGCCTTCTGACGTAGTACAATAGGAAGTAGACAAAACTACCTGTAAAACAATTACCAAAAACTTCAAACCTGAATCTATGTAGCCTCTAGGTTATCAGTTTACAAGAAATACAGGGGACAGACAAATAGGCTGTACATCACCACAGGTATACCATCAGCAAAACCAAGAACATAGAAATTCTAAGGGACTAACGACCTGGTTTCTTAAATAATCTATGTAGAAAAGTAAAGATGAAAACAGATTCTATATCTTAAAAAATACTAAACAAACTAAACAGACATTATCAACCAAATGCAATAAATGATCCTCATTTTAATCTTTATTCAAATAAACCAATTATGAAAAAATCGAGGTCAGACGTGGTGGCGCATGCCTGTAATCCCAGCACTTTGGGAGGCTGGGTTGGGGGAAGGGGGCAAGGAGTTCACCTGAGACTAGGAGTTTGAGGTTATAGTGAACTAAGATCACAACACTGCACTCTAGCCTGAGTGACTGAGCAAGACCTGTCTCTAAAAGCATAAAATAATTTTTTAAAAAATTTTAATGAGTCAATAAGAGAAATCTGAACTTCAGACTTTTTTTATTATTAAGGAGTTACTGTTTTGTTTGCTTGATAATGATATTGGGATTAGTTTTTTAAGAGTTATCTTAAAATTCAGTACGTATCTTTAAAGATACATTTACAGATGAAGTGATATATCTGAGATTTGCTTCAAAGTAATCCAGCGAGAGACAGAAGAGAAACAAGACTGGCCGGCCACTGTGAGTTGATAATTGCTGAAGCTGGTGAGGTGTCCTAGGGACATTCGCTATCTTATCCTCTTTATTTGTGTAAAATTTGAAAAATTCCATAATTTAAAAAAAAATGTAAAATTATGTCAAACTATTTGAAGTACCAAAAGGATAATTAGTAAAACACATGTATATATGTTCTAACAAATCATGAAGATGAATACAAAGCTTTTACAGGAAGTGAAATTCACTGTAAATTCTGTAATATTTCATTTGAATCATGCCTTTGTACCACACATTTAAGATCCCATTCATTACACACAAAAATGGGTCCACTTATTGCAACAGAGAAACTGGGGCTGGCATAAAGTACCAGCCAAGGGGAGGCAGAGCCTGACACACATGTAAAATTGGCATCCAGATTATAAGCAACCCATTAAGAGTCAACACATTGCTCATCTCATTTCTAAAGAATTAATGTGAAAGCACTGAAGAGTATAATAACAGGAATAAAATCAAGGTTAAGAAGAGGAAAAAGGGAAAAATAAAGTGAAAAGGAAGACAGCCAAGGAAGAAGAAAGAAGAACAGCAAAGAAAAGTTAACCTAATGAATATTAAGTCCTATTAGTCCAAATCCCTATACCTTGGAGGTTATACCTTAGCAGTGTATAATATCCCTAATTTAATATATACATTTAACGGCAAAAGAAAGTCAAGCATAAAGAGACTCTCTGTTCTTACTTTTTCTTTCTTTCTTACATAATTTTACTGCAGGGTAAGTAAAATGCACAAACCTTAAGCATATAGCTCAATGAATTAGTACATATGTAAACACTTATGACTACCGTCAGATCAAGATATGAACATTTCCATCACCCAGAAGGTGCCTTCAGCCTCGTTCCAAGTCAATATCCACCTCCCCAGGTTACCCATTCTGACTTCAGGCATTATAGATTCATTTGCCTCTTCTTCATATCTAAACATGTACCACTTTCCATCTTGCTTCTTTCACTCAACATAATTTTGTTTGCATATATTAGTATTTTAAGCTTCTTAAATCACTAAATAGTATTCTACCGAATGAAATACCATGATTTGTATTTTGCTGTTGATGGAACATTGGTCTGTTTCTAGTTTGGAGCTATTATGTGTAAAGCTACCTTGAACATTCTTTAATAAGTCTTTTGGTTTTAGATGAGAAAAAAAAATAACAACAACAACAAAAAAATGCTGGGTCACAGAGTAGGTTTATGTTTAACTTTATTAGAAACTGCCTAACAGGTTTCCAAAGGTATTTTTTAAACACCAGAGCTGTCTATGCCTTTAAAAGTTAAAATTTTAAATTTCATAAAGATTTCAGTTTAATAATTAACATGTTAATCTGTTGTCCAAGATTTATGTCACTTTGAATTCTACTTTGCAATAATCATACAGTCACAAATAGCATAAGATTCAAATGCGGGAAAAAAAGAAAATGAAAAGCTTGAAAGATTTCATCATTTAAGGAAGGCAATAAATAAGAAATATGTTTGAAAATCACCAATGAGGTGATCTGAATGCACTGTTGAGATGTACTGTCTGCCACTCATACCATAAATTGTATTTTAAAATAGGTAAAAGTGTTGTATTTATATCATTTAAATGAATAAATAATCTCATATACATTCCTCATTAGAAAGTAAGACTACAGTGCATTTTCTTAGAAATGTTACAAACTGGTCTTAGTGAAGGAAAGTAGAAGAGAAGCAGAAAAGCAAAAACCATGCTGAAAGATTTCCAACTCCTAGAGCAAAGTATCTCCATCTCTTTCATACAGAACTAGACTGACACCCCTACATGTGCATACCTACTTTATATATACAATAATGCTTTCATAGAAAACATTTACAGAGTAACTTCAAACTATGAGATGCCTCCAAGTAATGTTAAATACTATTATTTTGAGTGTGTGAGAGTTGGATCCAGGTTTCATAAAGATAATCAACACATAGGGTTTCTTGTGTATTATAAGGCTATAATGTTAATTTGTTTAAGTTTTTTGTTTGTTTGTGTTTTGAGACAAGGTCTTGTTATGCCACCCAGGCAGGTCTTGAACTCCTGGGCTCAAGTGATCCTCCTGCCTCAGCCTCCCAAAGTGCTGGGATAACAGGGTGGGCCACCACTACCGGCCAAGGCTATTGTGTTGACACTGTAAACACACCATCAATTTTTGGGGGGTTCTTAGATAGATTAAAGGAAATTTCTATATTTACCAGTGATAAATACAAAAAGGCTAATTAATAAGGAGTACAAATGTGCATAAGAATTTTGGATTCCTATATGTGGCATATAAAAAAAAAATGCTACAACTAGTTTTCAAAAAGGAACATGTTACTAACACTTAGAACAGCTCTGCAGAAAGTTTAAAAAAAAAAAAAAAAAAAACAGGAAAATAGCAGTCACTGAATAAATATTTGTTGAATAAATAAACTGATTAACTGAGAAACCAGTGATTAATTGAGAAACCAGAGCTCCATGGAGAAATGGCTGGCTCCAGGGCTGGGGCAAGGAAAATACAAGATGACCTAGGAACACTTTATTATGCCAGAAAGTAAAAATGTCCAGAGCATGACGGAGAAATATCAAAAGGGCAAAGGAGTCAATTAGAGGGTCTGTACCACTAGCCAAACCTGGAATCATTTAAGCAACAAAATAGATAATGATAGTAACAAATTATAAACTTGTAAGTAGAACAGGAATCCAAGAGGCTATAGTGATATAAATAGGCAAACAAAAAGAAGATGAGGGAAAAGCAAAAGCTACCTTTGGGTACAATGCCAATTAACAAATATAAAAAAGAAACTGGAATTTTAAAAATCCCCCTTTGGCAACCTTCAGCGTCATAACTGCTTCAGATGAGAATCATCAACAGAGGCTAAATCTGGAAGGTGAAAGAAAGCTTGATGAGGAGCAGAATATTTATATATATATATATATATATACACACACATATATATATCTATACTATATATATGTATAGATATATATATACACACACACACACACAGGCTCAAAATGTCTCCTCAGAAAATACTTATTACTTACTATTCAATAACAAAACATATGGATTAATTAACTTTACAGCAAAGAAGCCTGGCATACTCCTCACCGCATGACAAAAGTCGTCACTGATGGGACAAGTCAATCTCAGGCGTCTCCTCATAGAAAGCACTAAGGTAAGTCCAAGTCATTTTTGTGGTATTCATGCTAAAATGCATAAATCATGAGGAAACACCAGACAAACTCAATTGAGGGGCATTCTACAAACTCTGTGGTCCCGTATTCTTCATAAATGTTATGGTCATAAAAGGTAAGAAAGACTGAGGAACCGTTTGTTACAGATTGAAGTGAAATGAAGAGAAATGTTAAGTACATGTAACACATGGTCTTGATTAGATCCTGGAGCTGTAAAGGTTTGGGATGATTAATGAAACCTGAAATGGAGTCTGTGGATTAAATGGTAATATGGATCAAAGTTAACTTCCCGATAGAACAGTGTCCATGTCCTTAAGAAATACACATTGAAATATTAACGGGTAACGGGACATCATGTCTACAACTTATTCCCAGATGGTTCGGAAATGCTATCAATGGGGAATAAAGGTGAAGGATACATGGGAAGTCTATGTACTATTTCCACAAATTGTATATAAATCTGAAATTACTTCCATAGTTTAAAAAAAATAAATGGGAGAAAGCAAAACAGTTCTACAATATATTCCCAATTACTAACAGATCAACCATGCTGCAAATGAACTTAACTCCACGTTAGGATATAACTTCTTTTTAAGACCCATCTACACACTGTGGAGTCAAGACTGGATCTTTCCTCCACAAACCTATTACTTCTCAATACTGAGTTACAGTCACCAGGTTTACAACAAAGGTGCCACCACACTGCAGAGGGGAATGGACTATCTTTTCAATAAATGGTGCTGGATTAAATGAATGTCTATATATTTTTTAAATGAAGAAAAATATTGAACTCTACCTCACATCATACATTAAACTCGATTCCTGACAGATTGTAGATCTAAACTGTAAAGACCTAATAATACTGCTTCTAAAACTAATATGAGGTTATCTTCATAAACTTGTAAGAGACACAGGTGTATTAAATGGCACACCAAAAAAGCGCTGATATAAAGGAAAAGACTAATAAATTAGCTTCCATTAAACAAGAATTTTGTTTTTGTTTTGTTTTGTTTTTTTGAGACGGAGCCTCGCTCTGTCACCCAGGCTAGAGTGCAGTGGTGCAATCTCAGCTCACTGCAACCTCTGCCTCCCAGGTTCAAGCAATTCTCCTGCTTCAGCCTCCTGAGTAGCTGGGATTACAGGTGCACACCATCACGTCCGGCTAATTTTTGTATTTTTAGTAAAGTTGGGGTTTCACCATGTTGGCCAGGCTGGTCTCAAACTCCTGACCTCAAGTGATCCACCCACCTTGGCCTCCCAAAGTGCTGGGATTACAGGTGTGAGCTACCATACCTGGTCTCATTGAAAAGAATTTCTATTCACCAAAATGCACCCTTAGGAGTATAGAAAGATATTTGCAATATACATATCTGATAAATTATATGAATCCAGAATATGTAAGAACCCTGCAAGCCAATAAAAAGTAGAAAAAATTTTAAAACAGACAATGCAGATTTTTAAGTGGGAAAAACATTCCAACCAGCACTTTACGACAGAGGCTAGCCTAATGCCAACAGGCATATGGAAGGATGCTCACCTGCATTTGTTATTAGAGAAATGCAAATTAAAAACACAATGAATTACTATTATACCTCTCAGCATAGTAGCTAAAATTTTGAAAGCTGGAGATATCAAATGTTGATGAGGATGTGGACAGCTCTCATACTGCTGGTGGGAAGGTAAACTGACATTCTTTGACATTATGTATTAATACCAAATACATTCATAACTATGACCCAACAGTTCCAATCCTAGATATATTCCCAAGAGAAATGTATGCATATAAGAATACTGTTCACAGCAGTATTATTTCTAATAGCTCAAAACTGGAAACAATTCAAATATATATAATAGTACAATGAATAATATGTAAATTATGGTATACTTATGCAATAGAATACTACACAGCAATGAAATACTATATCATTAAATGCAACATAGATGACTCTCACACACAATATTGAGAAAAATGAGCTATCACAAGAGTCTACTGTCTGATTCCAACAAGATGGCACAACTAATCTGGTAGAAATCAGAATATTGGTTTCCTTTAGAGTTGTTTAACCAACTGAAGTGGGCGTGAGGGAAGCTTCCACAGCACTAGTAAAACGTGGTAAAGTGTTCACAGCATAAAAATTCATCAAGCTCTATAATTGTAATGTGCCCTTGTCTGTATATAATATTAGACTTTATTTTAAAAGTTTACGCCAAATAATCGATTCATTCTCTCAGCTCACTACAACACTCAACCATGGAAATTCTTATCTCCACTGGGGCCTTTCAGACACTCTCCTGTTTCCTTCCTCTGATTCTTGCTGGTTTACTTCCTGCTATAATCCTCTAAATATGGACTGGACCCAGAGCTCAGCATACAATTAACTGCTCTTGCTTTACATCATATGCCTTAGACAGCTTGTTCTGTTCCATTCCAAATGCCACTCTCGACACTCCTGCAGAGCGGGAGGCATACAGTACTCAATGCACGTGAGTCTCTTTCTTTCTTCACCCATAAACTATGGCAATGGTTTTTTAGTCTCTCCCATCTTCCCTTTACACGTCAAACTGAGCTTCCTAAAATACTCCTTTAAATGCATCATGCACTGCTCATGAATATTAATTCCAGCTACATATAAAACTTAATCTCATAAAGCTGGCATTCAAGTCGTCCCAATTCACTTACTAACTACATCTCCAGTCTTACCTCCTCCTACTAGTCATTTACCTGCTCTAATTAAAAACCATCTACAAAAATTTTTTTTACCAAATCCATTGTCCAGATTCCTACTTCAAAGCCTTTCCTCATAGTATTCCCTCTGGCTAAAATATTCTTTCCTCTCGTCTGTAACTGCCTACTTTTTGGTCAAGGGTATCTTACTTCAACTACTTCAGTCCATGTTTATCATTACCTGTAATACTGATGGCTGTTATTGTCTACTTGGCACTTAATCTTTACCATCAAGTTATGTGTTCATATATAAGACTATAAGATCCTCACTGAAAGGGACAATGTTTTGTATCTCTTAGATATGCAAAAAGCAGGTGTTAAATATATCATGGTGGTGGTATGCTACTAATGATCAACCAGTATTCTGAAGAGGGTTTTAAAAATTAAAGAAATAGACAATCTTTTAGGAACTTCAAAATGAAGAGAATAAGTTTTTTTTCTATTGTAATAATATTTTGGCTTATTTAAGCTTAATAAATACTGCAATCAGTTGAACAGAAGCAGAGACTTGTAATCAGGAAACCACGGATTCTGCAGAGTAGTCCTTGAAAGAGCAGAGTATGTCAACCTAGCACAGATCACATGGAATGAAACAAGTGTCTATGTGATTTGATTATGAATATAAGCAAGTAGAGAATGATTAAATAGATTTTAGAGTTATTGTTGACAGGCACAAAATCTTTTTTTTAACCTCCATAACAAAAATACCTAAGGCGAAATTAATATTGACTAGAAGGCAACCACTTGAATTAATCAGTTAACAAATGAATGAGTAAATGGATATATGGCTGGTACTGAAGTTATAGGAATTCCATTAACCTAATGCTATCAATTAACACACTATGTCCAAAATACAGGTTTGCCTTTGCTAATAGATAACAGGACATATAGATTAACTGAGGTCACCCGGAGAAAATGGTGGATATCAGGCAGGACTAACTTGCAGCTCCCACTCGTGGGGACAAAACAGCATGTGGAGACTCACAATGTAAACTCTGCTCCAAGAACCACCACAAGAACACACCAGGAAAACTGAAAGAATTCACAGACCCTTTTAAAGAAGCAGCTTGCCGCTGCAAACTCCATGAGACAGCCAAAACACTGTGAGTGCCCGAAGTGTGAGACGGGGAAAGTCTGCCTCCAAATACACACCCTCACTGGGGAACCTGAAAATCCAGATTACAGAAGAATTTAACCTTATCTAAGGCTGAAACAAATTTAGAGAGCTGAGCGAAATATAAAAGTAGAAGAAGCAGGCCAGGAATGGTGGGTCATGCCTGTAATCCCAACACTTTGGGAGGCCAAGGTGAGTGGATCGCTTGAGCCCAGGAGTTTGAGATAAGCCTGGCCAATATGGTGAAACCTGTCTCTACTAAAAATACAAAAAAAAAAAAATTAGCTGGGCATGGTGGTGCACACCTGTAATCCCAGCTACTTGGGAGGCTGAGGCGGGAGAATAGCTTGAGCCTGGGAGGCAGAGGTTGCAGTGAGCCAAGATCAACGCCACTGCACTCCAACCTGGGCGACAGACTGAGACTCCACCTAAAAAAGAAAAAAAAAAAAAAAACTAGAAGCAGCAGTGACAAGACACCCCTGTAGACACTCCCAGTCCCTAGGGAAGCCATTTTTTTTTTTACTTTTATCTCACAGGGGTCCTTGGGGAGGGCAGTCAGTGGAACTGCGGAAGTACCACAGTGAGAAAGACTTCTAGCTGAATGCTGTAATAATTTTGACCGAATGCAAATTTTCCTGGGCAGAATCTGGGGGTGGGAGAAGAGGCGGGAATAGGGAGCCGGTGGGAATAGGGGGCCGATGGAAAGTACAGATACGAGAACAGAAGCCACAGCAGGCAGGGAGGGGCAAGGCCTGAAAGCCCTGCTTGCTTTCTTAGCAGGAAGGCTTGTGGCCTAGGGCAAATGCTTTTTCTGCGGACACTCCCCAATACCAGCCTGGAGTCCAGTAGCTCCACTGGGTAGCTAGACCCAGAAGAAAAATAACCATCACTGCAGTTCAGCTCTCAGGAAGCCCCATTCATAGGGGAAGAGGGAGAGAACCACATCAAGGGATCACCCCGTGGGATAAAAGAATCTGAACAGCAGATTCAAGATCTTGCCTCTGACACAGTATATACAAATGAGAAGGAACCAGAAAAACAATTCTGGTAATATGACAAAATAAGGTTCTGTAACACCCTCAAAAGATCACACTAGTTCACCAGCGATGGATCCCAACCAAGAAGAAATATCTGAATTACCAGAAAAAGAATTCAGTAGGTCGGTTATTAAGCAGCTCAAGGAGGCACTAGAGAAAGGTGAAAGGCAACTTAAAGAAATTTTTAAAATAATACAAGACATGGATGAAAAAATTTCCAGAGAAATAGAATCATAAATAAAAAAGAGTCACAATTTCTGAAAATGAAAGACACACTTAGAGGCATGCAAAATATACTGCAAAGTTTCAACAATAGAATCAAACAAGCAGAAGAAAGAATTTCAGAGCTCAAAGACAAGGCCTAATCAAATTAACACAATCTGACACAGACAAAGGAAAAAGAATTTTAAAAAATGAACAAAGCATCCAAGAAGTTTGGGATTATGTTAAACGACCAAACCTAAGAATAACTGGTGTTCCTGAGGAAGAAGAAAAATCTAAAAGTTTGGAAAACTTATTTGAGGGAATAATCAAGGAAAACTTCCCTGGCCTTGCTGGAGATCTAGACATCCAAATACAAGGTCAAGGAATACCCGGGGAATTCATCGCAAAAAGATCATCACCTAGGCACACAGTCAATCAGGTTATCTAAAGTCAAGTCAAACGAAATAATCTTAAGATCTGTGAGGCAAAAGCACCAGGTAACCTATAAAGAAAAACCTATCCGATAAAATAGCAGATTTCTCAGCATAAAATCTACAAGCCAGATGGAATTGAGGTCCTATCTTTAGCCTCCTTAAATAAAATAATTATCAGTCAAGAATTTTATGTCCAGTGAAACTAAGCTTCATTAATGAAGGAAAGATAAAGTCTTTTTCAGGCAAACAAATGCTGAGAGAATTTGCCAATATCAAGTCGGCACTAAAGAAGTGATAAAATGAATTATTAAATCTTGAAACAAAGCCTCAGAATACACCAAAACAGAACCTCCTTAAAGCATAAATCTCACAGGGCCTATAAAACAATAACACAATGAGAAAAAACAAACAGACAAAAGGTATTGGGGCAACAATTAGCACAATGGATAGAATAGTACCTCACATCTTAATACTAATGTTGAATATAAATGGCCTAAATGCTCCACTTAAAAGATACAGAATGGCAGAGTGGATAAGAATTCACCAACCAAGTATCTGCTTTTTTCAAGGGACTCATCTAACACATAAGGACTCACATAAACTGAAGGTAAAGGGGTAGAAAGAGATATTTCATGCAAACAGACACCAAAAGCCAGCAGGAGTAGCTATTCTTACATCAGATAAAACAGACTTTAAAAAACAACATTTAAAAACGACAGAGAGACATTACATAATGATAAAAGGACTAGTCCAACAGGAAAATATCACAATCCTAAATATAAATGCACCTAACACTGGAGCTCCCAATTTATAAAACAATTACTACTAGACCTTAATAAATGAGACAGAGGGCAAAATAATAATAGTGAGGGACTTCAATACTCCACTGACAGCACTAGACAGGTCGTTAAGACAGAAAGTCAACAAAGAAACAATGGACTTAAACTATACCCTACAACAAATTGATTTAACTATATATACAGAACATTCTACCCAACAACTGCACAATGCACATTCTATTCATCAACACATGGAACATATTCCGAGACAGACCACATAAGCCACAAAACAAGTCACAGTATATTTAAGAAAATCAAAATTATATCAAGTACTCTCTCAGACCACAGTGGCATAAAATTGGACATCAACTGCAAAAGGAACACTCAAAAAGCATGCAAATACATGGAAATTAAATAACCTGCTCCTGAATGATTGTTGGGTCAACAATGAAATCAAAATGGAAATTTAAGAATTTGAACTGAACGATAATAGTGACACAACTTATCAAAACCTCTGGATACAGAAAAAGCAGTGCTAAGAGCAAAGTTTACAGCACTGAATGCCTGCATGAAAAAGTCTGAAAGAGCACAAATAAGACAATCTAAGGTCACACCTCAAGAACTAGAGAAACAAGAACCAAACCCAGCAGAAGAAAAGAAATAACAAAGATGAGAGCATAACTAAATGAAACTGAAACAAAATACAAAAGATAAATAAAACAAAAAGTTGGTTCTTTGAAAAGATAAACAAAATTGATAGAACATTAGCAAGATGAACCAAAAAAAAGAAGACAGAAGATCCAAATAAGCTCAATTAGAAACAAACAGGAGATATAATAACTGATACCACAGAAATACAAAATATCATTCAAGGCTACTATGAACACCTTTAAACACACAAAATAGAAAACCTAGAGGAGCTGGATAAATTCCTGGAAATATACAACCCTTCTAGGTTAAACCAGGAAGAAACAGAAACTCTGAACTGACCACAGCAAGACTGAAATGGTAATTTTAAAACTGACAACAACAATAAAAAAAGCCCAGGACCAGACAGATTCATAGCTGAATTCTAACAGACTTTCAGAAAAAAGAACTGGTATTAATCCTATTGGCATTATTCCAAAAGACAGAGAAAGAGGGAATCCTCCCTAAATCATTCAACGAAGCCATTATCACCCTAATACCAAAAACAGGGAAGGACATAACAAAAAAAGAAAGCCACAGACCAATATACCTGATGAACATAGATGCAAAAAATCCTCAACAAAATATAAGCTAATTGAATCCAACAGCATATCAGAAAGGTAATTCACCATGAACAAGTGGATTTCATACCAGGGATGCAGGGATAGTTTAACGTCCACAAGTCAATAAATGTGATACACCACATAAACAGAATTAAAAACAAAAATCACATGATATCTCAACAAAGAAAAAGCATTTTACAAAATCCAGCATCCCTATATGATTAAAACCCTCAGCAAAATCGGCATTGAAGGGACATACCTTAAGGTAATAAAAACATCTATAACAAACCCATAGTCAACATTATACTGAACAGGGAACAAGTTGAAAGCATTCCCCCTGAGAACTGGAACAAGACAAAGATGCCCACTTTCACCACTTCTATTCAACATAGTACTGGAAGTCCTAGCCAGAGCAATCGAGAAGAGAAAGAAATAAAGGGCATCCAAATCGATAAAGAGGAAGTCAAACTGTTGCTGTTCACTCATGATATGATCGTATACCTAGAAAACCCTAAAGACTCATCCAAAAAGCTCCTAGATCTGATAAATGAATTCAGTAAAGTTTCAAGATACAAAATAAACGTACACAAGTCAGTAGCTCTGCTATACACCAACAGCGACCAAGCTGAGAATCAAATCAAGAACTCAAACCCTTTCACAATAGCTAGAAAAAAATGAAATACTTAGGAATGTACCTAATGAAGAAGGTGGAAAGAACTCTACAACAAAAACTACAAAACACTGCTGAAAGAAATCATAGAGGATACAAACAAATGGAAGCACATCCCAAACTCTTGGATGGGTAGAATCAATATTGTGGAAATACCATACTGCCAAAAGCAATCTACAAATTCTATGCAATTCGCATCAAAATACCATCATCATTTTTCACACAACTAGAAAAAACAATGCTAAAATTCATATGGAACCAAAAAAGAGCCCACATAACCAAAGCAAGACTAAGCATAATGAGCAAATCTGGAGGCATCACATTACCTGACTTCATACTGTATTATAAGACTATAGTCTCCAAAACAGCACAATACTGCTATAAAAATAGGCACATAGACCAATGGCACAGAATAGAGAACCCAGAAATAAAGCCCAACACTTAGAGCAAACTGATTTTCATCACAGCAAACAAAAAATATAAAGTGGGGAAAGGACATCCTATTCAACAAATGGTGCTGGGATAATTGGCAAGTCACATGGAGAAGAATGAAACTGGATCCTCATCTCTCACTTGATACAAAAATTAACTCAAGGTGGATCAAACACTTAAATCAAGACCTGAAACCATAAAAATTCTAGAAGATAACATTGGAAAAACTCTTCTAGACATTGACTTAGGCAAAGGCTTCATGACCAAGAACCCAAAAGCAAATGCAACAAAAACAAAGATAAACAGATGGGACTTAATTAAACTAAAAAGCTTCTGCACAGTAAAATAAATAATCAGCAGAGTAAACACACAACCCATAGAGTAGGAGAAAATCTTCACAAACTATGTATCTGACAAAGGACTAATAACCAGAATCTACAAGGAACTCAAATCAGCAAGAAAAAAATAATGCCATCAAAAAGTCAGCTAAGGACACGAATAGATAATTCTCAAAAGAAAATATACAAATGGCCAACAAACATGAAAAAATGTTCAACATCATGAATTATCAGGGAAATGCAAATCAAAATCACAATGCAATACCAACTGATATGGTTTGGCTGTGTCCCCACCCAAATCTCATCTTGAATTGTAATCCCCATAATCTCCATGTGTCAAGGGAGAGACAAGGTGGAGGTAATTTGAATCATGGGGGCGGTTTCCCCCTTCTGTTCCCATGATAGTGACTGAGTTCTCACAAGATCTGATAGTTTTGTAAGTGTTTGGCAAGTTCCTCCTTCAGTCTTTTTCTCTCTTGCCACCTTATGAAGAAGATGCTTGGCTCTCCTTCACCTTTAAGCATGACTGTAAGTTTCCTGAGGCCTCCCCAGCCATATAGAACTGTGAGTCAACTAAACTTCCTCCTTTCCTTCATAAATTACCCAGAATCAGGAAGTTCTTTACAGCAGTGTGAGAACAGACTAACACACCAGCTTACTCTTGCAAGAATGGCCGTAACTTAAAAATAAAAAAATAAAGGATGTTGGCGTGGATGTGGTGAAAATAAACACTTTTTTTTTCTTTTTTTTTTTTCTTTTTTTTGAGACAGAGCCTTGCTCTGTCACCAGGCTGGAGTGCAGTGGTGCGATCTCAGCTCACTGCAACCTCCGCCTCCTGGGTTTACACCATTCTCCTGCCTCAGCCTCCCAAGTAGCTAGGACTACAGGGGCCCGCCACCGCCCGGGTAATTATTTTTGTATTTTTAGTAGAGACAGGGTTTCATCGTGTTAGCCAGGATGGTCTCAATCTCCTAAGCTCGTGACCTGCCCACCTCAGTCTCCCAAAGTACTGGGATTACAGGAGTGAGCCACCGCGCCCAGCCGAAAAGAAACACTTTTACACCGCTGGTGGGAATGTCAACTAGTAAAACCACCATGGAAAACAGTATGGAGAGTCCTTAAAGAACTAAAAGTAGAACTACCATTCGATCCAGCAATCCCACTACTGGGTATCTACCCAGAGGAAAATAAGTCATTATATGAAAAAGACACTTGTATACACGTTTACAGCAGCACAATTCACAATTGTGAAAACATAAAACCAGCTCAAATGCCCACCAACCAACGAACGGATAAAGAAAATGTGGTGTACATATATACCATAGAATACTACTCAGCCATAAAAAGGAATGAAATAATGGCATTTACAGCAACCTGGATGGAGTTGGAGACCATTATTCTAAGTAAAGTAACACAGGAATGGAAAACCAAATGTAGTATGTTCTCATAAATGGGAGGTAAGCTATAAGGACACAAAGGCATTGAGAATGATACAATGGGCCAGGCGTGGTGGCTCACGCCTGTAATCCCAACACTTTGGGAGGCCGAAGCGGGTGGATCATGAGGTCAGGAGATCGAGACCATCCTGGCTAACATGGTGAAACCCTGTCCCTACTAAAAATACAAAAAAATTAGGCCGGGCACAGTGGCTCACGCCTGTAATCCCAGCACTTTGGGAGGCCGGGATGGGCGGGCGGATCATGAGGTCAGGAGATCGAGACTATCCTGGCTAACATGGTGAAACCCCGTCTCTACTAAAAATACAAAAAATTAGTCAGACGTGCTGGCACATGCCTGTAGTCCCAGCTACTTGGGAGACTGAGGGAGAAGAACCTCTTGAACCCGGGAGGCGGAGGTTACAGTGAGCCGAGATTGCACCACTGCACTCCAGCCTGGTGACAGAGCGAGACTCCTTCTCAAAAAAAAAAAAAAAAAAAAAAAATACAATGGACTTTGGGGACTCTGGGGGAAGGGTGGGAGGGGGATGAGGGGTAAAGACTACACATTGGGTACAGCATACACCGCATGGGTGATGGGTGCAACCAAACCTTAGAAATCATCACTGAAGAATTTATCAATGTAACCGAATACCACCTGTTCCCCAAAAACTATTGAAATAAAAAAAAAAAGATAACAACATATAATGTTGTTGGTATTGGATGCAATTAGAACAACTCTTTAAAATTATTCTCAGGAGCTTAAAATTAGAACAGTAATTTACTTAGTATTTTACATGCAGGTGGTTTGGGGAATTTGTGATGGGGTTTCTTTCTTTTTTTTTTTCTTTTGAGACAGAGTCTTGCTCTGTTGCCCAGGCTGGAGTGTAGTGGCGTGATCTCGGCTCACTGCAACCTCCGCCTGCCAGGTTCAAGCAATTCTCCTGCCTCAACCTCCTGAGTAGCGGGGACAACAGGAGCGCGCCACCATGCCCAGACAACTTTTGTATTTTTAGTAGAGATGGGGTTTCACCATGCTGGCCAGACTATATATAATTATATAGTTTTATATATTATATAAATATACAGTTTTATATATTATATAAATATATAAAATATATATATATAAAATATAAAATAGGCATGTTATAAGGAAATATAAAAATATATTCCATATTATATGAATAATGTAAAAAATATTAATATATTATACATATATTATATGAATATATAAAATATATAGTGTCATATATTATATGAATATATAAAATATATAGTGTCATATATTATATGAATATATAAAATATGTAGTGTCATATATTATATGAATATATAAAATATGTAGTGTCATATATTATATGAATATATAACATATGTAGTGTCATATATTATATGAATATATAACATATATAGTGTCATATATTATATGAATATATAATTATATGAAATATAAATTATATATGTCATATATTATATGAAATATATTAAATATGTCATATATTATATGAATATAAAAATATAGTCATATATTATGAAATATAAAAATATATTACATGAAATATAAAAATATTTCATATATTACATGAAAAAATAAAATAGGTTTCATAATTACATGAAATATAAAAATATTTCATATATTACATGAAATATAAAAAATATATTTCAATATTACATGAAATATAAAAATATTTCATATATTACATGAAATATAAAATATATTTATATTATATGAAATATTAAAATATATATATTATATAAAAATAAAAATATATTCATATATTATATGAAATATAAATATGAATATATAAAATATATAGTGTCATATATTATATGAATATATAAAATATATAGTGTTGGCCAGGATGGTCTCGAACTCATTACCTAACGTGATCCACCCGCCTCGGCCTCCCAAAGTGCTGGGATTACAGGCGTAAGCCAACACGCCAAGTCTCCTTCAGTTATTTTTATGCTGGGGTGTGTGTGTGTGTGTGTGTGTGTGTGTGTGTGTGTGTGTGTGTGTGTGTGTGTGTGTGTGTGTGTGTGTGTGTGTGTGTGTGTGTGTGTGTGTAGGTATGGGCATATGTGTACTATTAATACTTGCTCACTCTGTTACTAGCCTACAATAAATGAAACATACAACAAGCAGAACACACATAGCAGACAACGTAACAGAAGGAGTCACTGCCATACCTGGGTTATTGTTAACATTACTTTTGGGTGGCTTCTGAACTGGTTTGGGAAGCGTAGATTCAGTCAAAGCTTTATTGGCAACAGCCTGTTGAGCCTTCTTTATACTGCTGCCTTCGGATTCCCATGTCTGCTCACCAAGACTCAGCTGCACTGAGAACATCTTAGAAAAACATAAATAGACAAAGAAAACATTAAGACTTTTCCAAGAAATAAAATGGGCTGTCTGAGAGAAAAATAAACATTATAGAATCAGAATTTTAGAGCTAGAGGTGACCTTACCTATGGATCATTTGCAACAAAGTCTTACTCTACCTAGTGAGGAAATTTTAAGAGAGTACCAAATTCTGTTCTATCCTATCCAAAAGCTTAGTAGCAGATCTAGGTGTACATTTTGGGTAGAATAAATCAAGAAGCAATCTTTCCTCTAAATGGAATCACCATGTTAATGTCATTCAAATGGTCCTCAGAAAAGTAGAATAAGTAGAAATAATAAGAGAAACTGTAAGAGAAGCCAAAAGACCATGCGTCTATAATACTTTTATAAAATCTAATTCCTTGAGTGTTACATTTAGCACAATCTAGGCAATGAGTCAGGCAATTCTATTAAATATTATACTACCAAAATCTCTGAATCTCCACAACAAACATTGAGCCAATCACTAAATTCTGTCCATTTTAACATCATAAATATTTCTCAAATCTTCTTCTTCTCTGTCAACTGGATCCAGCCTTTCATCATCTTTAGCTTGGACATAATATTCTTCCAGCTGATCACTGCTAAAACTATCTTTCTAAAACACAAATCCAATTTCAACACCCCAATCAACATCAGGTTAAAACCCTTCAACTGTTCCTGTTTTAGCATGGCACAAAGGCTCTACCTGTGCATCCTCATCTCACGCACATCCTTCCACTAACATGTCCTACATTCCATTCTCACTGTATTTCCATATGAGCCCCCAAACCTATTCTTCACCTTTAAAATTCAGAATCAAGTTACATGATAAGCACGTAATTGGTTTCACTCCAGACTGCTTATTACTTTCTAGGAATACTAAGTTTTAACTTAAAATTACTTATTACAAAAAATATATATTATTGCAGAAAGGAGATGAGATAGAAAACACCTTCATCAGGTTAGCATCACCAATAATCATACAAATTGACGTCATGTGCCCCCGATACAATCCAATGAGAAGTACACATCAACAACCATGTACTATTCTTGGCCAAAAATGTTTAATCTGAATCTAATCATAGGGAAACAATCAGAGAGATCTAGATTATGGGACATTCTATAAAACAAATGGCCTAGGCTCCAAAAATGTCAATGTCATAAAAGGAAAAAAAAAAAAAAAGAATGCAGGGAGGACACTAAAGAGACATGAAGGCCATGCACAGTGGCTCATGCCTGTAATCCCAGCACTTTGGGAGGCTGAGGTGGGCGGATCACAAGGTCAGGAGATCAAGACCATCCTGGCTAACACAGTGAAACCCCGTCCCTACTAAAAATACAAAAAAATTAGCCGGGCGTGGTGGTGGGTGCCTGTAGTCCCAGCTACTCAGGAGGCTGAGGCAGGAGAATGACATGAACCCGGGAGGTGGAGCTTGCAGTGAGCCGAGATTGCGCCACTGCACTCCAGCCTGGGCGACAGAGCGAGACTCTGTCTCAAAAAAAAAAAAAGAAAGAAAGAAAAGAAAAGAGACATGAAAAGACATGATAAATACCACGCATGAGCCTTGATTATGTCTAAAATGGGAAGGGGGAAAAAAGCTATAAAGGACATTCAGAGGACAACTGGGGAAATGTGACTATGAACTATACATTAAGTAATAGGTTTAGCCAGGATTAAATTTCTTGTATGATTAACAGTATTGTGGTTATGAAGAAGAACGTCTTTAGTCTTACAAGATAGATATGTAAGTATTTAAGAGTGAAGTGTCATGGTAGCTGAAATTTACTTTCAAATTGTTCAAGGAAAAAGTATATGTCAATATAGAGGGAGCAAGAAATAAAGTAATGTGGCAAATAAATTAACGATCGGTGAATCTAAAACATACATGAGTGTCTATTACACCACTCTTCCCATTTTTTCTGCAGATTTTTAATTAATCAAAATAGGGAACTGGGATTTGTCATTTGAAATTCACAACATAAACATACCTGTTTAAAGTGATTAATTTTTCTTTTATTCTAATTCAGTTTAAAATGTATACCTAGAATGTATCTTTAATACTCGCTCTGGTTTCAAAATGATTTTTCAATGACTAGCTCTTTGTTTTTCTTCAAATTTTGGTATTTAACAAAGAACTCTGCCACAAAATAAGAAAGTTTAAAGGTTTCGCATGATATATATAATATACATAATCTTGCATATAACTCATATGCTTGAAAACAGAAATACCCACATAAATGACCTTGAGATTCCTGATTGCATCAGGAAAGCATATTAAATTTACATGTCTCCAGACCTGACCTCTCCGAAACAACAATCACATAAATCTGTCTACTTGGTATTTCCACAAACTCAAGAGGTAAAAGGTCAAACAAAACATTGCCTCCTCCACTCCACCCCCTCCAAATCAGTTCATGCCCCAAAATGTTTCATCCATTATCTCCCAACAGTTCAGGTTCAAACCTCATTAGTTTCGTTTATCCTTGCCTTCCTAAGGCTTATTTAACATCTCATAACTCTTCCTTGTAATTTATATTGTCACCTCCTTAGTCTAAGGCTCCTATAAACTCAGACTCAGTATACTTCATTTAGCTCCTATCTCTAATCTTTCCTGCCTCCTAATCATCCAGATGTCACCATTTTCCCAATCTCATGAGCCAGACACCTTTGAGAGGTCTTCCCTTCTCTCCTGCTTGCAATTAACAAGTACTGATTCAACTTAAATGTTTTTCAGACCTAGCCTCCTCTCTTTATACTAAGATATATACATGCACCAATGTCTTAGTGGAGGATATCAGTATCTCTCCCCTAAACTACCACAACACCATCTGTGGTATATAAGAAATATGTATTTGGTCTCTGGCCCTGGTTCCTAACACAGAGCTCCCAAAACCTTGTAATTTCCAGAGGGACAGGAGAAGTAGGAGCATTTTTGTTCTAATATTTGGTCTTTGATCCCAATTTCTAACACAGAGCTCTTAAATTCCTTGGAATTTCCTGGGTGATAGGAAATTTTTATTCTAATGAGCCAACTCTTGGCAGGCCCCTGGATAGAAAGCTAGTCTGAGGGCCAGTCACCAGAAAAACTAAGCCATGGTTAGAAACTTCATTTTTAGCCCCATCCCATTCCTATCTGCCATGGAGGAAAGAGGGGCTGGAGACTGAGTTAATAATCGATCATGCCTATGTGACGGAGCCTCCATAAATATCCCTAAAAGGGTTCAAAAAGCTTGCAGGCTGGTGAACACACTGAGGTGCTGCAGGGTGGCACACCCAGACAGGGCTTGGAAGCTCCATTTCCCTTCTCACACACTTCATCCTATGTACTTCTTTTCTTTTTTTCCCCCAGAGATGGAGTCTTGCTCTGTCGCCAAGGCTGGAGTGCAGTGGCACAATCTCGGCTCACTGCAACCTCCGCCTCCCAAATCCAAGTGATTCTCCTGCCTCAGCCCCCCAAGTAGCTGGCATGACAGGCACAAGCCACCACTCCAGGCTAATTTTTGTATTTTTAGTAGAGACGGGGTTTCACCATGTTGGCCAGGCTGGTCTTGAACTCTTGACCTCGTGATCCACCCACCTCAGCCTCCCAAAGTGCTGGGATTACAGGCGTGAGCCACCGCACCGACCCTCCTATGTACTCTTTATCTGGCTGTTCACCTATATACTTTAGAATATCCTTTATAATAAACTAGTAAATATAAGTATGTATTCCCCTGAGTCTTGTGAACTGTTTTAACAAATTATGGAACCTGAGAAGAGGGTGCTGAGAACCCCTGGTTTACAGCCAGTTGGTCACAAGTTTAGAAGACCCAGATTTGTGACTGTCATATGAGGTGACAGCAGTGTTGTGGGACTGAGCCCTTAACCTGCAGGGTCTGCACTAACCGTGGGCAGTTAGTGTCAGAATTTAGTTAAACAGTAGGACATCCAGTTAATGTATGGGGACAACTGCAGAATTCGCTGGCGTGGGGAAAAAACCCCACATATTCAGTGTCAGAAATGAAGTGTTAGAGCCAGGTATGGTGGCTTATGCCTGGAATCCCAGCACTTTGGGAGGCCAAGGTGGGAGGATCACTTGAGCTCAGAAGTTCGAGACCAGCCTGGGCAACACAGGGAGACCTCAGCACTACCACAAATGTAAAAAATTATCCAGGCATGGTGGTGCGCACCTGTAGTCCCAGCTACTGAGGGGGCTGAAGCAGGGGGATCCCTTGAGCCCAGGAGATCAACACTGTAGTGAGCTATGACTGCACAACTGCACTCCAGCCTGGGCAACACAGCAAGACCCTATCTCGAAAACAAAATTTTTAATTTAAAAAAAAGTGTTGGAAGTATAGAAAAAAATTTCTTTTTACTATCTTAAAGCAGTTCCCTTAATATGACCTTCCCATTCAAACTACCATTCTTACCATCATCAACATGAACATTCTGTAAAACCATCAACGTGAACATTCTGTAAAATATAAGTATTTCCAAGGCAATCCTATGCTTTTCTATAATCTCTCTTAAGATTCCTACTACAGTAAAAAGTGTAGTAGTTTTAAGATGGAATGCTGGAGACACACTGTTTATGAATTTAAGCCATGGCTTGACCATTTACTATGTACAACACTGGGAAGTTAATTATTCTTTCTAACTCTCAGTTTCTTACCTCTTTAGTGAAATGAGGCTAATAAGAACACATGGTTAGTTGTGAAAATTAGAACAAAATGGTATAAATGCCCCCATTTGAAAGTCAGAGATTGTCAAACTAGATAAAAATGCAAAATCAAACTACATGCTACCTACAAAAACTGTACTTCAAATATAAAAGCACATATAGTTTTAAAGTTATAAGATGAAAAACATATACTGACATAAATCAAGGAGAAATTAGAATGGCTATATTAATATCAGACTAAGTGGATTCCAGAGTAAAGACTATTACCAGTGGTAACAAAGGTCATTTCATATGAATAAAGAAAGCAATTAAGAAGACATTGATATCCTAAACATTTAGGCACCTAATAACACAGCTTAAATACATGAAGCAAAAACTGACAAAACTTAAACTATAAAATTGACAATTAAAGTCAGAGTCAATACTCCTTATCAAAAACTGATATAACAAGCAAAAAACATCACCAAGAATATAGTACAGTTGAACAACACTATCAGCCAACACAATCTGATCAACACTGTTAGAATACTCCAACCAAGAAAAGCAGAATATACACTTGTTCTCAACTGTTCACAGGACATTTACCAAGACAGACCAAATTCTGGGCCATAAAATAAGTTTCAACAAATACAAAGAATTCAGACCACACACAAAGTATGTTCACTGGGTAAAGTTACAGAAGAGGGTAGAGTAAAATTACAGAGGAGGGTAGAACAGAAGCCTATACCATTCATCACCCCCAGTGGAACACCAAATTTTAACAACTATGGACACAGAAAAGCACCGTTACAAGAAACAAAAATCAGGTGAACAATCACAGTGCCTGGCTTTAACTTCTTATCGCCAAAAGAGGCATTGAGGAAGGTAGGAGAGTCTTGAATCACCAACATCAACCCTCTCCCACACTCCCAGCAGCAGCCACGTGGCATGGAGAGAAAATCTGTACACTTTGAGGGAGGAGAGCACAGCTATTGGAAAACAGTACATTAAACTCAGTGCTGCCCTGTCACAGCAGACAATGAAAATGTGCTGGGCTCAGCCAGCACCTGCAGAAGGAGGGAGGATTTGGACGAGCACTAGCTGGAGGGGAATTGCC
The DNA here is from genome assembly GCF_009828535.3 of Hylobates moloch. Lineage (NCBI taxonomy): Eukaryota > Metazoa > Chordata > Mammalia > Primates > Hylobatidae > Hylobates > Hylobates moloch. The sequence goes on from NW_026652284.1 coordinate 54,059,049, forward strand.
CATCATAGCAGTTGGAACTTGAATTTCTTGGCAAGACTTGCCACTACAGGCTGAAGTGCTCCAGGGTCCTAGATAAATTTGAAAGGCAGTCTAGGACACGAGACTGTACTTCCTAGACAACTCCTAGTGTGAGGCTGGGCTTAGAGCCAGTGAATTAGGATGGCACGCAACCTAGGGAGACACCAGCTGGAATAGCTAAGGGAGTGCTTATGCCATCCCTCCCCTAACCCCAGGAAGTGCAACTTGTAGCAACGAAAGTGTCTACTTCCTTCTGCTTAAGGAGAGGAGAGTGAAGAAAAAAAGAACTTCGTCTCGCATTTTGGATATCAGCTAAGCCACCGTAGGATAAGGCACCAGGCCCTAGCTCCAAGATAACATTTGTAGACACACCCTAGGCCAGAAAGGAACCCACTGCCTTGAAGATAAGGACTCAATCCTGGCAGGATTCATTACCTGCTGACCAAAGAACCAATGGGTCCTGAATTATCACCACTGATACCCAAGGAGTATGCAGTGGGCCCTGGGCTCTGACATGTGCTGGCTTCAGGGGTGACCCAGCACATTCCCAGCTGTGGTGGCTATTGTGAAAGACTCCTGTTTAAGAAAAGCAGACAGAAAAGTAAAGGGAACATTGTCTTGTGCCCTAGGTACCAGCTCAGCCACAGTGAGAAGAGCAAAAAGCAGGCTCTTGGGGTCCCCCAGTCCACACCTATGCTGGACAGCATTTCCGGATCTACTTCAGGGAGCCCGCTGCCCTAAAGAATGAGCCCATGGACCAGTGGTGGTGTTGGTGGCCACAAGGAGAGGTTCCTTGCCTGTGGAAAGGGGAGGGAAGAGTGGGAGGGATTTTGTATTATGGATTGAGTGCCAGCTTAGCCACAATAGAAGAAAACATCAGGTAAATTGCTAAGGTTTTTGACTCCAATCCCTGGCTCTCAGACAGCATCTCTGGACACACCTGGAGCCCAGGGAAAAACCCGCCACCCTTAAGGAAGGGCCTTGGACAAGGCCAGTGCTGTGCTGGCTTCAGGTCTGACCCAGAGCAATCCCAGGGATGATGACCACAGAGGTGCCTGCATCACCACACCCCCAATTCCAAGTGGCTTAGCACTCCATTCGTTTGGGAGAAAGTAAAGAAAAAGAACAATCTCTGCCTGGTAATCCTGAGAATTCTTCCAGATCTTATCCAAGGCTGCCAAGGCTGTACCTCTAACAAGTCTCCAAAAGCCACAGCATTGTTGGGCTTGGGGTCCAAGTCCCTTCGAATTCCTGGAAAGCCTTCCCAAGGACAGGCATAAACAAGCTCAGACTCTGAAGACTACAATAAATACCTAACTGTTTAAAGCCCAGACACCAACAAGTATCTACAACCATTGACACCATTCAGGAAAACATGACCTAACCAAATGAACTAATATAAAGCACAAGGGATCAATCCTGGAAAAACAGAGATATATGACCTTTCAGGCAGAGAATTCAAAATAGCTGTTTTGAGGAAACTCAAAGAAATTCAAGACAACACAGAAAGGGAATTTGGAATTCTTATCAGATAAATATGACAAAGAGATCAAAATTAAAAAGAATCAAGCTGATATTCCAGAGTTTAAAAATGCAACTGACATGATGAGGACTACATCAAAGTCTCTTAACAACAGAACTGATTAAGAAGAAAGAATTAGTGAGCTTGAAAACAGGCTATTTGAAATTACACAGTTAGAAAAAAAAAAAAGAAAAAAATTAAAAAGCAATGAGGCACACCAAAAACATCTAGAAAATAGCCTCAAAGGGGCAAATCTAAGACTTACCGGCCTTAAAGAAAAGGTAGAAAAAGAGATAACAGTAGAAAGTTTATTCAAAGAGATAATAACAGAGGATTTCCCAAACCAGAAAGATAACCACATTCAAATACAAGAAGGTTATAGAACACCAAGCAGATTTAACCCAGTGATGACTACCTCAAAGCATTTAAGAATCAAATTCCCAAAGGTCAAAGATAAAGGATCCTAAAAACAGCCAGAAAAAAAGAAATAAATAACATACAATGGAGCTCCAATACAATTGGCAGCAGACTTGTTTTGTTTTGTTTTGTTTTGTTTTGTTTTGTTTTGTTTTGTTTTGTTTTGAAACAGAGTCTCACTCTGTCACCCAGGCTGGAGTGCAGTGATGCGATCTTGCCTCACTGCAACCTCCACCTCCCGGGTTCAGGCAATTATCCTGCCTCAGCCTCCCGAGTAGCTGAGATTACAGGCATGCACCACCATACCCAGCTAATTGGCAGCAGACTTTTCAGTGGAAACCTTAAAGGTGAGGAGGGTGTGGCAAGACATATTTTAAGTGCTGAAGGAAAAAAACTTTCACCTAGAATAGTATATCTGGTGAAAATATCCTTTAAGTATGAAGGAGAGATAAAGTCTTTCCCAGACAAACAAAAGCCGAAGGATTTCATCAACACCAGACTTGTTCTACAAGAAATGCTGAAGGGAGTTCTTCAATCTGAAAGAAAAGGATAGTAATGAAAGAAGAAATCATCTGAAGGTACAAAACTCACTGGTAATGGTAAGCATACAGAAAAATACAGAAGAGTGTAACACTGTACCTGTGGTGTATAAACTACTCTTAACTGAAGTAGAAAGACTAAATAATGAACCAATCGAAAATAATAGCTACAACAACTTTTCAAGAAATAGTGTAATAAGACATAAAGAGAAACAACAAAAAGTTAAAAAGCTGGCAGTGGGGACAAAGTTAAAGTGTAGAGTTTTAATTAACTTTCTTTTTGCAAGTTTGTTTGTTTATGCAATTGTGTTAAGCTGTCATCAGTTTAAAATAATGGGTTATAAGTATTAGTATTTGCACCGGCGCAGTGGCTCACACCTGTAATCCCAGTACTTTGGGAGGCCGAGGCAGGTGGATTGCTTGAGGTCAGAAGTTTGAGATCAGCCTTGCCATCACGGTGAAACCCCATCTCTACTAAAAATACAAAAACTAGCCAGGTGTGGTGGTGCATACATGTAATCCCAGCTACTTGGGAGGCTGAGGCATGAGAATCACTTGAACCTGGGAGGCAGAGATCGCAGTGAGCCAAGATCACGCCACTGTACTCCAGCCTGAGAGACAGAGCAATACTCTCAAAAAAAAAAATTAATTTAAAAAAGATAGTATTTGCAAGCCCCATAGTAACCTCAAATCAAAAAACATACAACAGATACACAAAAAAATAAAAACAAAGAAATTAAAGCATACCACCAGAGAAAATCACTTTCACTAAAAGGAAGACAGCAAGAAAGGAAAGAAGGAAGAAAAGACAGAAAACAAATAACAAAATGGCAGGAGAAAGTTCCTATTTAGCAATAATAACACTGAATGTAGGCCAGTCGCGGTGGCTCACGCCTGTAATCCCAGCACTTTGGGAGGCCAAGGTGGGTGGATCACGAGGTCAGCAGATCAAGACCATCCTGGCTAACACGGTGAAACCCCGTCTCTACTAAAAATACAAAAAATTAGCCGGGTGAGGTGGCGGGCACCTGTAGTCCCAGCTACGTGGGAGGCTGAGGCAGGAGAATGGTGTGAACCCCAGGGGGCGGAGCCTGCAGTGAGCCAAGATCGCACCACTGCACTCCAGCCTGGGTGAAAGAGTGAGAGAGTGAGACTCCTTCTCAAAAAAAAAAAAAAAAAAAACAACACTGAATGTAAATGAACTAAATTCCCAGACAAAAGACATAGAGTGGCTGAATGGAGAAACAAACATGATCCAGTGATCTGTTGCCTACAAGAAACACACCTCACCTATGAAGACACACACAGACAGAAAAGAGAGGGATGGAGAAACATATTCCATGGCAACGGAAACCAAAGAAGAGCAGACACAGCTATACTCATATCAGAAAAAGTAGTACAGAAAGACAAAAACTGTAAGGAGAGACAAAAAAAGGTCATTATATAATGATAAAGGGGTCAATTCAGCAAGAGGATATAATAATTGTAAATATATACACAACCAACACTGGAGCACTCAGATACATAAAGCAAATATTATTAGAGCTAAAGGGAAAGACAGACCCCAATACAATAACAGCTGGAGACTTCAACACCCCACTTTCAGCACTGCACAGATCTCCCAGAAAGAAAATCAACAAAGAAACATCAGAGTTATTCTGCACTATAGACAAAATGGATCTAGTAGATATTTACACATTTCATCCAATGGCTGCAGAATACACATTTTTCTCCTTGACACATGGATCTTTCTCAAGGATAAACCATGTTAGGTCACAAAACGAGTCTTAAAACATTAAAAAAAAAAAAAAAAAAGAGAGAAAGAAAAAGAAAAAAGAAAGAAAACCTAAAATAATATCAAGCATCTTCACTGACCACAATGGAATAAAACTACAAATCAATAACAAGAGGAATTTTGGAAACTACACAAACACATGAGAATTAAACAATATGCTCCTGAATGACCATTTCAATGAAGAAATTAAGAATGGAATTGAAAAATTTCTTGAAATGAAGGATTAAACCAAAGCCTATGGGATACAGCAAAAGCAGTACTCAGAGGGAGGCTTATAGCTATACACACCTACACCAAAAAAGTGGAAAAATTTCAAACAAACAATCTAACAACGCACCTTAAAGAACTAGAAAAATAAGAGCAAACTAAGCTCAAAATTAGTAGAAGAAAAATAATAAAGATCAGAGCAGAAATAATTGAATTTGAAATGAAAAAATTATACAAGATCAATAGAACAAAAAGTTGGTGTTTGAGAAGATAAACAAAATTGACAAACGTTTAGTCAGACTAAGAAAAAAAGAAAGAAGGCCCAAGTAAATAAAACCAGAGATGAAAAAGGAGACATTACAACGGATACAACAGAAATTCAAAGGATCGTTAGCGACTACTGTGAGCAACTATACGCCAAAAAATTGAAAAATCTTGAAGAAACAGACAAATTCCTAGACACATACACCCTACAAAGATTGAACCAGTTAGAAATCCAAAACCTGAGCAAACCAATAACAAGTGAGGAGATCAAAGCAGTAATGAAAAGCTTCCCAGTAAAGAAAAGGCCAGGACCCAACAGCTTTACTGCTGAATTCTACCAAATATTTAAAGTGGAACTAATACCAATCCTACTCAAACTATTCTGAAAAATAGAGGAGGACGGAACGCTTCCAAACTCATTACATGAGGCCAATATTACCCTGATACCAAAAACTAAACACACATCAAAAAAAAAAAAAAAAGAAAAAAAAAAAGAAACCTACAGACCAATAGCTCTGATGAATATTGATGCAAAAACCCTCAACAAAATACTAGCAAACCTAATCCAACAATACATTTAAAAGATTATTCATCACAACCAAGTGGGATTTATCACAGCGATGCAAGGATGGCTCAACACACACAAACCAATCAATGTGATACATCACATCAACAAAATGAAGGACAAAAACCATACATTTCAATTGATGCCAAAAAAGCATCTGATAAAGTTCAACATCACTTTGTGATAAAAACCCTTAAATAACTGGGTATAAAAGGAACATGCCTGAACATAATAAAAGCCATATATGACAGATCCACAACTAGTATCATAATGAATGGGGAAAAAGTAAAAGCCTTTCCTCTTAGGTCTGTAACACAACAAAGATGCCCATTTTCACCACTGTTATTCAACATAATACTGAGAGTACCAGCTAGAGCAATCAGACAAGAGAAAGAAAGAAAGGGCATCCAAACTGGAAAAGAAGTCAAATTATCATTGTTTGCAGATGATATGATCTTATATTTAAAAAAACCTAAAGACTCCAACAAAAAACTATTAGAACAGATAAACAAATTTAGTAAAGTTGCAGGATACAAAATAAATATACTAAATCAGTGGCATTTCTATACGCCAACAGTGAACAATCTGAAAAAGAAATCAAAAAAGTAATCCCATTTATAATAGCCTTAAATAAAATTTAATACCTAGGAATTAACTCAACCAAGGAAGTGAACGATCCCTACAATGAAAATTATAAAATACTGATGAAAGAAACTGAAGAGGACACGAAAAAATAAATTGGAAGAATCAAAGCAACCTACAGACTCAACACATTCCCTATCAAGATATCAATGACATTCTTCAGAGAAATAGAAAAAACAATTCTAAAATTTATATGGAATCACAAAAGACCCAGAATAGCCAAAGCTATCCTAAGCAAAAAGAACATAACTGGAGGGACCACATTATCTGACTTCAAATTACACTACAGAGCTACAGAAACCAAAACAACATGGTACTACATAAAAATAAACACACAGACCAATGGAATAGAAGAGAGAATCCAGAAACAAATCCACACACCTACAATGAACTCATTTTTGACAATAGTGTCAAGAACATACACTGGGGAAAAGACAGTCTCTTCAATAAATGGTACTGGGAAAGCTAGATATGATATCCATATGCAGAAAAATGAAACTAGAACCCTATCTATTGCCATACACAAAAAAATCAAATCAAAATGGATTAAAGACTTAAATCTAAGACCTCAAACTATGAAACTATTACAAGACGACATTGAGGAAAATCTTCAGGACGCTGGAGTGGGCAAACATTTCTTGAGTAATACCCCACAAGCACAGGTAACCAAAGCAACAATGGACAAATGAGATCACATCAAGTTAAAAACCTTTTGCACAGCAAAGCAAACAGTCAACAAAGTGAAGAAACAACCCACAGAATGGGAGAGAAATATGTGCAAACTATCCATCTGACAAGGTATTAATAATCAGAATATATAAGAAGCTCAAATAACTCTACAGGAAAAAAATCTAATAATCCAATTTAAACAACAAACAGGTATATGAAAAGGTGCTCAACATCACTGATCATCAGAGAAATGCAAATCAAAACTACACTGAGATATCATCTTGCTCAAGTTAAAATGGCTTTTATCCAAAAGTCAGGCAATAATAAATGCTGGCAAGGATGTGGAGAAAAGGGTACCCTCATACGTTGTTAGCAAGAATGTAAATTAGTACAACCACTATGGAGAACAGTTTGGAGGTTCCTCAAAAAACTAAAAATAGAACTACCATACAATCCAGCAATCTCACTGCTGGGTATATTCCCAAAAGAAAAGAAATTAGTATATTGAAAAGATATCTACACTCCCATGTTTGTTAGGAGTGCTTACAATAGCTAAGATTTGGAATCAACCTAAGTGTCCATCAATAGATGAATGGATAAAGAGTGGTATTTACACATAATGGAGTACTATTCAGCCATAAAAAAGAATGAGATCCTGTCATTTGCAATAACATGGGTAGAACTGGAGGTCACTATGTTAAGTGAAATAAGCCAGGCACAGAGAGACAAATGTCGCGTGTTCTCACTTATTTGTGAGGTCTAAAAATCAAAACAATTGAATTCACAGAGATAGAGAATAGAAGGATGGTTACTAGAGATTGAGAAAGGTAGCAGGAAGGTTGAGGGGATGGGAAACTGGTTAATGGGTACCAAAAAAAAATTAGTTAGAAAGAATGGATAAGACCTAGTATTTGACAGCACATAGGGGGACTATAATCAATAATAATTTAATTTTACACTTTAAAATAACTAAAAGAGTGTAACTAGATTGTTTGTAACACAAAGGATAAATGCTTAAGGCTTTGGATACCCAATTTCCATTACGTGATTATTATGCATTGTGTGCCTAATCTATGTGAAATACCTATGTGAAAAAAAAGATTAGTAGCTGCCTGGGGTCTCAGGTACAAAGAGAGATGATTACAACGAGGAACGAGAAAATTTTGTGGGACAATGGAAATGTTTGTTCTTTTTCTTCACATAGATTTTTGGTACATGCAACATACCAAATACATTGTATGCATTCGGTATACCAAAATATCTCATGTACCTCATAAATATATATACCTACTATGTACCCACAAAAATTAAAAATAATTTTTAATTAAAAAACAAAGAACATTATTATTGATAAAAGGGTTAATTCATCAAGAAGATAAAACAATTATAAACATATGCACCAAACAACAGAATAAAGAACTTCTCAAAACTGAACAATAAAACAAACCCAATAAAAAATAATGGGCAAAGATCTGAACAGACACTTCACTAAAAGTATACACTGATGACAAACACACAAAAAGATGGCCAACATTATCAGTCACTACGGAAATGCAAACTGAAACCACAATGAGATTCCACCACATACCTATAAGAATGGCTAAAATTAGAAAGGCTGACTATATAACCTGTAGGCAAGGGGGCAGAAAATAGAACTCTCATACACCGCTGAGAGGAATGTAAAATGGTACAACTACTTTTGCAAAAAATTTCGCAATTTCTTAAAAAGTTAAACATGCACCTGCTATATGTTCCTGGCTCTCTTATTACCAAAGAAACAGAGAAAATAAAATAGAGAAAGAGAAAAGATAGTATATGACTGATATGGTTTGGGTCTGTGTCCCCACCCAAATTTCATGTTGGATTGTAATCCCCAATGTGGGAGGTGGGGTCTGGGGACTGGATCATGGGGGTGGATTTCTCATGAATGGTTTAGTGCCATCCCTTCATACTGTCCTCACAACAGTGAGTTATCATGAGATCTGGTCATATAAAAGTGTGTGGGACCCCCCTAATCCCCACATTGCTCCTGCTTTTACCATATGACATGCCTTTTACTTCCACCATGATTGGAAGCATCCTGAGGACCCCCCAAAAGCAGATGCTGCTATGCTTCCTGTAGAGCCTGCAGAACCATGAGCTAACTAAACCTCTTTTCTTATAAATTAGCCAGTCTCAAGTATTTATAGCAATACAAGAATGGATTAATACAATGTCTATATGAAGACTTGCATATAGATGTTCAAATTAGCTTTATTATAATAGCAAAAAGCTAAAAACAATGAAAATATCCATCAACAGATGAATGTCCAAAAAACAAAGTGTGCTATATCCACATAATGGACTACTCCTCAATAATAAAAAGGAAGAAATACTGACACACACAAAACATGAGCAAACTCAAAATAACTATGTGGCCAGGCGCGGTGGCTCACGCTTGTAATCCCAGCACTTTGGGAGGCCGAGGCCGGCGGATCACAAGGTCAGGAGATCAAGACCACGGTGAAACCCCGTCTCTACTAAAAATACAAAAAATTAGCCGGGTGTGGTGGCGGGCGCCTGTAGTCCCAGCTACTCGGAGAGGCTGAGGCAGGAGAATGGCGTGAAACCAGGAGGCGGAGCTTGCAGTGAGCCAAGATTGCGCCACTGCACTCTAGCCTGGGTGACAGAGCGAGACTCCGTCTCAAAAAAAAAAAAAAAAAAAAAAAACTATGCTAAGTGAAAATAGTCTGGTAGGAGTACATACTACTATATGATTACATTTATATAGTTTTAGAAACTGCAAACTCATCTATAGTCACAGAAAGCAGATTACTAGCTGTGTGGGGTCCCAGGTACAAAGAGAGATGATTACAACAAGGAACGAAAAAATGTTGTGGGACACTGGAAATGTTTGTTCTTTTTTTTTCCACATAGATATAAAGCAGAAACAATACTTTTGGCATGGTTTAAATTATGAAAGAAGTCAGTTTTCATTGCTTCAAAAAATGTTCTCTCATCTTTTTAGTATTTTCTCTCTCATGAGTCTTTACTACATTTCCCTTCCACTATCCTCACTCTCTTATCCTATACTTCCACTGCCAATGTACATAGAAAGAAAATAATGATTTCATCGTGCCTGAAAATTATGTATTCAAGAGGCACATCCTACAGCTCACAATCTCTGCTCTAGCCCAATACTCATCAATTGATGAAATCCCCTCATATAACAATCCCTACATACAATCAGCCAAATTCAAGATGTAGAACATTTTATAGGACAAATTACTCTATTTCTCCAACAAATCAATGTCATAGGAAAAGAGGGGATGGGGATAAAAGGAGTGTTAGTATTAACAAACAAAAGAGACCAAAGAGACACAGCCACCAAATGTAATAACATGATCCTTGTTTGGACCCTATTTGAACAAACCAAATGCAAAAAGACATCTCTAAGTTTAATAAAAAAAAAAAAAAGATGGATACAAACCATGTATTATATAATGTTTGGGCTTATTAATCTACTCATAATGACGGTGTAGTGGGCAATTTTTTTAAAGGTCCTTATCAGTTACAGATGCATACCAAAGCACTTATGAGTGAACAGACATAGTTCTTTTAAAAACTTTGTTGAAAAAAGTGGGTAGGGGATACGTAAATAAATTTATCTTGGCAAAATATTCAATGTTAGTATTTATTTCAAATTTTTCATAATAAATTAAAAGTAAGATTTTTGTTTGTTTGTTTTTTGAGACGGAGTCTCCCTCTGTCGCCAGGCTGGAGTGCAGTGGCACAATCTCAGCTCACGGCAACCTTCGCCTCCCAGGTTCAGGCAATTCTCCTGCCTCAGCCTCCCGAGTAGCTGGGACTAAAGGCTCGCGCCACCATTCCCAGCTAACTTTTGTAGTTTTAGTAGAGACAGGGTTTCACCATTTTGACCAGGATGGTCTCGATCTCCTGACCTCATAATCTGCCCGCCTTGGCCTCCCAAAGGGCTGAGATTACAGGAAAAAGTAAGATCTTAAGGTGTTGTGGGTTTCATAATGAATGAGACAAAACTCCTAACAGCATGATATGCACCTTATTTATTTTCAGTGCAGGAACAGTGCCTGTCACATAGTAAATACTCAACAGACCTTTTACTAAGGGGTTGTTTTAGTCCTATATATGACTAATAAGCAATGATATAATTATTTGGGTACCTCCATCATCAACACAATGCTTAAGAACTTACAAATCGTCACTCTAGTATACCACTTTATGAGGTATTATATTACTCCATTTACAGATAAGAAAACTGAGACTTTAAATTAGTTGTTCAAGGCCACGTAAGCTGGGCAATGAAGGGCAAAGATCAAGCTGGGCAACTCTAGCAAAGATTTTTTTTTAAAGACTACTTGGCTTAAGGGTCAGTGGATGACACTGCCTCCCTCAGTGATACCCATTCCAAAGTAAACCATCTCAAAGTATCAGCACTAGTGCAATTTACTTGAAACTTAGCCAGGCCTACCAACAAATTATCAGAATAGGAAAATAATGGAAAAGAAGAAAATGCCATTTTATGTTATTCATGGCTCTCTTCCTCATATTCTAATTAAAACAGCCTTCTTTCGAGATTTGAGCAAACCAAAACAATAATCTGTAGAAAAAATAACTGTATACAGGTACCTAGGAAATAAACCAATATTACAATAACTCCCATTATTATAAGGTATACTAACTTGTTTCAGAGTTCAATTAAAAACTGAGCAGAAAAATAAAAGAAGACAAGGCAAAGTCTAAAATAATTATTTTTTTAATAGTCACATATTAAAAGTTGTTCAGAATTTGTGATACTCATGGGGAAAAGAGGAAAGCATGTAAACGTTAAGATAGGTCACTACCTGTCAGCATGATATAAGAGAAGACAATTCCATACCATACTGAAGACATTAACCTCTGTCCTGTGTTTCCAAACTCTGGCTGTACTTTTGAGTCACTTCAGAGCTTTAAAAAATTCCTGATGTGTGGGCTTCACCCAAGACCGATTAAATTAAGGGGATGAGACTCAGGCATAAGTATTTTTTAAAGCTCCTGAAATGATTCCAATTAACAGCCGTTGGGAACCACTTATCACATATGTCAGCATATGTGTAGTGTATGTGTGAACTGCCATATAATTAATGTACCAAGAAAAAAAAATTTTTTTTTTTTTTTGAGACCGAGTCTCACTCTGTAGCCCAAACTGGAGTGCAGTGGTGTGATCTTGGCTCACTGCAACCTCCACCTCCCGGGTTCAAGCAATTCTCCTGCCTCAGCCTCCCGAGCAGGTGGGATTATAGGCACACACCACCACACTCCGGCTAATTTTTGTATTTTTAGTAGAGAGCGGTTTTGCCATGTTGGCCAGGCTGTTTTCAAACTCCTGACCTCAAGTGATCCTCCCGCCTCGGCCTCCTAAAGTTCTGGGATTACAGGCATGAGTCAGAATGCCCAGCCCCAAGAAAATTAATGAGTTGAAACTAGGTTTAAATTTTTCTTACCAGAGATCATCATTAATTTCATTAAAATACATTTTATGTCTCACCTAAAGGCCACTGATAGACATGCATGAATGAAAATGATTTTGCTTTTCACAAAAAGGATCCCGACTTAGCCAATTAGGATTAATATTAACTATATTATTATGTAAACTCATAAATATCATGTTTCACTCAAGAACATGCCAATTATTCTAGTACTCTTTTTAAAAATAAGCAAGCTACAGGCTAAGGGGGGTGGTGTATCACCAAAGCACCTACAGCAACTGGTACAGGTCGGCAAAATGATCTCCAAATCTCCTTAAAACCAAGGGAATCCTGGGACTATCGAGAAATAAGAAGAGACCCACTGTCGTCTACTTTCATCACAACAAACTTGTTTAGCCATTAAAACCCCAGCAGTGAGACAAGGAGATAGATACAACGTCAGTTCATAAATCCTTCCAAAAATTACAATAGATTCCTATAGAATCTTAATGAAAACCAAATCCTCCTAAGAGTCCTCCAGAAACTTCCCAGGTAGCCTGGCCTTCCTTGACCATATATAGAGGATAGGGATAATGTCACTAACTGTTAAGAGTAGTCTAGCTCTTCACTCTTGGGAGAAGAAGGCAGAAGAAGCAAAACTAGAGAAATGGCCTTGAAGAGGTGAAACGGGTTGGGATCCAGGACAAAATGGAGGAGCTGGGCAAGTCAGCTGAGGGTACCAACATAAAAGGCACACAACATTTAAGCAGGTTAAAGAGCTATGTGAGGATTGGGGAAAGAGAGGAATAGTAAAAAGGGGGCAGAAGCAATGGATCTGCAGTATGAAAGGACTGTAGAAGTCAAATTACTAGAGGGAATGAACTGGAAAGTTAAGAGGCAAGTGTCACAGAAAGATGAAAGACTGAAATTAACATTATGCAGTTATTGGTAATGATAAGGTCAAGAATGTGATTATAGGCATGAGTGGCTGAAGGAGAGTAGAGAACAAGATCACCGGAGATGTTAAAGAAACTGAAGGGTCAGGGAGGCAAGCCAAGATGACCGAATAGGAACAGCTCTGGTCTACAGCTCCCAGCCTGAGCGACACAGAAGACGGGTGATTTCTGCATTTCTGTTTGAGGTACCAGTTTCATCTCACTAGGGAGTGCCAAACAGCAGGTGCAGGACAGTCGGTGAAGTGCACTGTGTGCGAGCCGAAGCAGGGCGAGGCATTGCCTCGCTCGGGAAGAGCAAGGGGTCAGGGAGTTCCCATTCCCAGTCAAAGAAAGGGGTAACAGACGGCACTTGGAAAATCGGGTCAGTCCCACCCTAATACTGCGCTTTTCCAACGGGCCTGGAAAACGGCACACTAGGAGATTGTGGCCCGCACCTGGCTCAGAGGGTCCTACGCCCACGGAGTCTCGCTCATTGCTAGCACAGCAGTCTGAGATCAAACTGCAAGGCAGCAGCAAGGCTGGGGGAGGGGCGCCCGCCATTGCCCAGGCTTGCTTAGGTAAACAAAGCAGCCAGGAAGCTCGAACTGGGTGGAGCCCACCACAGCTCAAGAAGGCCTGCCTGCCTCTGTAGGCTCCACCTCTGGGGGCAGGGCACAGACAAACAAAAATTCAGCAGGAACCTCTGCAGACTTAAATGTCCCTGTCTGACTGACAGCTTTGAAGAGAGTAGTGGTTCTCCCAGCACGCAGCTAGAGATCTGAGAACGGACAGACTGCTTCCTAAAGTGGGTCCCTCACCCCCGAGCAGCCTAACTGGGAGGCACCCCCCAGTAGGGACAGACTGACACCTCACTCGGCCAGGTACTCCTCTGAGACAAAACTTCCAGAGGAACTATCAGACAGCTGAATTTGTGGTCTCACGAAAATCCACTGTTCTGCAGCCACCGCTGCTGACACCCAGCCAAACAGGGTCTGGAGTGGACCTCTAGTAAACTCCAACAGACCTGCAGCTGAGGGTCCTGTCTGGTAGAAGGAAAACTAACAAACAGAAAGGACATCCACACCAAAAACCCATCTGTACATCACCATCATCAAAGACCAAAAGTAGATTAAAACCACAAAGATGGGGAAAAAACAGAGCAGAAAAACTGGAAACTCTAAAAAGCAGAGCACCTCTCCTCCTCCAAAGGAACGCAGTTCCTCACCAGCAATGGAACAAAGCTGGACAGAGGATGACTTTGACGAGTTGAGAGAAGAAGGCTTCAGACAATCAAACTACTCCGAGCTACGGGAGGAAATTCAAAATAGCAAATAAGTTAAAAACTTCGAAAAAAAATTAGACAAATGGATAACTAGAATAAACAATGGACAGAAGGGCTTAAAGGAGCTGATGGAGCTGAAAGCCAAGTTTCGAGAACTATGCGAAGATTGCAGAAGCCTCGGTAGCAGATGCGATCAACTGGAAGAGAGGGTGTCGCTGATGGAAGATGAAACGAAGGAAATGAAGAGAGAAGGGAAGTTTAGAGAAAAAAGAATAAAAAGAAATGAACAAAGCCTCCAAGAAATTTGGGACTATGTGAAAAGACCAAACCTACATCTGATTGGTGTACCTGAAAATGACGGGGAGAATGGAACCAAGTTGGAAAACACCCTGCAAGATATTATCCAGGAGAACTTCCCCAATCTAGCAAGGCAGGCCAACATTCAGATTCAGGAAATACAGAGAACACCACAAAGATACTCCTCGAGAAGAGCAACTCCAAGACACATACTTGTCAGATTCACCAAAGTTGAAATGAAGGAAAAAATGTTAAGGGCAGCCAGAGAGAAAGGTCAGGTTACCCACAAAGGGAAGCCCATCAGACTAACAGCTGATCTCTCGGCAGAAACTCCACAAGCCAGAAGAGAGTGGGGGCCGACATTCAACATTCTTTTTTTTTTTTTTTTTTTTGAGACAGAGTCTCACTCTGTCGCCCAGGCTGGAGTGCAGTGGCGCAATCTCGGCTCACTGCAAGCTCCACCTCCCGGGTTCACGCCATTCTCCTGCCTCAGCCTCTCCGAGTAGCTGGGACTACA